>NC_140779.1:51484539-52187039 GCF_044657685.1 Stegodyphus dumicola
TTGTTTACAATCTCCAAGGAATAAAAATTCAATTAAAGCCATGAATTATTATATGAAAAAAATTTTATTAAGTATTTTTATTTTTTAGTCTGTAAAGAAAAATCCTTACTCGCAAAAATACCAAAATCAAAAGTAAACATTTTAAGTACTGAAAAAGTAGCTATTGCTATAGATGCAACAAAGAATTTTAAAATGTTAAAACCAAAACATTTCAAACAAGCAAAATCCCACTTCAAAAAATTTATGAAATTTAATGAAAAAGGAACAAAAAGTGGGACTTTGCTTGTTTGAAATGTTTTGGTTTTGACATTTTAAAATTCTTTGTTGCATTTCTATGATTATTTGAAATTAATTAATTATGAATTTCACTTTTTGGTCTTTGTGAAATATTAGTTCTAAACTTCTTTATGTCTTTAATGATATTATTTCTGCAGCTTAATGCGCGAAAATACTAGGTAGGATTGTGTTTTGTTTTCAAAAGAATTGTTTTGTAATTATATATATATGCTGTACGATCTTAAATTCACTTAATGCGACATATATGTAGTAAGACATTTATCTAATAGCAACTGCTCGTTATAATGCCCTTTCGATATTAGATATGAAGATATTTTAATATTGTAGTTATAAGAGAGGAATTACAGAAATATGAATGCAAAATGCAATAAAAATAGCGAAGACTTTTCGAAATAAAATTCTGTAAAACGCGTTAATGATAAAAGCTCTGAATTGGTTTAGTTTCAGCTGAATATTAATTACCATTCCATTTCAGTAAAAAAAAAAAAAAAAAAAAAAAAAATTCAGCTTGTTTTAGTGCTAATGAATGTTCATTTATGATTAGGAAATAAAGCTTAGCTAATTTCTTTTAAGAAATGAAAGGTTGCTGCATTTAGTTACCTTTCTAAGCTCTTTAGGCACTTTTATTTTTAACCAGTACTAAATAGAGGCTGCTTTTTGTTAATATTACAATTTATTTCGGCTTGCACTTTTTGGTTTTTTTTTTTAACGGGCGTTTCGTATACAAATTATAGTATGTAAATAAGGCATTTATTAACTTCTCTTTTGTAATAATGAATGAAAATAATTTGTAAACTAAATGATAAACAAACTGAGATGCATAATAAGGAAAAAAATATTAATTGGAAACTTTTGTTTCAGATTAAAAGATCTGTTTTTGTTTCCCTAATTTTTCGCCTACTAACACTTCCCCATCCTTAGAATATCCCCCCCCAAAAAAAAAATCCTTCTCCCCTAATTAAATTTCAGTGTTCTCAAAACCTGTTGGCAGCATTACAAATACAAAGGTATTTTTCACTTTTTCGACACACCTAGCAACTGAATTTGAAACAAACAGTGTCATTTGCGTGACATGAGTTCGGCAGCTGGACATATATAAACAAATACCTTTGTCCAGTAACTTTAACTGCAGTTAAATAACCTCTTCTAAGACATTTAACAAATGCGTAAATTAATGACATTTTTTTTACTTAAAGTTCATATTTAGATAAATTTTTCAAAAGTGATTTTTAATTAAATTTTGCATAATCTCCAAAAGAAACAAAAATTTCAATATTTTAGAGGGAGGTGAATTTTTCCTTATTAAATTTTTAAATTGTTGTTGTATTCATTTGAATTACATCATTATGAACTTCAATTATCAACCAAAAGTTACAGTTTAACTCCTATTAATATTATCGCCATTAGTTGCTGATAGGAACGGATAATAGCATTGAATGACGATAACATAATAGGATTATGTTATAACATGCAGGTATGTCACGCACTTTGTATCATGTACGTGTAATTTACATTATTATTGGTATCTGATGCCGGTATCATAATAAGCCACTAAAGCCAATCGGCATTAAAAAGAAAGTACTGAATGTTTTGCATACAATTCGAGTGATTTATACTTTTATTTTTAACTAGAACTCATATTATTCGGATCTCTCTTTACTTTTTCTAGTCAAATAAAACACAGATTGACATTAACTTTGTAATCTGTGCGAAAATAAAATGCGATAAACGAAAAGTAAATTCTTTCAACTGCTTTACATTAGTACATAAGTACTTAGCCTTCAGAAAAAAAGATAACTTAATTATCCGAATTTTGCTGTTAACCGGATGGACTCCGTTTCCAGCTAATCAAAATAACTAAAGTTCCGTTGTATTATATTTTGCTTGCTTAGATGTGTATCCCCAATAAGGTCAAAATATAAACAATGATAACTTTGCTTCCGTCTTTACGAAGTCCAGTCAATTTGAATTCAAGTTAAACACCCTCATTTTCAAAATCGTCAGGGTCAGTAAAAATTAATTCAGTATATTACACATAATTATTTATTTTGCACTGGTTTATAGCTTCAACTTTTAATAGTAGGGAGGATTAGATTGGAATTTTTGATTATGGCAAAACTCAGGATATGCCGATAATACTTCCGATGGGAGGAATACTTCATGAAAAAAAAATCTGAGGGCTTTTATTCCCATTTCAGATGCACGAAAATGCCCATCTAAACAAACCATTTCAGGTAATTTTTTAATCAAGTGGAGCTACCAGTATTCAGCGGTCTTATCTGTTCTGTCTCCAGTGTGCTGCGAATAGAAAGGAAAATGTAAGCTTAAATTAGTACATTTTATTTTCTGCATAAAATACTTTAATTAGGTTATATTTGCTATGATAGGCGTATAATATGCATAAATTAATGACATTTAATACACCTAATGATCAAATTTATTTATTTATTTATTTATTTTGCACTGAAACAAGAATTTTATCTTACGTACCTAATTGAAAATTCGAATTATTTATGAACTGGGTTATTTGGGTTATTACGAAACACACGAGGGCTATTTGCCTGAACAGAGAAATGCTTTCGAGGAGGGCCGTTTCCTCGAAACCGCTTCGTATTCATGTAACACTTGTTAAATACCCCGAAAATTTCCATGCAGCCAGTCTGTTCGCCAGGATTTGAACTACAGGTCGAACGATCAGTATTCAGTAGTAGACAGTTATTGATAAAAATTTATTTGCAAACAACTAATTAAAAGTGAAATTAAGGCGTATGACTAACCAGCTTATTAAAATTTATGTTGACAACATAGAGAAAAATATGAAACATCAAGAGAATAACGATTTTTTACTTTAATCATTCAATATTTAATAAGGTTATAAAATCAAAAAATAATCACTTAATTAAATTTTTTTTGCTCTTTCAACAGTATTTTAAATTTGATTGAAATATTAAATATTTGTTTTCACAAGATTAAATTGCTTAAATTGCTTTTAAACAATTTAAATTTTTTCCTTCTTTTCAAACAACATTTTTATCAAAATCACTAGTTAATGTTAAATGCTTCAATTTTTAAAAATGAAATTGTGTTGAACTGTCATTGCTTTTGCTAGTAAACTCTAAAACAGAAAATTTTTTAACGAATCTAAGTTAAGTAAATTATGATTAATTTCATAAAAAAATAGGAGCTTTGCTTTAAATATCTTTTACTTTTTTCAACAACATTTTTGCTTGAAAAGTGGTCCTAGACAAGATTTGCTTTTTATTGGTAAACGATAACACACTTCTGGTAAGGAAAAAAGGAAAAAATTCTACTTCCATACTGGACTTTTTTACAGCACGTACTAAATCTGAAGTCTAAAGCTGTAAATATATTTTTGAAAACAAGAGATGCAATTCCAATTTTGTTGCTAAAATGGAATTATTTATGCATACCAAAGTACACGTGCCGCCCCCCGCCCTCTTGCATTCTACTGACGAGGCATGTTCGGCTAGAAAATGAGGTGAAGCAGCTTGCATGCAAATGCCGTTATTAAAATCGCATCACCAGCGTTGATCCGACGTGAAATATGGCCTCAGCTCAAATTTTATATGACGACGACGAAGTATGGAAAAGGGGAAAGAAAAAAATGCCCTTCTCCAGATAAAGCTTCGGTATCGTATCCCAGCATCCCGAAGATACGCTTGGAAAACTGACTCGACCTATTTTTGCGATATCTTATACTCATCGTTCTGAAAGAGAAAAGAAAAGATTGGGGAAAGAGACAAAAAAAAAAAAAAAAAAAAATATATATATATCTAAAATTTGTAGCATAATGAGTTGTTTGGGTAATTAGCGACTTGTCTTAATTGCCCATCTGTACGTTCCGCTTCGGTGGCTTTGTGTCTTATTGTTGTCAAAAGAATTAACTTTGCTCAAGAATCACGATTAAACTGGCATCCATTTACATTGAGAAAGTCAGTTTACTAATGGTTTATTAATAAAGGAACGGTCACTTAAAAGCTTTCTCTACAATCTCTGTATCGATCACCAGTTATTATATCTTAATCGACTTTTTATTTTAATTTTAATTTTTACTTTCGTTGACGGGTTCCCGAGATCGAACTTTATGGTTATTTTAGACGGGAATGAAGTGTTTATTGCCTTTAGATCACTTAAATAAAGCAATTAATTGGACAAATTCTGGTCAAGCACGCGACTGCTACCTATTTAAGAAGGGATGTCTTCTTCTTAATTCTTCTAAATTAAAAGTATATTTTAACGGAGACTAACTCGTATCCACTGCGAACATGGAGAAAACCACGAAATTCTATGCAGCAGAAGGATTTGAATTCATAACGAACTAGCGGTGTTTAACGGTTTTACCGTCTAGTCGCTGAATGATATTTATATTATACATAATTTTGCTATCAATTATTGAACTCAAATTTTAGATTGCATGTGTGTTCTGTAGCTTGTATTCACTATACACATAGTGAAAACCACGAAAACTCTCAAGCTGCCGGCCCGTTCGCAGATATTTGATTCCGAGACAAACTACCAGTGTTAAGCTATTTGAGCTCTAGACAACTGGTAGAATATGCAGCTAAATAAGTAAAGATAATCAAAATCATTCTGAAACTTGTTCTTAATTATTAAAATCAAATTTTATATTATATGTGTGTACTGAATTTGCGATTTAACAAATTTTTTAATTTTTAACAAATTAGGGATTAATCGATTTATCCTTTAGCTCCACTTTAACAATTGCATTTGCTCATTGCTTGTTCTTTATATATAATTTTAAACCATTTGAAACATTACATATTTATACTTTTTTCCATGTACTTAACATACTCCAGATAGCCAAAACATGTTGAGGAATTATCAATAAAACATTTTTATGAATGAAGGATTCAAAGTAGAAAGTTTAATCTAAAGAATGATCGCTACACATGTCAGTTCTTCTCATATTATTAATCAAAATTCATATTCCTTTGGGAACGAAAGCCCCTTTGGACGTAATCTAAAATCTGAATGATTTCAGATTTTTTTTTTAAAGTTAACATGGTATATAGATTGTGGTTTTAAACTCTTCACTTTCAAGTATTCCAGAATTTCTTTTTTTTCTTTTTCTGGCTGCTATAGCAGCTAGACACTTGCCAGTTAAACATTCAAAAGAAATACCCGATCCCATCCTTCTTATTACCCGGAACGCTGCCTATAGAGCGACTCTTCTATTCCAGAGTATACTTTTGCAAGGAACGGGATAAACAATAAATTACACACATCCATACCATCTTCAGGCTTCGAACCCGGTTTTGGCAACTAGCAAATCACCATAACGAGCAAGGCAGTCAAGTTTACTTTTTTATTCTCATATGTAATTGCTTATTTTATATTTTCAAGCATTTATTTACTTATTTGAATATAACAAAGCACACCTTAGCTATTTGCTTAAAACATGGGATGTCTTTGTGGACAATTTTCTAACGTAAACTGGTTCGTATACACGTTTAGCATGCGGAAATCCTCTGAAACACATGTGCACCAATCCGCACTCGGAGATTCGAATCCCGGATTTTAGTGGTCCAATAGCTGTCTTATCTTTTTTACCGTAAATCATATCTTTTCACAAGATAATATGGGTCATGTTTTAAAGTTATTTTAGTACAATCCAAGTGAAATGATAATGAAGATTGAACTAGAGCTACATAGAGTGTTCATTATAGGCTTCATGGTAATTTTACCATGAAGCCTATAATGAACCAGTTGTTCTTTACCATAACAATATAGTGTTATGGTAAACTAGTATAGTGTTATGGTAATATAGTGTTATGGTATCACATTGTTCTTTAACAATATAGTGTTACAGTAAATAATAATGTTGTTTTCAGCCACTGCAGTAAGAGAGAAAACAATTTTGCAGTAAACAACAGCAGCAGTCATGTTGTGACGATAAATTTCTAATTCTTTTTCCAGTAACTGACGCTGACTGTGTTCGGTGATAAAACATTCTGCGAATATTGAGCCAAATATTCACTTAGGACTCACCAGCCGTTCGGTGTGGGTTTCGAATCCGGGCGTGTACCTGCATAAGAGTTTTCGTAGTAGTAACAGGTATACGAGCTAGTTTCCCTTGAAAGTTCTCCACGGATCACCCTCTCATTGGCAAAGACCATTGTATGCGACTCCGTAACAAAAGGGGGGGAAATGACTTACTTAGAAGGTTTCGTCGTATTTAAAACACACCACACGATAAACTTCCATCTATACAAGGGCGTTGTAAAATTGAAATGTGAATTCTTATTTTTTAGTATCTCCATTTCTTTTTGTTATCATATCTTTTCAGCTGAAAATGAAACTTCGCTGCATTAAGCCGTTTGTTTTCTCTGTTTGGTACATTTTCTATTATCTTAACTGTTAAAATATGAAACTGCATCACATTTTGATGCCTTTTTTAAGATTACAGTAAAAGCCGTTCTTAACTCAGAAACAGTCTCCGCTTTCTATTATTCCACGCAATGAATTACTTTATATCTTTTATTGTGATAAAACGTTTCGTATTTAATGCTTGTCTCCGTTCAAAAAATATTTTGCACTGTAAATGTTCTGTTAAAAGAGAGGTTTATTGCTAGATCCAACAAAAGATTAAAAAAATATATGGTCAAATATAAAAAATGTATAAATTTTGAAGCCCTAAGCATTAAGCGAAAAAATGACTTAAGTAGGAGATTTCTTTATTGAATTATTGTCAAGCAATACCCAAAATCTCTGTTATTTTTGTAAAAGATTTGCACAATAAGTATATATTCTTCGGGTGTTTCGGATTGTATAAAATATCAACTTCCGGAAAAGCATCCTGACTTGAAATTCCAGTAGATAAAATCTTATCATTCAACGTTTGTATACACATTAATCAGCAAAAAGGCAGTAAAGCGATAAGAAACTTCAGGATTTCATTCTCTTTCGGCCTCTCTGACAAAACTGGGATAAAGTTTAGGCAGATAGTCCGTGTGTGTTTTGCTTACATTAAACAATGTAAGCAATGTATCCAGCTCTATTATACATATATCAACATAAATAGTCTTTATACAATATCCCTGTTTTTTTCCCATTGGATATTCACTTTCATTCTTAATGGTAATAGGCATTAAATTCTGGTATCACTTAGCGCGCTTAATAACGACGATACCTTATGTTTTCTCTTTCGTCTTTATTTTGTGTCATCCCTCTTCCTTTATCTTTACAGATTTTATCTTTACAGATAGTTCTTACTTAAGGGAAAACAAATGTATGCTAAAATAGAACTAGATAAAAACTCATGAAAACAGTTGTATTCCAAACGTGATGGGATAAACATTAATACATTATGTATACGTGATTAGAAGAAATAAGAACCCTAACCCGTTCAAACATGAAACTTTGGCACTAAACAGAAAATAAATCTTGATTCAAACAGCAGCTATCGAATATAATTTTTATGGTTTGGTTATAAATAATAGTTTTTTGCATAATTTCTTTGTTTCAAAATAAAATATACTCTAAATATGGGGCGAGCCGAAAGCCGAAAAAGGGGAGAGGGTGAGGGACCCTCGGACCCGTCCCTCCGTGGTGCTCTCCATCAAAATTGGGAAAGCAACTGTCCTCCACCAAGACATCCCTCTTTTTAGAAAGATATTCCTCACATGCTTTGCAGTAACCAAAATAATTAAAAACTTATTGTTAGTTGCTTCTAAGAAAGACGTTTAAAAATTCATCACAAGTTTATTTTGAAATAACTCAGATTGGGATTTACGAACAATCATTATCGCATGTTCATCTCATAAAATATGCATCTTTCTCTTTTAACGTACTGCAAGAATCCGAAAAATAGGGTTGAAATGGGGGCAGTTTAAAACAGCATTCATAATTTTTATGTGTATATGCACGTTATTCAAGTTAAAGTGAAATTAGCCGTATTTACCTAATACCATTTTGGTAAAACGCAATGTAGACAATGCAAAAGTTAGTTTTGGTTTACATGGTTACGGCAAAGTCTTGATGAGAGGGATTGCTTTTGGGGAGGACTTTCTAAGGAAAACTGGCTCGTGTACACGTTATACATGGGAAAACCAGGAAATAGCCAATAAAGCCAGACTGTTCGTGCGATTGGAACCTCGGAAAGAACTACCGGTGTTCAGCCACTTTGCCGCTCGGCCGCTGGTGGACCCAATGCATAATTTAAAATACTAATATCTGAAATATTTGAAATATTAACTAAAACTAGCAGTATCGGTTTACGGATTAAGAATATGCATTTCTGAGAGCTTTCTAGTTGCTGCTTTCGTTTAAAAGAATATGTGTAAAAGCCCTATGAAATTTTCAATATGGTGCTGTATAATTCATAAAATTTGGCGAACTTTCGGAGAACAAACAAATAATCCAGAAATAAAAACATATAACAAAACATGACAAAAACGAAAATCTAATGTTCATGAACTTTTAAACTCTCGTGCAAAAGACAATCCTTGCATTGTTACATGAGAGTTGGATACAATGAAAGTCTTAAATAGCTGAAGTCGGGGATGTTGACATTTAGTACTTTATATTTCTAAAAAACTTTGTGCAACAAAAGAATCAGAATATTAAGTAATTATATAACAAACAAGACAGACATTAAAGAAATGGGTAGACACACGTTTCTGAACCGAACTTGTTTTCAAGCAAGTTGTCATTTTTTCACACTCGCAGAAAGTTAACGAGCCAAGTCAAACAAATTACCGTCTCGTCTACACGAATCTTGGCTGGAATGGGAATCCCCTCGTATGGGCTTGTTTTCTATTTAATTACTTTTCATTTAATTTCTTTCATTGTTTTACTAAAAGCAAAACCATCAAAGCAAAGCAAAGAATTACGCATTACTTTCGCTTTTTTCTCTGTTAACTGAAATAGTACCATAATATTTTATTTAACATAAATTATAAAAATAAGAAACGTACATAGCTTAATCTTTACATTTTTGCATGATGCTACGTCATTCTGCCAATACGCCGCCCACTTGTGTCATTCATGTGACCTCGCTTCTGGCCTACCAGCGGCCGAGCAGTAAAGTCATTGAACATTGGTAGTTCAGTCTGAGGTTCGAATCCCGCTAACGGACTGGCTGCATGGGCGTTTTCGTGGTTTTCGCTATGCGTAACATATGTACGAACCAGCTTCCCTTAGAAAGTTCTTCACGATGGCATCCTCTCCTTACGCAGATGGCCCTCTAGGCTTTGCCGTTATCACATAAAACCAAACCAAACAAACTGTTTCTGAATAGCTCTTCTTCATTTCATGCAGCAGAAGATATTTAACCTATTTTTTAAGCTGTGACAATACATTACTTGTAACAATAAGTAATTTAGGAAAAATGCGCATACTTATTGTTACTATTATTAGTAATAATAAGTATGTGCCATTATACCATTTAAAGTATAATTGATTAAAGTTTCCTAACTTCACACTGATAGGGAACTTACTCATTACAATAATTTATGAAATTTACTTTATCAATTTTAAATGTTTTATTTATGTTCTAATCACACTTAATGAAAGGTTAATAACACATTCAGCTTCCATAAATTAATAAGTTTACGATCTGATATGGATTTTTCTCAGCGTTCTGTGGAAAGAAGATACCACGAAGATAAGTATGATATGAAGAGACAAAATAATGCGAAAAAAGTTTGAATTCTCTTGATTCATGGAAAAACAGAAAATGGAGACAGGTTATCTAGTGTGAGATCATTTGCATGCCACCATAATTGTCATAAGCGGATTTATTCCTGTATGATTCCCTTGACAGAGATACGGAATCCTTATTCTGAATGCTGTATATATCAGATCACCTTGGAAGGTATACTGCTTACGGAGGCCTTCCTTATTTCTGGTTACTTGTGTGGGATCTTCGCCTCTTTTCGCTAGTATAATTATCTAAGGTACACCCTGGACAACATTCTTGGCAATGAGATGATAAAAGAAAAGTGGATTCACCATTCCTGATGCACTGCTTTCAAGCAAGTGTTGCACTAATGGATTAAAAATATATCGTTCATCAGTCCAAAAATGTTGTCAATCCAAAACTGATGCCTTAATATTGGGGTTTGAAATCCAGCTCTGAAACAATCATTCTTTTAAAATTTTCAATGGCTCGTAGTACAGATTATCCTCTACAGCACGGAAATCAGTATCTCCTGCATCTGTTCAACAGGCTTCAAGTTCGGTAAGAGGACTGAAAAGTCTGGACGCGGATATCTTCATATTCCAGATGCTGTTGGAGAAAGCTAGATCCAACATGATGTCATCCGCTTAAAGGAAACCAAGACCGAAAAGCAGCGTGAAATTCTTTACATACTAATACAGAGTACAACTATACTTTACATACTTAAGACTAATACAGAATTATATCCCTATAAGCGTCAGTTATTGCAATATGACTGTAAATGTACGCAAAAGTGAATAAAGAATCTGACTCGATATCACTTCAAACAAGGATTTCCACTTCCATGATCCCGCTTCTTGTTGAATGAAAGAGATTACTTGCTATTTTAAAATAGTGTGAGCAATTGTAACCAAACACCGGTGCAGTTGTGACACGAAGGCGAAATTTAACATATTGCCTTGAAACATCTTCGCCGGTTTAAAGCTATCTTCAAAACCTACTTTTGATGAAATATTACGTTTCTTGGGACATTTGTATAAAAATACGGCCAACTTCCATTCTTTTGGTGATTCTATCACTCTAAAACCCTTCATGTGATTTTCATAACTAATATCTAAGATTCGTCTTTATTTATATTTTCAAAATATTCATCATTTCATCTGAATATCCAATTTAAGTGAGAAATGATTAAACAGACTTTGCGAATTAAATAAATTTTGAAAGTATATCGGCGGATTAAAAAAACAAATATTGATGTTTGTGCCCGTTCAAGTATCAAAGGCATGTCTTATTTACTAGATCCAGCGTACGCAGGCTCAAACTAATGGAAGAACTTCTTATGGTTGAGAAAAAACACGAGTATAAAGAAGAATTATATATTCTGCTATAAAAAGAGTAAAGCAAATCTAGTGCATGCTTGTTAGGTACAGTAAACATGCAATAAACACTTAGAAACTTGTCATAAATCCAACAGTAGAATTAATAAAAAGTTTGCTTCAGGAAAGTTTTAAGGAAATGCTGATATTTGCCCAAAAAACTATATTAAGCAGTTGTACATCCCATTTAGTGTTTATACAGTAATTTCTGATGTCAAAACCTGGTGGTAAATTGAAATAGGATAACATTTCGGGTTCATTAAATTTTTGAAGATGTCTTTTGTTTGCAAGCAGGACAAGAATAGCTGATATTATATTTTGTGGTGGGTAATATTAGAGATAAACATTTCCTCTATCAACAGAGTACTATTAAGAAAAATACAAGGGTTGAATGAAAATTAACAGTCCCGGAATCAGTTTAGGATCTCTTTGACGTGGATTTTCATTGCAGATGTTGATTGGGACACCGCCTGTTTCTTGAGGCCAAGAACAGTAACATTTAATATGCTTATGCTAAAGTTAATATTCTTTCTTGCCTATGAATTTCATAGCAATGTTACGATGTTAAATTTCCTTTTCGAAGCAGTAAGCCAAGATTCTGATGCGTGTATTTGAATTTGAAGAGACTACAAAATAAAATGAGATAGCATTTCTCTATGAGATGGCATTTTTTTTTTTTTTTTTTTTCATTAAAGGTTTCATGTGACCAATGCCGTCAACAGTATAGTTAGCATACAATCTGTACGTTATCTAAACTTGTTTGACTGAGGAACTGCCTAATCATATGAAGTACTGGCTATAAAAGTTTCTCAAATTTAACTCTTATTTTTCAAACCTTCGAATTCTTGAAATATTTCTGAAGTTTTTAGGCTGATACTTATGGTATGAATAACATTTTGCAATTTCTATCTTCTCTACTATTATGGAGATCTTCTGTGGGAATTTTTTCTCATTAAGCGACATGTTTCTTGCCTAATATAAGTAGGATAAAAATACTAAAAACTAATGTAACAAGAAATTTGCAGACCTTTAATTTAACTGATCAAGGTATGAATATTCTCAGAATGATTGACTGAAAATCTAAAAATTATCTATCCAAACGCAGGTAAGCTCCTACGTGTTTTAGCAAAAAAAAAAAAAAAAAAAAAAAAAAAAATTGATTTTCATAAAATCTCTAAAATTCTGCGAGAGAGTACAACATTTTCGCGTGCACAATGACTAACAGAAAAAAAAAAAAAAAAAAAAAAAAAAAACTTAGTTGAAAACTACATTACAAATAGTTTTATTTGTCTGAAAGTGAATGTTGACATACTTTCAGCGATGTTCACATGACCGTCAACCGTAACCATATTTATTTTCTGGAGATATGCGTCACTGCCTTTCAAAGATGTAACCTAACCGCTATAGACAAAAGCAGATAGAAAATTATCAATAACGTTAAATTTCTTTTTCTTCTTCAAAGATTTTCCAGAATTTTATAATAATAAAGTTTATTTAAAATTCAAAGCGGAAGTCTATTATCGCCTTAGAGAAACTATTTATAAGCAGTTATTGAGGAATATATTAACATTAAGGGGGGTAATAAATAAAAATTAAGAATTAAATGTAATTAGAGGTACTGCATATAGAATTCTTGCCTTGTCGTTTCGTTCAACAATTATTTTGCGATATTTTTAAAAGGGTATAGTTGGAAACTTAACGCACTTTTCTAGTGCTGGGCACTGAGAATTGTGATGTCATCTTACCACTTAAAAAAAGTGGCAGCAGGATATTATATTCAATCGGTCGTCTTTACGTCTTAGTTCGGTTACTGCTTAACCGTCAAATATGTTCTTATATATGGTCGTTCCAGTGTTCGAAATTCCTGACATTGCAGATTTCTCTGTGTTCATTATCGCTAGATCGTTCTTGTAGATAATCTATGTAGTCCAATTATGTCATCTTGTCCAATTCTTAGATAGATCTAACTTTGTGATCGCCATACAGTGTGCCAGAACACTAGACTCAAAGTCTCTAGTTCCGTCATAATAGACTTGTTTCATGCTTCTTGTACTTCAACTTCCAGCACCTTCTGGATAGTAAAATTTCCTGCTGTCACTTCATTGAGCATTTCAACTCTTCTGAACAGTTAGGTGATAACTTATCGGACTGATGGACTTTACTGTATAAGATTTTAAAGCCGGTTGATAAGGACAGTCCAAAGTTGTGGACAACTTTTTATAATAATACTTAATTTCTGACCGAACATAGTTTGCGACTCACAGAAATGATCCCTTATCAATATAGTCTTGTATCGTCTTCGTCTAACAGCTCGTTTGGACGAAGAGCAAGTGAAATCTATCTTTACTTAATTAAAAGTTCGCGAAATGATAAACTGTAGCTTATTAATAAAAAAGTTAAGTAAAACAAATTTTGAAACTTAAAGATTCCAAATAAAAGTATCTTTTATTCAAGCCGAACTCTGGAAGACTCTGAGTTGGTAAACTCACTCACTGAGTAACATAAGACAGATTCAGAAAGATAAAATTTAGAATAGGTAAAAGAAAAAAGAAAACAAAACAAAAGAGTTTTAGCAAGATTTGCTCTCAGTATAAAATTATCTTGACTAGTACATAAAAACAAAAAAGTAAGGATCTTTACATAAAGTTCGGTTAAAATTACATTACATTACATTTACAAGTAGGACAGTTAACTGAAATTACCTTTAAAAAGTCATTTACTTGCAATTAGAAACCACAAGTTTATGAATTCCTACAAGAACATCTACAAAATTTCTTCTGCAAAACTGCTGAAAGTTCTGAAACATCTGAAGAGAGTTAAGAGTTTCAAAACAGTGATAGAATTTCGTGATAGTTTGCGAGATATAAACGTGTTATATGTTAAGTTACTCGAGGATTGCTTGGTTTGCTTAATAAATCACGGCAATGCACGCAAAGCCTTAGAGATATTCTAGGAAGCGAAAAGGCGTCAATTTTAGCGCAGAAAACTGGAAAATGCGAGATGCCGTAATATAATATAAGTTATAAGAATAAACTCAACTAAGAAAGCTGTATCTTCAACGCAATCCATTAAACTGCAACAGAAAGGTATCAAATTGGGGGGGGGTGCGAGAATAAAGAGGGAAACCTTGATGCAAAATTAAAAGAGTTAAGTTGCTTCATGGGCTTGTATAACAATACGAGAATTAGAAATAAAAAAGTAATAATTCGATTCTGGAACTATTTATCGCATGGGTAGCAATATAAACAAATTTACATCGATAACGAAGTATCAAGCAATGTACGCAATAAGAAGATGTGAGGAAGGTAATATTAATGATTAAAATGACTGCTTAGTAGATATCGAAAAGTTGGGTACTAAACAATGCATTACGTGTTATCTTAAAAATGAGTTAAAACCCAGTTCACTCTGTAACGTAATATATGTGCTTGTTTATTTGTTATAATATGAACAAACAGATGAGGGATATCTGTCTAAGAAAAGGAATAACTTCATGGAAATCTTTTAAAGGAAATTTATTTGTATTTATTTTGCATCTGAGAAAAGTCACGAAAGCAAGCATACGGTCAGCTGGTTGCTGGAATTCGAATATAACAGAATGGATCAAATGTCGTAAATCAACGGAAAGTAGTATATTGCAAGTGCTGCATACTATGTGACGAATGACAAAAACGGGAAAATTGCAATGAAAACATTGAGGTGTAATATTTTAAATGATTTAAAAGCTTTGCAGTGAAAATACTGGCGTGGTTTAAGGCTATCTTGCTCCCTCCTCCCTCCCCCCCAAAAAAAAGCTTTTTGTCCTTTTCTTTTTTATTTTCCGAAAAGTTCATTTTAAATATCCCCAAATTAAATTTCTGCTTTTTAAAATAGCCCATGTATTATAAATTTTTGGCTATCTTGAACTTAAGCGAGGGAGACATACACGGATAGCTGGGGGAATTAAATCGTTAGAAGGTGCTAAGTCTTTTATCGCATTTATTGAAGACAAATTACAAAAAGCTATTTAAAAAAAAGAATCGAACACAATATGGAAAGAAATGTAATGGCTGAAAAGGAATGGCAGCGCAAATAGACAAGTTTTAAAATGATAGTACTTCTAGAATTCACAGATCACGAATTTAACACATCTGTAATAAACAAAGGGTATGAAAAAATTGGTTTGGTTTGCCTCGGTTTATGTAATTACAGCAAAGTCTCGAGGGATATCTGCCTAAGAGAAGGGATGCCTTCGTGGAGGACTTTCTAAGGAAAACTGGCTCGTATACACGTTACACATGGGGAAAACCACGAAAAAGCCATGCAGCCAGCCCGTTAGTGTGTGTGTGTGTGATTATGGCAAAGCCTCGAGGGCTATCTGCCTAAGGGGAGGGATGCCTTCGTGGAGGACTTTCTAAGGGAAACCAAGCCCGTTAGTGAGATTCGAACTTCGGACCGAGCTACCCAGTGTTCAGCTACTTTGCCGCTCGGCCGCTAGTGAGCCTTATTCTCAGTTGAATACAAAAGAGAATTTACTTAAGGTAAGGGATGTCTTCGTGGAGGATTCTCTAAGGGAAACTGGCTTGTATACACGCTACGTATGGGAAAACAAGAAAATATCCATGTAGCCAGACCGTTCCCCCCGGAATCGAACCCAGGTCGAAACTTCCAGCACTTAGAGATTTTACCGCATGGCCGCTGGTGAGCACTGATTTTTAGAAACGCAGAATATTGCACCTCAACTAGGAACTTTGACAGCTGATTAAAAGATAGTTTATCATTATAGATGAACATGCTTCTGCAGACAAAAGTACAGAAATATTTTATAAAGAACATATCATCAGACATAGATGTTTGGTAAAGGAAAAGTGTTAAACACAGGATATTTCTACCTGAAAATGAACCAGAAAGGCTGCTTCTTCTCCTCAATTGGTTAACCGGGTAAAAATAGTTAACTATTAAATTTACATTTGAAACCGGTTATATGTTAGATATATAAAGAAAATCAATAAATCAGAAAAGATTTTGTTAGTAAAAATAACTTAATTTTGTAAATTTTGTAAACTCTTCAGATCCACAAACAGCTGCAGAAGCTCACAAAGACAAAAAGCTAGAGTATGCAATGAAAAGCGAAAATTCTATAATGGAGGAGAAAGCTCCTCAAAAGGCCAAAGAAATACAAAATGACGTATGGGAAGAAATAACTGTATTTGTACCCGAAGTAAAATATTCAGAAAAGTGGGAAAGACGTAGAGGAGAATGATTCTTTACTAAAACATTATTTTTGAATCAATCGATATGGCAGAAAATCGGAAAACTATCAACTCTAAAGAGAAATTTCGAAGAATGATCTATTACTCCCAAACATACAAAGCTGAAAGTTGGTCCAAAGGTTTTTCTAGATAGGAAGAAGGCTCATCAGCGTTCTGCTAAGCGATGTACGAACTACACTTTCATAAGATTTTGCTGAAGTTCTAAATGAGTTGATTTTTTGTTTAAGCCAAATCAATCTGAGACTATCAACTTAAAGGAAGGGATGCTTTCGTGGAGGACTTTCCAAGGATCATACTAAAACTGCATACGTTTGTCGAGATTTGTATCCAGATCTAGCTTCCAGTTTTCAACTTTTTTTTATTATTATTATTCGGCTAGAAATTTTAAGGAAAAATTCCCCCACACCCTCTATCTGGACTATTCAGACAGAACGAAAGCAGAAAAAATGATTATCTTTCAATCCCTCATTTATAATCAAAATTCCAAAATAACTTCAGAGTCTTAACTTTAATACAGAAGAAAACTGGACCGAAAACACTCCAAAATAGAGGAAAACATAGATAAATGTATTTTATTGGTATATTTGACAAGTCTCCCTGGAAGATTTAGCAGCTACCAGATGGGTTCTGCTAATCTAGACCCAACGGGGAAGATTTGACTGGCTTAAGTCTAATGTCTATATATGCCCTTCCCTCTCCTTGAGGTTGCAGTATCAATCTACCCCTGTGATGCACCCTGACCAAAGTCCTGAAGATTGTTAACAAAGAATTTCAACTGTGAGAAAAATGCAGGAAATGTATGATTTTAAGACATAAGTTTAAATAATTAAGATCATACCTTTCACCCTACTGTCGTGGTGTATTTATATTTTTGCTTAGTTGACCATGGCAAATCATGCGTGGGTTATCAGGCTGAAGGAAAGGATGCCTTCATAGAGAATTTTTCTAAAGAAAGCTGGCTGGTATTCATATTACACTTCGGGGAACAACGAAACACTTCCATAGGTATCCCACGCACCGTGATTCAAACCCATGTCGAATTATCAGTTTTTAGCAGTCTTATTTACTCTATCACTAACTGACCTTTAGCGGCAGTAGTATATTGCGTACCGTCCTGTTGGCCTGATGGTCGGGAGCAGGTCTTGGACTCGAAGCAGAATTCCGGAACAGAGATGTATGTAAATATGTAATGTCACTGAGGCATGGGGACGTTTAACATGCTGTAGAGCTTAAGTTTTTAGACAGATTGATGAAAGAAGGAGTGATAGGAGACATTCAGATCCGCTTCCTGGCTTTTCCTTCAAAATTGAGAGGAAACTGGTCAAGAGTCAACGAGAGGTGCAAACCTTGTTCTTTTGGCCACCACAATTCGTGGACTTAATCAGATGGTGGTTTTACACTGCAGAAGAGGATTGCTGACCCCCACGGCTTTAAAATTTGCCTCATAGCATTATTGTCCTCCTTGCAGAAGCGATCTAATGCTGTTTCGCCCATTCCACAGGAGGGCCGGCAGAACAGACTGCTACAAGCACATGATGAAAAAGAAATTCACAAGGCTATTTACAGCGATGCGTAAGTCCTCCCAGGCTACACAGTCTTGTGCTAATCAAGGACTAAGTGAGATCACTGACGGTCCTCTGTTCAGATGGAGATTAAATTTAGGACTTATCAATCAGATGGTACTGTCAAATACGTAAGATAAGTCATAACAGCAACATTATTGAGTTGAAGCATTTACTTTTACAACTGTTTACTGCTATGTTATATTCTATCTTCCACTGAAGAAGAAAAAATTCGAGCAAGTATGTGCAGTTTTGCCTTTTGCTCCATATTGGTCGTTATTATATTAAAAAATGATTAAAATTGTGCTGCTGCCCTATCTGTTGATCCAACATTTGAAATGTCCAGTATCCAGAACTTACGCTGCTATTAAAAGAATAAAATAATTAAACTGTACATGAATTACTAAATGCAGTGAAACTGGAGTGTAACATGATAAATCACAGCAATTCTAATTCGAATGTAGTCTTGCCACAGCTGTCCCATCCATGAGCATAATTGCACAATAATGTTTAAACCCGAAGTTTTATCGTATATGCAGTGATTTCGTAGATGAACGGAAATTTCATTATTTTGCTATCTGTAAAAGTGAATACGATCCAGTTTCTTTTAGAAAGTCCAGCATGGAGACAACGCTTGCTTGCAACTCTCCTGTGCTTTGAGGTAGTCATCTACACCAAATTCAAATAAAAGTCTATTCGTTTATGTTATAAGCAATATTATAGCTAGAAATAATAATTTTTTTTTCATTCTCTTTTTGCCTGCTTTATTTTAGGTCGAAACGTCAGAATACCTAACTTTTATATATACAACAGAAAAAATCCAACGGTACTTCATTCGAAGCCATATGTTGTTACATGAAACTTCGGGTATTATATTATACCGAACCGTGGTAAGATATCATTAATTGTTTATTAGTGATGAAGTATATTGTATGCCACATTGTATATTTAGGGTGTATCCCCATGGAGGTTGCGGACGGTATGGCAGTTATAGGAGTTAGAGGTGCTAACCCGACCCAAGGATATAGATGCGACCCCGCGTAAATCATTGATTGCACATGTAGTGTGTTCCACTTCCTTGTTCACAGGTGTAATATCGGTCACATGCTGTTATGTGCTCTGGTACTCTCTCTCTATAGCTATTGGTGATGAGAGGGCTAGATGACTGATGGTTTCGGCCATTCCCGATAAATGCTTGACAAGCAGGGTGTTTGATCATTCTCGATGAATTGCTAACAAGTATCTGATCACTGGATGCAAATGTCTGGTCGCTGGATTTAAAAAGAAAAGTATTGGAATGTAAGAGTGGCTGATAATTTTGCTTTCTCTCAAAGTACTTTAGTAAGCTTTTAAACTTCGATCTGTTACTAAATATTTTGATTCACGGTCAAAACTACCAACGGAAGACAACAGCGGGTGAGTTTCTATTGTATTTCACTGTGTTATGGCTTGTTCTTGTTTGAAGAGCATTCTATAACTTTTACTGTATTTTTATTTAAATCATTTATGTCTTTGTAATGATTTATTAAAAAAACAGTCATTTTTATGTAAATTCTTTTCTTTCCTTTCTGATTTTCCATTAAATTTTGTTGAGTTTAATTAACATAAGTAGATTTTATTTAATTAGTTTAAAATGAAAATATTTAGTTAAGTGTTTTTCAATGATGTTCAACGAGGCCTCCATAGCCCCGCGCTAACTATGTTTTAAATGGATGATTTAGTAGTTGTGAGTGCTTTAATAATTGCAGTGCTTAGTGAGTGATTAATAATAATTCAATAGTGATTAAATAGCTAGACGTTTCAAAGACCTATCAGACATTTTCGATCAGAAAACGGGAAAAGTCAGCTTCGCCCTCGCGTGATCTAAATCACGGACTACCAATTGCTAACTGGACGTACTAAGCACTTACACCAGAATAGCTCAGACGAGAACATGCTATTTTTCATCACATTCTGTCCCGTTAATGGGAGACACAAAACCCAGTCGACTAAACACAGGTGATGAATAGGTTCTCCACATTTTAATGCTGGCATCACAGTAGAGACTATTATGGTTCTCGAGAATTATGATGGTTTCTCTGATTTTCTAAAAGATTAATACCAATTTTTAATAGGTATTTATATTCACCCACCTTGTGTTAATTGAAAAAAGTCAGCACGTCTTCAAAGTTTTAGATATAAGGTGATATAAAATCGAAAGTTGAAGAAAACACCGTTCTTTTTCCTTAGTCTTCTATTACAATCGCTGAATAGTGGCATTTTGTTCCAGGTTCGATCTTAAGAGATTAGACCTGGGAGAGATCGAACCTTAAAGATTAAGAGATCGAACCTGGAATCAACCATGCTGGATGCATGGTTGATTGTTATGGATTTTTTCATGTGTAACGTAAATACGAGCCAGGTTTCCTTAGGAAGTCCTCCATGAAGGTATTGCTTCTGTTATACATATTTGAATAACCTAACCTCAATATACAATCTTTGTAAATCTTGGTTCACTCATATGGCTGCTCGATTCTTTCGTAGAACTCATCTTTTGGAATGCTTTTCAAAGTCTATAGGTAAGGCATTCTGAATATGCTCATTACTATTAAAATAATGAACTTGGAGTCTGAGACTTCATTTTTGGTGAGAGAAAATAGTTTTTAAGTGCCAAATCTGATAAATAAGAAAATGGTTGAGAATTATAGCATTTTTTTTTGTAGAAACTGCTTGACGAGAATGGAATAGTATGACGGTGAATAGTTGTTATGCAGCAGAAACTACTTATCTGATTGCGCTCTGAAACCCTAATGCGCTCTTTTCAGAAGTTTATTCATAAGGTCTTTATAAAACATGATGTTTACTATCTGCTCTCAAACAGAGAAACAAGTTCCTTCAGAAAAAGTATCCGTTTCCAATCAAAGTAAGAATCATGATATAAGCATAAAGGTAAAGTTCATATTAAATAAGAACAATGCTAACGACCTCTTTTCAGTCAAAAGATGCCACCAGCATGGTCGTTATTCGAGATTTATATAACCGGAATTTTATGGTCGAGGTGAACCTTCTTCTTATTATTATCAGTTGACTGCTGTTTTGTCTCAGGATCAAAGCATCAAGTTTCCTCTCCAGTCACAGCTTGTTTTAAAAAATTAGGATTAATGGCTGCCATTAGGATCAACTCTTGAGCTCAGCTTTCGAATCCTTGACAGCAGATGTTCACTGGAACCATAATGCAAAGAGCGATAAACTGCATAGTGTGTAAATGGACGATATTTAGGAGAAGCAAGTTAAGATATTATAGCAATTAGATGCTGTTAGACAATGAATACTGTTCACAGTAATTAAATACTGTTAGACAATGAATATTGTTCACAATAATTAGATACTGTTCGACAATAAATGCTGTTAATTGTTATTTGATAAACATTTAGAATTTGGTAAAACAAGAATTGGTTCTAAAACTTGATAGACACATTGTGTATGATGAAGTGCTGTAGTAAACCTATAAGACCAATAATTGTTTCCCATTTTTTGGAAAAGGGAAGGTAACGTTTAACCTTACTTTACGTTTGCTTAAGGACCTAATTTGAATCTGCTGAAACCCATGCTGTAATATGTGGTAGCTCCCTTATCCAGTCTTCGTTATTGATGGGCAGCTTGAGGAACGAGGTGTTTTCTCCTCCGCATCATCGCCGGACGCGTCCCCGGGACAATTCACTCGCGAGATGCGATTTCATTAAAAGCTTCTCCTACTCAAGGAGGAAGAGAGGAGTGAGAAGAGAAAAAAAAGAGAGAATAAATAAAAATAAAAATAAGCTGAGAATACCGTCGACGAGGAATAATTAAAACCGCCAAATTCTTCTTATCGTTCAACTGGGGTTTTTTCCTCTCCCATTTATTTATTTTCTTTGCGTAATCACCGCCAAGGAAGTCGAAAGAGAGGGGGTGGGGCGTGAGGAATGAAGTGATGAATGAGTTGCTTCGTCCGTTACTCATTCGTCCAAGAATGCTATCTCTGTAAATGACGAATTTGAGTTTTAACTTTCAGTCTTATACTTGAATATTTTAAATATAACTCTTGCCGGATGAAGGAACTTCCGATTATGAAGATTCGGTGCTAAATCTGTTAGATTCTCAAGCTTTCTTATAGATATTTAAATTTGAAGCTCGAACTTCATGCAATGCATCAAAATTTGTGTTGAAAGACACGTGTGAAACTGAAAGTATTTAAACTTAGATTATATGAATAAATAATGTTTGTGTACAGTTTAAGAAAATCAAGTTAGAGCTTACAAAATTGGTACCCACTTCCTTTCTACAGAAGAAAAACTTAGTGTGCAGTTCGACAAAAAAAAAAAAAAAAAAAATTAGTATTATTTTCTGGGCACAAAAATTTAAAGTTCACTTTTGGTCCCGCTGATCAAAAAGACACTGAAGTTGGTGCACCAACTGGCTTAATTAACTATTCTACTAAGAGTTTCAAATGTAAACGCATTGTGGCCTCGTTACGCCTAGCACCACTTAAACTTTTAAATTGTTAGCAATTCTACAACTATTGCACGCGGATTAACCAAAGGAATAAAAACCTTAAACGGAACATAAGGACAACAAAATTCAGTCACATTTAAGGCAAAAAAAAAAAAAAAAAGTGCAATTGACCATTATATAGGAATAAAAATACTGAGTTCATCAAGAAGGGTAACAGGATGGGAAGATATATATATATATATATATATATATATTTGGTGCTGCCGATTGCAGCGAAAAAGAGAGGCGCACAACTAGATGTCATATCAGTCCCATATAAAAAATTTCAATATTCTACGGCTACTCGTTTTTGATTTATGCGAGATACGTACATACATCACGAAAAAATATCTTCTCAATCCATCTTCAAACTATTTTACGATCTGTTCTGGAAAAGAAAGTTATTTATTCTGTCCGTACAGATATCATTTAAAACAATCTTTCAAATGGATTCGAGAGCGGTCAAAATGGAAATTTGTCAACTGAAATGTCAGAGATTTAAATCTATTTAAGGCCCGTTCAGATGAGGGTATAAATATCAAACTGGTTTAAGCCGAGCTTCGTTGCTTGAAAACAAGAATTTGCTTCGTCACAAAAATTGAATTAGAGGCTTTGGCATAAAGTTCGAAGTTTCCAACTTTATGCTGATTTGGTGTAATAATCGACCAGTCAGAGCGAACGCGCGAAACCTGAACGGGAAAACTGTAGACACTTCTACGTATGCGCAAATTTAGTTCCTCTAATTGGTTATGGCTTATACACGATCTCGCAGGTGTGAACGGCACTTCTGCAGTTTATGCCTTATGACTAAGCCTCTATGATATTTATAGCACCGTCTGAACTGAGCTTAAGATTCAACGATGCTTTCAGCAGAAGGAATCAGTACCCGATCTTGAAACTGGTAGAGTGCGGTTAATCCGAAGTCCGAGCTACCAAGGCAGAAAATCTCAGAACATCAATATGAATATATGCGCCACAGCTTTATGTGGTTCAGAAATCACTAAGGAGAATTTTAAGCATTCAGAATGTTTTTATATGAAATGCAATTAAGCAAAAAGCAAAGGTCAGCAGACAACTGTGTACATCTGGCGCATGCAGTGAAATATTAAGAGTTAGATAGAAATGAAAACATTATGAATGCGCTAATATGTGAAAATATTACGAATTTGGTTAGACAGAAATGAAAATATTACGAATGTGGTATGATTCGTCGCATAATTTTCTGTAGTAAATTTTCTCACATTTATTTCTATTATCTAACCAAGCATTAAAACTAAAAATAATAAAATAATAATAAAAAAAAAAAAATAAAAATAAAAATAAAAAAAAAAAAAAAAAAAACTGAAAGCTTCCAGATTTTACATTAGCCCCAAAGAGACTTTTTTTAACCTCTGTGCTGCCTTTATTTATTAAATGTTCTTTGCACTTAAATGAGAAAGTTCAATTCAACGGCAATATCGCAAAATAATTTTAAAATGAGTATATTTCTAGAATTTCCGATACACAGTCCCACGCACTGGAGATAAAAATGTTTTTTTCTGTACAACGTTGCCATCGCTCGCTTTGAAATTGTTGAGTTTTGATTAACAAACTTAACGATTCAACTCAACTTTTGATTAAAAGTTCGTTGAAGTTTTACAAAATATGAAATCGATAATAAAAAAAATTTAAATTCCAAATTAGGGCTTCTAGATGCTTCCATATTCGGTAGAAGATTACGTTATTTAAAATTTGATGGCTTTAGGTGCCATTTTTTTATCCCAATGCGAGAAACATGCATACATTTATGCAGATTCGTCATTATTTAATTTCTTTAAATATAACACAGGACGATAATATTTGGTGGCAACAACGAAAAGTGACCCGACATTTAAAGTTTTGAACGCAGAATGCCAAAACGAAATTAATAGCCCTTCTAGGCTAACGCCCTTTGGGCTAAAAAAATTGAATTATGATTTTTCAGAATATTTTCAGGATTTATGTATTCTTCTCTCCCTGCAGCCCAACCGGTATAGTAGTTAGCGACCCTGACTGCCGTACCGAAGGCCCCGGGTTCGAATCCCGGGGAAAGCATGGATGTTTGTAAATGTATATAATCTAAGCGGTATTATAGGAGCAATCTAAATATGCCGGCAAAGCGAAAGTCCTCTTGAGAGGTTGTGAAGGCTCTTGCAAACGACAGGCACAATCTTGCACTCCTTGCCTCGATGAATTGCGTGGGTTTGTTCTGATGTTTTTATCAGACAAATGAGATAAGTCACAACAACAACAGCCTGGCTCTCTCTCTCTCTCTCTCTCTCTGCACCAATTTTAGATGTGATAATCACTTCATTTAAATTACATAAATCTGGAAATGGAACACGTTAAGAAAATTTATTTGCCCTTTTTTTAACATCAAAAATATAAAAATAAGGTAAAAGAATGATATACGATTTAAGAAGAATTTATCTAGCAGTTTCAGATCAGTATCATATTTCCGAAGTGGAAAAAAATAATGACCATAATATTACTGTGTGACAAATATCTATGTCGGAAGAATGGAGGAATAAACAGCAACCAAATAGTCTGAAAATTCGAAGGGAGGAAAATTCCTCATTAAAAGACTAGAATTCATCACCCTTATTAAAGCAACAAGTGCTTTTATTCCCATTTTATTTAGGAAAACAATTAGATTCACGGTGCAGGGAGAAGATACTCAGGCATGAAGATTTGTTTGCATCCCAAAGATCTGTCAAAGGATTTAAGCTTCTGCGACCAGAAAACGCCCATATTACTAATGCAACTACCAAAGAAATCGTTCGAGTGAGACGTGTAATGACGAGAAGTCGCATAATGCTTGAATAAAATCCTTTGTTCACTCGAAATTGCCTTTCCCTTTCAGAGAAAATCTTTGAAAAATAACGTTCTGTTACAATTAAACTCTCTTTTCGAAGAACTTTTAAGTTCTGAGAAGTAACTTTTGGAATGCACTTTAACAAGTTTGAGCTCTCTGAACTAAAATATTTGGGCATTAAGCATATTGGATTCGGTAGAAATTAAATAACACATACGACTAATTACAAATCTTTTCTTGTAAAAATTTGATCTTGAAAAATGTTCATATTATAAGATTTCACGTTGTTAACGTAAGATGGCGACCCTAAAAACAAAATAGTTCGAGAAAGCAAATGAGCAAAATTAAAACCAAATTTCTAGAAAATTCAGGGTAGCAATAAAAAATCAAATTGGTAAAAAAACACACGAAGACAACATTTTAATTTAAGTAAAACAGCTGCCTGTTTTTTATTAATAAAACTCTGCCAACTTCAAGGCCGATCGAATAAGATTTTTTAAAAATCAAGGAGCTGCTGATCTTTTACTTTCTTTTGTAGTATTTGGCGTCTTTTTTCTTTCAAGTTTTATATTGCTCTTTATTCAAATTTTGACAGTTGTGTTTTCAGTATTCTTACTTGACTTTCACAGTGTAATTAGCTTGTTATGTTCATAGCTCATTTGTATTCAATCCTTTCTTAGGTTTTGGTTTTGATATCACTGGAGCAGCAGGAACTCGTTTCATTAACTTCAAACGTCAAACACAGTGCATTAACAATGTAATAGCAATTCATTGTCGAAGAAGATAACGCTAATAATAAACTTAAGAAAAAATGGTTGGTGTTAACAGAATGTGCTTCTAATCACAAGCATAATCAAGAAGTTCAAGAATAATAGGCAACGACCAATTATTCGAATTCGAAAGGCAACCAGTATTTATTCAAATGAACTGTTCTTCCTTGAAACATTCAAAGTTAAATAATCTCCATTTATGATATCTCAGAATTTAATAGAATGGTTTGCTTAGAACAAGCTGCAATCTACATGAAAATTGATGCAATACTTCTTCAAAACGAAATTAATTAACAATAATCATATAATTCAGCAATAAATCCATGCTTTACTTTCCGTTTATTAAATAGACTAGCAACGGTTTCCTAAGAAAACTCTTGTTTTGCTGCTCTTCATTGAATCAGTACCCTATTAAAATTATCAGTATTTTTTTAATTCATAATTTTCATAAAACTAACATCTATCTAAGGCAGAGTTTACCTAATTTAGCAAACAGGCCGGCTTGGTTAACCATTTAGTTTTTGCTGTCTTGTCCATGTAATTTCATGGAAGAATGGTTGCCAGAGCCTCAGGAAGGCTGTACATTTTCCACCCAATTTTGAAAGAGAGCACCCCGGGGAGCGGTCCGCTCCTATCGCAAACCCCACGAAAGGACCTTCGGCTTGCCATATATTTAGAGTGTCCCCATGCCGCAAAGATACTATACATTTACAAACATCCATGCCTTCTCCGGGATTCAAACCCGAGCCCTTCGGAACTGCAGTAGGTTACCCCTAACCACTATACTGTCTGGGCGGCTAGTTTTTTGCTAAAGTATGTAAATAATTAAATTAATAAAAATGAATCTGTAGTATTTTATCGAGCAAAGCAAAAATAGATTGAAAAAATAGTTTCTTGAAAGATATCAAAGCAAAAATAGATTCTTGATAGTGAAGCAATCAAGTAAGTAATAGAAGAATGGGAATAAGTCATTACAATCTCAATTATTTTTATCTTGAGTCCTCCACAAATTGAATCTCATGTGACATCTCATTTATTTGACAGCAACATCAAAACCAACCCCACGAATTTTATTGTCATGAGGAGTACAGGATTTCGTCTATCGTTAGTATGGCACGGGTGTACGGGTTTGGTACAGGAGCTTGTAGGTAACAGAGAGATTTTGCCAAGTTTGGTTTTAATTTTGAGGAAGAATCCTTCAGGGGACGGAGAAAACACAACTTTACAATGCTAAAAATCTTACGGACTTTTGATATAAATTTGCGTTATTGAGTTAAAAACTCTTACAACTTAAAATCTCGCTTTCCAGCTTATTTAAACCTTTTCTGATTTTCTCGAAATTATCCTTAAAATATTTATTAGTATTTTGATAATTGATTTTAGATCTATTAACATATTTTAAGAATCCTTTCTAAGATTCTATGCATAGATTTTGCATAATGAGAAGATTTAAAATAAAATGTTTACTTCTGCAGCCTGCATTTCAATTTACATATTTTAATTTCAGGTGTGCATAATTATTGATAAGCAAACTAATGGTTATCATACGCAACATATGAAAAATTTCGAGTTTAAAGACTCGCTTTGCAGCGAGTCATGACTGATAAAATAGTAGGAGTGCAACCCTTTGTCTGCACATTTTTTTAGTTTTTTGAAAAATATTACACGAATCTTTCTTTTTGAAAGAAGAGTTATGAAAAATGAGTTTCATGAATAAAAATGCTCTATCGGAACTTAAGTAGAATGCATGTTTTAAAGTGAAGCTCCAAGAGTCTTAAAAATAAATAAATAAATAATAGAAAAACAAATATAGCAGAAAGGACACAAAGCAAAAATGGCCTCAGAATGCAGAAGCGTTGAAGCATCCATAATTTTTCATTGAAGAAAAGACGCGCCGTGATCTTCCCGGAAAATTAATGTTGGCTGCTCTTTAAACGATTCAACGATCCTTAGCAAACTATATTTTTGAATAGATTTCCCTTACACTTAAAAATAACTTACACTCTTTCATTTAGTAGTTACAGCAACAATTTCAAAGCAATTTAAATGACGTGCCCTTTTGGTGTCAGCGCCGCTTATTTGCACAGTAAGTAATTTCGAACATAACCTTCTGTGCTTTGTATCTAATTTGATCAAAATATATTTATTAATATTTATTATTTATTTTTATTAATATTTACAATTATTTAATTAATTATTTATGATATATTTATTTATTTTATTTCACTTATTTGCTTATTTTTTGTCTCCAATCTGCATGATGTTTTCTGCAGATACTTTTCCATTCAATGGGCTGGAGCTTGAAACGAATGTAAGGCAGGAATGTTTTTCTTTTTTTTTTTTCACATCTTCAAAGTTTTTTCTTCTTCGTCAATGGAGGACTCTAGCCGTTTATAGGCGCTGGCCAGTACTAAGGCCGGAAGCGGTGATGTCTTCAGTATGGAGGCACTTAATAGGTAGGCATCACTGCTTCCTATGAAGGGACGGACAAATTACATCCTTTCATTCTTCAAGATTCGAACCCACGCCCTTCTTTACGGTAATCAGAGTCTCTAACCCTATTCCTGTATAGGCGGCATATCACAAAAGTAGGGGCACGTAAAGGTCATTGGCACGAAAATCATTTCATGTGGGCAATTGAAGAAAAAGAAGGTATCAGAACTCCATATATATATAGATATAGATACATAGATATAGATATAAATATATAGATATAGATATAGATATAGATATATAGATATATAGATATAGATATATAGATATAGATATATAGATATAGATATATAGATATAGATATAGATATATAGATATAGATATAGATAGATAGATAGATAAATAAGATATTTTATTTAAAGTTGAGGAATCACTGAAAAAAAAATCATACTGGTCTTCATAAATTCTACAGATATACAGGTGCAACAATTTTTTGCAACCTTGGAGATTCTTAGACTTATTAACCCGGCGTGGTCTTCAAAAGTAATATTGTTCACTTTGATCATATGTACCTGCATTATAAATGAATGTATCCAATAGTATCCAGTACGTAAATAAATAAAACGAACCGAAAAATTAGAAAAATCTTGAAAGTTTATGCGTCTTATCTTTAATACCTAGATAGAATATTATGAAAATTATAATGGTCACTAAATTAAATACAAATATTAATTTAGCATTTCTGCATGTGAAAAGCTCTTTACTTGAAGCGTTTCAATGCTTTTCAACGTGCAAAATGGCCAATGACTTGACACGACACTCGTTGATTTGAGTATCGTATCGAGAAACATAGATACTCGAACTTGACTATAGTATCGCCCAATATATTTTAAAACATCTAAAACGACACATTAGGATAGATATAAGAGTGTTCCAGGAAAATAATAATAAAAAATACTTAATGGTTTTCTGCTTTGTAAATGAGCAATTCCAATTCAAAATTAAATTTCTTTTCATCGTTTCAAATTAAACTTTTATTACATTAGATTAACACTACGTACTAATTATTACATTAGATAACACTAGTACGTAATTTTTTTACGTACTGAAAATAAAAACTACTGATAAAACAAAAAAGAGAAAGAGACATTACTTTATTCACTTCCAAAATAATTTGAAACCATCAAATTTCTTAATTACATAATAATCTTCGAGAAGCACAACTAAGGCATAATGTTACTGTGCTTTCCATCAAAATAATTAAAGAATACACCCATTTCTAAAGATAATTACGTGTTTCATAGAGTAATAAGCAACTGTTATGCATTTTATCAGAAAGTAAAAATTCGTTATTTCTTTGTAAAGCTATCAGTGGCTGAGTGGTTAAAACCGCTGGAAGCTGTTAGTTCGAGTTGAGTTTGAACAATGGAAATGGGACCCTCTGCATAGTTGCTGTTACTGCTTTATTCCGTCTGTAGCGTACATGCGAGCCAGTTTGCTTTAGAAAAACCTTCTCGAAAGCATCTCTTTCTCTCTTGCCTACCGTGTTTTGCCATCATCAAACTATATTTTTATGAAGGATTACACGTCTCATTGTTATTTTCTGAAATAATGAATTATAATGTATTATATGTGAATTAATATATTATATGTAATGTAATATATTATGTATAAATTATTAATCGCTTGTAAAGCGTAGCATATGAGGAGAATGATAAAGGTTTAGTTTAAGTGGTTATGGCAAAGTCTCGAGGGCTGTCTGCCTAATGGAAGGGATGCCAACGTGGAGGACTTTCTAAGAGAAACTGGCTTGTATACGCCTAACACAAGGGGGAAACCACGAAAACACCCACACAGCCAACCCGTTCACGGGATTCGAACTACTAGTGTTCAGCGATTTTACCGCTCGGCCGTGATGGACAGAATGATAAAGAATTATTATGTTTCATACACCAAAAACTGAGCAGTTTCTTTTAAATGCAAACTGCTTGAATCTTCAATGTTGCAATATACATTTAACACACTAAATTCAAACTTAGTGTATTACACGTACTTACCATAAAATCCCCCTAATTTTTGCTTATTTATTTTTTAGGAACACGAATTACATCTCTTTTAAACCGTAAAGATAACATTTACGGAAGAAACGCAGGTGGCGCTTTTAAAAGCATCCATTTCTATCTTCTAATTAGTTCCACGGAATTTTTCCCTGAATTTAATACCTCTTTTTCGCAAGCCACATTTTTATTTTCAGCTTGAATTGAACTTATTAGCATCCACTCCCGAAATTCATTTTCTTTTCGGCACACGAAGACATCAGACATCATTATTGCTAATTCCCTGACGGCGCATCAAGAGGGAACTTGACGCACATTCTTTTTTCCGCTCACGTTCAAGCGAAAAGTCTTGAAGAAACCTGGAATAACCAACCCAGCCCCATTTAATGAACTTTTCCATACCAATTTTTTCCCCTTTTCGCTTAGGGATAGGGATAAAAGAGAAAATTAGACCTCTCGCCTATAAGCCCTGTTGAGTATAAACCTATATTCCCCATCGAATTCAACAAAATAAGTAGTCCGGTTGTACTTCGAAGAAAAATAAATTCAATAACGCAAAAGTTTCAACTACGGAAACTGAATTTCGTACTGAGAGAAAGAGAAAAGAAATGCCGCAGAAGGTTTTTTAAACTTATTTAGGGGGACTGAGATGAAACTTCAATTATGAAGCAGAGAAATGAGACATAAAGGGTATTTCGTTCCTCAAAAATGGAAAACTTTCTGTTTAAGGGAAAAGAAATTTAAATACTCATTATATGGACTTTGTGCATATAGAAATGAAGCTCCGTGATTGGTTTCGTTGATGATTTACTTTTTCTTTAAAAAGCATTTTAAAATGAAGTAAATTTTTCGTTAATATTATACATCTTAGTATTTCTTTTTGCTGTCAGGAAAATGTAGACTTTAGGACTTAACTCTGCTTAAGAAGTTACGCTAACATAATTTGCATTATTGCATTGAACAAACTGCGAAATATTACTTCAGGAGGTAATGCAAATTCTGATGGGAGAATCGAAAAATTAATAAATGCATTTATATAAAAGTATTTAATACCTGAGTAATATTTTAAAAATAAATGCAATTTCGTATACCACCAATACATAATGCGCATAGGTAGTTGCCCAGCAACCGCTTCCAGTTCTAACAAAGTACGTTATAATTCGTAATTTTACGCTCTAGATAATATATATGGATGAAAGTAGTATATAACACGACTTTTAACATTAATACATTGTAATCATTACTGTCCACCTGCGTTGAATTCCCCAGTGCAATGACTTTGATTCTTTAACCGTAGATCGAATACAAAGTAAAAGTCGTAAGCTACAATTTCTATGCTTAAGTCAATATATTCCAAGCACGGAAATGTTTAAAACCTGAATTAATTTTAGATGGCCTGACATGTGAGACTCACGATTTTAAACTATTAATCATTTGGTAAAATGAGACTAGGGATGGACTCAGTAGAGAATGAATAAAGTAGAATGCAAGCCCTGACACGAATTTTTCTCGCTCACGCTATTGTTCACGTGCATTTATTTTTATTTGGTAAAGAGTTTGCATTTCATTGTGGTAAAGATGAAAACAATCTATTACTTAGGTGTCTAGTACTTTTAGATTAATTGATGAATTATGTAAGAAATATTGTGCTTAAAAATAATTAGCAATTTAGATCGTTATATAATCTGATGGAAAGTATCTGATTTCCCGTTCACATAATAATGCCAGCTGAAAGTTTAATCCCTGGCAAGATTAATTTCATAGCATCTTATCATTAGAATAACATTCAAAATCTTCCTTGTTAATGTACACTGCGAAGAAAACAAAGAAAAAAAAAAAAAAAAAAAAAAAAAAAAGACAGCTCCATATCTCCCGTTCTATGCGAGTTATGCAAGATACATACATACATACATACATAGGTACGCACAGACACCACGAAAAAATCTCTTCTGAATCCATTTTAAACTAATTTTATAATTCGTTTGCGGGAAAAGAGTTTTTTATTCTGACTTTACGTTCAGATGCAATAACATAATTAAATTGCATTCGATAGCCACCAAAATAGATATTTTCGTTGAAATATGGTACCCGGAATTTTTCGTGATTACAATACTTCCTTTACTTCGTACAAGGAGTAAAAATGGGACAGTTCTACAACTGAAATGGCATGCCAATTGTTTTCCCATATTTCGATTCTACGATTCAAATTATGCCTAAATAATAAATTTGGTAAAATTTGGTGCGAAATTTAAGGAGAAATTCAAAAATTTATCTTGGCGCAATTTTTTCAATTTGCGCCAAGAATAATTCACTTGGCGAACTTCTTAATTTATAGCAACCTGTTTCCTTTTTACTTCATTGTACGAAGTAAAAAGGAAGTACTGTGATCGCGAAAAGTTTCAGGCAACATATTTCAACGAATCCATTTTGACCGCTATCGAATGCAATTTAACGATGTATTTGCGTAATATCTGTACGTAAGGACAGAATAAAAGACTCTTTTCCTCCAAAAAATTATAAAACTGCTTTAAAAGGAATTCTGAAGAGAATTTTCCGTGCCGTCTGTAAGAACGTATGTACGTTTTTGAGTTATGTACGTACGTACGTATCTCGCATAACTCAAAAACGAGTAGCCTCAGAATGTTGAAATTTCGTATATAGGACTACTATAACATGTAGATATGCACCTCGTATTTTGGTTGCAATCGGCCGCACCAAACGGATATAAATATACTACATATCCACTCTGTTACCCGGCTCAATGATCTCAGTTTCTTTACTCGTATATGTTTGTAAATTGTGCATTTTTTGCTTTAAAAATGATTGAAATATGTTGTTCTTATCTTCCGGTTAAGGTTTTTATGCCTTTAGTAAATCTGCAAGCAATATTTGTACAATTATCAACAATTTAAAAGCTGTTTAAGTGCGGTTAAGTTTTAAATAACATGGCGGACATATTTGTTTACATTTGAAACAGCAGAATAATAGATTTGTTGCCAATCTAAAGAGACTAAGCTTCGCTACAACAAAAATAACGCCTGCATTTATTATTGCGAATTAAATCATGCTTAATCCTTTCTGGAATTTTTTCGAGGAAATAAGTGTTAAAGATTTACTTCGTAATTTTTAATACAGATATTTTGGGTTTTTATGTATTTTTGCCTTGTCGCGAAGTGAGAACTGAATTAATTGAATGAGAAATACTCAATCGTCTGTGAAAAACTGTCTCTTTTTTGTTTTGTTTTCATAATTTCTTTTATACATCGTTCTAGCTGTATTATAGTATTTCAATAGAACATGTGGCAACGATTAGCTAATTCTTTATACAAATTTTGTGCATTCTGAGTTATAATATGAATGAAATATAATACTGTTAAGTGAAACTATATCCAGAGTGTCGCTATGGTAAACAAATAGAGTGAATTTTAAAGAATGTATTTACTCTATTTTGGTTTATGTGCTGTCGGCGAAGTAGGTTTAATTCAATCCAATAGTTTAAACGAAATGCAAGAAAAAATGCGCATAATTTAATATTCCGTACAAGGAAGTCATGTGGTGTACACATCAGATTTTTTTAATTCCTGAAACAGTTGCATCGAAAGCTTTTATTACATTTATATGCTATTATCAGATGTCATTTTAGCATTACTCTCTGCCTATACATTTTCTCACTTCCTTGGAAAAAGAAACAGAAGTTTTGAAAATAGGAAAAATCTGTAAATGTTCGAATTGTTTAAATCGACATGACAAGATTTTGATAAATTAACTAAGACTGAGTTAACCAGCCCGTTTTCCGAGATTCGAACCCTGAATTGACCTAGCAGTATTCAGCGACTTTACCGCCCAGCCTCTAGTGGCCTCTTTACTTTACGTGAATTCTTTTCAGTTGTGCAGTCTATTAATAATAGATTTGTAGCAATAATAAATAGATTTGTACCCAAAATTGTTTTATTACAACAATTAAGCATAATGTCCATAATGGAAAAGCTCGAAAAAGTCTCAAAGAAAATGCAAACTGATGGAAGTGACTCATTTTAAATTGCTTAATGTCATTTAAAATAAATCCACATGGTTAATTTTTAATAAGAAATGATTTATTAAGCATTAAATACCATGTCTATACTGATAATTTCTTTAATAATTTATTTGTTAATATTTAAGTTCATTTTTGTCTAAAAAGGCTAGAATTTGAGTTGATGTTAAAATATTATTTAATAAGCATTATTCGTATAGACAGAAGCAGCATATAATAGTTTTAATTCTGTCACCGAAAGGTACTAGAAAACAAGATGACTAACTATTTAAATGCCAAAAGCTAGGCATTTGCATATAAATTATAAAATTATTTACATGCATTAAACTATTAAACTAGTTCATTTATGCAAAATGGATTAGTATACGCGCTGAAGGCATGAAACTATTAAACTAGTTCAGTTTAATTAATGCTCTTTAATTAAACTATTAAAAAACATGAAATTATTAAACTAGCTCATTTACGCAAAATGGATTAGTTTAACTAGTTTTTTTATGCATTTGTGACAATAAATAAGATACGCGCTGAATGAATGCAGCTCCTTTTTCACTTCCTTGCACAAAGTAAAGGAAGTATTTTAATATCGAAAATTTTGGGGTATCGTATTTCAACGAAAACATCCATTTTGATCAAATCCATTTAAACGAATTTTTTTGTGTGACATCTGCATGCACGAACGGAATAAAGGACTTCGTTTCTGTAACGGATTGTAAGACGGAATTTAAAATTTATTCAGAAGGGATTTTTCCGTGACGTCTGTACATATTTATAGGTACGTGTGTATATATCTCGCATAACTCAAAATCGATTATCCGTAGAACGTTAAAAATTTGTATTTGGGACTGCTATAATATCTACCTCAACTTTTGTTGCAGTCGGGCGCACCAAACGTGTATATACCACCGTCTTAGTCTGCTCGTGAACTCTGTTTTTTCATTCTTATAAATAGGTAAATTGAGCATTTTTTGCTTTAAAAAGTATTAAATTAAGTTGTTGTTATGTTCCTATTTAGGTTTTTATGCCTTATCAAAATACAAAATCTTAAATATTGGTACTAAATTGGAGGTAGTGATTACTTAAATATTTCTTGAGAATACTAGATAATTAGTTAATCTGCATACAATAGCTGTAGAAGCAATATCAGCAATTTAAAAGTGGCGCTAGGCCTAACATGGTGGCTATCTATTTACACTTGAAACTCTTAGTAGTATAATGAATTAAGCCAGTTGGTCACCTACTTCAGTGTCTTTTTGCAGAGGGCGACCAAAAGATAACTTTAAATTGTTGTACACCTAAACTTTTGTCTTTCTAGTCTTTGCTTGTTTCTGCATAGAAACACTAATTTTAATTGAAATATTGTTTTTTTAACTGTTTTTAACTGCATTTGGTGTTTTAGGTTTTTTGTATTTTGCAATTTTTAATGAAGATGTTTCGAGTTTTTATATATTTTTGCCTTGCCGCGATGTAAGAAATGTATCTCTAATGAAATTCGAGGAAATAAGTTTAAATGAAGTACAGTAAAAAATGGACATAACTTAACAGGCATTAAAAAGAAGTCATGTGGGGTCCACATCCTATTTTTCCAGAACTATATCAACATAGGAAAAACAACATATAAAATATGAAACGTAAAAACTGTACGATTTCCAATAGTCAGGTTTAAATAGTGATTTATTGATGATGTAATTGACGAAAGGTTTCACAGTAAATTCCAAATACTGTTTAGATTCCATCAATTTACCTATATCTCGTTGCCACCTTTCCTCCTAAAACTAATTTTATCTACCGAATAATTATTACCAAAGAATTGGAAATTAACTGTAGCATACTTCCCAACTTGAAAGAGTGAAATACAAAATGTTAAATATCTGTACTAAACTTGAACTTAAATTGTTCATATATTTATTGAGAAATACTAGATAATTTATAAACTCAATTTAGCTTAATGACCCACCAGCGGCTGAGCGGTAAAGTCGCTGGACGATAATAATTCGGTAGGGGTTTCGAATCCAAGCGAACAGGCTAGTTGGTGGCCGTTTCCGTAGTTTTCCCGATGTGCAACGTGTATACGAGCCAGTTTTCCCTACAAAGTGCCTCTAGAAAGGCATCTCTCACCTTAGGCAGGTAGCGCTCGAATACTTTGAAATAATCAAACCAATTTAGCATAATATAAACATAAGTAACTTTCTAGATTACCGTCTTTGTCTTTTCAGTGCCATAATACTATTTAAATACAATAATATGAAACTTTTAAGGGATTTATTTGAATCCACATTAAAATTACAGAACTAAAAATATTAAAATTAGCATCTATTTCAAGGCACTTGACAAAATTTGTAACAGTCATTAAAATTTGGGTGAGCATTAACTGATACGAAGCATTCTCGCGTTAGCGTTCCTTTACAAGGGTATATTAGTTTAAAAATGCAGGTCTACTGCAAGCATAACGTACTGAATCTACATAGACCCCTTCGTACAGAGAAAAATGCCGTTTCCAAATGCAATCCCTAAATGGCCAAAATCTTAATTGAGCTAGTAACTATTTATCTGAGCCTTTCAAGACAAAGAAATTCCGTAAAGCTTAAGGATATAAACATATTCATTCTTACAAAATTTCACAAAAGAAATAATTAAAAATAACTATATAACAAAGAACTAAAAACTATGTGGTTGCGGTAAATCTGTTGGGCACAATAATTTGGCAATTTAAAATAGTCAGACTTTTTCAGTTTACGAAACATAGGAGGGGATATACATACCGGCATCTGAGAAAGCTGATCCGCTTCGGAGCCTTTTCGGAGGAGGATTAGTAAAAGCTCGGTTTGTGTATAATATTTTCAGAGTCTAGGCTACCAAAGTATAGATCATAGCCAGCGCATTTAACGACCACCGCAAACAATTGTCTTGTGACATAAAAATCAGTTTGTCATATTTTAATAATTCAAAAACTGAGTCAGATTGAAAACTGAATCAAAATATACTTAGGATTTTTCAGATTTTTCCTGTCCAGGCAAAACAAATACTTTCATTTTTACATACTCTTAAGAATAGCATACTATTTTTTCATGTCCTTGCGAACATTACCTTTTATGTTGCAAAGTCTGGTTAAAAAGTGCGAGAATTATGCGAGTAAACACTTAATTCCGTTTTACAATATTTGCATCATTCAACAACTTTTTCTCCACAACATAACAAAATCTTTCTTTAATATTTACAACGCGCACTTCCTTTATATCTTCTCTCGGAGTTAGAAGTTTTCAAAACAAAACTATTACAGCTTAAGAATCAAACTTGCTTATATGGATTAACTTACGATCCGAATAACTTTGAATTCCCAAAATCCCCATATTCACGGCACTCTGCAAATAACATCAGATTTGCTTTAAGAGACTGTAAATAGCGATACATACCCAGTAGCACTTACAGATGGATCAAGAATAGATCAAAAAGTGAGATTAACTTGTATTTTCCATAAAGCCGAAAATCGTAAAATACCCTCGAAAGGAAGCCGGTACTCAGAAAATAGTTTTAAAGTTTAAATTTGAGCAATTAAAAAGGCAATATAATTTGCATTTAATAATAAATACAGTCAGCTCACAATTCAATCATATACTCTTTCATCGGTACATGCATTAGCGAACTTCAAATATACTTCGCCAGTAGCACAAGAACCCTTTCGTCCTCTGCAAGAAAATAGCCAAATTAAAATTTCGTTTGCCTAGATGAAAGCACACGCCTGGCAACAAGGAAAAGAAAGCGCTGACTCCCTTGCTAAAGACCTAGCTAGTACTCCTGATTCCGAAGATATGTACTTAAAATGGCCTAAGTCATACCTAAAAAAGAAAAGCGTACAAGCAAATAAATCAAATCTGGCAGAACGAATGGAACTCTGTTCCCCAAGGCATGAGAACACATGAACTAATCAACATAATAAACGGGAAAATATGTCTCAATAACTTTCATTTAAATCAATTCCTATCTGGGCATGGAACCTTGCCCACTTATTACTACGAGAAATATCTTTTCTTTAAACCATGTTTGCGACAAAGAGGATTTTCAAAACAGTAGGTCTTCCTCACACCCATTAACACAAGCCCGCAGTAGCATTACACCAACTACGAACGAGGTCAAATTCCGAAGATATATCAGAAATAATGAAAAATTTCATCACAAAATCAACAATATTGTATAAAATTCGTTTTCAGAACAGGGAAAAGATTTTTGTGAGCAATAACTGTTACAAGAAAGTCTTTGTACTAGCATACAAATTCTTCTAAATTTATAACTGCGTGAAAATATTTTAGGAAGTTTGCTTCACTGAAAATTGGTTTCTGAAGAATGCTTCAGTTAATCAGTAGCATCACGGGACAGTACCTATGTCACTATATGGCCCTAGTGTCGCGTATGCCAAATTAAATGAGAGGAAGGAATGGATAATCATAAAACGTAAAGAAGAGCTATTTTGCTCATGTTTCGAAGTCAAAATTTCTATGTATTGAAAAGATTTTAGATTATAAACAATGCTTTATATGCCTGTCTAAATCGTAAGAATGATTTTCAGTTTTAGAAAGAGGGAGATAATGCTAATAATAGTGAGCAACCCCGCCAGATGAGCAGCTATGCCCAACGCAATATTTATAAGTTCGATGTACTGAGAAACTGAAAATAAAATGAATTATTAATTTAATGTACTTTAAACAAAGTTTCTAGCTACGATCTATGTAAAATTTATGAGTTCTATGTACACCTGAAAAGAAAATGCATAAAAACATTTCAATAAGAATGAAGTAAGTTCATTCTTTTCAAGCAACAACCAATTCGTAATTATTATTATTATTTATTTTTTTTTTTTTTGTTGCCAAACCAGGCACAAAACTTTGGGCACTTCAGGTTAATACGTATACGTATGACATTATGATTTAAATTTAATGTAATATAACAATATTTTCCGTTATCAATAAAATAATTAACGTAGCAATAACGTACCGTGCCAGTTATCTTAATCTGAAACAAAAAGATTTCCAACAGCAGCTATTTATTTAAAATGCTGACATTAACAAAAAAATTCCAACAGACAGTGACGTCATATGCAATCGCATGCCTTTTTCAGCGTCAGAATATGACCTTATATAATAATAATATATTTAATTCAGACGTCAAACAACAAAATTCAGCGTTATTTTTTTCATTTTGAAAATATAACGCTGATTTTTGTATTATTTTGAATTAGTATTTGTTCGGCGTGTTATTGTGTCTTAAATATATTTAATGTTTGGCAATTATTCTTTTATTTCATATACAAGTTTTTTATTAAGAAATTCTACGATTTGAAACCGAGAAGTGGCAACACTTTTCGAAATAAAGCAGGTTTTTATCTCCAGCGTATAAGACTACTGTCACTCTAAAAAAATGAAGGCTAAAATTACCATTTTCAGAGCTTTTAATTAATGTCTGGGTTTATTAAAGTACGAAGATAAGAATAGTCAAAATGGTTTCCCACGAATTTTTGGAATTCGGATGTAAATCTTGAGACTCAACACCCCGCCGTTCTGTTCTGGCCATAATCATTTTGATACTATCTATCAAAATGATTTTTTCACTATAATCATTTTTAGACAAACGTTCTATAAGAACATAAGGAAAATGATTTATGGTAATTTTTTTCGTACTGTCTTTCAAAAATATCCCTCTATAGATATTATTTCAAGATAAAAAATTTTAAATTAATACAAAGGAAATAAAGAATTCCTGTTTTGTCTAGACTTCCTTATTAAGCATCAGAAAGTTATACTACTGCATTTTCTTCTTCTTTTCTTTTTCAAAGTCTGTTTTCCAGTTCTTTAATTTGCTTTTCATTCAATTCAAATGAAACTTCTTTTTACATTTCCCTTCCCTTACATTACGAAGTATTCAGGCTGTTACTAATCATAGATCCATTTTGTTTTCCTAAAAATAGTCTTATTTACATTTTACTCGATGTTTTCTGATTCATTCTTTACCAAGAATATAAAATACCATTTTAGTTCCAAATCGTTGAGTGGTATAACTGATTTTGATACTCAGATTTTTAAATACTCTGAATATTTATATAATTAAAATATCCACTTTTCATTTCATTGGTCACATATTTTCCCTACTAATTAATTTTTTATATATTTCGTAATACATGTGTTCATTTTAGAAATGGTATTTATTTTTCGCTTTATTATTTAGGAATTTAATATTTTCTTTAAAATTTTTTTGGGTACCTCCTTAAAAAAAGAGGTATTTTTCATTGCTCTAATTTTTTTCTAAATATTTTTGCCTTTTTTCTTTTCTTTTCCTTTTTTTTCAACGTAAGGATTTTATTGTTACTTAAAAAAAGATCATTGAGTAAAATTTTACCTTTAATATAGATGAAATTTAAAAGACTTAAAAGTCTTGAATGAAAAATGGAAAATAAACTCATCATTAAGTCTTCAAAAGTGTATATAAATGAGATTGATAAGTTCTCCCCCCCCCCCGAATACAAATTATGAAAAGTTCTAAGGATCATATCGTTTGAGATAAAATGGTAAGTGCCTCAGATATAAGACGACCTAATACTTCTGAAAGCATTACATTAGGAAAGACGAAAGGTCTTGCATGTCTGTATGTTGCTGGTGTTTGGCAAGGATGATGATTAAAAGGCCTGTTATTGCAGGACTAACATATTACTATAACATAAACATAAATAAGTATTACTTTTTGTGTAAAATTTAAAGAACAGACAGTAAAATTGTTTAATAATAAAGATTTTTTTTTTTTGCTTAAATTATCTTAAACCTTTTTTTAAATCTCATTACGTGCATAAGACAAGAATAGTACCCCGCGCAGTTTTCCGATGGATGATTCAAAATAATCTTGTATTCTATCCAAACAGTATTTTGTAAACCATTTACATTGAAAATAATTACCCTACATAGAAGGACTGAGTTTGTAAGAACTATTTGTGGCATATAAAATAATAATATGCAAAAGTTTAGCTTGATTTTATGTTTAGCTATTGTAAAGGTTGAATGGCGAAACAATTCATCATAATGTGAACGCCTCCATAAAAGACTGCGTATCCACAAAAGCAGTATAGGCAGCAATTTGTTGTCGTAATAAATCATAAAATATACAATTTCAATTTCATTTCATTTAACCATGAGGCCAATTGCTTTCGGCCAGGAGGGTTGCATCATACTAATATATACATATATGTATATTACATTTTTAATTGGGGAAAAATCTGGTGAGCTTGCTAGTATGACAGGGCTTGTCTGTAGACTCGAAAACTGACGTCATAGTAGTGCGTAAACCGATGTTATCTTATATGAAAATGGATATTGCAAGGCATTTAGAGACAGCGCAAAATGGGATGAAGGACCTTACTACCGCATCAACGGGTTCGTGAAGTTGACTAGAGCTGACCTGCTGACATACATAATAATACCACATGTAGTGATGTGTGGCTCATGGTAAGTATGCTACTCTTGAAATAAATTACGATCCATACTATCCCTAAGGTAACGCTACACATAGAACCATTGCCCTTAAGAACTTAAAACAGAAAGGGATTCAAACCTTGATGGCCCATTCTTGATCACAGTTCAAAAATCTTCGGTTCTCATTCCGAAGAGCGCTACTCTGGTTTGTAGTTAATGTCAGTAGACCTAACAGTTGCCTGAGATGGTTTGCTTCCTATAACGGTCGGATTACATTTCAGGTCATCAAATTGACGTTTATAACTAGGTATGATGTAGTACGCAGCTCTTTGCGGTGACAATCAAGCATATCGAATAATTCGCCTGTAAAGTAGTGCCGACATCTGTAGGAATGCACCAGTGATTTTTCAACGCAAGTTAAAAATCTTCGTAAGATTACTACTAAAAACGGCGTGCAAATTTCCCTGCAATGCTCAATAAGCGTCGTATGCCCGATAATATGATGTGTAAATTATTCCGCTTTCCGCGGAATTGATTAGACAACTTTCTGCGTTTTTAAGAATACCCAAAGAGCTATGAGTCTGTGATACTTGATATACTTCAGCTCTTGCTGGGTAATTTTCGACTGTCAGAGCAAATCTATGACGTCTAAAACGTTTCCATACGCTACACATTAATATCCCTGAAACTTTCCCCCTTTATCTCACAAATGCATAACATCATCGACTCCAGATCAATATCATTTACATAGCTGAAGTAAGTTTTTTTGCGTTCAAGTTGAATACTTATAGCACCAACTCCTTCTGGATGGGAATACTTAACGTTAAGCGCTATACATTTCATACTATTGGAATATTAGATGATACAGCTTTACGTATAAGACAATACCCAGTTTCTTAAAATGTTTTACAAGAATATGGAAAGACTTCATAAAGACGACGGCTTCAAAATACGGGATTAATGCATTTGATGAAAAAATATTAAATAATACCTTTGAGTAAAACTAACTAAATGTTCCATTTTTAAACATAAAATTGAACCGTTATCGACTCGTTTATTTATTTGTTTACTTTTACTGCCGGTAAAAGAATTCACACTTCTGTTCACCGATGAGCGAAAATAGGCTCAATCAAACCATAAACTGTGACATAAACTGAGAGCGAAAGATAATGATATATTCGCGTTACTTCGCTATATATTCATCACATTTCTTTATAAATATCATCACAGAAAATTAAGAAATAAGATATGAATAATTTTAACATATTTTTTAAATGTTATACTGCCTATGACATAAAATAGTATGGCTTCCAGAAAGACATTACAAAGAATTTTAGAAGACCATTATGCATTCATAGGACCCACACTGCGTAGGACCGATATTAAGTAAGACTGGCACGACAACAGCGGCACCTAACACCAGCATATGGCCTACATTAGTTACCAGCATACGATCGACACAATAAAAATAAAATTTTTGAAAAGCATATAATAATGAATATGAAAATTAATAAATACATAGTTGTCACTTTTACAGAGTTGCCACATACGTAGGATCGACACTGCGTAGGGTCGAACCCAACGCAATTATGACACCGGCATACGATCGACATTAGTTACTGACACCATAAAATGAATAAACGACAAAATAAAATTAACAATTAAATGAATAAACAACACAATAAAATGAAATTTTGAAAATGGTGTAATAATGAATATAAGAATTAATACACATTTGTCACTTTCTCAAAGTTGTCAAATACATATGATTGACACTGCGTAGGGTCGATACCAACACATTAATAACACCGACATGTGATCGACATTAGTTGCCAGCGTACGATCGAGACAATAAAAAAAATTTTAAAATGACATAATAATGAATAAGAGAATTAATACATGTTTGTTACTTTCATAGAGTTCTCATATTCATACGATCTACTCTGCCTGGGGTCGAGGCATGAATAATATAGAAAAGGGATAAGAGCAATACTGACATGAAATAGACATTGCATAATGTAACCAAGGATTATAATTAGCAATAGCACATAACTAAAACTGAAAGAATTTTATAAAATTATGTGTTTTAGGATAACTGAATAAGATTGATTTGGAACTGATGTCGTTATAGAATCGAAACCGAATTTTGATTTACCTTTTGCCTTAACAAAGGCTATTCGATACAGTTTCGATCCTATGCTGCCTTCCTATAAGGAAGAACAAATCGTCTTATGTTCGGACAAATGCCATGTAGCACAATACCGCAACTCTCCTGAACGTAAATTCTTTTTTTGTTTGTAATTCCTCCTAAATTGATTCTTTGACTTCAAATTTGCCTTTACTTCTCACTTATATAAATTTGTCCAGAATTAATATTTAAAAGCATGATTTTCCGGAAACTTTGGGCCGCTGTGCTAAAATCCCCCCCTCCTACATTCCGTGTGTCACCCAAAGTGCGGTGCCCGTCCACGCATCTCAGTGTCAACCGCAGGTGCGCGCATTAAATGCATCATTAGCATCATTATGACGTTCTCGGATATCCTTAATCAGGGCTCCCGAGGCGTTAGATTCGTGTCCCGAATAATGAAGTCGGAAATCTTGTTCGTCGGAAAAGTGGGGAAGGTGGGACTGGAAATTCGCGGTCGCGCGTGATGTGCATTCCCGAACACAAAAGCGCATTCCCGAATATCTGCCGAGTTAATCAAATATTCGCCATCACCCGCCCGGATGAAAAGATAAAACGTGAGCCCATTTTAATGAGCTGCCGAAGTCGGCGATTTCCGAATGGTATCTAATTAGCGATGTAATCATTATGTTGTGTTTTCTCACATCACAAGCGTCTGCCTCTCCAGCGCGACGGACGCCACATATAATGCACTGGATGAGACTGGAGTGGCAGATGGAAGCAACTAGTCGAGAGCGAATGCGGTAGGTTGTCTATCTACTCGACGGGCATTTTTTATGCTTTTTTTTTTTTTTAAATTTTAATGAATTTACTTATTTTATTTATTTACTTGTTTCGTTTTTATTAGAATGCCCTTTTGATAAAAAATATCTTCGTAAAGGAGCATATAGTGGGATGAAAATTCAAATAAATGAGTTCATTTCGTGTTATGTCGTTGAACTGTTGATGTTGAATGCCGCGTTTTATTTTTGAAATTGTTGTTAAGGGATCAGATGTGTTAAGAATTTTAAACTAGAGAGAAAGAGAGATTAAAGTTAATAGAATAACGTAACTAAATACATAGTAATTTCCGATATTAAAGAAATTAAGTAACAGACAAAAGATGCTTCTGGGTATAGGAATATTTTATCATATATTTTATGTATGTGATACATATTTTAAATTTTTAAGAGAAGAACGTGCTTAACGCACTTTATCTCTTCACAAAAGTAATTCGATAAATGATGAAAAAGTTTTATTTCGTGATCTTTGGATGTAATATGATACATAGAAAAATTAATTCAGAGAGATATTAGTGAAGTTTCCATCTTCCAAAAGCTCTTCAAAGGCAAAATTTGTGTTCAGTTATCTAGTTCTCATAATTATTTAATTACAGTTTCAATTTCAATACGTTTGTAGAGTCATTAGGTTATTTTAAGCAGGAAATGTGACATATGTGCATTGCCTTCGCCGGGACTCTAACCGTAGACTTCTCGAATACTCGCCGAGTATGCTAGCGTTACACCATGAAGGCATGCTGGAAGAAGGGGAAAATACCTTATATACTCCCCCCCATTAAAAGACAATTGGGGATTAGGGGACCCAATGCCAAATTGATGGCGACGATGAATTATTGTACACCACCTTTTAGTTCGGGCACCTCTGTAGATTTACTAGGTTGTTTTGATGGGGAAGACGTGAAAAATTAGCAGTGACGTCGCCGGGACTCGAACCTGTACCTCTATAACACGAGCCCAGTGTGCTATCGTTATACCATTAAGGCATGCTGGAAGGAGGGAGAAATATATAAGTATAAGTTTAATATATAATTATATATAAGTTCGTCTGATATAAGTTCGTCTGTCTATTATTATTTTTCGAAGAAAGAAAAATTAATAAAACTTTATTGATGAACTTAATCAAAGGAACGATTTAAATCAGAATAATTATACCGAAATTTATTTTAATTATTTGAAACAAATACTTTATATCTTAAATATAAATTATAAAATTAAAGTAGCTCTTTTATAACTACACAAATGTTGTAAGTGTTTATATTATTGTAATATTATGACCTAAGTACATTGTAAATTACTTTAAAATACAACAGTTGGAATTTTATTAAAAAATAAAACAATGATTTAAATTAATAAAGAATAGGGTTTATTGCTTACAATTTACCCACTTCGTTAATCTCTTGAAAATTTAAAGATAAATTAAAACGCTCATCCCAAGTCGAACAGCAACTTTGTGGAAAGAAAATGATTATTTCCCAAGCAATTTAATTTTAAAATCTTAAGTTTTGTTCATTGGCAATACTTTTTAACTTCCGTAACTAAATTAAAATGATAGTAAAACAATTTGTTAGAATCAGCAAAAAACGACTTTTGTAATGTCAAATATTTAGATGCGTGAGTGAATATGCATATTTGTTCTATTCCATATATTTAATAAAAGAGGTTTGTATTACGCTAATGGCAATAATATATTTGAAGAAATGATAAGAGAAGCTACCGCACGGTAAATGCAAATATCGATCTTATAATGAATGGTAAAATAATAATTTTAAGTTAAATTTTTCATTATTTTATTTTAAGGCGTAAGAATTATAAATACGCTATAAATTAATGCTTTGCAGTAAATAAAATAGTTTTTTTAGTTGTAAAGTCATTAGGCTATATCAATGCAGGAGGATGAAAATTGTGCAAAGCGTCGCCGGCATTCGAACTCCTGAGCTCCCGCCTACCCATCGAATGCAACTTTTCTTCAAACTCACATTTTTCTGATGATATTTCGGATCGATCTATTCTTATTTTAAATAAGAATAAAGAAATCGAAAAGAACCTCGCTTTCGAACACCACCCAGCCTCATGCAATGTAAAATCTCGAACCCTAAAACTGGCATCGAAAGAAATCGTTGCTTCAGCAACAGCAACTTTATTTTGAGAGTAAGATCAAGTGCCGGGAGCGGTGAGGGTGGAAAGAAGATGAAAGAAGAAATTCTAAAGAAACAAGGTCCAGAAATGAGAAATGACGTCGGAAGAGAAAAGAGGAAGGAAAAGGAGGAAGAAGAAGCGGGTCAGGACAAGTAAAAGCTCTATCTCCTGCTACGGCCAGTAGTTGCTCTGCATCTTCCCTTACCTTTCACAGGCGGTAGAAACAAAAACTATGACGAATGAATCTTTTGGGGAAAAGACTGGCTCTAAATTTGGGGTCCATCACTGTAGAAGTACCTCTGGGGCAAAAGTTCCTGTCACTTCACATCCTTCAAAATGTGAAGCTTGAACGTGATTTCATAATACACACTTTTTCCGTGACGTCTTTTTATGCAAAAAGTATTTTTATGATGCATCAGAAGATTTATGGTGAGAGATAGCGAATTTTGGGAGGGGGCAGTAATTTCAAGTGAACCACTGATGCATCGTTTAGTATAGAGGTCTTCAACCTGTGGCCAAAGTGGCCCCACATTTGAATCTGAAGAAAAATTGAAGAATTTTAAGAAATTTTGATTTTAAGAAAAAATTCCTTGTCAGCTTTTCGTCGTAAAAAAAAAAAAAAAAAAAAAAAAAAAAAAAAAAAAAAAAAAAACTCTTTTTTCTTGTTCTTGATGTTAAAAACATTTTGTTGACATGCCTGATATTACTTGAGATAAAATTTTCTCAAAATGATGAATTTTTCAAAAATTTCACTTATCTAATCTTATGTAATTTTAAAAATACAAAATTTGACTACGCATAAAATCTCAGTTCCATAAAAAGGATAGATTCTTATCTCTAACAGGTTGGCAACAGATGTCAATCTTCCGTCAATACTTTGCTATACCGTTCAAAGTGACGCATGAGTTTAGTGATCAAAAATGGTTGAGAGACTGCATTTCTTGTCAATATGACAGGTCATCTCAAGGGATTGAACTACCGCTTACTGGGAAAAGATTTACTTTTTCATAATCTTTATTGCTTTGTGAAACCTTTTGAGACAAAATCAATCCTGTGGGAAAGTCAGTTACTAAATACAAATTCCACTCACTTTCCAAAATTGATGGAGTGTGTGAAGAATTCTACAACATGGAATTCAAATAATTATGTGCAATGCACTTCAAATTTGAAAAAAGCAGATTTTCCGATTTTCGTGAAAATGAAATTTTTATGAGAATATTCTCCTTGCTATTTTTAATAGACGTTGGAAGTGTTCCATCTGAACTTCAATTAGAATTTATAGATTTTCAGTGTGACTGCAGTAAAATTAAGTTACTTGAAAATTCTACATTAATTGATTTTTATTCGAAGTACGTGACCAAAGACTCCAGAAATTACATGCGCTCTTCATGCCTTCTATTTTTGGCAGTACCTACATATGTGTACAGCTTTTTCGTAAAATGAAAATCCTAAAATTGAAAACAAGAACTCGGCTGACAGACATCTGGAGGAAACTTTACGAATTGCAATAACACAAATTAAAACTAAAGTAATTACCATCTCCCGCCAGTAATGTAAGTTTTTTTTAATTTTTATTGTAAATGCATTTTATAACATGGTTCTGTACAATCATCTTTACTTTTTTCATAGTTAAAAAAGTTGCAAAACATTTTAATTTCCATTTAACTTTTTGGAACCAATGTATATATATATACAAATCTGTAACACTATCTCTTCGCTTAGAATCAAAACAAACCTTCCTTTTCTATATAAATTTTCTGACTACACTATTTTTTTTGACAGACATGTGGCCCACGGATCTTTATGAATTTATTGATGTGGCCCTTGGCGTGAAAGATTGAAGGCCTCTAGTTTAGTATGATGTAAACCTCAGAATGTTGTATATCACATTAAAATACAAGTCAATTTACAATACACATGTGATATACTATATTTATCATGATAAACCGCTATGGTAGAAAATAATTTTAAATTGCATTTTCACATATTTCTTCATTTTGTTAAGGAAATAAGTACTTAACACATCCAGTTCCTGTTTTACTTTATACTTGAGGTTAATTTTCATTGAATTATTAGAAATCCCACGTTCCCATTTTGAATACTAATCCTAATTCGTAATTATTTTCATTCCAAGTCACTTTTAAACATCATAAATCGCATTTGTGATCAAAGGCTATTATAAAATGCGATCTTTCCTTTTCTCAAGATATTATGCCGTTTCTTGTTAAATTTAGTAATGTTCCTTTACACTAACTTAAGCGAAATCATAAGCGAAGGGTCAAACAGTATTTGTTGAGGAAAAATTTAAGTCACTGAGAATTGTTCCGTTAAGTTTATTTTTAACCAACTCGCCAGTTCTTACATTACATCTTGCCTCCCTTTACCGTCAACTTCACTAGAGATAAAAATTAAGTAAGTGCATGCCATAGTGCTGTACTCTTTGCTAATGTGTTTGTAGGGTTATTAAATTTTCCGAAGCAGAAATGCGAAACATCGGTCATTTTCTAGCCATGATCTTCCGATTACCAGTCGGACGTGCTACTAGTTACACAACGATGGCATGTACAGATTAGGCTACAGATCCTTATAAGCTATGGATTTGCTTGTAGTTATATTAGAACGCTGCATTAACAAGGAATGTAGTTTCTTAGTTTTTAAACTGATATTTGCTTTGTGAGCAAATGAAATACTGTTGCATTATTAACCCATAAGATAAAGGTGTGATCCAGTGTTTGAATTAAGTATAATCCTTACGAATGAGAAAGTTTCACTTTGGATACGTCATTTGGACGTACTGGATTGTTATTTGTACATACTGGACTTACATGCTGCACTGCATATTGGACGTCTCCAGAAGCCGAGTGGCTGTAACCACTGAACGCTTGCAGTTCAAATTTTAGCAAACATGTTGGTTGCATGAGCGAGTTAATAATTTTTTCCGATTTATCAAGTAGATACTAGTCAGTTTCCTTTAGGAAGTCCTCCGTGATAGCACCTTCTTCTTTAAAAGATTACCCTTGTATATTTTGTTTTAGTAAAACTCAACCAACCAACTTCTTATATAAATAAACAAATATATATCAATACTTTAGAACTCAAATAAATGTGAGGTATTTAATTTTATAATGATGATTAAAAAATTTCTTTAAATATGCCTTGATATTAAGGAATGCTGTTTCAAGAGCACTGCAGTTCACGGCTTGCATTCATAAAATCAACATTATATAGAATCGACCCTGCATAAATTCTACAACGCCTTGGAAACGATACCGACTTAAGTTTGATATCTGCATGTTGAGGACATAATAAAAAAAAGAAATTTTGATAACGATCTATACATGAGTAATAATCTACATTTATCACCTATACAAAGCTATCACAAGCATATGATTGGTTAGAATCGACAAGACTTAAAGTCAACATCACTACATAGTCGAAATGCCATTTCGGAATCATTAAGGGCAAAGTGTAATCAAAAGGCTACGAATTTATTAAATTACTATTTTTAAGGATATGCATTTAATCTACAGAGGCGTAGTATTGAGCTCGAAGCAGATTCAAAATTGTTTTGAGTCACCATAACAGCTATGCAACGGGTACAAATATTCACATTTTGTAAACGTTTAATAAAGACGAAAATAAAATTTAAGCATTGAGAATTTTTTTCAAAAAAGAATGCAGTTTAACGAAGGACATTAATATTAATGGACAGAAATATTCGGTAGACCTAAACTACTTAGTGTCTTTTTTTTATTACAGGAATCACCTTGAAATATTTAGACTTAGAGCTTATTATGTCAAGGGAACTTCGACATGTGTAACAATAAAACTAAATACCGTCTAGCTGAAAATCAGATATTTCCATTGTTAGCTAATAAGATAACTCAACTAAGATAAAGTTCTTGCACTTGTGCCATATCTAAATCAGTTGAATGAGTAGTGAGTTGTGTGAGCATATCTGAAGACATGTCTGTTCGTTTACCGCTTAATTGGATTCATTCCTAAAGTGTTAGAACGGGAGCCAAAGGTAAAAACAATGTCACCCAAGAAATGATATTGTCTTGATAAGAAATCTTGACATAAGACTAACTAGAGCGATATATTTGTGGAAGATAATGTCATTAACATGACACCTTTCAGCCCATTGTGTTGCTTATAATCATTTTAAAATGTAAACTGAGGAAAAAATATTATAAAAATAATTTAATGATAGGTAAAAAAATAATTCTTTTTGCATTCTTTCTATATTATATATTAATTTGACCACAACATTAAAAGATAATGTAAAAGAGTATATCAAGAGTTCAACCTTGTGTCAAGTATTTTTCTTATGAGCAGTATTGGAGTTATTTTTTTACCCTTTCTAAACTCCATTACGTTCGGCTTCAAATGCAAAAGATCAATAACCTTTCATTTTTCTTCGTCCGTGTTCCAGTGGCCGAACGGATAAGACCTCTAAATACTAGTGGCGCCGCCCAACTGGGATAGTGGTTAGTGATGCTGACTGCTGTAACGAAGAGCCCGGTTTCAAAATCCGGAGATGGCATAGATGTTTGTAAATGTATAGTGTCTGTGCGACATGGATGCACTCTAAATATACTCTGCTAGCCGAAAGTCCACTCGAGAGATTCATGTTTGGAGACCATCGGACGCGTCCCACGGGGTGCTCTCCATTAAAACTGAGGGCGGAACTGAGGAAACTCGTACTGTCTGTCACCTGTATGGTGCTCAAGGCTCTTGCCAAGGACAGGCGCAGTCTTTCATTCCTTGCCACGATGAATTTTGCAGGTTTGTTCTGATGTTACTATCATACAAATAAGATAAGTTACAACAACAACAACAATTATCAGAACAATCCTACAAATTTCTCAGTGATACTGAGGTAAGAAATCTGGGATAGCCAACTTGTAACAATGACCTCCACTCATCATTTGTCCGAAGAACTGCGAAAGAGAGCTGTTGGGAGAATAGAAGAAGAAATGTCAGACAGAAGTGGCCAGATGGCTACATATGCGCCCTACTATGGTTCATAGACTTCGGCAACAATTTCTAACCATAGGTTTGGCATCCAAGAGGTTCAGTTAAGAACGGCCACCCGCTACGATGAGCGTCGATGACCGAGATTTGTTGTTATGGGTACGAATGAATAGGATCTCAACTCCCACTCAACTGAGATCTTTCCTTGTTGCAGCGAACGGAAGATTGATATCAACGGTCAACCGTGCGTAGAAGGCTTCAAAAAGGAGGTCTGTACGCGAGACTACCAGCCATTTGTGTGCCGTTCACGTCACGTCATAGAAGGGTACGTTTGAGGCGGGCATGTCAACATGTCCGCTGAAAAGCTGATCAGTGAGGGGTGTTCGCTCTACAGATGAGTCCAGGTTTAGCTTCCAAAGCGATAGTAGGCGTTATTTGATTTGGAGAGAACCTGGAATCCATCATTATCTATCAAACGTTGGTAAAAGAGATGCATGCGAAAGAGGCAGTGTCTCTGTTTGGGGCGGTATCTCTTTGTGTAGACATATGTATCAGACCTCCATGTCTTTCGACGTGGAATCGTTAACGCTCAGACATTGATGCTTATGTCATCCTTATGCCGGTGCCATAAGTGATGATTTCCTGCCGCGGAACGACAACGTTAGGCCGCACAGGACTCGCATCGTAGATCATTAGTTTCAGCAACAAACAATTCAAGACATGGAGTGTCCAGTTCGATCATTGGTCCTGAATCCTATCGCGCATGTTTGGAATGCTGTAGGAAGACGTATAGCTGCTCTCAATCCTTCTCTTCAGACCCTTGCCACTCTTATAAAAGCTTTGCAAGAGCAATGGCTCTATCTTCCTGCTTAATTGCCAGCATCCCACATCGCCTCTAGGGAAGATCATACTCCCTATTGAAGGTAATTTTCCTACAAAAACTGACACAGCCGATTTGTTCATTTAATAAATATGCTAATTTCTATAACACCATAATTGTCTGGTAGTTTCTTTTCATGTTATTTTACATCTCACCATGGGTTGAAAATTATATGTCAGTTTCATTAAATTTTACATGTAACTTTTCGAGTAATCATCATTTTTGCGATTTTGTTTTATTTAATGATAACCAGAAAAGTATTTAATGTATACTTTTGGCACCATTTTTTAAGAGCAGAAGAATAATCAAGTAAGTAATATCGCTGAACAGTTGTAATTTGAGCAGGTTCAAATCCCGCCAAACTTCTGACTTCTTGGGCATTTTCGTGGGTTTTTTTTTTTATGTGTAACGTTAAGTGCAAGGTTGTTTCTCTTCAAAAGTCCTATAAAAGGACATCTCTCTTTCTCTCTCAAAATAAATAGTTGTCGTTGCCGTGTTCTAGGTTGTGGTTACTTCAAACCTAATAGTTAACTACTTGGCTCTTAACTACTTGGCTATTTGGTGGGATCAGCGTACTCAAGGAAGCAGACAAGCCGAACTTTAAGTATCTTATCCAGCAGTAGCCTACTCTAGATAAGGGTGGGCATGGCACTATGCTAATTAACTTATTAGTAAAGGGGTAGTGATTACGTCCTCCGTCGCTTATCGCTGTAGCATATGTATGCTACAGCTGGATGCTGAGAGTCTGGCTTGACTTAGTTGTATAATTTTCTTTTCTTCCATAATGTATTAAAATCGTTGCATAATCTATTTTGACTTACAACAGACCGAAACAATGTACCGTTTTTTTTAAAAACAAGTACAAAATCGAGCCCGATTAAAGACAGCCTGTTCTAATTGACGCAACATTCAAGATCTTTATTATAACAAAAGCATACAAGTATCCGGGTGATAAAAGCCTCAAAAGACTGGCAGTTTAATTTTGATTTTCATCAGGTGAACGAGTTGATTTTCTTAGATATCTCTGTACGCAATACAAATGGGACCCATTTTCACTTAGAAAAATCCTCTACCTAAGCATATCTTCTTAACCAGATAAACCGCGAGGTTTTCTGGTTAAGAAGATATGCTTAGGTAGTTAAGTAAAATATAAGTGCTCCCGCCTAAAAAAAGCCTTCAAAATAATGCAATTCTTACCTTGCGATTTTTGTTAACCTGCATATTTTTCAGAGGCAATAGTAAAGTTAACCGAATGTCTAGAAATCATCGAATGCGCTACGATGCATAAGCAGGAATGTGTTAGATGTACAGATAAGTTAACAATGTATAGGTAGAATGAAGGGAGAAATGAAATCATTAATTTTGATAATATGAATGGGGGAAAAAATCCTGAAATTCAGCGAAACTTGAGTCTAAAATAACTCGTGAAAATTTATAAATGCTTCAAATTATACCATTCTTTGTAAAATAAAACGCAAAGTGCCATTTAAACTCCCACTTTCTCTTATTCCAACGCTTGGTATTTGCTCAGCAGAAAAGAATACGAAGCAGAAAAGACCACTTTTTGAGAAAATAACGATCGAAAGATGCTTGAAATTTTCTCCGCGTCATGCGATTCCGCAATGAAGCGTGTATATAATGAATCAAGAGTTTTCGTCGCTGACACGCGAAAACTTTATCAAGATTTAACGCGTGAGGATCTGTGTCGGGCTACTTGACAAAAGTCGCGGAGATAGGTATCGCAAAAGCTCTATTACGAAAAAAAAAGTACGTCTTTGTTACCCGGAGTACATTTCTTAATGAGATGTATTTAGGAAACAAGATAATCTGATAATGTCTTCATTACTGAGTATTGTGTAGCCGAGGTAATGTATAAAAGAATATATTGTGGTTATGATAAGATTTCAGATGATCTTTGGAAAAACAATTTATTAATTAATAGTTTTTTAGGAAGAAGTTTTTTTTTTTTTTTTTTTTTTTTTTTTCTCTCTTTGAAAATGAATAAAAGAGTTAAGCACATTAAGGAATGGATTTTTATGTGCATGAAATTAATATATTGCTAAATAAATTTGTGTGTTAACGCTTCCTTTGTCTAATTGTAGAATACTATGGATTGTTTACTATAAACTGTTTATGCAAGAATGGCTGATAAAACTTAGTAATATTTAATTGTTTATTGATGTGTCTCATCATTATTATGCCTGTTTCATCCATTCATTCGCTTGTAACTTTCCTTATATTTGCTTGCTCCATTCTCAGAATATCTCATTAAAAATGTTGAAAGTCCAGCTTATCATAAGGTACAGCTTTTTATAAGTTACATTACTTTATCAAGATATAGGTCTCAAGGTATTTACATATAGAAAAGGGCCGCCTTCACGGATAAGTTTAATACAAGAAAGAGGAATGGCATTTTCCTTTTTTATGGGTGTTTAAAATTACAATTACAGTCTCCGTGCATCCATATTTCGAACCAATCAAGTACAAGTATTCCACTCCTTCCCCTCGACTACCGTTACAGTCTGTTACTTTAGAATAGACACTTCAAGGTCGTTTCTTCTCCCAGAATCATGGCAGTCGTTGCCATGGCTCATAACCATAGCAACGTCTGCTGCGGAAGTCTCTAATTTGCTAAAGTCCCGTAATTCCCTCTGGGCGATGATGACAATTTACATTACGATCGTAAATGAGGGGAAGATCGCTATGTTGAAATGCCTATTTTTAAGTGACAGACAAAGGAAGGGAGAACTTCCCTTGTTTTTAATTGTCTAATGGTACACTTTAAAATTCATAATTATAATTTATTTTTATTTGAGTATTTCTAGGATACAGCGTTTAACTTCATTTTCAAGAACGCGATATGTTGAAAAGGAGATTGGTTTATAATGTACTGCGAAAACCACTGAGGCAAATTACTTAATTCAGCATCTAATAATTTATTATAGTGATGAATTTAAAACGGTTTTGCGTTTAAAATACAATATTCTTTATAGCCACGTTAATCAATCTAATTAGTCTTCATAAGTAAACCTACGTTATTCTCTCTTTCATTAAAAATCATACTGAAAGATTTTGACAGTGAAATAATTTAATTTTCTCTTCAAAGAAATTTTCAGATTAAATTGCGTTCTTTTTAAAGAGCGGCATATAAGTTGAGAATCCGAGACGAGAAAATTTTTCAATAAAAGAAAATGTATTGGAATAGCATTAAATTTGCTCTTTGAACTGCATAAAAATTTTTGAAGATTTTGTCTGTATTTCAACACCAGTGTGAATAAAGGTGTTTTATTTTACCATACTACTACTATTATTATTATATATTTACGATTTACTAAATACACCTTTAGTGAGTTCTTTTCCAATTACATTTTGCTAAAAAAAATTATTGTGCATGGACGTCAACTTCCTGTAGAATATTTTGATTATTTTCGATCTTTAGACCTTTAATTTTTTTAAATAATTTTTAAGTTTAAATTATGCCTTACGGAATTTATTAATAAATATTTTTTTTTCTTCCCAAGTATAATACAACTTCGACGCATTGCAATGCTAATGGTCTTTTTGATGTAAGCACATTTGAAGTTGATATTACAATGTTATTTTCCATAAAAAATTGATACAATATAAAATAATTAAATAGAACATAAAATGTTTTTCTTCCATTTTTCTGTAGTATAACTTCAGACCACGTAGACAATATCAGATTGAAAGAAAACTCGCAAGATATCCAACGTCATAAAAATTTAATATAAAATAAAAACCTTTTATACTAGAGGAGGAATGGGCACTACTTAAGAAAATCATATGCCTGAAGGATTGTTTCTGAAAGACTGTGCGGAAATGTCATTTGTCGTCTGTAATTGATTACACCTGTTAGAAAATTTCATGTTCCCGCAGGAATTATGTGCGCATATGTCACTTGTGCGAAACTGCCCTGTGCGCAAGTGTCACAGCACCGGAAGCCCAGCATCTACTGAAAAGCTAAGATTTTTTACTGCTTAACCAAAATTCAAGATTTTTCGGTTAAAAAAAAAGGTTAAATCAATACTATGACAGTATAAATTTAAACAAACAAACAAAAATCTGAAAGCCCTCATATTTTATCAAAGGGGATTTTTTTTTTTTCATTTACATACACAAATACGTTTCGAAAGCATTTGAACTAATGTTCCTTTGGAGTAAAAATATTTAAAAACACCCTCTCTTTAGAATTTCTGTAAGACAGTCTCGCGCGCTGGAGATAAATATGTCCCCCCCGTACAGTGTTGCCATTGCTCACTTGATATCGTTGAGTTTGTTAATCAAAAATTTGTTGAAGTTTTACAAAATTTGAAATACACAATAAAACAAATTCAAAATGCGGGCTTCCAGATGTTCACATTCAGATGGAGGAGTACGTCATTCAAAATTTCATGGCTCTAGGTACCGGTTTTTTTTTCACAATGAGAAAAATATGCAAATTTTCATGCAAATTCTTCATTATTTAATTTCTTTAAATATAATAATATAATACAAGGCGATAATATTTGGTGGCAACAATCTGAAAGTTTATTCAAATTTTTATAGTGATTCAATGCAAAATCCCAAAATTTGAGACTAACAGCCCTTCTGGATGAACTCTCTTTTGGAGTAATAAATCTGTAACTAAGCAAATACACATTCATGAGAACTCAAAGTGTAAAAGTATAATAAAAGAGTAAGACATGTAAAATGATAATGAAGTTATAAAGTCCTTAAGATCATTCTAATATCCAAGGAAAAATACTGTGAAATTCAAAATTTAAATCCGTTAAGGTAATAAAAAAGAACGAAAACGTTCCTACGACACGAAATTCGAATGGAATTATCGAGCCAATACCTTTTTCCTAATGCAAATGAATACTCCAATTTCTCTCTCGCTCTTCCTGTTCTCCGCACTTAAAAATAAAAAGAATGAAATAACATTTTCACCGAAAACAGATTTCAGACGGAGGACCAATCAAGTACTTTCATTCATATGCGTGAATAGGATTGCGTGAGACTCATTGTGATGTAGAAAGAACTGCTCTAACACGCTAGATATATGAATATAGAGGATGACTGACATGCAAATAGTGTTGTTTTCAAAAACAAAATCACACTATCAGTTCATTTGTAAGCATCCAGTCATCAATTACTTGCTACCTTTTTCAGTTCAATGAAGTTTCCGTTCAGACTAATATCTTATTCTGAAACATGTTATAAATGTGATCGAAATAAATGTCCTGATGCGGTTACATTAATTAAGTTAATAAGAAGGTTGGTTAATAAGAAGAAGATTACGTATTTAGATAAGGGAATGACAGCACATACTAAGTTTCAAAATCTTTATAAGCATTAACCGATGAAAATTTGAATGGGTTATCGATGAAATTATCGCTTACAATTCTGAATAATATTTCTGCTCTATCATATGAAAGTATACATTAATGTAAAATAATGTAATTATATTAGTGGCAACACCCTTAACGGCACAAAAAACAATTGATAATAAATGGATGCGAATGTGTAATTGTACAACATGTTAATAATGATTACACAGATTCTCTCAAAATAAACGCTTAAAGGAAACTTGTAGTGATTTATATATAATTTTAATAACCAGTTAAATTTAAGTTCTTTTCTATAAACCTTCATTCCTTTAATTGTCAATGCCAGAATATTTAAATTTGATAACGCGCGTGAAGTAATGCAAATTCTACCTGTAGTAGAAAAGTTTTAATACGGAGTTCTAGAAGGAAAAGTTAGAGCGTATGGGCAAGCTCTGTATCTCTGTAGCGCGAGCTTCTGATTCTGCATTTATTGCTGGTTAAAGTGGCGTAAGGGCTGCCACTAGATTTCGACGCGGTTTTAGGTAACAGGATTATCAGAGCTCCGTAATTCTACTACTTGTTAATATCTCCGAATTGTTAGTTTAGCTCTTGTTATTTGAGTTATCGCCCGAGTGAGGCGTAGTTTGTTAACGTGAAGTCGACGCATTGTGAATTTTAAAGCGTGGTAATAAAGAGTTCTTTTTATCCTTCTTTTTTGTGGTTTTTACGCATACTTCAGCTGTCACACCAGAAGCTAAAAAAGTAGATATTACAAACTTATAATTTTAAAATATTGCAATATATTCTTTGTATTCAGATTCCAGTTTAATATATGAAGTACGAATGACATCGTACGAAAAATCAGCGAGTTAACGGCTACATGATCACAATACTTACACACTAATCTTGCAATCCCAATATACAACTTCAAAACCGCTAATTAGAAGTCAAAGGTTTTAGGCTGATTTCATAAGCTAAATGAAAGACCTTATGCAAATGAAATGGCGACAACTTTCTGTTTGGCGGAACCCAAAATGTTAATCTATCTTAGGACCTCGAATTTTGTATTCAGTGAAAACAATCAAATTTGCATTTTAAGATTTACGTAAGTGTTGAAATTCATAATGCTGAAGTAAAGGAAAAAGCTGATATGTCTCATAACAACAAAAACTAAAATATAAAATGTTTACAAAGGGAAAAAGGATTTCTAGTTTACATGATATTAAATATGTAAGAAAGCACAGTACCTATAAAAGTAATGCTCAAAAAGCGTTTTTGAACATTACTTCTCTTTTTTCTTTAATTTATCTGTTTTTTTACTTAACAATTGTTATTCAGTTTATGAGGCACTATAATTCTAAAAAACTTCTTTGCTTTGCATAACCGCATAAATTATTTCCATTCAATAAGCAATTTAATTTTATGAAAAAAGCAGATTTTTTTGTTTTGTTTTGTTTTTATTTCTTTCAACGTTTTAGAGTTTTCGAAAATGTTAAGACTCACAGCACATAATTTTTTAAGCTGTTGTTTTCTTTAATTTTTAACACTCTTGTCTTATTAGTCCAAAGGGGCAATTTTCCCAAAAGGACTATTAATTTCGTTTTCGCATTTTGCGTCGATTCACTGTAAATGTCATTGAAAATCATTTTTCAAATTGTTTACACCAAATATTAGATCCCTGCATTATGTTTAAAGAAATTAAATACTGAAGAATCTGCATAAATGCACTTATGTTTCTCGCACTGTGATTAAACAATGGTACCTAGAGCCATTCAATTTTGAATAACGTAAGCCTCCAACCAAATATGGGCATCTGGAAGCCCAAATTTTGAATCTGGAATTTGCTTCATTATTTGTTTCATATTCTGTAAAGCATTTATGAGTTTTTGATTAAGAAACTCGATGATTTCAAAGCGAGCAATGGCAACACTGTACGGACGAGGAAAAAAGTGCGAAGAACATGATATTTAATAAATAAAGGTAACGCACAAAATGTTAAAAAGCGACCCTTTGAGAGCAATGTAAAATCTGAAGGCTTTCATATTTTCCCTATTGTTTTCTTTCCGAACATATTAAAAGTAGTAGTCTTGAAACTGTGCTCCGAGGAGCTCTGAGGCTTCATGCAACTGTTCTAGAGGCTCCGTAAGTAGGAAAAATTAAAGTTTGAAAGAAATTTTGGTTAACATGATTATCGCAAAGCGTCTAAAATAATTACTTAATTTTTTAAACTTCTGTTATTATTAATATAATAATACTGTAAGGATCTTAAGTTTTACTAACGTTTATTTTATTTTAAATCTTTACTATCACTTCTTATTTTCTACTTCCGGCCAGAATTATAAGCGTGAAGGAGTTTATGCAAAGTTGTCTGGCGAACGCCAAGTATTTAAGTGTGGCCTTTTTGCCAAGCAAAAGAGAGGAAGCCGTGAGTTCGAAGCAGGCCGCTTACCTTAGAAGTTACGCAGTTGCTACTTTGCCTTCCAGGCCAGAGGTTTTAATCCTCTTGATAAATTAAACGTATTGTAGTGTTCACAGTCTCTGTGCTACATACGCTTCCTGTTATTATAAGGCCAATCTTATTCTAAAGTTAAATTAGAGTTTAGTTTTATTTTGATATCTTTTAAGTTAGACCCCGAGTGGAGGGTCATTGTATTCCGAAGTACGGAAGTCATTGTATATAAAGAAAAAAATAAAGGGTTTTGTATACCCTTCGTCTGTATCCTGTCTACTTACTACAATTAGTGAACATAGCTTTAGTAAGCTCTCTGTTCTAGTCAGGTCATTGTATGTTTCCGAAGAAGGTTAGAAGAAACATTGAACCTGATAGTGGCGCCCGAACAGGAAAATATCGTAGCAGATGCCCTGTCACGAATTAAATTAGACGAACAAGGTAATACCGTAAAAGTTGCAATGCTGACAGCGTGTACAATAAATTCCCGAGAAACTGTAATAACCGAACTGGGTAAGGATCCTGAGTTTGGAAGTATTTATGAGTATTTGAAGGATCCTGAAAATTTTAGCCACCAAGATATTGTGGCGATAAGAAATAGGGCGGCCCATTACGAACTAATAGATGGTCTATTATTCTACACAAAAACTACGAATTCCAACAACGAATTTCGACCTGTTATCCCAGCTAGTCTTAGATTAAATATCCTGCAAGAGCTCCATGACAGCCCTTTAGCTTCTCATGCTGGTATTCGAAAAACTACTCAACGCGTACGCGAGGCAGTCTACTTTCCTGAACTGCAAAAGTTAACAAGGGCGTATGTCCAGTCCTGCCCAACATGTCAAGCCGTTAATTATATTAATTTCCGCCCGGCCGGGTTTCTAAATAGTATTAAATCCGAATTTCCAAATGAAATAATCGGCATCGATTTATTGGGCCCTTTCCCAAAAAGTCAGTTAAACAAAAGTCGCTATCTCCTTGTTATAGTTGATCATTTTAGTAAATGGACCGAAATTGTTCCCTTAAAACGAGCCTCCGCGAAATTAGTTACCGATTCTATTTTAAATAAATATATTTTAAAATACGGGGCGCCCCTAAAAGTTATATCGGATAATGGTCCTCAATTTGTAAGTAATATATTTGAAGACATGTGCCAAAAACTGGGCATACGTCATTTAAAAATGGTCCCGTATCGGCCGCAATCAAATATAGCGGAACGGGTCAACAGAAATATAGTGAAAATTATCCGTAGTTATGTTAAAAATTTTCATAAAAGCTGGGATAACTATGTCAATGAATTTGCTTTCGCCCTTAGGACCGCAAAACATGATACAACGGGCAAAACTCCTGCTGAGTTATTTCTAGGCAGAAAGGTTATAACACCGTTAGATAAACTATTTTATGTGCAACAAAGAGCCCCAGAATTTAAAATGGGTGATATAGAAAAACTAATAAAAGAAGCAAAAAAGAATACGGAAGTAGCACAAAGAAAACAAAAATTGTATTATGACTTGAAACGACGGGGAGTAACTTATAAAGTAGGGGATGAAGTACTAAAAATTAAGCATTCACTTTCTTCAGCACCAGAAGATAAAACTGCCAAATTTTTTCCACGCTTTGAAGGACCATATGTTATAGAAAAAATAACTCACGCTGTTGTAGTATTAAAGGCAAGAAATGGTGAAACCTGTTCCGCAAACATTGACCAGATAAAACCATTCTATGACCGTAATAAAATGCAAATCTTTTCAGATCTTTTGCAGGATCCGGTACGGCAGACACCGCAGGTACAAGTTCCAGAGGTGGGAAAACGACAAGTACAAGGGCAAGCCAATGAGAGACAGAAGCAAGTGAAAAGAAAATTGCCCCGCGGAAAAATTGAAGGTACAAAGAAAAAGAAGCCGTTCCACCGTCCAAAAAACAGAGTTCACGAACACCCCCAGAATGAAGAAGGGAGAAGGACGACGTATGTGGAAAAGACCGGGAGAAAGGACGGCAACTATAACCCGGCTGTGAAACGGAAGATTGACTCATCCGACAGAACTCTCCGCAGCAAAAGTCGCCGAACTGCGGAAGGGCCATCAGCGGCGGAGGAAAAAGTACAAGAAAAATTTGAACGGCCAACAACGAGGTCCAAGCAGGATCACGACAGAAGTTTCCCGGTTCCACCAAGACCAGCTGCCTTCAAGCGGCCAAGACCACAAGCAGAGGACAGAAGGAAGATGTTCAAGGGTGGCCGTAGTGGTGAAAAACGGAAGCTTCCAGAGGAAAGCACTGAAGGGCGAGCCCGTACAAGAAGGAGGATCAACCAAGCTACGGTCTGCAGCACCTTTAAAGACTGGGCCCAGAAAAGGATGTCTGAATATTACAAAGATAAGTAAAATTTTATGTTACTTTACAAACTTAAGTTAATCTTTCATTCTTACTGCAAGTGGCAGATTTCAAGAAGTTTTACCTCATGCGAGGTCTACCTTTATCGCCAAAAGGGCGAGAAATGAGTTGTGACCGATTTTCTTATTATGTTTTTCAATTACTCGCGCGTAAAACTAAAGTTGATGTATAATAGCGTTGTATAAAGACTTAAATATTGTAAAAAGTTATTGTATAAATTTTATTTAAAACATTCTAACAAGAAAGACGTTTTAGTCTGAAAGACTTTTTGAAATGTAGTATTATTTCAATGTAGAAAGAATTGGCACTTGCTTTGAAAAGAATAGAAGTTAACAATGTACTACTAATGTATGTTTTCAAATGTGTAAAATTAACGGCATCTTGATATGTTCTTGTATACATGTGAACTGTTATTTTGAATGTTTAGAAATACCGTGATATGGTAAAAGTGAAAGTAATGTTAAAAAAATTTGTTATTCGTGTGACTGTAAAGATTAAATCATGGTGAATATGTGTTAAAGGTTGAATGATGTAGTTAGGCTCTCTGACGCTACACTTTAGAGTTAGCCACTTTCAGAATAGTACCTCAGGGTCTAGAGTTGAAATTAGGGTGTGTTAAGAGGTCTCGTATGTTGAATTTTAACACGTTAGTGTTTTGATTGTAGGAGGAAGTGTTGAACACATAGACAGAAACACATTCGTGTTTGGTGTTTTTACAACACATGTCAGAGAGCACGGGGAGAGATAATTAAAATAGTCATGAATGAAATAAGAATGTTAAGAAAAGTATATTCTATATGTTATTTGCAATGTCATTCTGTAACATTTCATTAAACTAGTTTTCCTTCCAGATCTCTGGAAGGAACCAGAATTGAATAAAGCTCCTGTTTTGATGCAGTACAGATGAAAAAGAAAAAAGATTGTTGTATATTCCGGGAGCTGCTATTGTAACAAATTTCTTTCTTTTAAAATTTTCTAGTTTCTAGCTAAGTTATGTTTGTAAAAGGTTGGTCTCGCGTTAGTTTCTAGAGCTAAAAGTTTTCAACAAGGTCGTTTTAGACCTCAGTTTCAAACTAATTAACTCTGGCGGGAAGTATGTAAGGATCTTAAGTTTTACTAACGTTTATTTTATTTTAAATCTTTACTATCACTTCTTATTTTCTACTTCCGGCCAGAATTATAAGCGTGAAGGAGTTTATGCAAAGTTGTCTGGCGAACGCCAAGTATTTAAGTGTGGCCTTTTTGCCAAGCAAAAGAGAGGAAGCCGTGAGTTCGAAGCAGGCCGCTTACCTTAGAAGTTACGCAGTTGCTACTTTGCCTTCCAGGCCAGAGGTTTTAATCCTCTTGATAAATTAAACGTATTGTAGTGTTCACAGTCTCTGTGCTACATACGCTTTCTGTTATTATAAGGCGAATCTTATTCTAAAGTTAAATTAGAGTTTAGTTTTATTTTGATATCTTTTAAGTTAGACCCCGAGTGGAGGGTCATTGTATTCCGAAGTACGGAAGTCATTGTATATAAAGAAAAAAATAAAGGGTTTTGTATACCCTTCGTCTGTATCCTGTCTACTTACTACAATTAGTGAACATAGCTTTAGTAAGCTCTCTGTTCTAGTCAGGTCATTGTATGTTTCCGAAGAAGGTTAGAAGAAACATTGAACCTGATAATACGATTAATTAATCGTATTATTATATTAATAATACGATCGTATTAATCGTATTATTATATTAAGTAATAAATTTTAACCTACGTAACTTACTTAACCTACATAACATACATTTAATCTACATAACCTAAATAACATTTAACCTACGTAACTTACTTAACCTACATAACATACATTTAATCTACATAACCTAAATAACATTTAACCTACATAACATACTTATAACAGTTATAACTTTAATAATACGATTTATATAATAATACGATTTAAATAATATAATAATACGAATTAAATAATATAATAATACGAATTAAATAATATAATAATACGATACGACCTAAAATAATACGATTTTTAAGAGTTAAGAAATTGCTTTTCATGAATTACAGAAAATAGAGTTTTATGGGTTCTTTGATTGGACAAAATAGTTCTATGTTTTCTCTGAATCAACAAAATAGCTTTATCGATTCTGAAAATCAACAAAGACTTAAGACTATTGAGACAGAGTTTATTTTGCAACTATTTTAAGCTAATAACAAAATTCTTCCCACCAGCTACGTCTTGAACATAAATATAGGAAAAACTGCGGATTGTAGAAAAAGTATTTGACAAATAATGAAATGGAAGAGAAACACGCTAATATAAGATTTAAAGTAAGGTGAAAAAGCAAACGTATTTTGTCGTAGATTATAAGTAAATCTTTTTCAATTTGAGGGCGGTCAGACACAGGTCCTTCTTCTTTTGAAGCAAAAATATCTTTGTATAAATTGTTCCTCTGGATTTTCTCAATTAATGACGTGATGTTTGTCCTCACTATGCACCGATTTTTGCCTTGCCGATTTTTTATCACCGATATTTGCCTTGCATTTTTAAACTGAATTTTTTGGTCCTGGGATATGGATTAATTCCTAGTTTAAATATATATTCATATATAGCCATATTCTTAATCAGAAATATTATTGAAAAGAAAAAAATATGTATATAAGCTTCAGCAAATGACATATTTTGACAGGATTTTTTGTGAAGTTATCCAAATATTATGTTCATCACGTTCTGTACACATGCCTTCCACTGACATTGCCTTTCCTAATACTGCTTAATATAATTTTTCTTAGAAAAAGATTAATGTTATTCTTTTATCGTACATCTTAGCCGATACATATCCTTGATACGGTATACAATAAAAATGCAGCTTAAAATATAAAGCTGGCTGATTATACCTTCAATGCAGGAAATAAACTATTTATAGATTCATCGGACTGTGTATAATAAATACTATTAAACTTAGGCACCAATTTCGATGTTCAATTTTACAAATATAAATAGCATTTACATCTAATTTTACTGTAGTATATATTTCGAAGACACAGAGGTCGGAAAGTGTCACCCTTCACTGAAATATTACTCGTTCCGCTTTTGATTTTGTGTGAACATTGAAATCTAGGAGATTGTAACGTTCATAAAGACATTATGTTTGATGAGAACTAATACAGAGATTGCACTTCTGACGTGTATTGCATGACAATTCTCTCACAGTTAAGAACAAAACCCAACATCCTTTAAAATTAAAACAAAGCGATGGCATTTATTCAAGCATGTCGTGCAATGTCTAAGGATCCAACACGACATTCAAGCATGTCGTGCAATGTCTAAGGATCCCATACGTTTTTCTGGGATGGTATTTTTCCTGGCCATGACAAAGAGGCTCAGCATTTTCCCTCGCAAACACTCCATGCATCACCAAAACCTCCCACACCGTAACTCATCAACGAAAACTTTTTCCCTTCTTTTTTCCCCTTTTTCTCAGTTACGGTTATATGTATATTTTTTTATTAGCCCAAGTAATTTTTTAACTTTCTTTATTTGCTGCTCTACCGTGTTTCCCTCTTTGTTCCTTATTCTTCTCTAGAAAAATGGGAGCATTTGAAAGATGATTATTTCGCATTTTTTATCCCCCGGGGCATGCACATTTTTTTTTTTTTTCTTTTTTCTTCTGATGAATGATTCCTTAAACATTCTTTTTATTTTCTTTCTTTAATTTTATTTCTTCGAGAATGTTTCTTGCTTTTTAATTTTACCCAGCGGATCTTGTTGAAATAATTTAAATTATTTTTTCGCAACGTATCCTCTGAGATACGAGATATTTTGTTTTTTAAAGCTAAAATCTTGAAACAAGTTTTTTATTTCTTCTAACCATTTAGAATGAGTAGCTACAAACCATCCAAGCATTCATTTTATTTTTTAGCTCTATCCTCTTTATTTACTACTTGCAATATTCTATTCAATTTTTCAAGTGATGTACATATGCATGATAGAACATAATTTATACTGTCTAAAACTTTTAATTTGTTTTTGAAATCAAGTGTAGTATTTCGATAGAATGCATCTTTTTTGAAGTAAAGAATGGTTTATTGCCGAAGTTTTGACAAAGCATAATTTATTTCCTAGAAAATATTATAAATTTTGAAATGCTGGAAGTAAAAATGCAGGAAATTTAATTTGGACCCGATCTTTGACTGAAATTTAAAACCAGATGCTTCTACTCTACAAGATCAGGTTGCTGTTATCTTCTGAACTAGATACGTAAATTAAGCATAATTTTCAACAAGTCTTGAAGAATGTGCCGTTTACTCTATTCGATCCTAATATCTAATTCTAAAAATCAAAATTCTGTTGAAATACAGCACACAAATATTTGTTAAACCACTACAAAACTGCGAACTTGGACATTCCACATACATTCGATGTTTTCGTTTAGAATCGATTAGTATCAAAAGTTCAGTTTGACATTCAGGAAGGGAAATCATCATTCAGAAGAGAAGTGAAATATTTGTTCACATTCGTCGAAGTCTGTCACGCGAATCAATGCAACTGTCCTGTTGCCAGTCGGCAAACGGAAATTCGTGCTTCAATAAAGAAATAGCATCGAGGCTTCTAACTGCCTAACTTGGTCAGCTAGATCTTTCATAACTTCCCTCAGGTACATATGAATTTAATTTTCAGGGTTCATTTTGTTTTCATTGTAAAATTTCTTTACCTAAGCCTGTCCAGGTAATTATAGGTTTGCCTGTAATCACAACTTACTATAATTTCAGTTTTTACTTTTATAAACATTACATGCATTCTCTATGGCGTATTTTGCAACAGATAAATTCATGTAAATAAACCAAGGAGCCTAATCTACATCCTTTTTGCCTGTTCTTAAGTAGTCTATCATCTTACGCAGAACATTGCAGCCCAACTTATTGCGGCAGTTGCGACACTTATTGACTTACGGTAAATCTTTGTGCCCTTGTCCGCTCTCAACTATAAACTATCATGCGGAGAAAGAACTTTGAAGAATAGGTCAGTGAGGCAACCTTCTTTTAATAGCATCATATAGCGCAATGGTTAAAATAATTGCAGAGAAGCTTGAATTGATATTTCGTTGGCCTTCACTGGATGTTCCAAAAGGCGCATAAATTTATATAGGCAAATATATTCTTTCACAGCACGGTATATGCCAAAGTGAAAGAAAAATTTAACTAGAATGCATCCTTTTTAATACAAATAACAAGAAATTTATCCATTTACCAATTTATCCATACCAAAAATTATCCATTTACCATTTAAGAGAACAGCACACTCACCATCATCAGAGTTTTAAGAAAACAGTTCACAAAATTATTCACCATTACTAGGGTATATGAGTAGCTACAGAATTTTCATATAGACTGAAATTAAAAAGTATTCACTGTTATAGAATACTACATATGAATTGAAGTTTTGAGAAGATAGATAATTCAATAAACAACAGTCAAATATTTTAACTTGATATTGCTCAAGTTTCTTTCTAAAAGTCCATGATTTTGATCCATGGAAATTTGCTTTATGAAAGAACAAAAGTCATGTACTATACTTTAATACAACAAATCCTGAAATCAGGACAATTTATGTAAATCCTAAATCCTTGAGTTGCATTAGGATGCAGTTGAACAGATGAAGGAAGAATTAATTAATCTCCTTTCGTATGATTATGTCCCACTTAGGCCTCCCCATATGAAGACTTAGACTCTTTTAAAATCGTCTCCTTTCAGCCTTTCTTTGTATAGAATAGAAAAAAAGATTTCCATTCAAAATTAACACTAAAGCAAAAAAGCTGATTTGACTGACGTAACTGCAAAGCATGTGTAAAGTAACGTTACAATGACCGTCTGCCATTTAACATTAATGGTGCTGGCATTGATGCCTAATATTAGTAACAGAAAAGTTATTAATGAAATAATTACATCTGGTAAAGCATATGTTATCATTTTGTCCAGCTCTTTCGTGGAAAGCTTTTAAACTCCCTTCCTCAATAAAAGGTTCCCCACCAACTATAAGGAACTCAGGATATAGAAAGAAAGACTGAAAGGATGTTTGATATTTTCTTCTCAAACACCTACAGAAGGAAAGAAAAAGCCTGAAGGGACACGATTTTTGTCCCCGCCTGCAGAAACATGGAGGTAGGAAGTAAGAAGGAGTCGCCCTAAACAAGTTTCTCCGTACCCTGCTCTGAAGCACCGGCGATCCCTACGTGGTGACCAAAACATTGGGTCATTTACCATTGAGTTCTATGGGATTTGACGCGTTCGGGTGTAAATATTTTGTAATTACGTCGCAAATATACATATAAATGTATATATTTTCTTTTTCTACAACACTTCAGAGTCCTAAGTATGTGAAAACAACATATTTTTAAACAACATTTCATTCTGAACCGAATTAAATGCTATACTTTTCACAGGACAGTTTTCTCAGAATTGTTTAATTTGAATGAAATATTTTCACAAGTTTTCGTTAATTACATTAGGAAAAAAAATTAAGGTAATTCGATTTTATTCGGTTAAGGTACAAAAATTAAGATCAAAGTTTATTGCATTATTAATATTAAAATTATGCATTATTTCTTTTCTATTCATAGAGCTTCTTCCTAAAATACTTTCTTAAATATGACATGATTTTTTGGCTTCTGAGGCATCTTTTAAATCGAAAAATGTAAGTCAATTTATAATTAATGCTCTATTCGGTTCATTTTAAATTAGAGAATTATTAGGAATTAGCGAAATACTTTAAATAAGTACTAATACTTTAATACTAATACTTTCGATAATACTTTCGAAATACTTTAAATAAGTATTTCGCTAATTCCTAATAATTAAATAGGTATTAAATAGTATTTGACTTTCTCTGAACATTTCTGAAAGGGAATAAAATATATTTTTTTTAAGTATTATTTAAAACTTGTAACTGAGTTATTATAAAATTAATTTTGACGAGGATTGCAGCATTTGATGGTAATTTTATTTTTAATTAACCCAAATAAGTAAAACGTGTAAGCCCAAAGTGATTATATTTCAGATATATAAAATTAAAACGATGGGTTTAAAATGAGCAGCAGTAAAGCCTCTTCTCTAAAAAATTTTAAAAGGTACATGTTACAATAATATATGGATGTGAAAAGAATTTGTTTTATTTAAAACATTTTGACGTTTGGAAAATAAAATAAAAGTAGCGAATACTCTATCAAGGGTATCGAAAGACGTATACAATTTTAAATGTACCGTAAGGTATTTTTCATTCTTTAAGCATAACATTTTTCTTAAAATCTATATTTTTGTAGTGCAACAGCTTAGAATTTTATAAAACAAATTCATAATCAAAATCGCTGTTGTTAGTTATCGAAAAATAACCAAGATGTGGTTTTTGCGTAAATGTCAGTAAACTATACAAATTGCTATTATCCATCACACTATGAATGTTTCTTTCATGCGAGAGTGTCCCTTTTTCGATTTCTATGGAACTGTCGTGTGTCGAAATACTATCAGAATCTTGTCAAGCGAGCTTCTGAATGTAAACAAAGAAACACCCCGTCTGGTGACCCAAGTTTCAAAGCAGTGCTTCACTTCTAGCGCGGAATGGCCCCTCCTCCCTTTCCTACCTCCATGTGCAGAAAGAAGGGGAAAAGGCTGAGATATAGGACATCACCCCCTCTTTCTAGCCTAAAATTTAGGAATTAACTTCCTTCTTTCCTATTTTCCCAATATAAATGAGGGACGTTTGGTATTTGACATCGTCTGTAGCTAATGATAAGGCTGTAGAAAAAGAATTAATAGTGATTACAAACGTACATGCTATTTTTAGTTAAATTTATCTATTTACCCAAGAACCATTGTTCAAGTGGGTCCACTGTAAGAAACCGTTGCGCAAGTGTGTCCACTGCAAAGTGGATGGTTCAGTGTAAGATAAGACATATTTGATGAAGTTTTCAGATAAAAGTTAAGAAGAGTCTGTTAATTCAATGTGAAACTGACTGAGCTTTAGCAAATATGGGTCTTTTAGTTTCACTTAAAACTTAAAATGACGTTAATGCAATGCCTGTCTTCCACAACACAATGTCAGCCCTTTCTATCAACCTAAATTTGCTGAAGTGCAAACTGAAATTATGTACTTTATTTCAATGCCACAAATGCTGAGATTAGGACAATTGAGGCAAATTTTGATATTCTTAAGTTGCTTTAGGCTGCAGTTGAACATATGTAGTAGAAGGAGGTGCAAAGATTTGTTTAGATTTGGTTACCGAATTGTGTTTATATTGTTGTAGGTGATAAAGAAACAAGAGTCATCCAATCGGCTATTTCATCAGATAAACCGGAGGAAAACTAGTTAATAAAAATTTCGAGCATGCTTTACTTTCAGTTAAATTTTTCCCCTTACGCAAAACTATTTGTATAAGTGTATTTACTATTAAGGCGATGATTCATTAGTAGAAGATTATGCATATCAATTGGAGTTTGCAACAGAAACGTACTTTAGTCCAACAATGATTCATTATTAGAAGATTATGCATATCAATTGGAGTTTGCAACAGAAACGTACTTTAGTCCAACAATGGGCCACTACTTCAATCCGAAATTGAGATTGCTTAAGTCTCGTTTTCTAATGCAAGAATGACTGTTATTTAGATTAATGGAAATTTTGCTCAAGCTAAATCATATGCTTTCATACCACTAATTCTCAGATCAAGACAGTAGAGGCAAATCCTGAAAACTGTGAGTTGCATTAAGTTCTAAACGACTCAAGGGAGCAGGCTCCAGGAAGTAGTCCACTTCTGTGTGTAATAGGTAAGTAAGTTAAATACCGCTAGCATTTCGCAGATGATAACTCATGAGAGAAAAATGCGCTCCAGAAGTTAAAAGTGAGAATTCTAATTAACAATATATATATATAGTATATTTGCTGGTCCAATACCATTTCATAATTCTAATCTCAATTGATGACCAAAACAATACAATTTCAGTTTGAATTTGAGTACTATTTTTATTAACACAGGTTGTAATATTTAATATTTTTATCGTAGAACTCAAAGTGACGAAATAACCATTGATGAATATATGCTTCTTAACTGCAGATAGAAAAAGAAAATTCTCAGATTATTTTTGTTAGCCCAAAGGGGCATTGTCCAGATGGGCTATTAATTTCGTTTTGGCATTTTGCGTTGATTCACTATAAATGGCGAATCACTTTAAGTTATTTCCACCAAAAATTTGAAATCTATATTATATTTAAAGAAATTAAATAACGAAGAATCTACATAAATGTATGTATGTTTCTGGCGTTGTGATAAAACAACGGTACCTAGAGCCATCAAATTTTGAATAACGTACGTCTCCAGCCGAAAGCCCAAATTTGGAATTTGTTTTATTATCCATTTCATATTTTGTAAGCATTTATGAGTTTTTGATTAAGAAACTTAACGATTTCAGAGCCAGCAATGAGAGAAAACGAAAAAGAAAAAAAAAAAAAAAAAATTATCTCCAACGCGCGAGACTGTGTATCGTAAATTCTAGAGATATGCTCTTTAAATATTTTGAGATATTGCTGTTAATTGAATTTTATGGTTTAAGTGCGAAGAACATGATATTTAATAAATAAAGGTGACAACACATGAAGCGTTAAAAAATGCCCGTTTGGGTGTAATATAAAATCTGAAAGCTTTCACACTTCTTTTATTTATTTATTATTATTATTATTATTATTATTATTATTATTTTTTTTTTGAAAAATGCAAACAGATTTTTTGCCAAATATTTTAAGACAAAAATAAATAAATGACTGTTAAAAGTTTTAGAGCAAAGGATTAAAATCACCATAAATAGTTATAAAAAGGAGAATTTTATAAAAATCGCACTTAAGACTAAACATTATTACAGCCATCGAAATAAATTACCTGTGATTATAATTTTTGTTAATAGCTAATTCTAAATGCCTTAAATGCAATTAAATTATCTCATTATCTTAAATGCAATTAAACTGCAAATAAATTAAATCTAGTTAAGACACAATAACACGCCGAATAAATACTGATTCAGAAGTAAACAACAAAAATCAGCGTTAATTCACAAAATTAAAATTTTGTGAATTAACGCTGATTTTTGTTGTTTGACTTCTGAATCAAATTAAATCTAAATGAAATTAAAATTTTAACAATTTTTGCTAGGAAATTTTCCATTTTATTGTTAGTATTACAGAGACTATATTGAGGCTGCTGTAGCATATGTTGGTAATAGTAATTGCAGAGAGTTCTTTTTTACTCAGGACTATCTTAGCAGAATAATGAGTACCTGGTCTTTTATGATGTTCTGGAGCTCTTATATTAGCTAATTTTCTGGAAAACAACAAAAAATTTGCAAAATATTGGCTTCATATTCGTATGCCCCCAGTCAATGGTCCCTACTGCCGAAATGTAAAAAAAGGCTGCTGTCTTCCTAAACTACATCCCCTCCTTTTCTTTCGCTAGGGTCAAGAAATATTTTTATTTCAAAAATTCTGTTTAAAATTCTGTATGGAACAGGCCTTACTAAAATTATGCTCTCATATTTTGTTGTGATTGGGAGATATTTGCTGGAGGTCGAACCTCGTTTTTAATTGCTTGAAAACTGATCATGATTAATGGATTAATGAATTCACAATTAATGGATAATAAATGGATGTTGTATGCTAGATCATAAAAAATAAAAAGCAGCAGCAATATTAACCTTAACTACATATGGCTGCTTTTAAAATTTTAAATTGAATGAAAATTAAATCAATTTTAAATATGGAAAATTTTTAAAATGCGTGTGAACGCAATTCTCTTTTAATGTACCTAAATGACACTGAAACATTTGGAAGGGACAAAGGAGAACATGTGCTGATATTTAAGAGATAAATTTATGCAAAAGGAGAGCTTCATTTCTAAAACTGAAGGTAAACAATATTTAAAAAAATATAATAATAAATAATGCACAAAAACTAAATAAAATGATAAAAAAAAAGAAATTTTATAAACTAAGTTAAAATAATGAAAAATAGTTATATAATAAATTAAAATGCGGAAACTCATTTCATTTGGATCTCCGACTGGAATTATGATTTTATTTCTAAACTGAGACGAAGGCGAGCTGTGGCTGAATTTAAGTTTTATACATAACATGTTTAGCAGAATAACATTCGCATTATAATTATTCGTTATATATCTCTACTAAAATAGACAGGATCATGATGAAAGAAATCAACCCATTTATTTAAGACAGTAAATTTATGATAAATCTCTTTAGTTAAAATTGCCTCGCCAGAATGAGTTATAATAGCTCTTCTTTTCCAATATATATGCATAGAATTATCTTTATATTATCGGATTATTTGTGTGTGGATGAACTGCACTTGTATACTGCAAATGCATTGTAAACTGCACTTTTGAGGTACATAAAACAACTTATAATCAAATTAATTCACATTAAAATGTTTATATGATTTCACTCTAAAATACTAAAGGAAACTGTTAATAAACTATTTGTTAGAAGTTTTCATATTTAATGCATTGTTCGGATTACTTGGCAACATACCAAGGAAATTTAGTTTAAAATAAGTTGCTTATATTCTAAATATATAAAATCATAAAATAATCGTTGCATATTGACTGTTAACAAGTTATTGGCTCTTATTCTGTCCTGGCCCACGAGCGGCCGAGCGGTAAAGTTGCTGAGGCACTGGTAGTTCGGTCCGAGATTCGAATCCCACACGAGCGTTTTTGTGATTTTCCCCATGTGTAAAGTGTATACCAGCCAGTTTCCTTTAGAAATCCCTTCACGAAGGCATCCCTTTCCTTAGGCAGATAGTCCTCAAGGCTTTGCTATAATTACATAAATCAAACCTTATTCTGACCTTAACATGTTGATAACCACGAAAATTTTCAGTATTCTGATTTTAGAAGCGACAATTAATCCTATTATATTATTTGAACCTGTAATTATCGTACAAGGTTTAAAAAAATTAGGTTGGAAATACTTTATTATTTACAGAGCATCTTACGCGCTAGAGGGCGGCGATAGGGAGGAAACCGAGTCAACAGGTCTACGTCAAATGTGTACCCAATGAAAAATACCGAGAAACGAATTATTTCTGTCCAGACTATGAAGTTTAATCCAGCCTATTGTGTCGAAAGCTTTTCTAAAAAAATCGCAAAAATAAAAGTACTTTTTTGCTCCTTTATTTTCATTTTGAATAAATACCAATATTCAAATTGGTGTTGTTTTTTCCATAAATTTCATGAAAGAATGGTTGACAGAGCCTCAAGGAGGTTGAACTTCTATTTCCATCCCAGTTTTGAGGAAGAGCGCCCCGAGAGAAGGGTCCGAGGATCTTCCATCCCTCTCGCCTAACACCAATCCACTCGAGAGAATTCTCGGCTCGCCACATATTTAGAGCCCCATGACGCAAAGATACTATACATTTATAAGCACCCATACCTTCTTCGCGATTCGAACCCAGGCCCGGAGTAGGCTCCCCTAACCGTCTGGGCGTCTTCATATTTAAATTAACAAAATACTTTATGTTTATAATTTCCTGTTCATTTATTAATAAATTTTCCATCGTGTGGACCAGCCTTAATTTTTGTGTCTTTATCCAGAAACACATTTCCAATAGACTCACATTCTACGAACATAAACGTAGTCGCACTAAAACGACAATTAAAAGTAATTCGATTTGTCTCATAATCAGTGCTCTGGACAATAACACAAACTACGAATTACGACTCGTGGTTCGTTGTTAAAATGTTAAGAGATATTTATTTGCAAACTATTTAATAAAAGTAATCTATTCAACTTATTCTTTCTCTCTCAATATAACAAATTATTCCTATGCTTATTGTCATTAAAATTAGATCATCGTTTAAAGAATTATTTAATTAATCGAAAATTGATTCATTCAGCAAAATATTTTATTGTTCTTCGAGTTAAGGCTAAAAAATATTGTTTGGCATATTAATCAATTTAACAATTAAACGTTATAAAACAATACGCAGATATACAGATTATGCTTCAATGCAATGGAAAGAAGATCAATGTCCGAACAAAGCATTAGCTTTTCAATGTTTTGCAAATTAATTAAAGTAAAATATAATAAAAAAATCAAGGCAGACAAAAATTTTCTCATTATATTCCTGTTTAGTTTTCTCTGTTTCGTTAGACCTACAGGGAATGGAACTTCCATAATCATTTCAGAATAATCATTCATACTGAAGTTTTTGCGAATTGAAAAATGACTAATTAAACCTAAAGTGATTTTTAATGGTCTTCGAATCCTGGAAGCAGAACTATTAAGGCAATCAATCACAAATTCGAAGACGTGCCTTTAGCTAATGATCCGAAGCTCATATTTATATTTAGATTATCTGGAAATTACTCTTTTACTTCGAGAAGTAAAAATATTGAAGCAGTAAATTTCTAGGGAAGCCTTTTCAGACCATCTTTGCTAAGGGGATGAATATTATCTCAGCTAGAATTAGAAATGCATTGTAATTCTCGTTCATGTTAAAATATGTTAATAAACTGATTACTGAATATTTTATGTTAAAATATAATAACCGTATCTAAAACTTATACAACTAACTACAAGGTTAAGTGATTTATTTTAAATTTGAAATTTATTGCCTTAAAATTTCGAAATTTATCTGAATATAGACTCAGTATTATTTACAATTCATGGATTTTCGCATAGCTGATAGACAATATTATAAAAATTTTCTGTTTCGTAGTTGTAATTAAAATCATATTTTCTTTTGCTTAAGAAACAATAAACATTCTTTTAATGCTGCTCCAAAAAGAAACTCAGAACATTTTAAAAAGATTAAAACGGAAAATAAAAGATTGAAAATCAAAATATTTAAATTCTTATTCTACGGCATTTGTATTTAAAATCACAAATCAATTTTTATCCCTTTTTTAACCATTTCTTTATTTAAGCCTGTATGATGTACATATACGATATATATACATATATAGGAATCAGCTTGCGGTCGAGAAGAAGAAATTGATACGAAACCAAGTTCAGCCAATTATCATCTTTATTTCAGGCACATTAGAATAATTCCTCGTATGCAATACACTCTTTAATCATGACAATTAACGATAATTTCTTGTATACACAGGTTAACGGTGGCGACATTATTTTAGACGGTCAAGCAGAGCATAGAAGATACGTTAGCAATGGTGGAAGCTAAGGAAAGGAAGGACGTAGGTTTTAGTGCCATTACCATAGTATTTATATGTATGTAATTTTAGAGACATGCTATGATTGGTTAATATTAGGTTGTTACATAACATAGAAGGATACCGAATTTGGAAAAACAGATAAATTTAGAGGAGGGCACCAAATCCAAAATCGTTAATTTTGAGGTCGCTAATTATTTTTAAAGCGGCAATCGTATTTTCTTATATCTTACACATATGTATATATATAAGAGAGATTGTAGCATATATACTATATATATATGCTACAATCTTGCTGCGTAAATTCTATGGGCTCTTAACAAGAGTAGAGGATTAGTGCTTTTTTGTTTTCTACAGGTTGTTCGAATGCTGACAAACGGAATCTTTGTAAGTTTTCTTGATTAATTTTAATTTTTCATTAGTACAAGAAAGTTTAGTGTTAACTTTCACTATTAATAGTTCGAAATGAATTTTTAAGGGTTGAATAATTTTCTACATGAATGCTTTTTCCAACATGTATTGGCAAATTTGTTACGAGTCAAATATTTATTAAGTTTAAATTCTACGGTTAAATTGAACGGTTATTTTCAATGTAAATTGTCGTGTTACTAGACTTTCTAATCAAAGGCATTTTACATTTTTGTGGTAATATATTCTTATGATAATTTTTTTTAAACTATATACTAAAGATTCATTTTTGAGGGACTTTATCACGTCGGGGTAATAGCATGATTTATTTGAGTATGAGGTGAAAATAATGTATAACAAATAAGATATATTTTTTAATTTTTCTATTTCCATTTCATTTTACAGAGTATTTTTTTAATGCTCAAAAGATCATGCCGAACAAAAAGTGACAAAATTCTCTTAGATTATTCAGGTTTTGATGTTTCAGATTATTAGCTGTTGAGAAGTCGGTCTGGAAAATGTGAATAATCAATAATGTATTATAAAATTATCTTCTTTAATTTTGATTCATAATTTGAAAATGTAATAGGTTTCTTTATACAATTTTAGCTTCTTCCTGAAATGGTTTAATCTACTTCTAAATTATCAATTTAAATTATATATATTTATAATATATAATGAGAGATAAATAATTGCTAAGTATATATATTCAGTAATTATTTGTCTCTCACAATTTATTTGTCTGTTAAAAAACACTTATGCGTGCTTTGAAGCTGATGCGCCCATCTTGAAATGTTCATAGATTATTCAGATAGCATAGTAAAAGAAAAATAACCCAAGTACTAAGGAAAAAAATCCAGAACAAAGACGTTAACACATTTTAAAAGTACGAATTCAGAGGCTATGGCGAGAAGTTTCACTTTGGATATCTTATCAATATTTCATGAACTTCTCAATTTTAAGACAAATCTTCAAATGCAAGGATGATTTTAACAAGACTGCATCATAAAAAAGAGAAAATATTCCATTCCTAGATCTACAACTTACACTTCCGGGCCCTTCGGTACGGCAGTCAGTATCATCAACCACTGCCGCAGCTGGGCGGCAGAATTATTTATAGTTGCACTGGACGATTAGAACGTGAAATTGTTTTAGAAAAATGGAGAACATGATGTCTTTTTATTACTTTACTTTGTCAAAATTAGTAGGAAATGCAAGAATTATTATTATAGTGAATGCTACACGAGTACTTCGACACATTTCTGATACCCTATTGCTAAAGTTAAATAGTTTTCTTATGTGGAAAATTACCATGTTGATGAGCAAACTGCGTTTTTAATCAAAATTAATACCTAAATTCAATGTTTAGAATTTTTTTCCGTAAGGCGTATACACAAAAATTTGAGTCAGAATTTAAATTAGTATTTTAAATAGTAATTTCAACTTCTTGTTTAAAATTTGCTAAGAAAAGTCTTAAATCGCAAAAACACCAAAAACAAAATAAAAATAAAAATTTTGGTTTTGATGTTTTTGAAAAAGTTTTGTGTTCACGTGTTATTCATGAAATTCGTTTGTATTATACCTGAACAACAAGTAAATCATATTTGTAGTCAAGGACGAGGTAAAATTCAACTTGAAAGGTAGACTCTTGAACTAGCTGTCAGAAATATGGAAAAGAAAACATCGCTTAACATTTCATAAGGTTTCATTTGAACCTAGCAAGAATTATTACGCCTCTGAAAGAACATAAATTACTATTTATTTAGTTTCAACTTGAATACGAAGAGCAAAAATAAACATTTAAAAAGTAAAGTACGTAACTTCAATAGATTCGCAACAAGTTTTGCTCATAATGACTGTTACTATAAATCACAGTTCTTAATAATATTCAGTCTTGTATTCCATTTGACTGTTCAAGTAAGACCTTGACAAATGGCGCATTATATTTCCTTATTTGCTGCGGATAGCCTTGTATTTTAGAGAAATGTATAATTACTAAATGACCAGAAATTATGAGGAAGGAAAAAGATATTTTCCTTTCCTGCTGTTTTTCTTTCGATAGTTCTGATCTAAGAACTAAAATTAGTTTGATAAATTTAGAAATTTCTACAAAGTTCCTGAATAACCCTTGTTCGTAAATATGATTATTAAAAGGAAGATTTTAACTGTAGTTATAAAATATGAAAAGTAAATATGAAGGCCTACAGCAAAGCATTTAATTATACCCATAATAAGTACAACTACCATTTTAAAATAATATTTATTTTAATGCTATTTTTCTTAAAGAAGCCGTAATTAAAACACAATTTAAATTTAAAATGGCGAAAAAATTTGAGATTACTGAAAAGATTAGAGAAATAAATATATTTTTTAATAAAACATTTATTTAAAATTCAGCCTTTTAACAGGCTTTTATTTGGTTTACTCATGAAGTTTCACTGTGGGTGGAATTTTGATATCCGTTTTTAACCTACTTCCTCATAAACTATGGAGTTAAAATTTTGTACACACACTGTTTGTTGATAACACAGCAGATCACACTGTCTACCTTCTTGTCGTGGACTTGTTATGTAGATCCTTACTTCTTTCGTCTACCTAAGGTAGTTTTGGAAATATTTTACTTTTATGTTAACCTAACTATCTTTTCCTTTTGTATGGTCTTATAATGCTGGAGCTCTAATGTCTTGACCTGACGTCGGATTAACTGCTTATTGTTTCGCTTTAGTTCTGATCACACTATTTCTTTTCTCGAAATGATTTTGTAAAGCCTGGTGTCCTAAACTTTTGTTCCGACATCTGAAAAATTGCAAGACTACTTTGCTTTGGTTCTTATGACATAACTCTTTCCTTGTCATGATCTTCTATTGACAAGCCTCTAACATCTTAGTCTGCCATCGCAACTCGTTGTCGGCGGGCTCTGGCTCTAACGCCATTATATGAGTTTGTCTGATCTCTTGTCATGCCGTTGTAATAATAGGCACTACTTTCTCTGATTACCATCTTATAGCTTGCAATATTATTTTGTTTTGGTGCTAACCCTACTGCTTCTTCCCTCTTGATGCCCTTGAATTTTGAAACCATATATACTTGGCCTGAAGTCAGTGCTAGTGCTCAGTGCCAGAGTGCTTTCTTTTGGCTTTATTGTAAATCTTGTGTCTGAATTTCCTGAAAATCTTACATGTTGATTAAAACGTAGGGGTACAAATTGCAATATGAAAGATTTACATTGAAATGTAATTTCAAAAAAAGGCCTTTTGACATTTGTAATCTGCAATATGTTAGGTATATCCCGGAAATTATTTTCAGTAAACCTTATAAAATGGTAATTAAAATATAGGAGATTTATGCGAATAAAATTATTTTTATTGGCTAGATTTCATTGAATTGATAATATAAACGATGAGAAATTTAAGTCAATTAAAATTTGAATACTGGTATTCTCAAGTCTGATGTTGAGAGATCTTTAGATGAGGCATGTCAAACTTGCGACTTGGACCCCATACAACCCTTGACTCATTTTTCTGAGGTCCTTCGTTACTCCGAAAAAGAACCAAAAAATATGCAATTAATAAAATTTGGAATTGCACATATATCAAGGGATATATACAACCCTGGATGCCAAAGAGGACTCTTAAGACAGCCTTTTTACGAAAATACTTTCTCAACTGACGTTAAGGAAGTGACAGACCATTTTAAAATGGAATTATGAAAAATTCGATGAGACTGTACTGTAAAGAAAACGATTAAGTGATTTTCTGAAATTTACAAATTCTTATCTGCACGATTCTCAGGAAACAGCAGATTTGCATCAAACGTGATTTCCATGTTCAGTAACACATATCATTGTGAACAACTTTGCTCACTAACTGAAAGGAAAAAAGTCCACATGTAGATCCATGTTTTAACAGCTATTCATCTAAACCCTGTCCTTAAAATCGCTAGTGCATGCATCATGTATCCAGACGTATAAAAGGGGGTTGCAGGTGAAAGACGTTAACTTTCGAGCTAGAAACAACAGGTATCCATCCCATTTACTTTGCGGATTTCCTTATATTTCTTTTCCTTCCGTACTGTTAAAGAACTACAGTACCTATCAGGCAAGATTTTATATATTTACTCACTTTTTCACATAATACTTATTTAAGTGCGGAAATGGCGTCTTGCTTCTTGCAGCCAGCACACTTGTACGCTGATGACTATTAGAGACTGAATTTGATATACTGAGTTATACTGAGTCTGACATGCTGAGTTTGACATACTGAGTTTGAGACAGACTGAGTAAGACATGCTGAGTTACGAGATATATTGAGTTTGACACACTGATTTTGAGACATACTGAGTTTAAGTATTCATAAAAAATTATAATAAACTTATTTACATTATTTTGGATAGGCAGACAGAGAGACAAAGAAATCAAGCCTCAGGTAAGGAAATGAGACCTTGCATGAAACAAAAAATTCCGGTTGGCTATGAGATTTAATTAAATATGAGTTTTAAATATAATTTTTTCCAATGGGTACAAAAAGAAATATCACAGTTTTTAAGTATAAAAATGAAATTACTTTATTTAATTTTAATAAAAAGTATTATGCATTTAAGGAAATCAAAGTTTGGTTTATTCTGTCGGCAAGTTTTTCAAATCTTGTTCTCCCATTCTTTCTACCGCCTGGTGTTTCACTGAAAGAGAGAAGATTTTAACATGCTCGTGTAGCGCAATAAAAATATTGAAGTAATTAAATTCTAGATGTGTAAATTGCTTCATTCATATAGTTTTATTTTTTCCTTTAATTTTCAAATTTTTTAAAATCAGCGTGCGACATAAGATAGAATTTCTTATTCTGGAGGCAAAGCTGAACAGAATGCTCAACTTTAACTGGATTTATTTTCGACTCGAAATCTTCCGATATAAATTTAATAAAAACGGGAAAGAGAAGTTGAAGGGGGGAAAAAATCGAATATGTTATTTTGTCCGCATTTATGGTTCCTGTTTGTATTTCGCTCAACAGATGGCGCTGTATTGGAAGTGCTAGATTAAATTCTCAAAGAAAGTTGAGGAGAAAGTGGAAAGCAACGAGGAAGTAGAAGGGGAGGAAAAGAGAAGGGGGCAAAAAATCACTAAAATCGATTTAACTCTAGCCTTCTTTCCAAAGAAGAAATTTGTAAGCCTGGCAGCGTTTTGCGTTAAAATTTAATCTAAAGGTTGGCAAATGACCAATATATCAGAATCAGATATCGTGTATTTCAGCTGATTGACATGATGGTTGTATTATGCAGCGACACACCATACTTGGAAGATGTCAAAAATTTCAAATAAAATATGTCATGTGCTAAAAACAAAATTGCTTCTATTTTAAATTTAACTGGCTTGTCTATCACCTTCCTCTTCCCTCCTTCTGAAAGGCAATTATCCTCCGCATGTTCCTTCGAAATACTAATAGTTGTACTATTTTTGAAATAATTGATTTTGTCATCAGGATAACTTCTGTGAAATAATGGTGCAAATAATAAATTACTCTTAGGATAATCGAGGGACACTACTATTATTTTAGCTTGTCATTCATAAATGAATTATATTTGCTAAGATTTAATTTATAAAATTGTGATTCATTAAAACTGATATTTATAAACGGTCCCAATTGTTATCAGTGAAATAAATTATTTTTTTTTAACTGTGTATTATAGTCATCGAAATATAAATTGAAAAGGATATAATTATGGTACTGAAGCTATTTATCTTTTGAAACCCTTTAAAATGAGATTTTTCATTCTCACTTAAAAGGTAGAAGTTGAATTTAATGCAGTGTAAACTACCATTTTACAAATCACTTTAACTTTACAAGACATTTATATACATAAAGAAAAAATTTGTGTGTTTAGTTGTCCTCTAATAACTCAGTCACTACTATAGCTAACATCACCAAACTTTCTATAATTCTTTTTTTGCGTCTGGAAAAGGTCGACGTCCACTTTTTTTTTTTTTTTTTTTTTTTTTTTTTTAAAGTAGCTAAAATCAGAGATATTAATTAAAAACTCGGAAAAATGATCACTTTTGCCCTCATTTTTCGGAGTGGCAACAGTCTCGCAAACTGGAGATGAAAATCTGCTTTATTTCGAAAGTTGTTGCCACTGCTCGCTTTAAAATCCTAGAGTTTGTTAATAAAAAATTTCGAAGTTTCAGGATGAAATAAAAATAGCATTACTAAGTATTAAATACATTATTCCCGAATCGAAAAATTCGTGCGAAGCCATTTCGATTATTCCCATCTTCGTACGTCTTTATCCAGCCAAAATATTAATTAAAAACTCTGAAAGCTTTAATTTTCGCACTCATTTTTCCGAGTGGCAACAGTCTCCGACGTTAGAGATAAAAATGCTTCATTTTCAAAAAGTGTTGCTGCTGCTCGCTTTCAAATCGTAGAGTTTGTTAATCAAAAATTTGTAAATTTTACAAAATCTGTACATATAAAGAAGAATGTCTGTTTGTGTGTTTCTTTGTTTGTTCGCGTAATTGATTTCTGATCAATTATGATCAATTTTTTGCCACATTTAATCGATTATAATTGAATATAGGTGAAATATTGCATAATGAGCTTTTACGACCATTTGATTACAAAGACGAAAATCATTAAAAACTGTGTGCCATTGTTGCTAATATAATGAGAGAGATTTAGCTTATTTTTCTATCTAAAATTTTTATGTGGGTTTCATATCGCATCAGACTGAAAAATGTATGACTACGAATCGTATTTTTTGCATTGTTATTAGAGAAGAACTAAAGCAGTATCGTTCTCTCTGTTGTTAGATGCATTACTCTCAATCTAACTTAACTGGTATCGGGTACTTCAGCTAGTTAAAAATAATATTATATTAATCTCCTGTTGTCCAAACTGGAAGCGAATTGACAGCAAAGTCGTGAGAAGCGAAAGCTACCCAGTACCAGGGCTATTTTGAGCGAATTGCTGTACTTCCGTTTAACCAACACGTAAGTGTTTATCGTAGTTGTAGAGAGTAGCTTCAGCTGATGGTAGAAAATTAAAAAACCCAGAACACTCGAGTTCTTTTTATTTATACAATTTTATCCGCAATAAAAGCTCATTGCGAATTTCAGTCTGGATGAGCTTCCATTTATCAAGGTGTGGACTCAGCTCTGATAATTGTACTTGGTAATTAATTTAAGTTCTGATTTCTAACACGTCATTGCGTAGCAAATGACAGAACATCTGCGTGCTGCACTCAACTCTCATTTAAATGATTCTCGATGTAACTACTCTACTTGCCTTGATAAAATTACCTATAGGTTGCCGTCGACCTTCAATTAATTTAATGTAATTTTAATGGCAAATTTGCTAAATTTCCACTGAATAATAAATAATTCTTTAGATAAAGGCACAGAGAGAGGATAAGTTTTGTATGAATAAAAGATGCAGAGATTCAATTGAAAAGCAGAGAAATTTCTTCCATTGTTGGGGTGAGGGAACAGGAATCCGTTTGATACATTATGTAATATGAGGATAAAAGAGATAGATCAGCATTCAAGATGTCGCTTAAAACAACTGTGAATAATCTTACCAAAAATAATATATTTGTATTTATGAATATGATGAAAATAGCATTTTATTTTTTTTATTCTTAACATATTGAGGAAATTCAGATGAAATTTCTAATGATGAATATTTTGGCTTAGCATGATTCTAATTTTTTTTACATTAATTTATTATAACTAAGCAAATGAATGACAACATGTGTTAATTTTTCCTCATAAATAAAATAAGTTATTTTTTACTAGCTTTCTAATTGCATTCCAGATAATGATAATTTCAAATAATATTCTTTACCCGCCGTCCCTGTAGGATTGTTAAAATACAAGTTGCCGGTTTTTAGATTCGTTACCTTCCGGTGAGGTTCACAAATGGCTGTTTGTTTCGTAAATTTATGCGATTTTGAATATCATGTTTGAATTTATTATTCGTTAGGAAGGAAAAAATATTAACTATATAATAATTCGGCATAAAAAAGTTAACCTTTACAAGGAGATACATAGGTAAAAAATAATGTGGATGCTAATGATGACTATGTATAAACTAATCGGTTCACACAGTGGAATTTATCTCTGTTTAATTTCTAGGAAAAGTTTCGCATTTTCTTTTCGATGGAAATTAGCTTAAAACAATGAGTTAAATTAAATTTTCAGACAACATTTACTCTACAAGAGGTAGAATTCATTTTATGCAGATTTTAATGTGTGCATATGAATATGTAAACGTATACATGTATAATGTATATGTATATGTGATAAAATATTAAAAGAAATTCCTCAATAACAATTCAGAAGGAAATTTAGTTACAAAATAATCCTAAAAATATAAATCTGAAAGATGAAATTCTAAGCAATAGGCTTTTATAGGATTCTTTACTTTTAGTAATCCAGTGTGGATTATTAAAAATTACATATAAATCAAAATTCAAAGTTTTAAGTTGGTATCTTAATGCATAAAGAATTAAGATACCAACTCGGTGTCTAGTCTCGGTGTATATAGCAGACAACTCTAATCCATAGGAAGCATAAGCAATTTACTCAACATCACCGTTTGAATTGAAGCTAAGAAATAATGTTCGGTTCTTCAAACATTTTAAATTTTCTGCAGAATATCCTAGCTGCAATAAAGGTTTCTAATTTTTACTTTCTTTAACGAAGTAAAAGAAGTATCGTAAACGCATAAAATTTCCGGAATCATATTTCGAAGCAATCCATTCTGACCGCTTTGGAATCCATTTGAACATTTTTTTTCCCTTGATATCTATCTGTACGTGCGGCTAGATCAAAGCGTATTGTAAAATTGATTCAAATGGGATTTTATTCCATGACATCTGTAAGTACGTATGTATGTATCTCGCATAACTCAAAAACTATTAGCTGTAGAACTTTGAAATTTTGCATATTCGACTGCTATAAGATCTAGTTGCGCACCTCTCTTTTTTGTTGCAATCAACTGCACCTAACATATATATATTAATACCCACTATCTTATCCGGCTCAGTGAGCTCTGTTTTTTTATTCTTATATGCTGATAAATTATGCATTTTTGCTTTAAAAGTGATTGAATTATATTGTTTTTATGTCCCGGTTAAGAATTTCATTTCGTTAGTTAATCTTTGCAATAGTTGTAGAAACCTTAACAGTTTAAATGATTAAATTTCGCTAGATCCAACGTTGTGGTTCTTTGTTTACATTTGAAACAGTAGTATAGTGAATTGAGTCATTTGGTGCATCGACTTCAGTGTCTTTTTGCTCAGTGGAGCCAAAATTTAACTTTCAATTTCCGTGCACAGAAAATTTTGTCTTTCTGCCTGTTGGCCCAGTAACTTCAATTTAAAAAAAAATAACAGTTTTTAACTGTATTTTACAATTTTTTATGAAAATGAGTTGTTTTGCTTTTTTTTTTTTTTTTTTTTCCTTGCCACGAAGTAAAAGGTAAATTGATTGAATGAGAAATATATCTGTAACGAAATTCGAGGAAATGGGTTTTAATGAAGTGCAGCAAAAAATGTGTATAATTTAATAGGCTGTTCAACAAAGTCAGGTGCTGTCCAAGTCAGAATTTTTTGGTTTACATTAGACTGATATACTACTGTTTCCGATACTGTACATTGTACTGTTTTTCATACTCTACCTTGTTAGTGTATTGGAGCAATAAGTATTCAATTCGGCAGTGAAGTTTCTCGTGCCCCAAGCAATTTTATCTGTTTCCGAAGAGAAAAATAATTTTCATTTTTTTCACCTAGAGAATACCTTGCTACCTCAGCTTTTATCACTTCTGTGAAAATGTTAAGCGTATTCTGTCTTAAAATGAAATGACTAACGATTTTTGTAAATGGCTAACAATTTGAAAATAATTCAGTAAATATACAATGTTATTTCCGAGTCTACTGGTCGAAATTATTAGAAATTCCCTAAATTTTCACTGAAAAATCTAGAGGTTAAATCAACGCATACTGAATGCAATATATTTCGTATTTAATCATACTTGTTTCTTGCCGTATGTGAAATTAATTAATAAGTGTATTAAATTTTGTCAAAAAAATGAAAATATAAAAGCGATATTTATTGAAATGGTATTAAAACAGTATTTGAATTATTACGACAGAGCAGTTAGAAGAATGCAGTTTTGTTATAGTCAAAATGATGATTTTTATTAAAACATTACAATGAAAGTTACCTTATCAAATTTTGGGGCATAGTTTTTTACATCAAAAGATACTCTTAAAACAATTTATGCTACGAATAATGTATTACATAATAAACAAAATAAGATATGAAAAACTATCATGTAGTTTTGTAGTAGTAGTAGTAGTATGTATATTTGATGACGTATTCATTCACGCCGGAAAGGAGAGAAAAAATAACGATAATGGATTATGAGACCAATCTATGTTATGATCAGATACTAACTTACAGAAGAAAAAAACCATTAGCGTTAGTGCTGAAGAACTATAACAAGGCGAAAAAAGGAATAGTACTCATGCGTACATAATAATCAAGAAGAAAGGACGCTCTCATCCTTACGCAGAAATTTAAGTTCGAGATGGTTAGTAGTCCTCCCCCCCCCGCAAAAAAAAAAAAAAAAAAAAAAAAGAATCTGTTAGATAAAATATGTGTCTTTTCATACATGTGCAGGAAATAATTCAGTACTGCAAATGACACTTTGGATATTAGAAAAGCTAATAATCCATGATGCATTTGAACTCTTTTTCCCCCTCTTTAGTTGCATGCTTGTTCTATAAGCTACTGAATATTTCAGTATTTACTTTGCATATAGTTCAGTTCTAATAATTTGACACTAGCATGGATTTTCATTCAAAAGAATCACTCCAAAGAACATAACAGTAAATAAAGCAATGACTTTAAAAAAAAATTATTGTTGCTATATTGAGAGTGACTTAATGAAGTTTTTGAACTTTTTTGAATTATAGCTGTGAAAGTAATGCCCTTTTTGTGCATATGCTTATATATGTATCGCGTATACGAGCGTAAATGCACCTAATATCTCATGAAAGTTGACATAAGTAAGGTAATAATGAATTTTTGTTTGTTTCGTTGTAGGTAAGCTTTGCTGCACATAAGTGACAAAAGACGGAAACACCTGGTAGCTACCAGAGGTAAGCAGATACTTCGCTGCATATAGCGGAACTGTTATATTAATTTAGTATAGATGCTTATTATATACTGATCGGATTATATATTGATGAAATATTGATTGACTGATTATGTATTAATAGATGCTGATTAGTATATTGATCGTAAAAAGGAAACCCAACATAACCAACCAAATTTCAAAAACTTCACTACTGGATTAAAGTGATCTCCAAACACTTCAAAATAGGCCATTTCTTTATTCATGCATCAGTCTCAGAATACCGTCATGACCAGAATAATTTTTTGAAGTCTTTTAACTAAAGTGTACTTAACATCTATATGCCTTCCAGGCGATTGATATGTCAAGCGGTAGGAAGCATTATGTTTTTCAATTACAATTTTTAGGCCAAACAAGACCTCGAAAGGAAATTCCCCCAGGGGCAAGAAAAATAAGGAAAATTAGTAGTGCAATGAAGGACAAAATTGCTAATTGAATCAACAGTGTCAGTAAGAGAACTGCTGGTTTATTTGGTTATGGCAAAGCTCACGAGAGTTGCTGCCTAAAGGGAGAGATGCCTTCGGGAAGGATTTTCTGAGGGACCCTGGCTCATTTTATCTGCCCGTGCATAGTAACGTTTATGGTGTTACCAAACTCAGAGGATGCATTTGTTCCTTGTATCAAATTAATGCAGGAAAGCAAATTCGAAAAAAAAAGAGGGAAAGCCATACTTAACTATAAAATACTTAATAAAAATTAAGATATTCATTTAAAATTTCAAAATAACGTTCATAAATAAAAATGACAATTTTGATGCTGGATCATCTGTATGCAATATATTTACTTCTTACTGCAATAGATTTTATTCCCAGAAAACAACGAGAAACCTGTGACCGAGTCCTAAATTCTTCCTGAAGTGGCTAGAAATCCTTGGATAAATTTCTGAGTGGTTTTTCTTCCATTTTACAGGAATGTAACTATTTCATGCTGATTCTACTAGAAGATGTTAATTCCTCTCACAGAATTTTACGACAGACAGCTGTGTTTTGCAAGTCCATCTGTAAATTTAATCTAAAATGTATAGTGTGCCCAAAAAATTTCAGTATCACTGTAATTTAATGCGATGGACTCTTCTAAGCTAGTTGAAAAGATTTCGTTTGTGCTTCCTTCCATTTCGCACTCAAAATTTTGCACTTTTAAGTTCTTTGTGACATTCTTGCCAACATCTGATGTGTGACCGAGTCGAACGCCCCTCATACTTCATGTTCCAGTTGACCGATGGTAAACCTGCTGCTTGATTGTATCCCGCAACAAGTTATGTACTATCATTAGATGTTTCAATCTACATAGGTAATGTAGGGGTAGACGGAAAGCCTTGACTCACTGCACACTTCACCAACGGTTCTAAATATGACTCTTTCTTTCGTCTTCGATATTGAATATTCACAATCAGTATCGCTGATTGCAGAAAAAGATACTATTAAACTGTGGAAATTTTTAAAATATGTCTGACCCGAAGTTTAATTTATTTAATACGTGAGTGATATAAAAGATATATTTAGAGCACTGTCAATTACTGAAACTAACGTAATATCATTGGTTCAAGATGTTACCATATTTTAAGATACTAAATTCGCAAGAGTTTAACCATTGCAACCTCTTATGAAAAGCCGTTTTATAAGTAACCACTTGAGTTCAACCATACCATTAATATAGTGATGAGTTCTTATTAGTACTCATCTATATACAGATGAATTCGAAGATGGAAATAAAATTATATTCACTCCCTTTACTAAACTTCTGAAGAATATTCAACTGATTTAAACTTTGAAGAAATTATCTCTGTCGTTCGTTTTGCAGACGAAGTATATGAGAAAAATGTACTATGTTCTTATGCGTAGAAAAGTTGTAAAATGTTTTTAAAACTATAATCCCTTTTCGAATTTCGATGTTTACTCTCATCTCCAAACAAAATTTAATTTATATGAAAGGATCTGCGTTTTAAGTATTCCTCTTCGCAGATCAGATAGTTAATCAGGCGTTTTAATGTGATATTCTGAAGAGATTAAGAGGTGATATTCGGGCAAAAGTCCTCGTTGTGCATTCTGGGTTATGCTAAATCTGCTACAGCTTTCGCTAAGCTGTCTAGGATTTCCAGATGCTTTCTTCATGCTACAGCTTTGCATCTTTCGAATGTCAGACCTTGGAATCTACTCTTTTGTAGACTACAACTTGTTCCTGACTCACTCGTGCGCCTGCCGTTGCAACTTTTAGAGTATTAACTGAGCAGGATTGTGTCCGTGCTCATCCTTTTTCGTTTTAATATTGTGGGCTGTCCTCCGTGTTTTCCTTGTATGACTGCACAAGATATTACTGCTTTACATTTGGACGAGGGCCCTGCACCATCTGTTTTTTCTTGTCGTGTGGCGAGATATTGGAAAGCCCATTGTCTAATAGCTTAGTTTCAAACTACTGACATTTGATTCATAAATTATGCTAACTTACCAAGGAAAAATGCGCCGAGAAAGAGAAAGTTTTAGGAAAAAAAGGAAATTGGAACGGTCTCTTAATGCTGTTTCTCATCAAATCAAGCAATCTGAGATACTAAGTTTGATATCCAAAATGAAATGTCGCCACTTTGATTCGATATGGGATACTGCAGACTGAATCGTAAAAACTGCTATACGTTAATTTAGAAGTCAAACAACAAAAATCAGCGTTCCATTTGAAAATTTTCCCAGAACTAATTTCGATGGTTTTACGAACCATCATCCTCAGCTGCCAAAGCGCAAATGAAGAGGATAAGATATAATGATTAGATAAGATAAGCTAAGGTAAGTATGGATGTACAGGAGTTAAGCTACTGGCGCCAACTATTTATGAAACGAGAATTAAAACATAATTTCCTAAAAGGCTAAAGGCAAAGATGGATTAGAGTTAGGATCGTTAACTAGAACATAAAGAGTTTTATTGAATGTGAAACGCCTCTAGAAAATCTAATCCATCAATGGAAGACGTTTTTTGAATAATTTTGGCTGCAGAAAAATTGGAAGTGTGATTTTCGGACCAACAATGCTGGGCAACAGAGGACTTCTGTGTTTCCTTTTTTCTAACATATGCTTCATGTTCCAACATTTTAAGGCTGTCTTATTTTGACCAATGTAAATTAAATCACACTGGCAGCTGGCAGCATGGTAATCTTTGCTGTACGTCAGTTTCTAAAAGGCCTTCAAGACGTGATCTACATAATTACCTTGTTCCAGTTCTATTTTGGTCAGCATGGTAAGGATTAGCTGTGCGCAAGAAGCTTGAAAAAAGGAACGGGGAATAGTTCCTTACTGCTATTTCTCATCAGATCAGGCAGTCTGAGACACTAAATCCGAAATCCAAAATGAAGCTCGCCACTTTGATTCGATATGGAATAATGCATTCCGAATCGTAGAAACTGCTGTACGTTAGTTAGTCAAAGGCCTTCAGGACGTAATCTATATAATTAGCATTTGTTCCAGTTCCATTTTGGTAGGCATGGTAATATGCAGCATACACACTTAAAAAAAGGAGGGGGTAAGAGAAAAGAAAAGGCCTATATATGACGTCTTTTTCATTCTTTATATATTGCAAGTAAGTAAATATACACACATTATAAATAACATATATACACAAGTAAAAAGTATCTGCGTAAATATTTTATTGATAACAGATTCAAGACAAAAGTTTATTTGCTGTTGCGAATTCCTGTTTAAGAGCAAAGTTTTCAATATTTTCTTGCTTTTTGCTTATCGTAATATTTAGAGGGTATAAGCAGTCCTTTTAGGGGGGAAGGAATGGGTAACTTTTTCAAACATTTCACGTGTTGCAAAATGGGATTGCATTAACAGTTACATTTAAGTCTACATGCTTTTGTTCTTAACAGCATTGTACTAATTGTGTAAGGTTTCACTTTCGTAGGTCTGCTGAATCAGAATATGCAAATTCATCGCCTGTTGAGTTCCACATTGAAAGGATTTTAACCGCGGTATTTAAATGTCACGAGTTAAAAAAGTTCCCCCCCCTATCAAAATTTATTATAGGGTGTCTGGCATCCATGTATTGTTTCTTCACGACGTTGTTAAATGTCAAAGAGCTAAACTGAAACATTTTGACTGCGTCTGTTTCTGATGAACTTTCTCCTTGTTAGTTTGAAACAAAATGTTATCAGCACGTAGAACTACGTTCTTCCGAATCGTTACTTGTTGACTGAAAGTAAATGAATATTATTGTACATTCTAAATAAATGTTTCTTTTAAGTTACTGTGATAATTAAGCTTGTGGTTCCGTAAAATAATATGATAGTATCAAATTTTCTTCCCTTATGTTTCGTACAAATAATGTAATTTCACTTTTTGTTAATGCAATAAGAAATGAGAGATTTTACCATATTAATTCAAGCATAGCTTTGCAAAAATAAAATAGTAAAGTTACTATTTATCCAAAACATTGAGCTTCCTCCTTTCTTTGAATAATTAGTATCTATTCGTGTTATTTATGCTACAGATATGTGTCATTTCAGCAAAATCTGGGCTAAAATCATTACAAAATACAAAATTGGAAATTTTCTTATTGTTTTTCCCTTATTCATACAATAATTCTTAATAATAATAAATGTTTAATAATAATAATAATGTTTTTCCCTTATTCATACAATAATTCTTAATAATACAATAAATGTTGCTCTTAGAAGCTATAAAATGATAATCTTAAGGATGGAAGCTCTTTAAAAAAATTCCTTTTCTTTTCCTCGGCATTTCAGTGCAATTCCATGATGCGGAATAATTTTTTTTAATTTAAATTATATGCGAATACATTAAAAGTATCCTTAAACTGTAATTTACGGGAAAATGGTTAAATTTATCATTCTGTAATTAGTGTCCATTTTTCTATGAAGCAACTATTCCTTATATAACTTATGTATTAAGATTTATCGGTTCAGCTGTTAAGCTAAACTAAACTCAGTGGCGCAGCCCTAGTGGGCCACGGGCTGCAGTGCCCGAAAACTGCTTTCTTGACCTTGGGCCCCGGAGTGCATCTGCATATGTCCTGGGCAAGTGGTCAGCTTGTCGCACGACTTCCCTCCCCGGCGCTTAGTCCCCAAGCGCTTGGTACTCATTTTATCGACCCATTTTAAGGGATGAAAGGCTGAGTCAACCTTGCCCAGCCCTGGGATCGAGCCCTGGACCTGTGGTGCAGCTGCGTGAAGCGCTAGCCACTTCGCCACTGGGCGGTCACAATTACTAACCATACTGGAAAGTTCTTACATAATAAGGCTGGGTTCAGACGGTGGTATAAATGTCCTAGAGGCATAGCTATAAGGCATAAAATGCGGAAATTTCGTTCACACCTGCGGGACAGTGTCTAAGCTGTAGATAATTAGAGAAAACTAAATCTGCGCATGCGTAGGTATGTCTATAGCTTTTCCGCTCTCTAGGTTTCGCGCATTCGTTCTGATTGGTAGACTCTTATACCAAATCGGTATAAGGTTGAAAATTTCGAGCTTTATGCCAAAATTTCTAAACTAGTTTTTGTGACGTAGCAAGGTCTGGTTACCTAGCAACGAAGCTCAGTTTAAACCAATTATAACATTTATACCACTGTCTGAACGGAGCTTAAGTCTACACTCAATTGCATTGGGTATGAAGATGCTTGATTCATTGTATAGAGAATTTTGTTTACTATGTGTTAAGGCGGAAGATCTAATTTTTTCATAGACTTACCAAACATTACAAGGTCTAACTATACGATAGAAGTACTTTATTATACTTTATAAATTTTCTAATTAAATATTTGCTTCGACTTAGTGTATGATAAATGGTTTATAAGACTATTGCAAGTAAATCGCATTTCACAAAAAAGTTACAGAGGAAATACCTTTTCATTTTAAAATACAGATATCTGATAAGTATATGAGATTTATAAGCCTTTAATTGAGAAATGTTTAGTAGTGTTATACGAAAAAATTATAATAAACTTATAACTAAATTTCACTTATATTTCAATGTTACATTTTGATATTTCTAATATATTTGCATTGATGATAGTGTAATATTTTCTTTTCTTAAAGCTGATTTCAGAAAAATTACTCTTTTAATATATTTCAAAAATTCACCAGGTGACGCACTTTAATTCGGGAGTGTCTTGCATTTCACAATGAACTTAAAATCCATTTGGAATGAAAGGGGGAATTTCAAGGTCGAAATTAAAGTTTTAAGTTGTTAATATTGCCTATTAGTGCAGATGTTAAGTATATTTTTGTAATAGAATACAGATTAAAGGTCAAAACGACTCTTCCAAATCTGCATATATAGATTTGAATCTGGCAAAACTGTATATAAAACAATTAATACTGAAACCAGTGTTAGTAAAGTTAAATGTTTTCGTTCAAATAAAAATACTTTTAAAAATTCTCAAATTACTCTTCATGAGCATTTCGAGAGCCATTACTTTAGTTCAGGAGTTCTCAGCCAGGGAAAAATTTTCCCTGGGGAAGATTTCATAATTTCGGAGGACGAAATGTGTCCGCCTTTCATTTACCGGTTAAGAATTTAGTTTTAGCTTATGAATGTAACAAAACTACTTTTATTCAAGTAAAACTTTCAGTATGTATCAACATTTTCTATATTTTTTCATGTTTAATTCTAAATACACTAAAAATAACCTAAATTTAAATAAACGTATATGCGTTTTTCGAGATTTGGTAACGGAAGGAGGGTAATGATAGTTTAGCTATGGTGAAAGAGATGCATGGGTACAAAAAAGGTGGAGAGCCGATGCTTTAGCGAGTCTAATGTTTACTTTAAATTAGCATAAGCGAATCTTAGGAATACTCCTCTTTAAACAAACGTATTAAAAAAAAATTTTTACTCCTGTCAAGCTTACTAACATTTGTTTAGAGATGTCTCAAGATCTCTGATTTCTGTTGGAAATTCTCGCATTTATCACATCAGGTAAAAAGGGAAAAAAAAAGAAGAGAGGGAGGAAAAAAGAGATTGTGTCAGGAAGAGGAACAATACGTTCACGTGATTTTGAGAAAAGAATCTTATTATAAATGATTACTTGGCAAAATCTACCACTTCACAAAAAAAAAAAAAAAAAAAAAAAAAAAAAAAACCGACAATACGAATTCATCATTGCAACGGGCTGAAATAAGTTTGAGATTAACATATATATATAGTTTCAGCAATTAAGTAATTAATTGATAATCGGAATTTAAAAAGAAAACACTTTGTCAAGTATACATCTTTAAACTATTCTACTGTAATACATGTACCTAACGTTTTCAATCAGCTTTCTTTTACCTAAATGGTTTTATACCTTGAAAAATTATCAGAGAATCCATATGTATGTAATTTATTGTATTATATATAGATAAATATTTATGTAAAGGCAGTTTTCGCAAAATGAAAATGTTAAACATTTAATGTTTGGGATATGGAATATAACTATAATCAACTCATTTTTTTCCACGGAATAAAATATGAGACGATTTCTGTAGCGGGTTATGCAATACATAATATTAGACTTTTTTATTGTTAATTACACATTATGGTGTAAATGCCAAGCATTATTTTCTTTGCAAGTACGCAGAAATGATCAAAATTTTGTTTGCAAATTGCACAAAAAATATTTACAGAGACAACAATAATAACATAAATGACTGGAAGTCACGGCACATCAAAAGAATACAACGCGCTGATAATCTTTTTTCATCACAAATATGTGAGTATTACAAACAAAAAATTTTAAAAATCTGAAAGCATTCAGATTTTATGTTACACCTAAACGGAAGTTTTTTTCTTTTTTTCATTTACATACACATACACGTTTTGAGAGCATTTGGGTTAACTCCACTTTGGGCTAAGAAATATTTAAAAGAAACATATCTTTAGAATTTCCGATAGGCAGTCTCGCGGGCTGGAGATAAAAATGTTTTTTCCCTACGGTGTTGTCACTGCTCAAGCTGTTGAGTTTTTTTAATCAAAAATTCATTGAAGTTTCATAAAATGTGAAATAGACAATAAAACAACAAATTTCAAATTCGGGCTTCCAGGTGCCCATGTTCGGGTGGAGGACTATGTTATTCAGAATTTAATGAATCTAGCCACCGTTGTTTTTCTCAAATTGAGGAAATTCAGATTCTTCATTATTTAATTTCTTTAAATATAATAAAGGGTGGTAATATTTGGTGGCAACAATTTTAAAAGTGATACATTCGTTTATAGTGATTCGACGCAAAATGATGTTTCGAGAGTAATAGCCCATCAGGGCTAACTCCTCTTTGGGCTTAAAAAAATCACCGTTCACTGAGTACGTAAAATATTATTTTAGAAACATATTTTTATTAATCATAATAATAACGCTGAAAATAATAATAAAAATCATCGATTGGCTGAGATAAAAAATTAAATACAGTATTTAAATTTACACCACTTAGCTGTATTATTAAAAATAAAATTACCATTTAAAGTACTAAGAATTGCTTTTTAAATCGCTCAGTCTGTTAAGCAGTTATAGATGATCACTAAAGCAGCAGATAAGTTACAGATCTTCTATTCTGTTTAATGGCTACACTTTTAAGACTCGCCTATGCGCGAGGCCACATGCAAGATAAAATAATATGTTTCGCGCAATGGCAACTTTTGTCAAGCCGAGTGAATGATATGTGTTTAGTATTTTAACACTGAGGTTTAAACTTTTTTTTTTTTAATATTTCGCTAAGTGTTTATCGTAAATAGGAAACTGTTCCCTTTGGAAATTCATTCTCGAAGACGCTTTATCCCTTAGGCAAATTACCTTTGAATGCTTTGCTGTAAATTATTTAATCTAAATCCAACACAAATTCAAATTTTACTAATTGGTTTCTGTATCAATATTACTTATTGTCAAATTGCTTACTTTGCTACATTGATATGAACGCACTATCATGGTTTTGAGGACAGTTGAAAGATTTTTTTATAGCTTGAACTATAGCTTCTTATTTTAATCAGGAATAACTTTCTTAGCGATGTCAAAGCAATATTATTTCTCACAGATGTTAAAAGTACTTCTTTAAAAATTAAATAAAAGTAAGTATTTTTCTTAAATTACATTGTAAAAAGTGCTCTTAATGGCATTAGTCATAATATAAAATTATAAAAGTTGACAAAAATTATTACCTAAGTTACTGTGTTAAAAATTCAATAATTCATAAAAGAAGAAGGCAGTTTAAACATTGTTGTCATGCTTTTAGCTTTCCTCATTCCTTAAAAATTGCCCGAGGGAAACAAATTTCCTTAACATCCTTTGATGTCAAAGCTCAAAGATATCGACCATTTTAAAACTCATTTTCCATTTTCCATATAAATACGTTCTTATGGTTAGTTATAAAATGCGAAGGGCAAATTAAGGCACACTGGAAAAAATTTTAAAAAGTGTATCTTGATGTTAGATGAGTAATTAATAGTTTTAAACTTTAAATATGTTTTAGTTTATTTTTGAGCATTTGTAGATTTGTCAGTTTTATTTCATAAGAAAATTTAACAAAAGCTCAGAAAAGAAGTTTTATTTATATATTCAAAACAGTCGAATTTTAAATTAAACAGCGAAAATACAGCTCATCTCGTGTTACATAAAATAGGGAGGAAATTTTTAAACAAATTAATTAAGTAATATTACTTGATCTATATGTAACTGTAATATTACTGTTGTTTCGGCCACCAGAGCTCTCTGCCTGTCTGTTAGATATTATTTCGCAATGCGCAGATTGTATGCGTAGTTCGCATTTTGTTCTTGCATTCTTAAAAACCGCTAATTGTAACTCTGTCGTTTTTACTTTGTGCTGTGTTGTGTTCGAAAGTTCAAACCGCCGAATAAAGGTTAAATTTTACAGTCCACTCGCAGTGATGTATTCTTAGGTTTATTAATTTAAAGTTAAGATACCGCTTCGCTACATTATTTGGTCGTCATACGCCGGAGCTTCGAGAAAAACCCGCGCTTGTGAATAAGAATTCTACGTGTCCGTAATGGAGTTGATAATGCAATTTCGGTTTAGAATTCTCAAGACGTACGGAATGGATACAATGTTCGAGGTGAGTGAAATAGCTAACGCATTTTAATTGCAGTTGAGATTTCCTTATTGCTACTATTGTTGTGTTTAAAGTATTAGTAAAATCGAGAATTTAGAATATTTTCAAAATGTCAGATATAGAAAAAAAACGAAAGAAAATTTTGAAAACACAGTTAACTAAATTCATTGAGAGAATAGATTATGATAACTTAGATAATGCTGAAGCTGAATTAATCTTAGAAAAATGTAAAATTTTTAAGGAAGATTTTAAATCTCTATTTAGAGAAATTTATACAAATTGTGATGATGAAAAAATAGACACTTTCGTTGACGAACAGTCGATTTTAGAGAAAATTGAGGAGGTTCACTTAAAAATTATTCGTAAGTTAAAGATTTACAAGGTAGTAAATGCAAATGGCGACAAACCTGTCGTACCTGAATCAATCTCTGAAAGTTTAAAGTTACCAAAATTATCTTTACCCACATTTAGCGGAAATTTAACTGAATGGATAACATTTAAAGATTTATTTAACGCTAGTGTTCGCAACAATCCAAATCTTTCTGGAGCTCAAAAATTACAATATTTAAAGAGTTCTTTGAAAAATGATGCTTATCGCATTATTCAGTCAATTCCCATAGCTGATCAAAATTTCAGTATTGCTTGGAATTTACTAGAAGAGAGATTTTCTAATAAGAGAGAACAGATATTTGCTTTTATTAAAAGAATTCTTAACGTTTCACAATTACAAACGGAATCTGCATCCTCGATATTAAGTTTAGTAGATAACGTAAACGAAATAACTCGCTCATTGGAAATATTAGATCAAAGGATAGATAATTTTAGTGATACTTTGTTGTTGTATATTATTTTGCAAAAACTTGACGTTTCGACAAAGTTGTGGTGGGAGCGTCAATTAAAAAAAGATGAAATACCAAAGTTGAATGACTTGATAGAATTTTTGAAGAATTACGCTAGAACATTACAGAACAGTAAACCTTTAGTTAGTAAAACGCATAAATCAGATAAACCAGTGTATAATAGGGTTACTTCTCTGATTTCTAATTCTACCTGCTTATTTTGTAAAGAAGATCATTTTTTATACAGGTGTTCTAATTTTTTAAATTTACCAGTGCGAAAACGAATAGAGTTTGTTAAGGCTAATAAACTTTGTTTTAATTGCTTGTCTAATGTCCATAAAGTTAAAATGTGTAAGAGTGCAAACACCTGCAAGCATTGTTTTAAGCATCATCATAGCATTTTGCATTTAAAAAATAATTTCAAACCAAAAAATGCATCTAGATTCCCTTCACCGGAAGCACAAGTGTTTGTTCCGAAATCGCAAATTAAACCAGAAAACAACTTGAGTGAGGTTTCTCCAACTGTTTGTGCAAACAACTATGAAAATAAACATTTTGTAGCTCATGCTAATGGTAAATGTAGTCATGTACTTTTGTGTACTGCTTTAATTAAGGTTCAAAACTCAAACCAGGAATTCATAAATTGTAGATGTTTACTAGATTCAGGTAGTGAAAAATCATTCATTCGTCGGAAAACAGCTATCAATTTAGGATTGAGCATAAAGGATTCGAAGATATTAGTGTCATGCTTAGGTACTTTCAATACAACTACTACTGGAGAAGTTGACTTATTGTTTACACCTCATTTTAATACTAATTACAGAATTTCAACATCCGCTTACATAATAGACAAAATTACAGGAAACATTCCAAGTGTAACTTTACCTTTGAATTTATATGAAAATTTCCAGGATTTAACTCTAGCAGATCCTACATTTTCTGAATCGGGAGAAATTGATATTTTACTTGGAGTTAATGTATTCCTTACTTTAATAAATGGCGAGGTAATTAAAAGGGGCAAAAATCTTCCATTTGCATGTTGTTCTAAGTTAGGATGGATAATTGCTGGAACTACACATTTTGAATTCCCAAACCGTAAGCAGGTTTCAGTCAATACGCTAAACGTAAACACGGAGGAATTAGTTAAATCATTTTGGGATTTGGAACAAATTCCCACATCGAAACCTTTAACTAAAGAGGAAAGATTGTGTGAAAATCATTTCGTGGAAAATCACGTGCGTAGTGAAAAGGGTCGTTACTCAGTAAAACTGCCATTCAAGCCTAAAAGAAATGAGTTGGGTAATTCCAGATCATCAGCCTTTCGCAAGTTTCTTAGTCTGGAACAAAAATTAATAAAAACTCCTGAAGTATATCAACAGTATAAAGACTTCATGCCCGAATATTTATCACTTGGACACATAGAAGAATTATCCGATGATAATCCAGATAAAGTAAATTTTCATTATTATATACCTCATCATCACGTGCTAAAAGAATCCAGTCTTACCACAAAACTACGTGTCGTTTTCAATGCTAGTGCCAAAACTACATCAGGGATATCGCTTAATGACACGCTAATGAATGGTCCCAAGGTACAAGACGACTTATTTACTATTCTTTTGAGGTTTAGATGCTATCCCATAGCCATTACTAGCGACTTATTGAAAATGTATCGACAAGTTCAAATTCATGATGAAGATCGCGATTACCAAAAAATATTTTGGAGAGATGATCCATCGAAGCCGATTAAAACTTACAGGTTGTGCACAGTTACGTACGGCACTACTTCCGCTTCATACCTGGCTACTCGCGTACTCAAACAACTAACAATTGAGGAAGGAACTAAATTCCCAAAGGCAGCTGAAATAATATTACACAATTGTTATATTGATGATGTCCTATTTGGTTCAGACACAGTAGAAAACGCAGTAGAGTTAATTTCACAACTGAGTGAACTTTTACAAAAAGGTGGCTTTCAATTGCATAAATGGTGTACTAATGATCGCTCGATTTTGGAAACTGCTTTGAGTGCTCGGAACTCAAATTCTTCAGGTGCAGTAGTTGATACTAAATCAATAAAATTATTGGGTTTGGAGTGGTATCCAACGCAAGACGAGTTTACTTGCCACTTTGGAAATCTCGAAAACAGAGAGTGTTCTACTAAAAGAATAATTTTATCTTCTATTTCGAAAATCTTTGATCCACTTGGTTGGTTAGCACCTTTTATAGTTGCAGCAAAAATCTTGCTTCAAGACATATGGAAATTACAAATCTCGTGGGATGATCCCTTGCCAGATGAAATCAATCAAAGATGGAAAATCTATTGTGAAGATATCGCAAATCTTGAATGCATTCATATTCCTAGGAGAGTATTATTGCCCAAATCTACAAATGTAGAACTTCATTGTTTCTGTCACGCATCAGAGAAAGCTTACGCCGCAGTAATTTATTTAAAGTCTTCAAATCATTCTTCAATTTCGGTGCAGCTACTAACATCAAAAACTCGCGTAGCTCCCCTGAAAGTAATCTCTATTCCTCGTTTAGAACTCTGCTCTGCAGTTCTATTAGTGCATTTGGTTCAAGCTGTGCAGAATTCATTGCAAATTCATGTTGACAGTATTTACGCATGGAGTGATTCAATGATAGTTTTGTCCTGGATACAATCAGAACCAACACGCTGGCAAACATTTGTAGCCAACCGCGTTTCAGAAATTCAATCAGTCTTACCTTCATCACATTGGAATCACATAAAAGGAAAGGAGAATCCAGCTGATTGCGCATCAAGAGGTCTTTTGCCTTCAGAGCTTTCTACTCATGACTTGTGGTGGACAGGTCCTCAGTGGCTTAATTCAAATAATATTCCGTTCTCTTTCAACTTACCATTTTCAGAAGAGTCTTTAAGGGAACAACGGAAAAATATTTCTTGTTCAATTGGAACAGTCGCTTCGCAAATTCCAGTCCTTAATGAAGTTTCATCATTTTTGAAACTTAAAAGAATCATCACATGGTGTTTTCGGTTTGCGAATAATTCAGCTAAATCTACCGCAACAAGACTTAAGGGTTACCTTAAAACCGAAGAATTGCAATACGCTAGAAATGCAATTGTTAGAGTAGTTCAAATGGATGAGTTTTTTAATGAATATAATCTTCTGAAAAAGAATCAACCGTTAAACTCAAATAGTAAGATCCTTTCTTTGAACCCGTTTATCGATAAGAATGGACTTATACGCGTTGGAGGAAGATTAAGACAATCCAACATCGCGCAGGACAGAAAATATCCTATTTTGTTGCCCAAGAAACATCACATAACACAGATTATAGTGAATCATTTTCATGAATCCCATCTTCATGCAGGCCCCCTGCTATTGCTATCAGTAATTAGAAAAGAATATTGGATAATCCAAGCTAGGTCAATTGTAAGACAACAGATTTGGAAATGCGTGAAATGTCATCGTGTACGAGCTAAAACATCTACCCAGATAATGTCTGATTTACCATCGTCTAGAGTCGTTCCGTCAAAGGTTTTCTCCAAAGTTGGAATTGACTACGCCGGGCCATTTCAAGTGAAGCCCAGGCAAGGTCGAGGAGTAAAACCAATGAAATGCTACATTTGTGTATTCGTGTGTTTTACTACAAGAGCTATACATATTGAATTAGTAGGTAATCTTACATCAGAATCATTTATTGCCGCTTTAAAGCGCTTTGTGTCTCGAAGAGGAAAACCAGGAACTTTTTCCTAGCTCAGATAATATTGTGCGTATCGTGAAGATCAAAACCGCTAACGGAGTTTTCAAAAGGCCAATTCACAAACTTAGTGTTTTGCCTATCAATGATTAAGTTTTTTTCCTAAAGCATTATAACTTTGTACTTTGCTTTAGTTATATAAGTTCCTGAATTGTATCAAGGCTTCTGTGCATCTGTTTTGAGAACAATTTAGTTTCATTGCATAATTTCATATTATGTTTTCTTGTGAATATTTTGATGATACATTTTTGCATAATTTAATATTGTTATGATAATTTCATTTTGTAAAAGCTATTTAGTTTGAAACGATGTTTCAACGCCGGGCGTAATGTTTCGGCCACCAGAGCTCTCTGCCTGTCTGTTAGATATTATTTCGCAATGCGCAGATTGTATGCGTAGTTCGCATTTTGTTCTTGCATTCTTAAAAACCGCTAATTGTAACTCTGTCGTTTTTACTTTGTGCTGTGTTGTGTTCGAAAGTTCAAACCGCCGAATAAAGGTTAAATTTTACAGTCCACTCGCAGTGATGTATTCTTAGGTTTATTAATTTAAAGTTAAGATACCGCAAAGCTACAACTGTATTTTTATGAAAAGCTGTAGACTCTTTTTTTAATCGTGTGTATAGATTTCATTAATTTCTTTAAAAGCATTTTAGTTTACGTTTCCAATCGCAAATCTGTAATACTATAAATGATATTACATACTGTATTTGTAAACTGTTTAAAGCATTTGTATTTACGTGTCTTGCTTTTTGTATTTTTTAACCACGTGTATAGATTCTGACAACTGTTTTCTGTTATGTTCCACAATCGGAAACGCATCTGTCCCAGATAACTATGGAAACGTGATGTAACATGTAATTATTTATGCCATTTTCCACGTGCTTTTGTTTAGTTGAAGGAGGCAAACTTAACGCTGTTTTTGACATGGCCGTCATTAGAGGATGTAATGGTACACGAAAGAGTTGCAAAACAAATATCAGCATTTTGTTCTCGTTGCATGCACTTTATTAAACAAATAGTTCGAAATATCTGTATATTGTATCTTATATATATGCGTATAGTATGTGTATATAGAGAGATTAAGTTCAAGAGGAGCAAAAATTGAGATTATTCTATCTAAGGAAAAATGTGTAGGAAGAATATTTAAGAAATCTTAGAAGTAAAAATGGAAGTTTAGACAGGTCAAAAAGGTATATTGTATGGGATGCAAACGTGGTAAAAACGTTGATGGAAATTTCAACATTAAAGAAGCAATGAAAATGTAATGCATTAAACAATAAAAACAATAGACCTTTTGAATCTATCTAAATTTATATTTTTACTTTTAAGACCGCTTAAATATTCCTCCATTTACCTCTTTCCTTAGTTAGATAAGATAATCTTAATTTTTGCAATTCTAATTTAGTCCTTTGCAGCTTCAACGCAAGATTTTTGCGTTAAAAAGTTTTAATCCCACAAGTACTTTTTTTAAAGAATATATATATATTCTTATGATATATGTAAGATATATGTAAAAAATAAATAAATCAAAATTATAATTTGTACTAACGGTAAGACTTTAATTCTTCCTCTCTGTTTTAAAAATCGAAATAACTTCTCTGGATTGCATCATTTCTGGGTCATTCTATGGCCTGCGAGCTCTGATGACATAATATTGGGAACCAAAACTTTTCTCTTCGTGTGCTTCCATCTTTCATAACTACGCACTTTAGCTTCGCTCTCTGCTCTGTCAAGATGTAATTTCGCTGTCTTGCTTGCTATCGCTATAAAGTGTTCTTGAATTGGGCCGAGTGAATTGTGGCCGCAAACTTCAACTGGAAAATAAAAGTGGAATTAAAACTGCCTCAATTGTCAAGTTTTTTAGATATTACCAAGTCAACATATTAGCATACTACTCAATCAGAGTTCTTCCTCTTTAATATGGATCAAATAGCTATTATGCATCAGCAGTGTTCCTGCTTTTCTTTGCTATTATCACACACACACACACACACACACACATATATATATATATATATATTGAAGAAACTAATAATAATTTGGATACGTTGAGGATAAGTATTACGTTGTAAATGCATAATTCAACTACATAAAGAATTGCAATTGCGGCCGAATTTCACATTTCTTTGTAGTTTAGGCTGATACACATTTGTAAGTAAACAAAATAACTTTAACAAGAACTAAATCGGTGCCGTTTCATTTTTAAAATATAATTCTGACTACAGCATGCAGCGATAAATTGACAGAGACGAAGCAGAAAAGCAAGTGTGTCTATCCAATATGGAGGCCTAGTTAAAAGAGGATTTAGAATTTAGTTTACAAATTTTGATTTTCATTTGATTTTCATAGCTGCGTTATTCAACATTGTGAAAAAGATGCAGAGGGAAATATCTAAATTAAAATTGAGAATTAATGGTGTTATTTGGAATTTAAATTAGTTATTAATTAGCGGAAGTACCCGATGCCAGTTAAGCTAGATTGAGAGTAATGTATCTAACAACAGAGAGAACGATACCGCTGTAATATTTTAATAACGATGCAAAAATACAATTCATAGTCATACATTTTTAAGTCTGATGCGATATCGAATCAACAATGGCACGCAGTTATTAATGATATTTGTCTTTCTAATCAAATGGTCGTAAAAGCTCAAGTTCCATCCAATATTTCACCTATATTCAATTTTAGTCGATTAAATGTGACAAAACATTTATCATAACAGAAGTCAGTAATGCGAACAAACAACGAGCACTAGCAACACTTTTCGAAATAAAAGCATTTTTAACTCCAACGCGAGAGACTGTTGCCACGCGGAAAAATAATTCCGAAAATTAGTGATTTCAGAGTTTTTAATTAATATCTCGGCTGATTAAAGTCGTACGAAGATGGGAACAGTCGAAATGGACTGTTCCCATCTTCAGTCGAACAGTCGAAACATTCCACGAGTTTTTGGAATCGGGAGTAATGTATTTAATGTTTGGCAATGCTATTTTTATTTCATTGTAGAACTTACAAATTTTTGATTAACGTACTCTACGATTTGAAAGAAAGCCGTGGCAACGCTTCTAAAAAATAAAGCAGATTTTATCTCCACCAAGCGAGACTATTGCCACTCGAAAAAATGAGTGCGAAAATTAGCGTTTTCAGAGTTTTTAAATAATATCTCTGAATTTACTTTTTTAAAAAAAAAAAAAAAAGAAAGAAAAAGAAAATGTAGATACTGAGTTAATGACGAACAAGCAAACACACAGACATTCTTCTTTATATAATGACGAACAAGCAAACACACAGACATTCTTCTTTATATAATGACGAACAAGCAAACACACAGACATTCTTCTTTATATAATGACAAACAAGCAAACACATTCTTCTTTATATATATAATCAGTTCGGTTTATATGTTTTTTAATCTTACATATATCATTCAGTGCTTGTTAAATGAAGCATACAGAACTCCCCGTTTGATCGACAGATTAAGCGCCGTTAAAATCAAAAGAAATTTACCAAAATTTAATCCAAGACATTTTTAACTTTTAACTAAGACCGACTTCCAATTAATCGGCGCCCCAGCCAATTAGAACAGTTAACGCCCGATAGAAATTAAATGCGTTCATAACTCAAAGAGAAATATGCATTTTAGCTGTCGCTTGTGAAAACAACTTAGCTGAAGCAGTTGCTTGTACGAGTATTTCGATTTTGCCTCTTAAGAAATGAAAAATTATGCCAAAAGTGGAAGGCAGGTATGGAACATTTTAAATGAAAAAGTATTCAAATGTGTTCATTTCAGATACAGATCTTAATATTATTTAATTCTTGTAAAAAATAACTTATAATATTTTCGCCATTTCAGAAGAATGTAACAATTCTTGGAACAACTATCTGTAATCATAAAGGACACTATTTCATTACGCAAAATATCGAATGTAAAAGGACTGGATACATTTATAACAAATGAAGTTTATTAGAAGTTAGTAACACAGTTATTTCTCGTATCGGATTCACCACTGGCTGGATAATGAACGACGCTAATGGCTAATAATGAACCTTTGAACTCAATCCGGTTCATATCCCGATGAACGGGTTGACTGCATGTGTGTGTTTGCCGTATGGGTAACATAAATACGAGTCGCTTTACCGTAGAAAACATTTCACAGAAGCATACATCTCCTTAGGTACAGAGTCCACCTAGTCGGTATTCCTTTAAAGAAATAAACATACAGGGTGGGCTTCAAAAATGCTTCCCAGATGTTCTAATTGGCTCAACCAATCGAAATGAAATTTCACGTATTATTATTTTAACGTATGGACTCGAGATTGTGACAATTTAAAACAATGGTTGCGGTTATAGTAAAAACATTTCGAAATTTTCGAACGGCAACACCCATTTTTATCCTGCGCAAATTGATCAGCACATTGAAAAATTATAAATGCCATTGGAACGACACACGAATGACGAAAATTGCAGGAGTAAAACATTCCTGCAAGTGCATAATTTTAATGTAAAATTCAGTGATGTAATAAATTTTTTTGCATAGTTACAATTTAAATCGTATAGGTTTAAGAATGGCATATCAAATTAATGTAAATAAATTCGTAGAATAATTTCTTAACGTTTTTAGATAAACTTTCTTTTATAGGATGTGATCTTTTCATCAGAATCATTAAAATCACTATCAATAATGTTACTAAACATTAGATGTCCACTATTTGAACTGTAATTTCTTTTTCGCGCTAAATCTCAATTGCATTAATACTGTGCATATCGCATTCTTAAATTCTTAAGTCGTGTATTAATGCATACAAATTGCATTTTCGGATATAAGACTCATGAAGAAAATAAGTGTTATCTTGTGAGCATGATTGCATCTATATTTTATTTTCTGGAAATAATTATTTTTTCACCCCCTTGACACATGCATGTTATCTACATATCTGCTGTTAGCAACGGGAAAATTAAAAATAAGATGGACTAACTACTAGAATGCGGTCAAGTGTGAAAAGATGTGCAAAAGTTGATCAACTTTGACCATCGCAATCATAACATACGAGCAGTTGTTTTATAAATAGTTATGACACCCTCCTTCTACAAAAAGTTATCCCAGCCAACACTCAATAATTCATAGCAGAGAGGTGCAGAAAGAGCTACAACGACAAACAAGAAATATATTTTTATACCTTCCGACTTTGACAGGTAAAGCTCACCTTTCTTTTCTCCACCGCCAGATCGATGAAGAAGATAAATTTCCGAATTTCAAAGCCGGCGTCTTGCGCCTAATTAACTGCTCCAGGGTACTAGTATTTGCTTCCTATGCGAGAACAATTACCGACCAGCCTAATAAATAGCCGGAGCCAAATTTCTGCCTTATCAGCATCTAGGGTTATTTATAATATCGTCCGTAGGGCGCAAAAGAGAAAAACTGCCTGGATCTCTCTTTTTTTCCCCTGCCTTTCCCGTGTCACGTGATCTTGGTACTACAAATGGCACTCTCGTACATTAATTGAAATAGCACAAAGGTAATTGTAAACGAGAACATTTGTTGTCCAACTCCTTTTTTGCTGTCTAAATGCATGTATTTATATATATGTATTTGCTGAGGCAAAGGCTAACACTTCGAAAACTCTTACTTATGAGCGTTGACGAATGTTCACATTTAACCGCTTTTCGCCGACGCATCTATATTTACTCCAGAACAATTGGATGCTTGCGGTTAATTGTTTCTAAGTTCTGTTGGGGAAAAAATAATGATTCGGAGAGAGTTTGGTTGGCAACAATTCATTCAGAAAAGTTGCGCAATTTTGAATTCCTGTTTGCCTGGTTTGTTTTATTTGAGTTGTTCGGGTTTTTTTTTTGTTGGGGGGGGGAGTGTTTTATAGTTCAATGCTTAGGTCTCTTTAGCAGTGGTTGTCAACCTTTTCTACATCGTAAATATTTCAAACGGTTTTCGTCTTAATTTCATGTGCAACCATGTTGTTGAGAGAAAAGCATTGAAGGAGCAAATAAATTCCTGGTCCTTAAATATTCTGCAATGTTATTATCTACATATGGGCAATAAAATGGGTAACGAAGGGCAATACAATAGGTAACTACATATGGCAACTAAAGGAAGCATTAAAAGTTTGCTACCTTCCTTTCAAAATAGAGCTGTACGCTTGGAGTCCACTGCTACATGCAGTTACTATATTTAGAGAATAATCGACATGACGGTGGACGGATGGATGTTGAAAAATATTTATCCGATCTGATCGCAAATGGTGAGCAATTGACTCTCTTATCTGGAAGGAGGCTTAAACCGCAGCAACAGCCATTATTTTGTTAAAAAATAAATAAATAAATAAATAAATAAAACTATTACATCTTTCATTTGATGAAGAAGAATTTGAGTTAGAGAAATCAGAAGTATTAGAGCTGTATTAATCGCAACCAAGAGATATGATTTATCGAGTATAATAAGATATAGAGAAGAAACCTTGTGACTGTTTTCATGCCTTATACTGTAGCAAAAAAAAAAGTGTTTTGCCTTTATGAAAATGACGCGAGTTCCTTTAGAACGCAACATATTAAGTCTATACTAGAAAATGAGATAATGGAACCGTGGGTTAGCCAGCCATGGAACGTTTACATTAATCCCATTCAGTTTTCTTTACACAGAATTATAAAACAAATCTCTAGTATTCAACTGTCTTCATAGAATTCTATTGAGCTGGAATTTAACATTCAATGGAAATGAATAAGGAATACAGCAAGAACTTCCGGGAAAACAAATTATGCCAGATAGTGGACAATAATTACTAAAGTTCAGGAACATCATACAATCCATTGCAGATGCTGTTGTTGACTTTTATTTTATTTTATTTTATTTTTTTTTGTTCGTTGTTTGATGTTATAAATGCTAATCATTAGTTAAAATTTAAACATAAAATTTAAATAAATATACAGTTTTAAGACAGCTCAATTTTTTTCTCATACTATTCCAATTAGATTCCACTCAGCAATTTCATCTTTATCACATCTTTCAGAAACTTGTTAGCTCATACGTCCGATTTTATTGCCTTTTGCATTATTCCAAAATTTTACATAGCAAGTAGTCTTTCAAAAGTCAAAGTGGCTTCATTAGATTCTTAATATCCCATTATAAATGCAGCTGACTCATTAAAATCTGCCAACTATGAATCGTACAGGGAAATAAACTAGTTCGTACTTCTAACCGATGTTTGTTTATCAAAGTCTCGACGGAAATTTATGTTGTCTGATGGACCTTAGATTGGCACATAATTCGATATTATTTAAACTAGCACCAGGAGTCAAGGAGGAATTTGTAGTGTTGTGACTCGATAAAGATCAACTAAGATATTGGTGAAAACTAGATATCATTATAGTGTAACTGCATACAGGAAAAAACGAGGACTATACGTGCATGTACGGTGCGAAAACCAAGCAGGGCATTTAAGGAAAGGGCTGAACGACACCAGTACCCACTATAACTGGGACTTGTTTGAAGAAAATCCAGGTCTAACTTTTTCTGGGCCGGATAATGATAAATTTCGGCATTCATTCCCATGAAACTTAATAAGGGGAAAGCGAGTGCATCCTCTCTTAGAAAGATGCTTGGATGACTTCTACAATGCAGATGCGTCGTTTTAGAAGCTTGTTCTTGAAAATTACGTAAATATTTTTTTTCAATTAAATCTCTTAAATCCACTTAAACAGGCATTATTTATTGCAGTGGGAACAAACTAGTAAATAGGCAAGACCCCAAGTGTGTGAATAGTTACAGAACCCAACAGCCCCAATTCTGAACATGCCTAATCACAAGGTAAGCTGTATTACATTGATTAACCTTTGTTAAAAAAACTTTATTATAAGACATAGTAAAGTTTCTTAGAAGTGATTATAAACTTATATGTAAGCTTTATAATAAAATGTAACAAAGAATTTGTATTATAAGATATAATATAAATTCCATTAGATATATTATGTTTGAGTAGAGAACGTCCCACTCTCTCTCTCTCTCTTTTTTTTTTTTTTTTTTTTTTTTTTTTTTTTCCAGAATTACAAGGAATTCTATTCATACATAGCAAGAATTGTGATGATGATGATGATAATAATGAAACAAAATGTAAAACTTATTTCAAATAATGCATTTTCTGGCCGATGTACTTGTTAGAGATACGGGTGTTAATGGACACAAGTTACAATGCATAAAGTTGGATGAGTAAGATTCAACAACACACCATAATTTTCCATGGAGGAATTTAAAGGAACTTGCAGCCGAAAAGGTAAAAACTTCATTAGACAAACTCATACCGCATAGATCTCTTTAAATTCCGGTAGCACTGAAACAGAGGTACTCTAAGAAACAAGGTGTAATGTTATGAGATATTTCTCCGCCTTCTTAGCACGCCTTCGTAGTGTAATGGCCAGCACATTCGGCACGTATCGAGAGGTCCATGGTTCGAATCCCGGCGAGGGCATTGCTCATTTTTCATGTCTCCTGCTTCGAAATAGCCTAATGTCTTTACAATGTACATTTTTTCAATCTCTCTCTTTTCATTTATTTATTAATTTTGGTATAAATGAACCAGCATTAAGAAAGCGTGGTATATAATTATCCTACAACACTTTTATATGAAATCTATGAAAAAAATGTTATGTATTTATTGGTCATTCAGAGAATGACGCTTTTATGCCATTCAGAGTAATTCAGAATAATCACAACATGCAGAGAATGACATATTTTACTAGCACAGTGACAGAATGACATGTTTAAGTACACTAAGTTCATTTCTATCTTAATAACGTAGTATTCTTTCTCCCAAAAATAAAAATGACCTACGTAAAAACAGAATATACAGCAGGATACCTGGTAAAAATATAGTTCAAATCAATTAGGAAAAAGAATTACCAGAAAACAAATTAAAATATTACTAATTAGTGATCATTTAGAGGAGAAAAAACTTTTAGGCAAAATCAAGTTTTTTTTTTTTTTTTTTACTATCGCTATCCAAATTTATGGAAGCCGGAATCCAAAAATATATCGGTATATTTGATGAATGAATTTTAATTACTCCTGGTTCACAAAAGAAAATTACCCACCAATATCGCGGAAATTGTTTTTGAAAAAACTGCACGACGGATACTGACGTTAATAAAAAATGCTTCGCGTCAGATGTGAGGTGTTAGTGGGAAGGGCGGGGAAAAAAAGTGGTTTGATAAATGGCATGGTGCCGTTTCATAAAAAATAAAAACCTTTGTTGCTCCAGCCATTATCACGTTACCCAAGTAGCAGATAACGGGAAAAAGATACATTCCAAAACCCTCCCCCTGCCGCCTTCAGCTTTCCTGTCGCTAAAGTGAGCCTACGTACCAGCCCATTATATCGAATTATGGTTTCACTTTCGCAATCCTGGCGTTCTGATTTGGAATTGTGTCATTTGGCGTGTCGTGCCAGTTGCGGCCCTTTATTTTGCAGCGCCGAAATTAATAAATCTTCGAATGTCTCCCACCCGAAAGACGTGCGACATTCTTTTACAACACAGCGCCCTCTAGTATCGATATTCGTCAAAATCCAACTCTTCGGTAACTGCAACGGAAAAATTTTTAAAAGCGTCACTGTTCCCCTAATAGTGCATTTGTTGTTCCCCTTTGTTTGAAACACTTTTTCCTTTTTATGGAAGAACGGAAGGAAAGGAATTTGTAAATAAATAATTGAAGATAAGGGGAGGATAGGAGGGCAGAATTCGCATCAGAATACGCTTTCCGTGTTCTGCTGAATGATCGAAAAGTTATCTATCGAATCCTTACAAGAAGTCTGCTAATTGCTTTAAACGGATAATGCGTGTCTTAGTAATTACGTGTATATTAGACTTTGGAAAGGCGTAATTCACGAGCGGAAATTGATCTCAGTCACATTTCCTCGGACTGTCTGATCGATTCGGGAATGAGAAGCATCCGGGAAACGCATCGAGAGCGATAAAACTTAACGCTTTGTTATTACAGCATGCATGAAAAGCGAAGTTCCATCGCATTGGAGAATAGAAGCAATCCGACTGGAAGATAAAGGCTTTAAATGGCGCGAGAATATACCGGTAGTACTTCAGAATGCTGGTCGTAGACGAAAAAGCAAACGAGCATTCTTTTACTTATGTTAAGTATCTAACTTGTAATAAAACGATGAAACTAAGCTGCCATAAAATTCTCACAACGGTTTTATTCATATGTGTTGTGTCTTAATTCATGACATCTGAGCTCATGCATGAAAAATAAATTAGATGTAACAACAACAGCAGAAGCATAAAGGCATTAGAACCTTCATGCAAGCTATTTGTGCTGGTGAAAACTTAAAAACATATACCTGGCACTTTTATGAAGTTCAGGGTATATCATTTAAGGAAAGCAAAAATAAATTTCATAGAACTGCTGAGATGTTCATGTTAAAGATGTCCGTAGCAAACAGTGGAAGACTTGCATTAAAGGTGCCAACATCTTTGTGACATTTTATGAATTCGCCCGGTTGCCGAGGTATGAAAATTTCTAGCTTTTATGCAATGTAGCGAGCAGCTAACGTCAACGGGTTTAATATGATAACCCTCTTTAGATTTTTTTAGTGTGCTTTTTGCTTGAGTTCTGAAGCTGATATCAGGTGAAAAGACGACGCCACAGGCCCCGGAATGTCAAACATTTCGCGAAATCCTGGTAGACCACTGAATAAGATAATTACCTTGTAAAGTTCATCTTAGCTTGTAGAGTCATTAGGTTATTTTGGAGTGCATGAAAATGAGCAGTGCTCTCGCCGGGACTCGAACCTGGACCTCTCGAATACGCGCCGAATGTGCTAGCCTTACATCACGAAGGCATGCTAGAGGGAGGGAGAAAATATCTTATATACTCCCCCCTTTTAAAGATCGACTGGGGATTAGGGGACCCAATCGCCAAATCCTGGTGAAGACGAATTATTGTCCACCACCTTTGGGCGCCACTGTAGAGTGAGTCATTAGGTTATTTTGAAGCAGGAGGCGTAAAAATGAGCTCTCCGGGACTCGAACCTAGGCCTCTCGAATACGGGCCGAGTATGCTTCTGTTACATCACGAAGTACTCAGAAAGGAAGGCGAAAATGAGCAAATACGTTATTTTTATGTGCCATAACTTCATTTCATCGTCAACTTTACTAAAATTGATACCTGGTTATGCAAGCGAGTGTAAAATTAAAAGAGATAGCCGAGAAAACTGGCTAGAAAGTGGAAGTACTTTGTATTTCCTGAGGTGCCCACTTGTATGCCGATCTGTCTTAATTTTTTGAATTTTTAAACACTTAGAAATAGAGATGAAAGCTGTAATCCTGCTTATCATGTACTGTTTGTAGTTGTCTTGGATCATAGCCCGAGTAGCCATTTTGGTAAATTTTGGTTATATTTACAAGACATAGTTTCAATAAATCTTTTCTTTTAAGTAAATTTCACCTCTTGTTTTTATTCCTGGAGATACAGATCTCTAATTAAATGCAATATGACGAGAAGTTGTAGGAAACAATAATTAGAATTCTGTGCTAAATTAATTAAAAGTAAAAAAAAATTTTTTTCATGAGTGTAAAAGAGATACTCTGAATGATTTCAAAAAGTAACAAAGTATTCCAGTTGTTCAATGGCAGCATAAGTTTGATTTATATGCAACGTTGAATTTACAAATTACATTCATCGAAGTAAACAATTTTATTTTTTTCATTGCTATTCATGCAATATACATTGAAATTAAGAAAGAATTCAACTGCGATTAAAACATTCAGAGATGGTAATAAAAATGCAGTCTTTCATATCTCATGTAATGCGATATTTAGTTAATACGCAAAGAATTTATGTAATTAAAATTAAGAAACTAAAAATTACTAAAAGGATTGACAGACTAGTAATAATTAATAAATAAAAAAATAAACATATTTTTTCCCTTTAAAAAAGTTTTAATGTGGTTAAACTTTTTCCATAATGAAAATAAGGCTTATGAAGCAGTTTTTTGCATATTTTCAACTTTTAAAACTTTTTTAACCCTGGAAGTACACACTCGCTTCATTAGCATACTTTTTGTTTAAGAATCCTTACTCCTTGTTTCTTTTTTATTACTCAAGATATGGGACGTTACTAGAATGTTTTCTTTCGTACTTTGATATCTTACATAATATACTTTCTTCTCTTTTCTGTATTAATATTTTATTTTTTCCAGTGGCGGTCCAATTTCCAATATTGACTACTAAGGCCGAAAGCGGTGGTCATTTTATTATGGATGCACCTAATAGGTTGTCCACCTTTGCCACCTATGAGGGACGGACAAATTATATCCATGCCTTCTCCGGGATTTGAGCCCGTGCCCTTCGGTACGGCAGGTAGAGTCACGAACCACTTTTCTTCAGAGGGGTAAAAGCCACTGAACCCTGGTAGTTCGATCCGGGGTTCGAATCCCAACGAACGGGCTGGCTGCATGTGCGTTTTCGTAGTTTTCTCCATGTGTACCATGGATACGAGCTAGTTTTTCTTAAAAAGTCCTCCACTGGGCATCTCTCCCTTTCCGTGTAGTGCCTAAGGGCGAAGCACGTAATAAGTAAAAATATAACAACTTTCTCATCTGAGTGACTCCTGCATTAATATACTCCATGTCTTTTTCCATCGGTCGTGAACGAGGTAATAAATAATGAAGGTTCAATTTAGAAATTCAAATGCATTTGAAGTGTTTGTTGGAACGTGAGTTAACACGTTTTGAGAGATAGTTTCTGAATGAGTTACATTTAATATATTTTAAATAGCAGTTCCTGAAATTTATGATAAGATCTCAGTTTCCAGTTATCAGTCTACAGATACTGCCGACAAGGCTTCTCTGGAAATTAGAAGAAACAATCGTATGCACTACCAATTCAAGAAGCATAGCTATTTACGTTTTCAACCACTCAGTGATAATTCTAAAAGAATAACCAAGAAATTCAAAAGTGATTTTTTAATTTAATGGAAACTCTAGAATGTTGATAATTAACATTCAGGTTGCGAAAAAAAATTCTTAAGGATTTTTATATCGTGTTTATATTAGTTGTACAGTTCCTCTTCCCTAACATGAATTGTTGCTGAGAGAGTTTTAATATTTTCTTAATATTAACTTGAGAAACACTTGCTCAATGTATTTATAATGAGAATGATGAAAAAAATTATAAAAATTTACGCAAAGAAAATTTTTATAACCCACTTTGTTACTAAGAAATCATTGGGAACAACAAGGGAAAAAATAAAATTATGAAATTATGTCACATTTTAAATAAAAGAAAAAACATTATTCATGATAAATATTTCGTTTTTTGATGATGGCTAAGTTTCTTGGTACGAATAAGGCCATTTTCATTTCGTAAAAAAAAGAAAAGAAAAGGAAAGATATTTTGAGAGCATAAGCACTCTAAAATTTGTCAGCGTATCGCTTCTAATTTATTGATGATATGCAGTGTGAGTATATTGAACGTATTGTGTTGATCCAGCTACAGTAAGAATTTATTTCAGCCTCTATTGTTACTTTTCCATCTTTTATCTCGTTCCTCCTCATTCACTTCCTTTACATTAGAGTATAGTACCCAGGGAAAAAAAAAAATTCTTTTCTCAACCATCATGCTGAGCAAACATTGAACTTCTGGATGGACGAAAGCGTAAATATTAAAAATTTTCCTGCAAAATTTTTTGTTGTTGTGTTAATGAAAAGCAACGCAATTAAAATCGGTTGGTTGGGTGGAGGGACTGTCTGTTTAAAAATAATTTTCGCACACATTTCTTTTTTTTTTTTTTTTTTTTCAACAGAATAAATTTTTAGAATTAAATAATTATTTTGCTCCTTGTCTAAGACAAGGGGGAGGGAAGAATAATTTGTATCATTTCCTAATTTAAAAATTCATAAAATCCATGAAAGTCAGCTATTTGTTGAAAATATCACCTTAATTTATTGAAAACAAGAGTAATTGTAGTAAATTGTAATGATTTCTACCAAAAAAAATCATTACAATTTACTACAATTTTTACCCTGTTTTGAATGTTTAAAGCGGTACACACAATATTTAACAATGCTACAGATTAAAAATAAAAATTAAAGATAAAGTACTCATTTAATTGCATTATTTTACTTAACATTCGTTATTAATTAATTAACTGCAATTTGTTAATTCTTCGTAAATATTTGTGGAAATGAATTAAATCAAAGTTATCAAAACTCAGCAAATGACATGTCTGCAAGGAAAGGTAATAAATACGTGGAAATAAACAACAGTGTTTGGAAAAATCGAGCCATTTTGAACTTGAAATCAGACAAAATTCAGCCACAGATTAAATTTACGGAACTCAGTTCACAAGGAACAATATCATTCGAAATGTATGAAGTTCCTTTACAAAACTGATTCTTTTTCAGACATAAAATTTTCTCATCTGGAAGTAAAATGGAAGAATAATAATTCAGACGAAATCTGAAGAAAAAATTTAAATTTCGATAAAACCAATTTTTGGAATTGTCCTAAGCAAAACTTATTGAATATGACCAGGAAGATTAATATTCTAGCTGATCATACTCAATGAGTTCTTGTTTATAAATTTAGCTAAAACTAATGTTAATGAGAAAAATAGTGTTAAGATTTTGCAGCAAGAGACAAACTGAGTCGTCAAGGTTTTCCAGTGCAAGGTTTACTTGTTGTAGCATGTATATGCCTGAGCAACTGAGGTAAAAAAAAAAAAAAAAAAAAGTAACATGCTGACCGATCGACAAGTTACTCTAGGATAGCACACATTCGTTCCCTTAACATGATTGACGGCTTGATCCCCATGGTGGCAAAGTAATAAGCTATATTGTAGGATGTCCAAAATATGGTTGCGGAGAGAAAGGAGGTTATTAATAAATAATCTCGTTTCTTTGAGTTACACGGATGCATTGAAATTCTACGTCATAACATTTTTTTTCCCTCTGAGGATGATAATTTGTTAAAAAAAATACATAAAATACTTAATAGTGTTAAAGTTATCGCTAAGAGTTATAAATAAATAGTGTATAGTTGATTAATAAGAAGTAAAATAAGAATTTTATTGTCTCGTAAAAAACAAAGAATAGTAGAAATGGCATACACCAATTAAAAAAAAGAAATAAACAAACAATAAATAATAAAAATCTTAAAGTTTTCAGATTTTATATACATTACGCTCAAAAGAGGCGTTTTTTAAACGTTTTGTGTGTTACTTTTATTTACTAAATATCATGTTCTTCGCTTTTAAACCATAAATGTCATTTCGACAGTAATGTCACAAAATATTTTAAAAGAGCATGTCTTTAGAATTTCTGATACACAGTCTTACGCGCTGGAGATATTTTTTTTTTGGGGGGGCGGGGTACGGTGTTGCTATTGCTCGCTTTGAAATCGCAGATTTTCTTAATCAAAATTTCATTAAAGTTTTACAAAATATTAAATAGATAATAAAACAAATTCCGGATTTGAGTTTCCAAATGCCCATACTCGAAGGGAGGACTACGTTATTCAAAATTTGATGTCTCTAGATACCGTTGTTTTTTCACAATGCGAGAAACATACATATATTCATGCAGATTCTTCATTATTAATTTGTTTAAACATAATACAGGGCTGTAATATTTGGTGGCAATAATTTGAAAAAGGAAACGACGTTTTATAGTGGACGATGCAAAATGCCAAAACGAAATTAATAGCCTTTCTGGGGAAATTCTCTCTTGGCTAATAAATACATTGTAAAAATTAAAAAAAAAAAAAAAAAAAAAAAAGAGCTGTTTACAATTCTATGTCACCAGCATACTACCAAAAAACAACAGATAATATAATCTACTTTGGATCTGGTTTTCCTTCCCAATTTCGATTTACTAAATTATTTACTACAGTAAAATATTTTCGTGAAGAAATTTCCACGGAGAATTGGGTCGTCTTACTAAGCCGGGGGAGGGGACTACATGAAATCGTAATCTGATATTTCTCCACTTTTGGATTCAAAAGTTGATGAGAAGCTGTCGGTTTTCAACTTCAGTAAAAGCACCTTAAGACACAAACGCGGTTCCAGACGTTTTTGGTCTTTTGTGGAGATGATTGCCTTAGAAAAAAAGCTTAGTGAATGATCTTATTTAATTATATAATTAGAACTGCTAGTCAATTTTTGAAGTTTCTATCTTAGGGAGAGAGTTTTTGTGAAGTATGCCACTATATTTTATTCTGTCGTCAGTATTATATCCGACAGGAGGCAAATAAGATTTCCCAATTATTTTTATGTATAAAAAGGATTTAAACAACTTCAGGTAAATCGACACAGATACACTTAGGGCTTTTTCTTTTATTCGTAAAATTAAAAATTTAACACATTAATTTCAAAATTAAGAAATTTAATAAATGATAAGGATTTGCATATTTATCTCCTTTCTGTCTTTTCCAAATATTATCGGACAATGTCGATGAATTTACAATACAATATGTTGCATGGGTTAAGCTTTTGAAAGTAATAAAATATTTATTGTATAATGCGAGGATACACAACTCTTTTTTAGCCCAAAGGGGCGGTATCCCAGAAAAGCTATTAGTCTCTAAACGGCATTTTGTGGCGCTTAACTATAACTTTTAAACTGTAACTTTAATCATTTAATCACTTTTTAAACTGTTGCCACCAAATATTATCCTCCTGTATTATATTTAAAGAAACTAAATAACGAAAACTCTGCATGAATGTATGTTTGTTTCTTGCATTGTGAAAAAAAGACGGTACCTAGAGACATCAAATTTTGAATAACGTAATCCTCCACCCAAACATGGGCATGTGGACGCCTAAATTTTGAATTTCGAATATGTTTGTTTTGTTTTTTATTTGATATTTCTTAAAACGTTAAAGATTTTTCATTTACAAATTCAACGATTTCAAAGCGATCAGTGGCAACACTGTACGGAAAAAAAGCATTTTTATCTCCAACGCGCGAGAATCGGAAATTCTAAACTTATGCTGTTTTTAAATATTTTGTGTAGAAAAAATGCTGTTGATTTGATTTGTATGTAGTATTGTATTGTTGTATTGTTAATAAATAAAGGTAACACACCAAGCATTAAAAAAGGCCTCTTTGGGTGCAATATGTAATCTGAAAGTTTTTGGTGTGGACCTATTTTAACTAGATAAATTTTTGCAATTACTAAAGGCAATTTTTTTTGTAAAAAATTCAACGCATTTCTATTAAGGCTTACTTGGTTTGTCAAAATAAACAGACAAAAGCAAATTGCTTACAAGTAGCAAACGTAAGTTTAATTAATGTTAAACAGTAAATCGGCTGCAAATACTTTACAATATACTGGGGACATCAAATGCATATAACCCTTAGAATAAAAATTTTATTTATCAAATTATTCTAAGGAATGTTAAGTTCTGAAATGCTTTTCCAGCACTTACTTTTATTTAACAAACCAAGTATAATGTAGTTGATCATAATAATAAGCGAAATTTTTATTATGTACCAAAAAGTGAAATATAATGAAAAGATTTTGTAATAAATATATTTTACCAATTGCTGAAAATAGATTACCTAATCCACGATTTATGCAGCCAAAAATTTTTAAAAAGCATTTAAAATTTTTTCCACTTTTTGGCAGATTATATATTTTGGCATGGATAACACTAAAAGTGACGCTATTAGTGAAAGTGACTCTAGTAACTGTAAGTAATGCATTTAACCACGACATATATTAAAATAACATTATTTATATTTATATATCTTAACGCACGCGTGAAACAAACATTTCCTTTACGCGTGTACAGTTCAAAATGCTCAAGTATAATGTATTCTTAATTGCATGTTTACACTAGAAATGAAGACTGATGGTAGCCTATAATTTGAAAATAAAAGACCTCTTCAAAGAGGCCTTTTACTAAAGAATAAATAAGCAAAAGCAAATAAGTTTTAAACAAAGAAAACAAGCGTAGCTCTTGGAAAAGCAAATATATCTGCAGTTTAAAGCCGCTCTTGAGAACAGAGTGTTCACATCATCAAGTTGATAAGGGTTCTCTTCCATTGGCTGGAGGACCTCCAAAGCGGCGTGATGATTCGATCAAAAGAGTGACTTTGCCGACGCTTCACCCGCCGAAAGAACTGGAGACGTTTCTATTTTGGTAGACGGCGTTGCTTCAACCACATTAGATACAAGAATTCGTTTCTTTTTATTTCTTTATTTATTATTATTTTTTTATATATATGGCAGCCGAATGTTAGATTGCGTACAGATTTGTCATTCAGCTTAACTACCTGAGCAGCTAGCTCCAAAACCAAAATCGTTGCCAAATCAAAAGATCTTTAAACCCGGCGCAGTTTGTTTCCTAATTTTTTAAATTTTATTTACACGACAGCTAGACATTTTGAATAAACAAGTTTTATTTTAAGTGATATGCTTAAAACGTGTTATAACTTTTTATTTATCTAATTTATGCAAAGTTGATATAATGGAATATAAAATAATTCTCTTGTGTTTAATTTCAGCCCACCAGCAGCTGAGCGGTAAAGTCGCTGAGCACTGTTAGTTAGGTTCGAATCCCTCCAGCGGGCTGGCTGCTTGGGGGTTTTCGTGGTTTTTCCCATGTGCAATGTATATACGAGACAGTTTCCTTAGAAAGTCCTTCACGAAGGCCTTCCTTCCTTTAGCAAATAGCCCTCGAGGCTTTGCCGTAATCGCATAAACAAACAAACAAACTCGTATTAATTCCTCAATGTTTATTTTTTAATGCAGTACCGGAAGTTATAGAAAATTTCTTGTATAAATGAAATAAGTAATTTTGAAATAGAAAATTACAAGTAGAGAAAAGAATAAAATGGTAAAACAGTCTGTTTCACTAACCTGTTAAATTAAAAAAGCGGTCAGCTATACCTTAAAAACGTTCATCAGTTTGCTAACATATTAATATGCTAAAAAATCAATGTTTAACCTTGTGTAGTGGAACGTTACGCGAGGAATCATGGAATATATTTTCTTCTTTCAAATGTTTCATTCTATTTGCAGTCTCTCGCCTTCCGTGAGGTTGTAAATTCTACTGCAACCGATGTGATTGAAAATTTGGACGCGTCTTAACAGTTGGATTCGCGTGCTTCCCTAATCCGCGAAAGAGATCGGCAGATTATGCTGCTTTCTTCTTTATTGTTATTATTAATATTATTTACTGCGTGCTAAAGCTATATAAGCTCGAAAGCCTTCTTAAGCACCGATAAAATAAGGAAAATATGTATATAACGCAAATACACAGTGGTCAGCTGCCCCCTCTTATCTCCATTCCTCCCTTGTGCAGATATTCCAGAATGTGTTACAGAACCGAAGAACATGCACATTATCATCCACCCTCTTCCGCATTTTCCCCCTATGTAGATATTACAGAATCGAAGAAGATGAGCATTATCACAGATAACCAGCAATTCATCGAATAGAAATTATTTACGAAAACTTTGGCTTTCATAGTACACTTGAAGCATATTCTTTAACATACAAAACATGCATTAAAATATTTTACTGTTTTGACTCCTCAACTGAACTGAATTTTCACTCAACTTAACTTTAGCTCAAGAATTTCATCTGTATATACAAGCATATAAGGTTCTTCTAGTCAACACATACAGAACTATGAGCCCAGTTTAAAGAAGTAACATTCGAAACATACATTCCAACTCTCTGGTAGCTTCTACTGACTGATGTGTTTATAGTTATAATGAGTACCTGATACTTTGCATGTCAAACCTCCTTCAGAATCGCTAGTCAAGGAATAACTGTATTCAGTGGTAAAGAGTAGACCCTCACTGACCTTGTACCCAGCAGACATGATCAAGTGCCTACTTCAACCACTCCAGCTTACGATACATTAAGAAGGGTAAATTAATCATTTATCATAAAGACTTCTTCGATGGAGTTTTCAACGCATGACAGAAGTTGGTGGAATAATTTCTTTAGGAGCAGCATGATGATATATAGTTGAATAGGAGCAGATAATTCTTCTTTTTCTCGAAGGAAATCGCATGCAGCGATTTTAAGAACCATCTTATCCTGAAAAGCTGGTCTTTCAACATATAGAATTCGTCTTCAGGTGTATGCTGTTTCTGAAAATCTATGTGCCACAGAAATACCAGCATTTAGTCATGGAACTGTCCTTGATTGTCTTTGGGAAACCTCAAGTCGAATAATGATTCTGCACTTGATTTTGTAGAACAATTGAGAACAATAGAGATTCCGTTGTCAAGAAAACTTTGAATAAATACCATCCAGAAAATATAAGACCGAAGCGAAAGCCCACTGAAAACAATTCTGGGGATCTCTTCGATGCACTCACATATTATCATCGAAATGATACAAGATGGATAATGATTAATAGGGGAATTCCAGAACAAAACTTACACCTCTAGTTTTCTATAAATTTTACCTCTAGTTAGCCATTTTCTTCAACCAGTGTAGTAATTCCAGGGAAAATGTGCGCAAAGTGTAGACTTTACTACGTCTACAGAAAAGACCTATGATTATTGCCGCTCATGCAAGATAGCTAACTCATTTAGATGGTACCGACAACACAATTCGTGAAGCGAAGAACAATAGGATGACGTTCATTTTGCACATGTATCCAGGTTCAGTTTACAGATTGAGCTCTGATATCTTTTCACCTAGAGAAAAAAAAGGACACCGTAATGGTTTCTTTTAGATAGTAGAAGGACAGTCTTGGTAACAGCGATTCGCTGATTTGAGATGTTGTCTTTTAAACAAAGCACACGCTTATATGTGTTTAGGTATCACTTTCGTTTTGTAGCGGTTCAATCAGAGATAAGACGTTTCCAACCTATTGTTGCTAGATCTTCTTTCTTTTTTATGACTGATGATGCTTCTCTCAGAATGCTAGGCTAATCCGAGGTTTTTGTAAAAATGGGGATACATTTTTTAAGGCATGAATATAATTTTAAATCTCAGAAAATCAATTGAAGCTGCTTTATTATTTTTTGAAGCTGCTTGTAAAGGAAGCTGCTTTATTTCGAAGCTGTAATTGACCACATGTGGTGAATTACAGATTCGTTTCTGCAGACACGAAGGAACACGAGGAACTTAAGAATATTGATACCATAAACTTTTTTTGCTTTCAATTCTCTATTTGTCATAGCACATAAAGTTCTACGTTATATGTAATTTTTCGCTATACGCAATTTTTTAGTTGTTTAAAATTACCTTAGATGTAAGATTAAACAAGTTCAAAATACGCTAATAGAGCTTTATCATATTAATGATATAAACATCATTTCTTTGAACAATATACATCAAGGAAATGGGGTTAATATCATGGATTTTGTTTAAATGGATGTTAAAGGCAAGATGATTTTAGGATAACTATATATATATACACTATGCATCTATTCTAAAGAATAAATTTAAAATAATACTTCTTATGATTCATTCCCTTTTATATATGATTATATATTTAAAATGGAATGAATCATAAGCGATTGTTTTGTCTTTATTACTGAATTGGGGAAATACTGAAGTTTGTTGTGTTTTTATCTACGCGTTTCTTGATTTTATAATTATAAATAATACCTTTATAATTATAAATAATACCTTTCGAACATTACTTAAGCATTATAATAATTTACGATTACTTCTTACTTACGTATATTTGCGAATTGAAAATTATTAAAATGTTAGAATTTTAGATGATGATTTAATTAACTTGGCAAAGATGTACCGATTTGATATGAAATTTAAAGTTAAAAATATTTTAAATCTGGTTGAGTATTTGTTACTTTTTAGTCCGATATGAACAATTTTGTGATGATGCTAGTCTGTGTTAGTTCAACCTATTATAAAATGTAGTTTATTTATAGAGGAATTAAATTATTAAAAATCATTTGTGGGAAAATTATATCTATCTTATGTACATTATGCATGCTTTTCACATAAATTCTTTGTTGTCATGTCCATGAATTTCATGGAATAATGGTTGTCAGAGCCTCAAGGAAGTTGTACTTCTATTTCCTCCCGATTTTGAGGGAGAACACCCCGGGGTTTACATATTACAAGCCTTATCAAGCCAAGTACATATTACAAGCCTCAACAAGCCAAGTACATATTACAGGCCTTATCAACCTTTCTCTTCTATCACCAATCCACACAAGAGGACTTTTGGTTCGCCATTTATTTAGAGTGCCCCCATGCCGCAAAAACATGATACATTTACAAACACCCATGCCTTCTTCGGGATTCGAAACTGGGCCTTTGATTACCGCAGTAGACTCCCCTAACCACTATAGCATCTGGGTGGTACATAAATTCTTTAAATATGCTTTTCAATGTTTTCTTCTGTTGTATGCTTTTTTACGCAATTTCATTTATAGCGTGAAAATATCTCTATTAGCTTAGGAAATGCCACATTTAAGGCTTACGACATATGATAATAGAGAACTCCCCCTCCCATGAAGTTTCTAGCTGAGATCTTTTCTTTGACTGCTTTTCTTTGACTGCATTGACTAATCTGATGTATAGTAAGCTTAGGTAATGGAGCTGTAGCGTGTTTATCTCGTACACGGAGGGCACGTTACAGTCTTAGTTAAAGCTCATGATTGTGTATGTGACATGTGTTATGCTAATGTAGCATTTAGTTAATTAATGAAAACTATAAAATACCAGAATTATGTTTGGTTTTCTTCACATGTAACCGTGTTTATCAAAGCTTATCTCCCCCCCCCCAAAAAAAAATATCAGCTTGCTTTGCTTCTGTTATAATAATTATCAATTTTTGAGCAGTCCTAGAATAAAAAGATTTTATCTTTGGCATATTTATTCCTATTTTCCTTTTTAATTAGTTTAATATAGTTATTTGTTTGCTATGAAATACCTTAAAAACCAAAATTTGGAATGAGCTCTTTTTTCAATTTCCTAGACGTAAGTTGCTCTTTTGAAATTTGTTAACGTATATAAAAGTATTTTACTTAAGCCTTTATCTAAATTTTTTCTTCATTTTTTCCCTCTATACTCAAACACATTTCTTTTTTTCTATGCTACAGAAATCCTCATGATGAAATTCAAAAAATAATTTCAATAATTTTATAAGTAATCATAGTAATTGTCGCAGTAGCCAGAAATTAATCCCTTCGCGCATCCTTTCCAACTCCGCTTACCTGCTTTCATTCCAGTAAAGTATTTTTTCATTTAAACTGAATCGTAATGATAGATAGTATGGTAACTTGTAGAATTTAAATAGTCTAAAGCATTACTAGTAAAAACAAAAATATTATAAGCATATTACAAGCCTTACCAACACTTTTTAGAAGCAACTCGTAAAAAATACAATTACCAAGTTGTCTAAATATTCGCAATTGCCTTGATTGAATTTATGCACATTTTTTTAAATGCAAGTAAAAAGAATGCTAAAAAAGAAAGGAACTAATAAATAATAAGTAATGATAGAAGAAAGTATACTTAGTGACAAGCTACTTGATCATTAATTTCACTCAAATACATTTTGCGCTCTGAATTTCAAAACGTGAGAAAAAACAATAACAATATCATTAATTAGCAACAGACATCAAAGATTTCCATTTCTTTTTAGATGATCGTGACATAAAGGTCACGTGGGAGAATGTCTGTACCTTTGCGGGCAGAGGATTATAAAAAAATATTCAAAATAAAATTATCACGTCTACCTTCACCTTGAAACACTTCTTCTTTGAAGCTGCCTTTTCACACTTTGAAAACTGAAGAAGGCGCGAAGTAAAGGAAGTAATAATTAATATCGTTTTAACGTGGACTTTAAACTTTAAAAAACGTGAGTATTTTGATTTTGATAATATAAAAAATAAGCGCATCATTATGAGCTGCCTAATATATTATGAGCTGCCTATAATGTCATTATTTTTCAAATAATTATAAATAAAAAAGGATATTGTAAATATGTTTTTAACGTTAAAAGACTTAAAAAAAAAAAAAAACACTCATTATATTACGTCCAAAGGGACCTTTTTTTTAACGTTTTGTGTGTTACCTTTATTTATTAAATATCATGCTCTTCACACTTAAACCACATAAAATTCAGTTCAACAGAAATATCACAAAAAATTTAAAAATAGCATTTTGAAATCGTTGAGTTTGTTAATAAAAAATTCGTTAAAGTTTTACAAAGTAGGAAATACATAATAAAACACATTCCAAGTTCGGGCGTCCAGGTGCCCACGTTCGGGTTGAGGATTACGTTATTCAAAATTTGATGACTCTAGGTACCTCGTTGTTTTTTTCGCAATGACAGAAACATGCATAGATTCATGCAGATTCTTCATAATTTAATTTCTTTAAATATAATGTAGAGCTCTAATATTTGGCAGCAACAATTTGAAGAGTGAAACACCGTTTCATAGCGGAAGACACTAAATGCCGTTTCGAAACTAAGAGCCCTGCTGGGATCCCCTCCCCCTTTGGGCTAATAATAGTGAATTAAACTTTTCCTCTGTCTTTCCCTTCCTCAATGTAAAGCACTGAAATTCTAAATCCAGTTTCGTTAGTTCAGTTCCCTTTCTTAAGTCTTGTAACTTGTCAGAATTTATTTATCTAGTTTTTTTTTTCCATTATAATTATTCAACCTTTAGGGAAAATGCATTGTGCGGTAATAAAAAATATGCAATATTTTAATATAATGTTGCTCAGCAATAGAACTGCTAACGTTAAACCCCTTATTATATTATAAAATATATGGATAATCAAATATTTGTCCCTGTAAAAAGTATTAACAAAATTAATTCTATAGCTGAAGATATTGCGATAATTAAAATGACTGTCGAAGATGAAATAACATTGAATCATCAGTTTCCCTCTTTCACACAACACAAAATGCCGTGTAAAATATGTCTTGCTGATTCGCAGGTTTGAATGAAGTAATTGATGTGATGAAGAATTTATCAGTTTTTATTTCCAAATTCGAAAAACACTTTTTCCCCTTAAATTAAGCAGCAGCTTTTAAACTTTATTTCATGAGTTCAAAGCTTGTTTACTTTGAGTTCGAGGAACGTATATTTTGGCTTATCTCTTCTTATAACCCTTCTCTTTATATTTCGCTAATTAGAAGGTACGAACTGTTTTCAGGTACAGCTGCTGTTTATTTGTCTCTCTACGAATTATAAGGATCTCAAATTTAAGTTCCAAACATTGCGAAACTTCGCTAAATTTTTTTTAAAAAAAAGTTGCAATTTCAACACTTTTACGTAAAGCAAACTAAATGTATTAATTGCGTTGTTCTATGAGAAGGCTGGTCTTTTCTTTGCCACTACGTAGATGTACAACATCAGGTTGTCGAATATGGTATGCATAAATCTAGTTCATCATACATTTAATTTCTATATTTGTTTTTTATATATACCAAGTTAGAAAGATCATTTTTACTCAAATATATTGCACTAAAGGAAAGAAAAACTAACGTTCTTCTTCTTATTATTTTTTTTTTAATGAGAGAAGCGCAATAAAAAATTCTTTATGCACAATAAAAAAATATCAGCAAGGTTTCTCTGCTAGAAAGTAAATTTTATGAAGCTGTCACTCATCGCTTTGTACGCATAAATCTATAGCTTGGCCCTGTTCTGAAAATATCAACGCTTTGATTTCATAAATATCTCGACAATGGAATCATTCGTGAAACTTTTTGACAATCTCTTGAGGACCCCTGATTATTATTTCCAAGATCACAGAATAAGAATCCATGACAGAGAGGAATTTATTTACTTGTTCGTATGCAATATAGGATCCTCAAAAATATTATTGCAATGTTTTGCATTAGTCAAAACATAGATCAACTTCATATAATTCTACTTCAACTGATATTGTTTCGACACTAACCTGAATCACAATCATAAAAAGAGAATTAGGTCTTTTTTTTAAAAGCAGAATTCCATTCTCAAAGCAAAACATACACCATTAGTTTCAATGTCTTCAGGTTCTTTCTCAGAACCGTCCTAGAGAAATCCCCGCCACTCCACCCCGAATGTTATGTTGTTCATTGGTGTAAATGGGTTCAAATCCCCACAGCTTCATTTGCGTACAGTGACATTTCTGGGCAGAAAACCCATTAGAAACACCTAAGTAGAGTAGAAGCCCTTAAGCAAATGGGGCCATTTAGGTAGTTAGAGACAAAGTATCAGTTACTTGCAAACTCAGCGTATCTGAGTGCGTAAAAAAGTGTGCCCGATATAAAAGAACTCAAAAAGAAATTTTTGATTTTTATAGCTCTTTTTTCTCCTTAATCTAAACAGAAAATAAAGCTCCTTTTCCTACTTAGAAACAAATTTGTCTTTGAAACAAAGTTAGCATAAATGTTCCTCCCAGTTAATCTAATATATTGTTTCTTGAAGTTGCACAAAAAATCAGCTAATAAACTCCAATTGATGTGTATTATTGCATGTGTAACGATTGCATATGTAAACGATATTAAATATGAGTTGTGAGTACAATAATGGCACTGAATAGAGTGAGGATTCGATGATGCAAATAGCAGAACGGCATTCATTCCAGTAGTCAATGAGTATTGATTTTATAGCTCAATGAACGTTGGCTATTTAGTCGCTATATGAGATTATTAGAGCACTGTACCGAACTGTGATATTCAGGTGTATTACATTTCACGTATTAACTACCAATTTTACATTTAGATATACATGTGTCTTGATGAATGCTTGAATTTAATTATATGATGACTTTTTTAACATACAGATATCTGTGTCATGGCCATGGGCGTCTGCATAAAATTCATTAATTTAGGCCATGGACCTCAGCAAGAACTTTACGGGCCTTTAACATTAAGACTCCCGTCAGAAAATTTTCCAAGAGGGCCAAAGACTGGAGACATAAAATTAAATTAATAATTTTTAAACTTAAACGTTCAAAAAGGAATTATAGGGAACAGTTTTACATCAATATAATTGCAAACGATAGTTAATTGTAGAGTGGAGTGTAAGAGTCTGATTTTCTCTTAAGGATTCTCATGACTAAGGCTTGAGTAAATAAAATTTCAACTTTATTTTGTGCTTGTCGAATTAGGAATGGGTCGTAAAATTAGATACAATAATAACAATAATATTAATAATAGTAATATTTTTACGGTTTTATTTTGTCAAAAAAAATTGTGATTTGTACTTTAAATTTGTGATTTTTGTTTGTTTCAAAAATAAATAAATAAAATTTTTTATCTTTTTTTTTATCTTTTTCTTATTTTCAAACCAAACAAATAAATAAAATACTTTATCTTTTTTATCTTTTGTGCTCTCTACCCAGTAAATGAAAAATAAAAATGAGCCCACTTTCATTGCATTAACCACTAAATGTTCTAAAATAATTAGGAATTTGTCTATCTAAAGTTCTTGAATATTTGGATAGATCATAGTCCCACTTACCCGAATATTTGGATTCCGTGCTAATACTCAGCCTACTATTCATGCCAACAATAAAACAGTGCGTAAGATAGCAGATTTATTTATACAGATATAATTTTGAAGTGCGCTGAAAAAGTAACTAAAACATATTTTAAAAGTAGGAGCTCTTACGCACGAACATAGTTTATTACCATGGCTTGCATAAATTCATTCAAAACAGATTTCAGAATTGATTGCATTTCTAAACTGATTTTTGGGAACTTTTATAATTTCTGATCAAAATGAAGAGCTGTATTCTAATTACTCTTCAGAATGCTTTTATCTTTACATTTTTTAAATGCATTATATTTAGAATATATTTTAGCTTCTAAAACTGGGTTCTCTTTTCTTTTCTAACATAATACCATATTAGCTTAATATTACTCTGAGTTTAAAAGATAAAATTTTCCCTTAATCTTCTTTTCTTATCATAATTGTTAAAGCTAAGAATGATAATATTGATCGCAATTATAGCGAGGATAATGACTTCATACTCTTATTTTTTTTTTCTTTTCGCTAGAGTGTATACTGATTTTTTACTCAAAAACTTTTCGTCACCTTGGGAATAAACTGCCAAGTTTGGGTAACAAAAACAAAAAAAAAAAAAAAAAAAAAAAGATTATGGGCGAGGTTAAGAAGATGCGATCTTTGACAGTTTTGACCTCATTTGAGTGAAGATGAACAGGTTATGCTAAAAAATGTTGAAAAAGGTAAGACAGGTTTGGAATACTTAAAACATATGTAGAAAGGATGCGTGGAGATTTAGGGTGTCCCATCTGTTTTGCACGTTAATGAGAATACAAAAGGAACAACGCAAGAAAATGTAGCTGTTTAAATATCTGCCAAATATTATGACAACTGCGATTAATTCATGTATGAATATTTTACAGCACGCAAACGGAAATAAAATGTTGTATTTTATTGAATTTCTTTAACAGTTTGGAATATTAAATTAAGGTTTGTTTTTCTCGTATTTATTTAAAAAAATAAAATACAGTTTTATTAATCTTATCCCTACATTTTTTTATTTTGTATATAATTTAAAAAACTTATTCAACAATTCGACGGACTCGGCATTTTCTCCCAATTGCGAGCATTTGACCTTACAGGTGTTGGCCATTATTAAGGGCGGAAGCGATGATCACTTTATAATGGAGGCACCTAATAGGTGAGCCCCCCTTGCCTGCTATGAAGGGACAGACAATTTACATCCATGCTTTCTCCGGAATTCAAACCCTGGGCCTTCAGTACTGCAGACAGAGTCACTTTGCCGTCTGGGCGGCTACAGTCAGTGTCAGTGTTATGTGCCATTGGTAACGTTTTCGTGCGTTACTTTTGGACTAGTAAGATACTATATAATATTAATGCAAGGAATATATATTTGCTTCTGGAAGCTTTCACAAACCAAATGAATCTGCATCGAAGCACGTAATGCATAAAGTTTGCCAGCATGTTTATTAATTACAATAATTTTTAAAATGTTGCTAAAAATTATGAGTTGAATATATATTAGTATGCAAAACTTGTCCAACTTCTCTGATTTGGGCCGTAATTTGGCAAAAAAAAAATCTACTGGGAGACATAATTACAGATTAATTTACATAATTACAGATTAATTTACAATATTGTACTTAAAGGATGAGGAAAAAATTGTAGCGAAAACATTAGAAGGACGCATACAGTACGGAACGAGCAGAAGACTTTATTGACAGAACGGCACTGGCACAAACAACTGTCTAGCCAATAAAGAGAACGACAAATCAAAGAGTCTTAGTAAGGGATATGACATAACCTAGCTGCAACTGTTATGTTGCACCGTCTTTCGATACTGAATACCAGAATATTTAACTGTTCTTGGAGGTAAGAACTCTTCAAGGAGCATTTGTTTCATTTGTTTGGTGTTCTCCGAATTATAAGATCGTGTTTTCAGCTGCCTCTGTAAAGTATCACACTCATGTTCAATGAGATTTGAATGAGGAGAGCATGCTGGCTAATCCATTCTATTTGTATCTTCACTTTTCAGGAGCTCCACTCCGGAAAAGATGCATTTGGGGGAGGATAACTTCATTACACGATCTCTTGTAACGATCTCCGGTAAGTGAACTTCTGTTGAAAATGTGGAACTCCGTTCGTCATAATGCCTTCCCGTACAAACACCCCAGGACCATCTCAACAGTCTCTTTCCCTGATAGAATGAGATAAAAAAAAGTGTCCTTACTTCTCTCCTTATCAACTGGCGTCGAGAATCATTTCTCAAACTGAAGCGACTGTCATCGATAAAGAGGACGCGACTCCATTGTGGAGATGGCCAGGTTTTGTGTTTCGATATCACTGTAAATAGTGCCGCCAATGGGCTTCTATCAATGGTCAATCGTATGCAGCGTTCAGGAAGCAAGCGAATAGGCCACTTTTATAAAGTCGTCTGGTCAAGGTAAATTGGCACACCTGTTGTCTGGTTGCCGTGCGCAGCAATGTTACTCGTTGTCTGAATTTACTTCCCTTCCGCCTGCAGGATGCTATATCAGTGTAAGTCACTGTTGTGTTCCTTGGCTGACCATCACAACCATTTTTATAGCTCTACATATGGTTTAGGAGGCTTTCCAAGTTCTTGAAACAAAAATTCTTTTGTGACAAACATCAAACCACGCCCCTTCTCAAGCTCGCCAATCATTCTACCACGTGTAAAGGCGTCCTGATGTTTTCTTGTAGACATACTGCAGGTACAGTCTCACTTTCATTTCCAGAAAAATGCCTGGAAATGTGCCTTTCCTTGCGTTTCACCTGACGTACCCGCTGATGCCGTGCTGATATTGGCACATGCATCACATTTCTACCGAGTTCGTCTCTCATTGCACTGGTTTCAAAAAGCCCTTTTCAACAATTTCATTCTTATACTTGTATGTTGAAAAATGAACTCGTTGCTCAAGTTTTGCACATTAGTGTATTAGAAATTAAAATAAATTCTAAATAATATCAAGTCAGTACATTGCAAAAATTGGTAAAATAAACATTTAAAATATTAAGAAATGTACATTTCGAAGCATGTATTAAATTATAATAATTTTTCAAATGTTGCTCAAAATTATCAGTTGAGTATATTAAAAATAAAATTATTCTAAATAATGTCAAATAAGTAGTAAAAATGGTAAAATAAATATTCATAATATTAAGAAATGCATTTACTGATTTTAAATCACTAACTTTGTGAAGGAGTTATATTTCGAAAGGTAAATGAAAGATTTTATGTCATGACAAATAGCAACCGTCTGGATTTTCTTCTAAGTGTGAGGCAGCGAAAAGAAAAATTAAACACGCAATGGCTATCTTGCCTAATCACGACTGATATATGGCATGTAACGAATCACAACGTAACGATAAAAAAATATGGATATTCCTCTAAAGACGTTTCTAATTTAAAAAAAAAAAAAAAAGACTCAAATTATAAAAAAAATATGCTCATTGCTTTCAGACTGTTCTACAGCAAAGGATTAAACAGTTATTGGTTGATTAAACTGTAAATGTAAATTAAAGATTTTATTCTTTGGTGAATGCCCGCACTCAGAAAACTGGCTTCGAATTCTGACAGCATTTGCCAAGACGCATGGAAGATAAAAGCATGATAATTGAACATAACATAATGTAACGCAACGGTTCAAAAAGTGTTGAAAGACTCCATTAAGGATGTTTCTAACGTCAAAATTAAACTTACTTACTTAAAATGATAACTCTTCTACGAATGATCAGTTGCATATGAAAACATTTATGTCATTAACATTAGTTGCTTGCCTTAGTATTTATGTTCTGCTGCCCAACCGAAAAAGTGGTTAATGACTTCGTACTGAAGAGCCCGGCCGCTAATCCTGGAGAAGGCATGGATGTTTATAAATGTATAGTATCTGTGCGACATGGGGTACTATAAATATGCGGCGAGCCGAAAGTCCTCTTGAAAGGTTGGTGGTAGAGGAAGTGGAGTGGGAGACCCTTGAACCCTCCCCCCCGGGGGGGCTTTTCCTCAAAATTGTGGGAGTCGGGGTGATGCTCAAGGCTCATGCCAATGACAGACGCATTCGACTCCTTTCCATGATGAGTGCCGTAGGGTCGTCATGACTATTGTGAGATAAATGAGATTAGTAATAATAACAGTTTATGTTCCTTAACTACTGCTAAGACATTTTCTTAAAAAAAGCAAGTGAGTAAGTAATAAGAAGAACAAATGTAAAACTAAGTGTTAGAAACAGTTTGAGTTTTACATTTCGCATAAGTCATTTAATAGGATGATTATTTTCATACAATAATTTAATTCATGTAATCATTTTTATCTAATTTGAAAGCCAATCTAAGGTAGAAGAAGGAAAAAAATCTCCGTATATATTTAAGACCAAAATATACATTTACTTTATATTCACAGCTATTGTTTATTTTACTTCAGAAATAATATTAAATACCTGATCTGCATACCTTAAATATTCAACAAAATACTAAAAAGATTGTGTCAACCATCCAGCATTATATGATGCGTATAGGTTTTCATTTTAGATACTCAACCAATAAATTATCATTTATCATTACACGAGTATAAAAATTCATTAAGATATAACCATGTAACAAACGTTTGTTCATTACATTACTGGTGTTCTTGAGTGTTTACTAATTAAGGCAAGAATACTATTGATAAACGGACTTTCACTGAGTAAAATAATGCGTTAAACCAAACTTTGAGAATCATGGTACTACATATTTTGCTAAAAGGCATAAAACTCTGTTATCAAAGATATCGATTAAATTGACAGATGGATGATAATCGATGCTTAATCGGGAGTGAAGATATTAGCGAGCGGATTTATGAGAGTTAGCTAAAACGCAATTTACTGTGTTTAGAAAATTCTGTATAGTATTATCTGCATCAGTGTTATATTATTATTAATGAATGAGACAGATGAAATATAACACTAGTCTTGGAGAAAAGGCGTAAGTATAATAGGAAGGGAATATTTTTCACCGATTATAAAAGTTTTTGTTGCTGTTCGGAAATCCAATTTATTTAATAGCTTTTAGAAGTGATGTTACGGCTGCAGACTAAGTTATATTTTTGTTTATTTGTTTGGCTCTTGCTCCACTTAATCTAATAGATTAAATTTTAAAAAATGCATCGTTTAAATTAAATAACCCAGTTTTAAACTAAAATAAAGTAGTTGTTCTTCCAAATGGAAGACTTTTTGGATTGAGATTAAAAGAAAATGTCTTTAGAGAAAATGTCTAGAAATTTAAAACAATGTTCTGTAAAAGGAGAAATGAAATACTTTAATTGTTAAGTTTCAGTTACGTTTGGTAAATAATACACTCATTCTCTCTTAATATTTAAAGTTAAAACGTAATATAGTTAAAATTAAGGAAAGAGATTTTCGAAAATATAAATAGCATAACATGGATTCTAATTGCAGAAGAGGAAAATGAAAAAAAAAAAAAAAAAGGTTACACTTTTGCTATCTCAGAAAACTCAGTTTACGATTCAGCGTTGTAAAACATGCAAGAAACTTAAAATTAACCAAACAACAGCATTGTGCTTGGCGTAGATTTTAGTCAAGATTCTATCGATTTCGAGGGTATACAGCACAGGTCCCTCTTCATCAAAGATTTATCTTGTTTATGCAATAAAGATCTTCATCAAAGATTAACAAACTTCAACACAGATCTTCATTATTTTCATCAAAGATTTATTTTGTTTATTCACAAAGTTTTAATCTTGCTTAGTTGATGACTTTAATTCAAATCCTGTTCTTCCTAACGCTTTTATAATTCTATTAACTTTAGTTTTCAATTTTTATTACTGTTTCCGCCAACAGATGGCGCTACAATCCGTTCGCTTTGTTCCTTTTAGGTATAAGTACCCAACCCTGGTGTTCCCTTCGTTGCAGATTTATTTGCCCCTGATGGAGAGGGACTTGCACCTATTCCCTCGAAATCGATAGAATCTTCTCCCAACCACAAGGTTGTTGCTCTGATAATTTTACTTAAGAAACTACTTAACGGTAGTATAATAAACAAAAATATAATATTTACTTTAAAAATGGATAAATTTTACAGCAATGAAAAAAATTAGCAGTGTAGAATTTATCTTAACGTTTAAAGCTGATATTTTCTTGCTATTTATATGTCCACTATCAACTGAAACATGAAACTTCTGATTACTGGTAGTTTCACTAGGATAGAAATCTTGGTAAACGAGTTGGCTGCATCAGAATTTTGGGGGCTTTCCCAAGACTAGGCAACTTTCTTGAAAAAGTCCTCAACGAAAGCATCCCCTTCCTTGTGCAAATAGCCTTTGCCAAAATGTAAATAATAATAATTCGCATTTAAAATTAATCAAAGCAAAATCGTGTTTCGAGACTGAGCCATCTTGGCTTAATAACGTGATAAAATATTGGCTCTGAATTTGAGCTGCACCCTAATGTAAATGTCAGTAAAAATGTGCGGGTTAGATTCGACGCAATGATGTTCTGATAAAATCTGTGTTTTAGTCTCCAATAACTATTCCCAGTTATACATTATATAATTTTGTAAAACAGTAAATTAAAGTTTAACGTAATGAAATGCTTTTATAAAGAAATTTATGTATTTTAATAATCTGAAGACGATTTTGCGGTTTCCGCCGGTTGCAGTTTCAAGAAGCTCCAAGTAAGCTATAATGCCTCAATATCACATTACAGACCCAAAAAATAAATAAAAAACGTTTGAAAAAAAAAAAAAGAAAAGAAAATCTGAAAGGTTTTAGATTATAAATTACGTCCAAAAGGGCGTTTTTTTTTTTTTTTTTTTTTTTTACATTTTGTCTATTACCTTTATTTATTAAACATCACGTTCTTCGCACTTAAATTATAAAATTCAGTTCAACAGCAGTATCGCGATAATTTTAAAATGAGCATATCTTTAGAATTTCCGATACAGAGTCTCGCGCGCTGGAGACATTTTTTTTTTTTTTTTTTTTTTCCTTCCTCGTATAGTTTTTCATTGCTCGCTTTGAAATCGTTTGGTTTGTTAATCAAAAAATTCGTTGAAGTGTTACAAAATATAAAATCGATAATAAAACAAATTTCAAATTCAAATTAGGGCTTCCACATGCCCATATTCTATGGAAGATTAAGTTATTCAAATTCTGATGGCTCTAGGTACCGTTGTTTTATCACAATCTAAACATTGCCATCTGACAATGCATAGGAGAAATGTAAAATAATAATCTTATAACATAAATAGTTTAGGATCGACCAAAGGCTGGCTATCGATTGATTACATAGCTGACCCTTTATAATAATCAAATTGCGATACTCAGTTCAATATATGCGTTTTACTTTAACAGAATATCGGTTATTACTTCTTTTCAATTAATCCATTCAATACCTAGATCCATCAATAACCTAATAATTTATAAAATTTATTTCTCGTGTACATTTATCTCAGATTTGAAGAGCATTCTTTGAAGATGTTAAGGATAGCATTTAAGGTTTAGTATCACATTGTTAAGAAATATTCGCTTATTCAAATGCAAATGAAGGATTTCCGTAGTTTTATGATGTTAGAAACTAGGCGAAACGATATTCCTCAGCAATAAAGTATCTTCCTCCGCTCGTTTTATATTAAGATTTATTATCATAATTAATGCAAGAAGGGAGTGTCACGTACTTAGCTACTGCAAAATATCAAATTGTTTCATTTTGTTTCTTTTAATTGATAGAATTACTGTTACATTTTCGCTGTTTTGCAACAGTTAAACTCTAATTCCTTTAAATAATAATTTGTCATGGTGCACTGGCCAGAAAATAATATAATTTCATGCAAGATATGACCTTCACTTTTTTTTTTTTTTTTTTTTTTAAAGTGTGGGAGAATGTTTGCGTTGAAACTTAGAAAACATGAATATATAAACTTGATATGTGGCAATTTCTATGAGAATCGTATTAAAATTATATTAGTACTATACTCTGAAAAATAAATTAAATAAGTAATTACTATTATTATTAGCTCAAAAGTGGCTAATCGTTTTGAAATGGAATTTTATGTCGGTTTACTGTAAACGGCGCATCACTTTTCAAATTGTTGCCAACAGATATTATCGCCTTGTATTAATTTTAAAGCAGCTGATTAATGAAATCTGTATGTATGTAAGTATATATTTCGCAATGTGAACAAGCGATGGTACCTAAAGCCGTCGTCGAATTTTGAATAACGTAGTCACCAGAACATACGCACCAAGGGCACGATGACCACAACATATGCACCTGGAAACCCGAATTTTATTACTTATTTCATAACTTGTAAAACTTTAATAAATATTTAATTAAAAAAAAACTCAATGTTTCGAAAGCGAGTAGTGGCAACATTGTTCGAAATAAAACAATTCTGACATTAGCGAGAGAGACTGTTGCCATTCGTAAAAATGTAAGATATTTGTCTACCAATTTGAATTAAAATAAACTCGGCTCCGTGAAAGCAATGGGTTTGCCGTGGCCAGAAATAAATTATTTTTATCTTAAAGGCGTCAGCTTGCTGCCATTCAGTAAATCAAATTAAGTACTTTTAAATTTAATCTGGAAGGTTATTGAGTAATAAACTAAGCGATTTAAAAGCAATAAAAACAAATATTCCGAATATTTTTTCCTGCTTTTTAATGTGATTGATTTAAATAAACATGTATTAAAATCATGAGATATCTAATTAGAAATATTTAATATTTTTATGAAATTATACTAACTTGAGACATTAAAAACCCTTATATAATTTTTATAACTATTTTAGGCAGCTGGCTGCACGTGTGGTTAGTTTTTAAAAGACATAATACAGCGAATATGAAAATGTGTATGGCAACCTCCTAACAGTATATCGGAAATTCTTAAAAATAAGTTATTTTTAAATATTTTGTGATTTTGCTGTTGAAATGAATTTTATGTGGATAAATGCTAAAGAACGCGGTGTTTAATAAATAAAATTAACTCACAAAAAGTGATTAATACAAATTAGTTTTATAAGCCATCTTATTTAGAAAACTGAGCATAGATACTGAGAAAATACTGACAAAATAGTAAAACGTAACATTGCATTGGGAATTCAAAATATTTGCTGCTATGCAGCGTTAAAACATCTTGTGAGTTTGTTGTTGAACTGTATGTGGCGTAAGTGTGAAGAAAACGATGCTTAATAATAAAGCTAAAAAGATTTTTTTTTTTTTTTTAAATGGATTAGCAGGAGCGAATGCAACTGGTAAATTGCGAGCTCAGCGAGAGCATGAAAAACCTTAACAAACCCTCTTAGGCGACCATTAAAATCTGAAACTTTTCAGATTTTGGATTTTCCATCGAATCACTATAAATGGGTCCTTTCACTTTTGATATGAGTCTATTGCAATTTTGCAAAATGTAAGATATTTTTCTTTTAAACTGAATCTGTCTGCCGTTTATTAACACACTAAGCTATTTGAACACAATAGATGTAGTTCTTAAGAGTATTATGCCCCGCCTCCCGTTTCGAGGCCCACCAGCGGCCGAGCGGTAATGTCGCTGAACACTGGTAGTTCGGTCCGAGGTTCGAATCCCGCGAACGGGCTGGCTGCATGGGCGTTTTCGTGGTTTTCCCCATGTGTAACGTGTATACGAGCCAGTTTCCCTTAGAAAGTCCTCCACGAAAGGCATCCCTCCCCTTAGGCAGATAGCCCCCGTGTGCTTTGCCATAATTAAATACACCAACTCGTTTCGAGACTAAGAGCCCTTCTGGCCTGATGCTCCTTTGGGCTAAAAGTGGTATTAGCAGGAGTAAGTACAACAGCACCACTGCAAGCTCAAGGCTTTAACAAAGCCTTTTGGGCGACCGTTAAAAATCTGAAAACTTTTAGATTTTTTTCCTTAACTTTATTATTTTTAAGTTCGTGAAGGGTAATGGAAGGTATTTTCATGCATTTTTTTTTTTTTTTTTTTTTAATGTTAAATTGCGGATTAAGACATTTTAGATTTTCGGAATGGTATTTTCAGGTTTTTATTACTTAAATAATAATAATAATAATAATAATAATAATAATAATAAAAAAATCTGAAATGTTTCAGATTTTAAATTACGTCCAAAGGGGCGTTTTTTTAACGTTTTGAGTGTTACCTTTATTTATTAAATATCATGTTCTTTGCACTTAAACCATAAAATTCAGTTCAAGAGCAATATCGCAAAATAATGTTAAACTAAGCATATCTTTAGAATTTCCGATATACACAGTCTCGCGAGCTGGAGATAAAAGTATTTTTTTTTCTATATAACGTTGCCATTTCTCGCTTTTAAAGCATTGAGTTTGTAAATCAAAAATTCGTTAAAGTTTTACAAAACATAAAATCTATAATAAAACAAATTCCAAATTTGGGATTTCAGATGCCCATATTCGCAGTAGGATTTCGTCATTCAAAATTCGATGGCTCTATGTACCATTGCTTTATCACAATGCGAGAAATAGACAATCATTTATGCAGATTTTTCATTATTTAATTTCTTCAAATATAATGCAGGACTCTAACATTTTGTGGCAACAGTTTGAAAAGTGAACCGACGTTTATTTTATCACAATGCGAGAAATAGACAATCATTTATGCAGATTTTTCATTATTTAATTTCTTCAAATATAATGCAGGACTCTAACATTTTGTGGCAACAGTTTGAAAAGTGAACCGACGTTTATGAGTCCGACGCAAAATCGCAAAACGAAAACAATAGTCCTTCAGGGACAAAGCCCCTTTGGACTAAAAAAAAAAAAAAAAATGCGTAACACTTTTTTACTACTGAATGTACTCATGCATTCCCTGCAGGTTTCCGTTTACATTTCGGTTATTTGTGATTTGTACATGGATATTTATGCTTCTGTAAAAGTAAATGACAGATTTCGTATTTCATTTCTGAGCGTCTGTAAGAATGCATGTTGACTAACAGCAATTACTACGCTACTTAACTACGCTGAACGCCGGAAGACCTTGCAGTCAATGTAAACTAATATCAGATTATCATAAAAGCTACAAGACATCGGTTTAAAATCCCTTTGTGGCAGTTAAAACGAGTATTTAGTACGTTTTAATAGATTTAATAGAGTTTTTTTTTTTTTTTTTTTTCCCCTCCAATGGCATTTGGAATTGTTTAATGCCTTAAAGAAAGCTAGATTTAAATATACAAATTAGTAATGTAATTAACTGCAATTTTATTGTTCATTCTGGTATGAATGTTAAAATAACATATTCTATACTTCAAGTTACTTTGCCAAAGGGAAATGAGGAAAGATTTAGTTTTTAAGTTGTTTTTTTTTTCCTCCCTTCCTTTTTTCAAGCCGAATGTTGCATGCATATTAAGTTTTGTTATTTTCGGTTTTAACGCTTCCAGAAATTACCTAGCGTGTTTTAGAATAGGTATAATATCAGCTGCTTAGCAAAAAGTCATTAGTATGGGAAACAAACATGTTAGAATAAAAAATACCTACAAATCTTAATTGGTTTGCTAATTATATGTTATTATTTGCTCATAAGTCCAAACCAAGATGAATAACATTCTTGGCTTCTGTCGTAAATACTTATTAATTCTGATTGCATCAGAAGTTCAAAGCAAATGAATCAAACGTTATAATTTAGAAATTAAATTTTTTATTTTTGCATGATAATACAAGGAAATAGTCCACAAGTTGATAATAAAAGGAAAAGAAATGGTGTTTTGGAAATGTAATATTTGCTGTTTTGTTTTTGAATTTTTTAAAATTATTTTCCTTTCTGAATTTTTATTATTATTATTTCCTTGTGTAGCCTTATTTCTATAAAATTGTTTTAAATACAGATAAATTATTAAATGAAGTATAAATTAGTTGAACTCTTGTTCAATTAGCCCAAAAGGAACGTTAGCCAAATTGGGCTATTAGTCTTAACGGGATGAACCATATTTGTCATATTCATATAACCTAACCTAACCTTATCATCACTATTGCGTCATATCTTATAATCTTCAATACCATTTAAATTATTATTATTGCTGCGCAGCCGGAATAGTGGTTAGTGAATCTGACTGCCGTACCGAAGGGCTCAGGCTCGAATCCAAGAGAAAGCATGGATGTTTGCAAATGTATGGTGTCTGTGCGGCATGGAGTCCCTCTAAATATTCGGCCTGCCGAAAGTCCTCTCGAGAGGCTGGTGGTAAGGGAAGAGGGGAGTGGAAGACCCTCGAACCCGCCTTTCGGAGTGCTCTTCTTCAAAATGGTGGGGGCGGAACTGAGCATAAGTCGTACTGTCTCCTGTACGGTGCCCAAAGCTACTGCCAATGACAGGCGTAATCTTGCCTCCGTGCCACGATGAATTTCGTAGGCTTGCTCTGAAATCTAACAAGCGAGATTTGCCATAACAGCAACATTATTATTATTATTAAATCTGAATGAAAAGTACGGTTTAAATGCGAAGTAATAGGGTATTTTCTCAATTACATTTTATTATAAGTGAATACACTGTTTATGTCAGAACGCCGGACAACACACATGGGCAACTGGAAGACATCGAAGAATAGCCTAATGGACACACTGTATTCAATAACTTGCTATTCGTCCAAGCTTTGCAAGAAAGTTAGATGAATATTTCTTAGTCTTAATAGTCTCGCGTAATCCCTTGACTAACCAAATTTTTTACAAATTTCTACAAATATATTAATATTTTTATAATTTTAAAATTATTTCTTAAATAATGCTCTTATATTTCAACAATTTCCTTACATATATAACTATATATATATATATATATATATTTAATATTGTATATCTACTAGGTCGATGCGAAAAATAAATAACAAAAATAAAATGTGGGGACATTCGGATTACAGTATTACAGTCTCAATAATTGCAGTATTACAATAACGAATCTTCTGAATTATGTCGTCTTATATAACGTCTTATATATTGTACGTTCACCGCAGTACTGATAATATTGCTTAAACGGTTGCAAAAATTATACTTAACATAAATTTTTAAGCAAACGGCACAGGTGATATGAAGATTATTGTTTACACAATCAGTTGTAAAATATTATGTTTATGAAAATATGTAAGTTTATGAAAACCCTTTTTGTAATGCTTCTGAGAAACAATATATATATGTGCAGAACGGTAGTGTCAGCTCTAATTCCACATTTAATCTTTTTTTTTTTTTTTTTTTTTTTTTCATCTCTCATTTAAATATCTAATTGTATTCTCTTATGTAAACCCTTTATAATTGTGAGGCGTCAAAAAGCGTTCCAGCTAGTATGTTATATTACTTTAAAAATTTTGAAACCTTAAAACTAGTTGAATAATTAAACCTTAATTTATGTTTACTGATCTTAATTTACGTTTGCGGAACCATTGTCATAAAGTTCATGTTTTTAAGGCTGTAATTTATGTAAACAGTATGCTGATTTTAAATCATATGTAAACCGAATTGTATGATTTTTGTACAGACAAATGTAATATATTTTACTACATTGCCAAAATTTCAGTATTTAAAGAAATATGTGGATGAATTTCTTCTTTATCTAACAATGTTTCTAGAACATATTTTAAACCCCATTTTTCTGCTTTGTAAAGAATTATATGAAAAAGATGTGGTGTCACTTTTATGTTAAATAATATATATTTACAGGCAAATATTACATAATATATTTTTAAAAGTTGAATCATCAATTTTTGTTTTACTTTTTTATTCACTTGATAACAGAATAGTAATATAAATAAATAATTTGACACTTAAAAAATATATAACTTATTTTTTTTAATTGGCTTAACAAATGAATGATATAAAAATAAGTTTAGAGAGACATGTTTTGCATATAATTCTTCCCCCCCTTTCTTCACAGTTAGGAAAATTCAATATGCAATAAAAAATCACGGAGAATTTTTTTGCACTGCATTGAGAGTTTACGTGTAGAAGCAGGCAGAAGGGGAAGAAATATACCATGCAAATAAATGAATACTTTATTTTATTTCAGATAATGTAGATATACACGGAATTAAGTATTCAGATGGATTTACATCAGCAACAAAGCGTAAAAATATAGCAATTATAAAAAAAAAGTTAAAAAAACATATCGTTCTCATAAAAATAAAAGAACCGTTCGAACGCTACTCGTAGAATTCTTTCCTTCTAAAATAAGTTAGAAATAAAAGGCAAAGGCTTAGCTTTTAGTATGGAGCGTGCTGTGGTTACAGGAGAATTTTATAGCGGTCATAAAACTGCCGGCGCGCCGTTCCAATTGGACCCGGGAGCTGGGAGTACGTTCTCTTCGGCGATAACTGCCTCCCTAGTGCTGCCTCTGACAAAATTATGGCGGCGCGGATAGTTTTATAGGCCTAACCGAGCCGTTTTATGGGCTTTGGGAGGAGAAACTTCAGTGACAGCAGTCGCTCGCCGAATATTTACGATGGTTTGGATGCTAGTAAAAGCTCTTTCCTTGGGTCAGACACGCCACAAGCCGGCCAGTTTGTTGGAGAACGCACACGTAAACGAATTCTGTTCGTTCGAAATACCGGAAAAAGATCTTCGATGTTTCCGAGTTAGGCCTAACGGCAGCGGGAAAGCAATGGCGGATTGTTGTGATGTGAGTGTCTCGTCGTGATTGCTCGTCAGGCATGAGCCGAGTCGTGATTTACTGCGAAGTTGTTCTAAAGTGTACATCTAATTGACTGCGATGATTGCTTTTTGAGTTTCCGTATTAGATGCGAGCTGCTCTACTGATTGATGGAGCTATGCCGCGAATAGGATATCGAAAATGGCGGAGTGGCAAAATTCAATGCAGGTGATGGACGGAGAGAATTTCTTGATTCTCTATCTTCATGCCGTAGTTCCTTCAGTAGTTTTATTATTATGAAATCCATTCCGAAAGTGCGTACAAACGATATGCATCTGGGTATCCATGTATACATGCATCAACGTTATTTTATTTATACTATTTCATTTATATATATTCTTTTTCAGCTCTTAATTATTATTATTCATAGAATTCCATGGATTTGACTACCACAGTCCTAGCAGTTTAATTTTTATGGAATCTGATAAGTAAACATTTGCAAATGTATCGCGTTCTGGATACGGGTAAAATCTAAAAATATCATATTTCGAGCATCCTATATTTACTAGGATTTAGGTTTTATAACATCAGTATTTACATTTCTCTAATTTTATTTATATTGAAACTACATATTTTACAAAACGTTGTATTATTTAAATAGATCTTGAAATTATTTTGATTATGGTATATTTGAATATCGATATGTTTACTTTCGATAATTTTAACAAACTAAATTTAAAATCATAGATTTTTAATATCAAAACACTGAAATTATTTATTATTATTGTACGTATTAAAGTATTAGAATTAGCGCATCAACATGAATGTATTGACCTGTACAGCTATTTTAACTGCATATTCACAATTTTTTAAATTAATTTTCAAGAGATTTTGTATAGCATATTTGAATACCAACATATTTTACCATATTTTTAATATATTACAGACATAGATTTTTATCTTAAATCATTAAAGTTACTTATATATTAACTTTTTAAAGTATTTTTCACTTGAACATTTATTTTAGTATTAGAATTTGAGAATACGAATGTGTATATATATATGGTATAAGAACAATATTATGGTACAAGAGCTAAATATATCTTCCAGATTGTATTAATAAATACAGAATCATTGCTTATTTTAGTGGCCGTTAATACTATCGTATTCAGTAAAGTGTGTTCTAACATTAAATTTTACTTACTAGTTATGACATTTATTTATGTCACGATTTCTTAATAAATTGTGTACAATAATGTGAAGATAGACGCTCTTGCTTTGTTGTGCAATAATCATAGTTAAACAAGAATAATTTGCTTTTGGTTGATTAGACTTTCATGCTACAAAATGTTAATTAAACTAAATTGAAAAATTCCATAAGTTACTTCTAAAAACATACTACATAAAATATGCCTAAATTTATATACATATGAAGCATACTTCATTCAGTCTCTTGGATGAAACTAAACTGCGCAAGAATTTCAATATAGTATTTCACAACCATATTTTCATTGAAAATGCTGTTAATTTTACTAACAGCAATAACTTTAAGTCAAGAATTTATGCATTTGTTTTAATGAATTAATATTAATATGATAAACTTTCTATGGCATCGTATTAAAGTTAATTCGTAATAACCTATTACTTAAAATGTTTCAATAATGTGTAATATAGTTATATTCAATTATATGAAATTCAATTATTCAGAATACTGAAATACCTTGAAATAAGAGTACTGATGTTCATTTCTTTAGGTTATAGCATGTTTAACAGCAATTTTTTGTTTTCATAACGATGAATAATTATCGTTTTATGATAGCAATAGGAGTAAGATTAATCTGATATTAATATTTCGGGGGTTTTCTTTCACCTTAGTTTCTTTAGTATTTTTGTATCAATTCAGTCTAACTACAAGATTATTTTTGTTGTATTATGAATAATTAGAATACATTTTTCGTATTCATTATCAGTTACATATATGCAAATGAATTCTGATTATTGATAATAGTTTTAAGTTAAGCGAACACAATATGTTTTCTTGCAGATAAGCTTTTTCAAGTTTATCTTTCTGATTGTTTGTTTTTCGGTATGCATCATTCATTAGCCTCACATTAAAAATTTTAAAAGGCGAAAACATGAAAACGTTCCTATCTTTTTCCCTCTTCCATACTCAAGTTCGTTATTAAGCAATGTAGTTAACTTCATTTACATTTGTTGTTGGACTTAGCTATAATTGAATTATCCAAAATACGTATAATAGGAGATATATAGAGCAGATAGAGGAGATATAGAGCCGAACCGATTCTTTCTGTAAACTTATGTGTACAGTAATACATCGTGATGATGTTGTTATAAAAATATTCAAATGACATTAAGAAACTATGCTAGGGTAAGGAAAATGTCTGTTAGAAATCTTAGCATATTTAAATATTGATTATTTCTGTTCTTATGAATATTTCCGATGATTTTGATATCTTTCACACTTTCAGCTTATTCAAATTATTTTAATTGAAAGTAAAGTAGAGTTCATATTATTCTTAAAGAAAATTGTATTAAAAATGCTTTTAAAAATAGTTTAAAAAAAGAGTTTAATTTTCCGAAATTAATATGGGTCTCATTTGACGTTCAAGTGTTTTCTTCTCCTTTTAAATAAGACATTAAAAAAAAAATCTCTCCTTGCATTTTTGCAAAAAATTTGCATGCAAACTGATTTGTATGATTTTTACTCAGTATAAATCTTGTGTTTTAAGTAATATTATATTAATGCAAAACACTTACTGCTTTGTCTAGTTTGTTACTATGATGCCAATAGAAAATGTGAAACTGATTAAGCTAAACTGCAAATGAATTCAAATGTTATAGCAGAAAAATTATTTTAAGACCTCAATTCCATTATGATATTGAATATAAAATATTTTGCATGTATTTAAAGCACTAGAGCTACAGATCCATCAAAATGATGCATTTTCCCCTTTTGCAGAATAAAATGAAATTTCAACACTTCGGTAGTTCTAATTTTAAATATCAGCCAAGATGAGGTGTCGTTAGAATACATTTTGTTCTTTTGCTTTATTCATTTTTAATAATATGAAAATCTTTGCATTGTAATGAATTCTTCCAACTTTGTGGAATGATTTCTTAAAAGTTAAAAATCAAAATTGCTTTCACTTACTTTGCCCAACATGAACTTTTCTCATCCAGGGATAGATTTGGGGCGGGTTGTTGGGATAGGCCGCCTTTGGTTGTCCTTGCTGGGCCGCTTGCGGTGACGAGGAATCTTGTGGACCCTGCGTTTGCTGAGGACTGGCCTGCTGGCTAGACGATTGTTGCGTCGGGGGTACCCCTTGGGAATGCGTGGGAGAGGGGTGTTGCGGATTTTGTGAGGCCTGCCTCGGGGGTTGAGGGGAGGTTCTAGATTCGGGGCTGCCCGCCGGCGGAGGGTGAGACCCGCTGGTGCTCAAATCTTGGGGAGAGGCCGCACTCGGTTCAGCGTACTTGCAACTGGGAACTGGAGTAACAGAGGGGGTTGGTGTGCGAGGGCTCTGGCTAGGGTTCGGGTGGTTCAGACGATTCTGAGAACAGCTGTTAAAATGATGATCCCCATTCTGCAAGTGGGGTACGCTGTGCTGCGGATAGGGCCCGTATTGTTGAACAGGTGATCCTGGACCACTGTAGCAACCTCCATAGGTTTGTACCTGAGGTGTGTAATAGTCCTGACTCGAAGAGTCTTGGCTGCGTTGTCCGTAACAGGAAGTCAACGAATTCACAAATTGGTAAGAACTCATTTTCGAACGAAGAGTTTATGAGTATTTGAGAAGTAAAATATAAACAAGACTAGTTGCCGCAGAATTTGTGTTCGGAAATAGTCAAAGACTAAAAGCTCATAGTCCTAATAAATGTTCTTTTAATTTGTGGTTTCAGTTAATACCCCTCTGTTTTTTAAAAAAAGTGTCTAAGATCCTCAGTTGCAAAGTTCAGTCGACAATAATACGATTACAATGTGACTGTAAACAATAATAACATGTAAACAGCAAAGATCTTCCCACGATGAAACTTCCTAACTAGCTCATCGCCAAAATTTTAAAGTATTCTCAGCCCACATTACTAATTACTGATGCCATTTCAAATGACATACAGTCAAGTCTTTTCGAATAAGTGTGCCAAGTTCTTGAAATTTTCAAAAGTTCGGAAAAAATAAATGTCCAAGTGGCAACTATCCTCGAGACTTTAGCAGCAAACTCACAAACATCTCAGTTCTCCATGATAGCGGCTTCCGTGGGCTTGGTGTCAATGGTTAAAGTCGAAGAGCTTGAGTTGTTTACGACCGTGCCATGGCGAGAGCGAGTTACTACTGGCCGTCTCGACTGGCGCTGTGCCGGTAAAAGAAGCGATCGCCAGAGCGCTCTGGGAACGTCTAGGTGGGCGTAGTGTTTCGGGCGGGCGGGCCAACCAGTCGGCGTAGCGAACGGAGCTTTGGAAAACGCTCACTCCCTCCTCAAAACCCTCGCTCTGACTGACAGCTCGAAAAGCAACTTTCCACGGGTACACTCTCGCGTTCGTTTGATCGATACCTTTGCTTTGGCGAATGGCTTTGCCCCCCCTGCACCTTCCACACTCCTGGTTCTCCCCCCTACGTCGACCACATTATAATTTCCTCCCCCCTCCACCACCGCCCCTGCCACATCAATTAATATGTGTCACGCTGCAAGAGTATCATTTTTTATTTATTTATTTTACTTTCCGTGTTTCTTTTTCACGAAACTTCGCTGTCATTTCGTCCTTACCCCCTCCCACTTTATTCTTCCACGTCAAAACGTGACACAGGAATCGAAATACCTCTAGCACTTGCCGGGGGTTTCTTTCTTTCTTTTACTTTTTTTCTTTCTTACTTCTCTTCGTCCTCCCCACAAAGTACACGTGACGAGGGTAAGGTCTGTCTTCTTCCCAAATGCCTTCGGAAAGCGATTTTTAGAACCCTTGAGGGGAGGGAAGGATAAAGCTACCGCTGTGACCTTAAAAATTTGATGGATTAGCTTTTAAACGCAGAGATTTTGTTAGGAAAAAAAATGCTAAGATCGAAGCTTTCACAGGAGTTTTCTACGTTGTTGAGTTTTTTAAAGCTATTTATTTCATTCGTCATGCCTCCATATGCCGACGTGTTCTTACAATAACCTGTGCTCTTAACTCATGTTTGAGCATTGAAAAAAAAAAAATTAGGGCAAGTGTTAGTATACAAATTTACGCATTTACAGTTACGTAATTTATTCGTATTATAAACGCATAACTCCAATATAACTAAAAAATAATAAGAAAACTAGTACTGTAATCACATACAATGAAATTAAGTTGCTGATGAATACATAAATGTCTTCTTTTTCAAAGTTTCGGAAACGATACATCATAAATTTAAATAATTCCACTTAGATAGCTTTCAAATTAGTCCTAAATATTTTTGCAAATGTTGTTTACAGACCTGTTTTATTCAGTTTTAGGAAACGTTAATATATCATACTCCTTATTTTCCCTATAATCATTTAATATTTTGATGTATGTTGCCCTACTTCTACATCTGTTTTCTGAGTTGCTGTATGTTTATTTTATTTGGGATTGATTTGTTTACATTTGTGCATGGCTGTTCCGTTCCTGTCTGTTTACATCAGGGCATGTCATTCAGTTGTATCGTATTTAACATTTGCATACTTGTAAGTGATTTGTGTTTGTTTATTTATTTATTGTGTGTATTTATTTATTTATTTTCCCCTTAACTGTTTTTCTCGCATTTGTACTCAAACTCATTTCTTTTTACATGGTCACTTTCAAAACTATACTTTTTCGCAACAACTGCTTCTTCATTTTAAATATATATATGTAAGCATAATTGAACCACTTTCTTTGGCAATCATAAATGTTTAAAAATTTCGTATGTAATATGTCGTTGCTATATTACAGAATATCTTTCAATGGAAGAGAATGCTTGGAACGTCAACAAATTGGCTAAGTATAATTTTCCCTTTTTCTGCCATCATGCTTTATGTTAATAATTTGAGTTCAATTTTCTACATGATTTAAATTTTTATGGATTTCTTTAAAAGCAGTTTCATTAAGGCACATAATTATAATGGAAATTTTTACTGAAGCCAATATTATGCAATAATCGTTTTCGAAAACTATTATTAACGATATTCTAATTGGACTACATACTTCATAAGTCGTATTTGTAAACAATTACTTATTTTTAAAAGTGGGTAATGTAATGTAAATAAATGTATAATTCAGAATTAATTAATGCTATTTTATTTTAAGTAATAAGGTTTAAAATTTTTATTATTATGTTTTGCAACAATAAACAAATAATAAAGACTAAAAAATTTAGCGTTTTAGAATAGTAATTATATATAGTATCAACCATGCTAAGATAAAAGAAAAACCTTTTATGTTAAAAAAATTTTACTTTATTTTAATACATAATATAATACATACATACATAAAATAATGATAGTAACAACAACATGTAAACTTCAGGTTTGGCTTCTGCAGTTTTAAGAACAAATTACTAAATGGAAAAATGATTATATTTAAATAATTTGCTACTGAAACCACAATATTCTTTCTTTAAAATTAGGAAGCACTTTTTCTAAGACTACTTCCATCTTGCTTTGTGCATAAAAATATTTATTTTATACTACTTCTCAATTGTCTTTCATTTATATTAACAAATTCATGTGTTTTGAAGGATGCGATTAATTTTAACTGCTGCTGGTAAAGCTGTATCATTATAAAGAAATGCCAATTGGTGATTTCAATAATGTACCTTTTTGACTGAATTTTTTTTTTTTTTTTTTTTTTTTTTTTTTTTTTTTTTTTTTAATCACAGAATATTTAAAAACAGCAGTCTCGCGCAGCGGAGATAAAAATGCTTTATTCCGTGAAGCCATTGCTCGCTTTGAAATCATTTAGTTTATTTATAAAAAAATCGGGAAAGCTTTGCAAAACAGGAAATAGACAATGAAAATAAATTTGAAATTCAAAATTTGAGCTCCAGGTTCCCATGCTCGGGTGGAGGACTACGTTATTCAAAACCAGATTCCTCTAGATATCGATGTTTTATCACAATGCGAGAAACTTATATATATATTCATGCACATTCTTCATTATTTAATTTCTTTATAACACCGGAATATTGGTGGCATATATTTCTTTATATATAACACAGGAATATTGGTGGCACAGGAATATTGGCGCGATAATATTTGGTTGCAACAATTTCGAAAGTGATAAAACGCATTTAAATACTTCGATGCGAAATGCCGCTTCGATCCGAAACAACTATCCCATTCGGGAGTAACGTCCCTTTTGGGCTAAAAATTGCATCTTTATTACATACAAATTTCTTTGTTTGAATTATACATGAGATTTTCCCCATTTAAAGGTCAGAAGATTACCTTTTGCATTAGAAATCTCCAGACTTCTGATTTTCCATTCTTGTAAAATTTGCTTTTTAAACTGCTTTTGGATTCTTATACATGTACATATATAGGATTTATTAATTTTTTTAAAATTTATTATTTATCAGGATCATAAATGCTACGCATGTTAGTAATTTACACTTAATGATTAAATTGATGATTAATGTAGCATTTGAAAATATTGAATAATATTAATAGACTTTTCTACAAAATCGATGAAAATTTTACTTTCCTAGCATGTAGTGTTTAGTCATCGTTCATATAACATATTCTTGTTTTGCTATTAAATTTCATTGAAGCTTAAATATTAATTTCACTCATAAGAACACTTAGTTAAAGCGCTCACCTTAACTGATTTTTTTCCTCCAAAAACAATGTCTTTAATTCTCCTATGCACACTAATTTAATAATTATGCTTATTCAAATAATAAAAAATATTTGTAGGTAAATTTCATTTTATAGGTGATGTATAGGTTTTATAGGTTGTTTATAGGTTCGATTCGAGGTAATGACAAGTAGTGTTGTATTTTGTCTTCCTTTAGCTAAAAATTATCAGAATAATATTTATGTACTTTTCTATATTTTTTACGAATGTGTTGATAATTTTTTATAAATACGGAGATGAAATTTCGAAAATTATTCCCATACTTTTAGATATTATATGATATGTATCTCATAATTCTGATAAAATTCTGCGCATAATGAAAATGTACTGTTTGGTGTAAAAGAATATCTGTATCTTCCTTTTCGAATTTTATATAAAAAAAATCTGATCTGGACACCATATGTCTTCCTTGTACAGCATATTAAATTATACACATTTTGACTGCACATCATTTAAACTTATTTCCTCGAATTATTAACTTAATTAATTGAACCCTCAAGGAAAGTTGAAAATGATATCAAAAACTGCAAATTTTTTTAATTAAATATCCGGGTCAATTTTGTTGTGCAGGTGTCAAACATCATATAGTTTTATTTTTTACAACGAGTGTAAGCTTTCCTTAATATAACTAAGTATAGGAACCGGAAGATTGAATCTAAAATTAGATTTTGTTATTTGTTCAAAATTATTATTATTATTATTATTATTATTATTATTATTATTATTATTATTATTTAATTTTGCTCTGTCCAAATTTGAATATTTTTGTCATTAAAAACACTTCTGTAATTGGAAATATATGATTACGATGAACAATTGCGAAAATAAAGGTCAGGTGAGGATTTTTAAACGGGTAAGGGAATGGGTGTATAACTATAGACTGCAATGAAAAAGGGAGGTGCACAACTAGATGTTATAGCAGTCCAATAAAAAAAATTTCAACGTTCTACAGCTAATCGTTTTTTATTTCTGCAATATATATACATACGTGGTACGTACGTTACGAAAAAAAATCCCGTTTAGAATCCATTTTAAATCCACTTAACATTACGCTTTGGAGAAAAAGAGTCCTTAAATCTGTCCATGCGTACAGATGTCACACGAAAAAATTGACAGAATGAATTCGAGAGCAGTCAAAATGGCTATTTCAATGTGAAATATGATACCCAAAATTTTTCACGATTGCAATACTTCGTACAAGGAAATAAAAAGGGGGAAAGAGAGATGAAAAGCATCTTTTCGGTTTCTTTTTTCAATTACATTCAAAATCTGAAATGAGCCATTTAATAAACATTGAGAATGAAACTATAAATAATCTGACATTTGTTTTATATTGTGTTTTTCAGTATACCAGTGTCTTTTTTAAATTGCATTTGCTGAAAGTAGTTGCGTTTCTGAGGGAAAGAATTCTGCTCATTCTAGTTCTTAACACAAAAGCACGTTTAAATCCCAAACGTTCTAAAAACAAATTGTATAGCAATTAGCTATTATGCTAAATAACTTCCGCCCTAACGCATTACTTGATTTACTTAATGTAATATTAAGTTATAGTTTACTTCGATATTTGTAGTCAAAATTCTTTTTTAATACTTTTATTTAATTGAAACATCAAACAATCTTTTAAAACTTACCTTAGATTTAAAAAGTATTATCTTTGAGAGCCTTGTTAAAGTAAGAATAGTTAAGTGAAAACAGGTACATAAATTTATAAACTTCCAACAAAACAGTTAAGATTTCCGGCAGCGTTTTTCGGTATTTATCCGCTAGATGGCTCTTCCGGCTGCAGATCGCAGTACTTCTCGCTGTTCCGACATAAATTTTCTCTCTCGCTATTTTTCTTTCTGAATGATCGTTTTGTTTGAAGTTCAAAGATCGTCGTTACGTGACGTCAAAGTTTTTCCATACTCCCTTAAACGTTTTCCGTTAGCTTAATTAAATCGACTTCAAACTGGATAGCGTTTGACTTTGACTACTTAGCGCTCCAGAAGTCGAGCGAAAATGTGCAAACTCATCTCTTTCCTAGTATTTTACGATTTTTCTAATTACCGATAATGGTAACAATCTCATTAAGCTCTGAGGCATACCTTGAGTTGATCTTAATTCGCTTCAAATTATAAAATAATTTTTTTTAATTTAAGTTTAGCTATTCATTTGATAAAATTTGGAATCACTAGTACTTTTGAATAATTAATTTTTAAAATAAGTGACGTAAAAGCAAATAGAACTGCTTGAGTGATGGAGATTAGATTTATAAATTATTGTTTAAGCATGGATTTTCAAGAAATTTCCTTCCACAATTTAGTCATTTTATATGGGAGTTTATGACTTATAAATATTATTAAATAATAATTAAAAAAAATTATCTTTTTTTTTTTTTTTTTGTTTTTTTGTTTTTTTTTTTTTTGTTAAGCGAATCAAAATGGATAAAGACATATAATTAAGTTTCCGTAAGTAATAATTACGTTTTAAGAGCACTAAGGAAGGACATCTGGGAAGTAAATGCGTTTCCACTTTACGCTGCCCTTGGCCTGTAAAATATTACTGATTTCAGTTAGAAATTGGTATGCATATTTTGTCTCGTACTCTCTACTGGCATCGATCCACTTAAAAATAAAAAATAAAAAAAGGCCTCTTTCTTTTATTTATTTATTTTATTTATTTATTTATTTATTTTTTTTTTTTTAAGGATTTATCCTTTTATCGATTTTTAATACTGATGAAATTAGGATCTTTAGGTCCACAAAGCAATTTCTTTGATTTCCCCATCACTTTCTTAGTCCAAAGGGATTTGCCCCTGAAGGACTATTGTTTTCGTTTTGCGTGAATTCACTACAGACGGCGAATCACTTTCAAACTGTTGCCACAAAGTATTATAGTCTTGTGTTATACTTAAAGAAATTAGATAATGAAAAATCTGCATAAATGTATGTATATTTCTCGCACTGTGCTGAAACAACGGTACACAGAGACAGCAAATTTTGAATGACGTAATCCTCCTACGAATATGGGCATGTGGAAGACCAAATTTCAAATTTGAAATTTGTTTTATTATCGATTTCCTATTTTCTAAAACTTTAACGAATTTTTGCTTAACAAACTCAAGGATTTCAAAGCGAGCCATGGCAACGTTGTACAGAAAACAAATTTTTATCTCCAGTGCGTGAATCTCTGTATCGGAAATTCTAAAGATATGCCCAGTTTAAAACTATTTTGCGATATTGTTGTTGAACTGAATTTTATGGTTTAAGTGCAAAGAACATGATATTTAATAACTAAATGTAACACACAAAATGTAAAAAAAAAAAAAAAAAAAAAAAAAAAATATCCCCTTTGGACATAATTTAAAATTTGAAACATTTCATTTTTTTTTTTTTTTTTTAATTTTTCCTCAGTCTAAAGGGGCAATTTGCCCAGAGGAACTATTAATTTCGTTTTGGTGTTTTGCGTTAAAAACTATAAACGGGGAATCACTTTTAAAATTGTTGCCGCCAAATATTAAAGCCCTGTATTATATTTAAAGAAATTAAAAAATGAAGAATCTGCATAAATATATGTATGTTTCTCGGATTGTGATAAAACAACGGTACCTAGAGCCATTAAAATTTTAAAACGGTATCATCCGTAGAATACGGGCATGTGGAAACAATAATTTGAAATTATTGTTTATTATCGATTTCATATTTTGTAACACTTCAACGAATATTTAATTAACAAACTCGACGATTTCAAAGCGAGCAATGGCAACACTATACGAAAAAAAAATTATCTCCTCTCTCGCTGTATCAGAAATTCTAAAGATATGCTCATTTTAAAATAATTTTTGCGATACTGTTGTTGATCTGAATTTTATGGTTTGAGTATGTAGAACATGATATTTAATAAAGAAAGGTAACACACAAATTGTTAACAAAACGCGCCTTTAGACGTAATTTAAAATCTGGGACTTTTCACATTTTTTAAAAAAATTAATTTTATTATTAGTAATATTTTTTTTATTTATCCTATTATCGAATTTTTAATTCTGAAGAAATTAGGATTTTTGGTTTCACAAAAGCAATTTCTTTGATTTCCTCATCTCTAGTGTTGAGAAGTTTGTTACTTAGGTATATGAATTCTATCACTTCCACATGCCCATATTCGTAGGAAGATTACATCATTCAAAATTCGATGGCTCTATGTACCGCTGTTTTATCATAATGCGAGAAATATACATACATTTATGCAGATTTTTCATTATTTAATTTCTTCAAATATAACGCAGGACTCTAACATTTGGTGGCAACAGTTAGAAAAGCGATTCGCCATTTATAGTAATTCAACGCGAAATCGCATAACGAAAACAACAGTCCTTCAGGGACAAAGCCTCTTTGGACAAAAAAGAAAATCTGATTTTAAAATTACGTCCAAAGGGACGTTTTTTAACATTTTGTATGTTACCTTTATTTATTAAATGTGATGTTCTTCGCACTTAAACCATAAAATTTAGTTCAAGAGCAACATCGGAAAATAATTTTCAGCATAATCAAAAAATATTTAAAAACAGCATATCTTTAGAATTTCCGATACATAGTCTCGCGCGCTGGAGATAAAAAAGTTTTTTCTGTACAGCGTTGCCATCGCTCACTTTGAAATCCTTGAGTTTGTTAATCGAAAATTCGTTAAAGTTTTACAAAATATGAAATCGATAGTTTCAAAGTTGGGCTTCCAGATGTCCCTATTCGCAGGAGAATTGCGTCATTCAAAATTGGATAGCTCTAGGCACCGTTGTTTTATCACAATGTGAGACACATACATACATTTATGCAGATTCTCTATAGTTTAATTTCTTCAAATATAATACAGAGCGATAATATTTGGTAGCAACAGTTTGAAAAGTGTAATGGATATTCAGAACGATAAAAAAAATCGCAAAACGAAAACAATAGTCCCTTAGAGACAAAGCCCCTTTGGACCTAAAAAAAAAAAAAAAAAAAAAAAAAAAAAAAAAAAAACTTATTATGCTTCTGAGAACTAATGGATGCTCTTCGGTATTATACATATTCTTTAATTTCAATTAAGAAAAAAAGCTCAAAATTTTTCTTGAAACTAAAGGGTACTTTTCAGTATTATAAATATTCTTTAATTTCAAGTAACTAGATTTTAGGCATTTCGAAAGCCAGATTTATCTCCTTATTAAGTTTAAGTCTGTTATATTATTTTGAGTAACCATCGCAGTTATTTGAAACATAAGTTATTTATGCCATTTATAATTTTATACATAGCCGAGTATTCTTCTGCGTAATTTTAAGGCAAAGTATTGGTTCTTGGAGAATTCAGCGCAAAAATATGCAAATTCGAGAACGATTAGCGTACTTTTATGAAACAAATGTTACGGTAGTTATCGCTGAAAGCTTTTAAACTTCAAACAACACTTGTGCATGCTGAGCAGAATTAACAAGTCTTTATTTTTATTTTCACAAGTCGGTCCAAGCTGATGAATTCTTAGCACGAACGTGTGTTTGACACCACTCACCGTAAGAGGGCGCTGCAAGAATATTCCCTGACTTGATTTTGATAACATAGCCGATCCACGAGTAATGGAAGGAAAGAAGAGTTTGAAAAGAAATTGTAGAAACGCATGCTTCGGCTCGGTAGCTGTTTGTTTCCTAGCAAAAGCCTTAAAATTAAAGTGTCGTTACTGTTTTTTCGATCTAACTGCACTGGAGTCAGGTTTTTCGCTTTTATTTTGATTCTAGGTTAAAGATACAAAATAGCAAAACGTTCATCCATGAGTTTCTTTAAATTCCCTTCCCTCCCCCTATAGACCTAAATCAAAACCTACCACTGAAGTTGTCATCTAAAATGAGTCGAATCGATCTGATTAACATATGGGTATTATGTTTTATTTCAAGGGTTTATAGGACATAATCAAATTATATATTTTCAGGTGAAACCGATTGTGTATGAACAACCTATGTTCTTAAAATTCGAAATTTCCATTAATTAGCCCAAAAGAGCAGTTTTCCTAGAAGAGCTATTAATTTTGTTTTGGTATTTTGCGTCGTAAAGTATAAAACGGCGTTTCACTTTTCAAATTGTTGCCACCAAATATTTAGAGCCCTGCATTATATTTAAAGAAATTAAATAATAAAGAATCTGCATGAATGTACACATGTTTAACGCACTGTGGAAAAACAAGGGTATACTTAGAAACATCAAATTTTGAATATAAAGTAGTCTTCCACTCGAATATGGGCATCTGAAAGCTCAAATTTGAAATTTGGAATTTAATTAATTATTTATCTCATATTTTGTAAAACTTTAATAAATTTTTGATTAACAAACTCAACGATTTCAAAGCGACCAATGTCAGCACTGCACGGAAAGAAACAATTATCTCCATCGCGCGAAACTGTGTATCGGAAATTCTGAAGATATGTTCTTTTTAAATATTTTGTGATATTGCTTTTGAATTAAACTTTATGGTTAAGTGCGAAGAACATTACATTTTATAAATAAAGGTAACACACAAAACGTTAAAAAAATTTCGCCTTTGTACCTAATATACAATCTAAAAAAAAATTGAATAAAAAAATTTTTTAAAAAATTTTTAAAAACATTTTTCAATTTAAAAAAATTGAAAGCTTTCAATTTTTTAATATTAATTTATGAAAACTCTAATTCCATGAAAATTTAGCTCCATGAAAAAATTCCATGAAAATAAGTAAAGCAACATTTAAATGATTTTTAAATTCTGCTCAACTTTTCAGTAACTATAAAAAATATATTCAATTCTTGGAAGAAAGAGCATTTTGACTGAAATTTAAAAGTATTATCGCACATATAATGCTTTGTATTCTTTGCAAACGATGCATTTCATATTAAATTCATGCCTTAAGGAGATTTGATCATAAACATAAAGAAAAGAAAGTTTTTCAGACGAAATTTCGTTAATAATGAACTATAAATTTAAGTAAATTTATTATTGGACATAATATCCATTTATTATGCATTAGTGAAGTTAAACTTTTGAGATATATTGAAAAGATTTTTTGCTTTTACATTTTCGTTTCTTATTTTCGTGATATCAAAATGGTGAGCTTTCCCAAAACTTATTCTTTACACCACGAACTTTTACCAGAAAAATGTCCTTTTTATTCATAAAGTAAGCACTGATAGCATATTTCGTTTTTATTATTTAATATGCCAAGCTTTGTTTTCACTTTTTTAGATATTTTTATTTATTGATACCTCATTTAAAAAAATAAAATATTTCTGAAAACTTAATAACTCATTGTGACCACATTCAAAATAATGTTTGAGTATTGAATGTGCTGCCGTATATGAAGGATAATTAAAATATGGCTTACTGAAATATCATAAGATGGTGTAGCTCTTGATACATAACTCTTGTAAATATCGATATTATATTCATTTTTGTTTCAAATAAATCATTTATGATAAACAGAAATCAACAAATAAGTTGCCCTTGTGTCTCAACTGCAGATAGTGAAAAAATCCATGAAAGGTGTACATTCAGATTCATTTTATTAATAAATTGTTGTCACCAGATTCACTTTATTATTAAACTGTTGTCAACTTCAATATATGAACCTGTTGATAAATTAGAAAAATTATTATTGCGTTAGAAAGTTCAGAAAATCATGTACAAATGATTCACACCTTATTTGAAATCTAAAAGGGTTGTTTTACGTTTAAGTTTTAAAATAAGCATCGTGTGTAAAAATTTCATGTCTAATATGTGTCCACACTTCCAGATTTTTTTTAAATGCATCAGAAGTTTCGAATTTTTCAGTAGAATATTTTACATGAAATCAGTTAAATGTATGTTGAAATTAAATAATTAAAATGAAATCATCTGACCTTTTACTTGCATGGAATTTTAGCCTAGTTATATTTGCATGAAATAATTCAATTAAAAATTTAAGAAATATATTATTTTAAATATCATCATCTTATTCATTTCTCCAAAGTATTATTATTAATGGATAATAAACTGCAAAGTTATAAAGCATTTCTCCCGCCTTCTTCGCTTGGCTTCGTGGTGTAGTGGTCAGCAAACAAACTCGGTGCGTATTCAAGAGGTTCGAGCCCCGGCGAGGGCACGGCTCATTTTTCATGTCTCCTGCTTTCGAAATAACCTAATATTTTTACAAATGTATCAATTAATGGCGATAGATACATAAGAATAACAATATAAGTAAGCTTTTTTTTTTTTTTTTTAATGCTAATTGTACGTCATGTAGATAGATAGAAATGATGATAACGTACACGGGAAAGTTGTGTTTTTCTTAAGTAAACTTTACTTTATGTAAATTTTATAATATGTAATTTTACAGTATGTAATTTTTATAATATATTCACCGTTTCACATAAACTTTCTACTCGCATAAGGCAAGCATTATATAAAGAAGATGAAAATTTACAACGGAAACGTGTGTTTTCAAAAATACTATAATGGTGTTTTATGTTTACTTCATGTCTTGGATAATTTCGAAAACAAAAAGTGAAAGGAAGAAAAAGCGGGAGAGAGAGATAATTACACGAGGAACAATGTAGTCCCATTATTCTACAACTTCTTTTTTCTCCTAAGAAAACAAAATAAATCATAGAAGGAAATAACTTTATTTCACAGAACAATAGAAAAGTGGTGAAAAATAATTATATGCACATATTTTTTTATATCCAAGCTCTAGCAAAATAGGTAAATTAATTGCATTCCATCAACTCCGTTGGAAAAATGGCTCTATTTGTGCTAGATTACGGCTGTTTGAATGAAAACTTAACTTGCTCTACGTGGGCCGCTTGCCGGATAAAAAAATACTTTGTAGCCTTCTTTTTCTTTTTAAACACGTGAAGAAAACTGCACATTTATTTTACCTTGTATATTGAAACCAGATTTTTTTTTTCCTTTTAATTCAACTCTCTTCTTGATCAGAAGTTGACAAGGCTTCCTAATAATGTTTCGAGAATTTTCAGCAAAAGTAACCCATATTATGACTCATGAGCCATTTTGAGTTTTCATCAGAATATGCAGAAGGTCCTTACACATTTTTGGAATGATTTCGATAAAGATTAAAAGAAAATGCTTTGAAATAAAAATTTCTGGTAGCAGCTTATTATTTGAAGTGAGAAATGTCGTCTGCTATTTTTAAATTTATTCTTCTTGCAAAATGTCTCATGTAAATAAGCTGTGGATTGAAGGATATGTTTTTGTGCTTTCCGAAGAGAAGTATTCTTATTTCATAATTTAAAAACGTTATGAAATACATGGTATTAAAATTTCTAATAAAATATTCTTTACATTTTAAACATTAATTAAATGGCCCCGAAATCGTTCTAAAAGTGTGCAAACACTCTCTGTAGTTAACATAATAAGTGTCTGATTTACTTTATCATCTGTGTTTTCTTTGTCTTGGCAGAGAATATCCAAACTAATGAGTCTGGAAATGTTCTTGAAATTAAACAGTAATTTGTTTTCTGTTTGTTTGTTTAAGTATATTCGTATGCTTCGGAATTTATGACAGCTTATTTCTGGAATTTCCTGTGTTTAAAAATGTAGCATCTTCTTTACAAATTCTAGCAGTTTAAATTAGCATTATGAAATCCATAAAAATAAGTATTCTTTCAAACATTTTAAATTTGAATATAAATTAAAACTTTTGGCCCAAAATTGATGAAATTACAGAATGTAATAAATAATATTATGGTCAAGAAATTTATGTGTTTCTTGCTTATTTATTTTTTATCATTTTTTATTTAAGCATTGAATTTGAAGGGCTGAAAAGAGGTTTTTAAATAAGTATTTCCAATAATTTCATTCCTATATGTCGATGAACCTTCTTCATACTTACTTAATTCAGTCTATTCCGTTTTGTCGTAATCTTTTCATGTTGTTATATCTTTCAATGTGTATATTTTAATGTTAATCTTTCAATGCTGTCTTCTTGTTGAGCATTAAGTATGCTCGATATTCCATTGCTAAGATCATAATCTCTTTGTTCTTATAAAATACTTTAAATAAAAGTCGTTTGATAAGCAAAGCACTTAATTAAATGGTAATTTTGAGGTCATTCTTAATAATTTGTTAAATTGTTCTCTCTGTTTGTGTAGAGGTTTTCTTCTCAGCCTGTTCTAGCAGTTACGGAAGACAACATTGCAGCTATGTAAAGCATGATGCTGGGAAATCAGTGAATCACAATCAAGAAAGTAATGTTACTCTTGGACACTAATGTTGGATCAGTACAATCGCATAATTCATGACGAGCTGAAGTGCACAAGCGTGAGTACAGAATGAGTGCACAAGCACTTGATTTCTGAAGTTAAACAAAACCTGTCACGGTCTGTTAGAAACTTCTGCATCGGTTTAGAGTCCATAATCACTGATGAGAACTAGATAAACTTCTTATTGGAACTAAGTTCCGAGATACTGTATAAGTCGGATGGTTCTAAATGTATGGCTCCTTACTTTTAAGACAGAAATAATTTTCCACGGTATACATACTTTTCAAGCACTGTGCGTAGTGAACTAATACTATGACTGCTTCATAACGGTGTCCTGTTACAAAGATGCCGGCACCTTTATGCGAGCCTTTGAATACCGAATCATGCGTTAAGTTCTTGCACCTTTATAAAGATAAGTGTACCAAGTTTTAAAAAGCAGTCTACATAATGAAAGCCAAGCCATGCTATGAAGATTTGTGTCTTTTCGAATACTGACCAATTTCCTTAAAAGTACCGTCATATTTATGGCAGGGCACCATTATGTAAGCTTTTTTAGATACGAAATATATTGAACAGCACTATTGTAATCATTGCAGTGTGTGTAGTAAATTTTCTGTAAACGAAAAGTTCCGGTTTCCCATTAAACACAGTAATGTTTTAGAAATAGTAACGACTTCTTGTCCTTTAATCTGGCCTATGAAAAGTTGCTATTTTAAACCACAAAAGTAAAGTGACATTATATGTATTGCAACTTAACTTACTTAAACGAAATAACATGAGTACTTTTTTTTAATTTTCAACTGGAAAATTTAAGAGCAATGATTATACTAGAATCTAAGCTTCTTTATAGTTAAAACGTTCCAGAAAATTCTGAAAGGAGATACAGAGAATTAAAAATAATATATATATACCCAAACAAACTCAAATGAGAAATTACAAAATGTATCTCATTCGTGATTTATACCCACAGAATTTAATTTTAAAAACTGGCATCTTAATTTTTGTTTCTCTCTCAAAAAGAAGAAATTTAATTCCTGTTGTGTCCCTACAGATGACGTAGCTTAAATGAATTCTAAAGAACTGAGACTCTTCGGGGAATGAAATTCGTTGAATAATGTATGATTTTCGAATTGGGAGCACTCTTTCATTTTCGCCTTTCTCGAACGGAAAAACGAGAAGAATTTTATTTTGTACTCGCCTGAAAACAGTAGCAGCGGGTAAAGAGAGAGAAATATAACACTGAGAAAGTTAGTTTTATTTTATTACAGGAAAAATATATGAGCCCGCGAAAGCAGTTCACGTTAAGTAAATTTTCGTCATCTGAGATAGCCAAATCAAGATGACGGTATAACGATTTCCAAAATCTCTTTTAAGTGTATGAAAATGGATATAAAGATTTAAATTTTTAACTCAAAACTGCTATAACTATGACAGATATCAAGTATTATTTGAATAAAACTGTTCAAGTTATTTCTTTTCACTTAAAATAATATTAAAGTAACTGTATTTGCCATCATATTAATAAATTTCACATGCCAGTTGGAAACTTAATTGAAAATTTCCTCTTCTTTTTTAAATTTTTATAAGAGATTTTAAGTTATAATTAATTATATTTGTAAAGTTAAACCCAATTTCCGTTAGTTTAATTACTAGAATCTCTTATTTTAAAATGGGCGATTGAAGGTCTGTCGTAACGTCCATCCCGTCATCTGCGGTCTTAATCTGTGTCATCATAACCGCGCAGAAGCATTTTATCAAATTAGAGAACAATTATCGAATCTATCATATAAGTCGATCATCTTGTAGCAGTAGTTACCATGGTTACAAGGGAACACAAAAAGGAAGAAATGGTCTTGAAGTGCCTAAGTAACACACTTGTCTAATCTTCTAGCGTGCCAGGTGATTTTTCCTCCCGTTTTTAGCTAATAATATCAAAACTCTAAATGAATAGAACTGAAGTGAAGCAACTAAAGACTTATTTTAGATTTCAACTAGAAACAGAACTAAACAAACCAACACATATTTCCTATTCTCATGCCAAAAACCAGACAACAATAAATTCAGATTATTTATATGTCAAAAGTTTCAAGATCCTACGTTCAGAATAAATTAATCGCAAGACTACTATTTAATGTTCAGTCAAAATAAAAACTAAAAAGTTGGGAGAAAAATCACTCATACCGACAGAAGTTACTAAACGTCCTTCTTTAACTTAGATTCTTACTCTTGTTTGACACTTATCTCAATTATATACCCTGGTGGAGTAGACGAAATGTAGGAATGTAGGCGACTTTAACATAAAGAATAATGTGTTAACTAAAATAAACCTAAACCTTGCCTATCTAGTACCTAATTAAACCCGTGACTTTATAATTGGCAGATAAGGATCCAAATCTTGTACTCTTAAGCTCTTAATGGTGCCTTGATACTTATTTTAATATCGTGTACTGGATTCCTTTATGACACCTTTACGTTTTTGGCTCAGGACGTGTTGTGGCTCATTAGAAACATTTGGAGACGCGCCCAAGTTCTACGTTATGTTCTGCCTTCATTCGGAAAGCCATGTTAAAGACACGTTTCTTTAGTCCCCCCAGTGCAGTGGTCAGTCGTGATATTTTCGTACCCTAAAACAATCAGTTCCAAACGACAATTATTTGAGTATAGTTTTCATATTTGGCATATCATTAATCCATATTAATTCAAAGCCTTGGCTAATTAACATCAGTTTCGGTATTAGAACAAAGCAAACCTTATAATGTTACAGCAAAATAAATCTTAAAGTTTAACCAAGCTATACGAGCTTGATCATTTATAGAAATTTCACGCATTTTTTAGCTTTTAGCTTCTGACCGAGCAAACACACATATAGAAGACAATTTTTGTTTTCTGTATTCCTTTTTTCTAAAATAATTCACTACTTTGTTTACATTTTGCTATTATCTCAAGCAGAAATTACATTTTGAAGAGAACTTCTTTACTGATCAGAATTTTGTCTACTTAAAACGGCATCGAACTTTGATCAGCATAATAATACATAGAAATAATATCTGTTGACAAGCATCAGCACGTACTAAATTTAGTTGTTTAATTAATTTATAATTAATTATAACATTCAAGGAGAATAATTAAAAGTATTCTAAACTAGTTATAATAATTAAAAGTATTCTAAACTAGTTATAATAATTAAAAGTATTCTAAACTAGTTATAGCAGACTTTACAGGTGAGGTCTGTCTAACCATCTCGGGGAACTGGGGAAAAAGTGATGGAACATTTTTCAAAGTTACCCATCGTTTTCCAAGGCGTAAGGGTGACACGGTGCAAAGGTACCGGCATCATTATGAAGTTCAGTATCGTGGGGGAGGAAAACAGTCTTCATCAAAGCTACCAGGATGCTCATCTGAAAGTCTTAATCTTGGCGGACAGCTTGCACAAAGGTGCCGGTACCTTTTTCAAATTTACCGCCATTAGCCAAGATACAAAAGTACCCTGACATAAAGACACAAAGTGCCAGCCCCATTATGAAATTCTGTATCATAAAGAAAGCAGTTGTCACCAAGGTTGTTGAGACACTCATGTGAAGATCTTAATCTTGGCCAATAGTTGGCAGCATGCATAAAGATGCTGGCATCTTTGTAACATTTTAAAGAAATCATCCTATTGGTGGGACATGAAAATTTCTTGCTTTTTTGAAATGAAGTAAAGAATTATCCAACAATTTTGATTTTGCAACGAGCTAATGACAACGGGATGAAGACTGAGTTTAATTCAGTTGCCATTAGTTTATCTTTAGATTATTTAGAATGTCATTAAATCTTTTTCTTCTCATGTCATTAAATCATTAAAGTCATTACATATTTTTTTCTGCATGAATTCTACAATTATGATTAATGTTTCATCTTTTTTAAAACCATCAATATCCAGCAACAAAGCAGCGTCACAGGCGCCAGCGTCTCGAGAAATCTCTCGAATTCCCGATAGCCCCAATCGCCCTTCTGGTTATTTTACCTTAATGATTTGTGTGGACAAATTAGTACGATAGAATTAATTAGTAAGCTTTTCCTTCGAAAATTATGGTTATGATTTTGATATGTTCTCTGTTTAATATATTAAATTAACAAAAGTGTTTCTGTCAGTTGTAAACATACGAATAGATAAATTCATAAAATTGTAGTGTTCCACTTTATGAATATTCTGCGTAAGGTTCTAAAATAGTAGTGTTCCACTTTATGAATGTTTTACGTAAGGTTATAAAATGGTACTATTATACGGTACTAACTAAACTGTATTTCTCTAAATATTCTTCCTAAATATATACTTCCAACTACAATTTTTTCAAAAATACATAATTTTATAAAAACAAATTTTAGATGGGATCATCCCGTGCGTATATGATGTAACTACTTTCTGTCCACGAAAAATAAAAATTTAATTAATAAAATATTTAATATATTTTAATAAATTTAACACAAAGCTTCTTAGCAGTATAAGGAGGGTATTTAGAATGCCGACTATAAGTTTTGTAGCCATTGTGTAGAGATATTATGTATTTATCGCAGCAGGAAGCATGAAAATCCAGCGATGCTCCAGCAATAATTCGAACTCAGGACCTTCCAACTTTTAGTCAGGCATGCTTCCAATTACACGACGAAGCAATGTTTTGACTACGAAGAAAATATCCACCCCTTAAAAGCGGACTGAGGAGAAGAGGGAACAGTCGCCAGATCCAGGCGAATCCCCATCCGCCACATTTTAATTTCAATGCCACTTGTAGAGCCATTATGCTTTTACCTGAGCAGGAAACAAGAAAAATCAGCAGTTACCTGCACCGGGATTTGAGCTCTGTACCTTCCGATGGCTAACTGGGGGTGATTTTCTTTCAATTATACTACAAAGGCACGCGGGAAGGAAGAAGAAAATTGCTTACAAATACTTTTTACTTAAGAGGAAAGCGTCAAAATGTGCATCTTCCGTTTTGTAGTGTACCTTTCAAATTGCATTGGAAAATCTGGAATTTGGATTAGTAATATCGATTGAAAACTAATCTAAGATAGTGAAGTTATTTCAGAATATTTGTCGCTAATTTTAGGCGTAAAAATTTCTGCATATTTCAGACCACGAAACATGAAAAAATTTCCATAACAGTTCAACAGCCTGGCCTGAATTAGAACCACTGACCTTCCAGTTGTCAATTCTGTGTACAGTAAGACCCCGCTTAACGCTGTTTCGTTTAGCGCTGTTTCGGTTTAGCGCTCTTTTATTTCAACCCGGGGATACCACGAAATCGCTGGCAGCATACGGGGATTCCCCGAAATATTATGCAGCGATAGGTTTCAAATACATATCCGAAAGAGTGTACTTGTATTTCTTGTTTGGTGCGGTATTGTACAGACATATTTTGAAGGGGTAAATGTGGAAGATGTCGAAGAAATAATTCAAGAAGCAGCGGCTAGTCTTTCTAATGATGAGCTCAAGGAATTAACTGAACAAGAAGAAAACAAAAATGTTGACAGCAGTGATTCAGAAGAAGAGCAAAAAGAACTTTCGATGGCGTTTGTAAAAAGGAGTTTGTCTACCATAACTGAAATAATGGATCAATTCATTGAAAATGATCCGAATTTTGACAGGAGCTCAAAAATAAGCCGTGGTGTTAGAGATGCTCTATCCTTTTATGAAGAACTTTTAAGAGAACAACGCAAAAGAAAAAGGCAAACAACATTAGATGCTTTTGTCATAAAAAGGCAGAACACTGAAAACGCGGAAGGCTAACTAAATATGACTGACTGAGAATTTTATTTGTTTTTTTTTTAAGAATATTCGTTTTGTTATTTATATTTTGTTTTTATTTTTGCAAGAAATAATAATGTGGTATTAATTTGGGCTTTAAGAAATAAATGTTTGGTTTTATTTTTATTAAAAAAACATACTTTTTAAATTTAATACCTAACCAATTTCCTAGCCATCTTCCCCTAACCCCAATATTTACATGTAAAGATAGCCTCGTTTAGCGCTGTTTCGCATTACGCTCTACTTTGATGGAACGTATCTCCCGCGTTAAGCGGGGTCTTACTGTACTAACCACAACTGTCGCTGGGATTCGAATCACTGTTCTTCCAATTCCCAGCTGGAAGTGTTAACTGCAAACATCATGAGAGCATGTACTAGGAGATGTGACAGTTCCTTGTAAATTCGTTAAAGCATAGTGCTTAATGAATATTTTACTAGCCGGAATTAGTGCTTTGTGAAGGAGGTGTATTAATATATATATATATACAAAAACCTTCCACCCACAATGCTAATTTGTGTATAAAAACTATCTTACTTATTTCGAGAAATTTTATAAGAACACTTTTAGGATCAAGATTTAAAGAAAAAAAAGTTGCTTGTAGCGCTATATACCCATATTAAATGCATTCGCGTCAAAAATCGAACTAAGTTTTTTTCCCTTTCGATTTTCTGTTGAGAGAGAGGGGGGAGAGACAAAAAGAGAACGAAAGTATCAGTATTCAGCTCCAAACTTCTAACTTAGATCGTCCCATAATTCTGTGGTTCTACTGATCAAATATCTCGATTTCCACTTGTTCCTCTTCATTTCGAAGGAAGATTATGGTTCCCATTTGTGAGAAACGCCAGACCATCCAATCTTTTAATTCCCGACTCTTACAAGGTCGTCATCGCCGGTCATAAAGTTGGTCTTTCCGTCGTTAAATCCCTGCTATTAATGTGTATTGGCTTTTCTTGTATCTCGGTTGATGACTTCGTTTGAAGTGTAACGCGTGACAAGAAAATTGATCAGTGTCAAAGCAAAAGCTCATGCTTCTTCTTCTTCTTCCTCCCCCCTCTTTCGCTCCAGAATTATTTCATTATTATTATTCCCTGCCGCTGTTTGCCGACGAAATTAGAATTGTTGAGCGATTTTCAATTGGAAATCGATGTTGCAGCGGAAAATATCGATATCGAATTGCTATCGACGTGGCTCCGGATGAGGAGTGAAAAGGGAAAAGGAAATGGAGAAAAAATAGAACAGTCTTCTCGTGTACCCATCAATCGGCAAAGGGTGCTGCCACAGTCTAAAAGAAAAGACTTTTTTTTTTTCTTTCTTTCTTTTAATTTAAAATTTTTCCATACCTTGAGCATTTAGGTTTCTTTTCAAATTACTTACAAATTTTGTTTGAGTGTTCTGGTTTATATATATTGAAAGATTCGTCATGAAAACACGATTGCAATATCAATATTGTTGATAAATTGCTATGGTGTGTTTCTTGTGTATCGAAAGATGATGGATGCGTTATCATTACCAGGGGAATAGATTTCTTTTCACTGCAGAACACTTACTCCATATTAATGTATTTCAGAATTCAGAACACGGTAATATGAATCATTTGCGCCTTTAAACAAGTAGATTTGTTTCTTAGATCGAAGCTTAATTACCGCCTAGACCAGTGTTTACCAAACTTTTTTGTTCTGTACCCTATCTATTTATCTCTAAAATTCTTGTGCTTCCATTGGCACATACATAGTTTTTAGTATTCAAAAACTGAAATGTTCACAAACGAAACTTAAATGATAGGTTTTTAGGAAGAAATTTCGAAAAATTTCGAATTCTTGAAGAAAATTTGGAAATTTGAACGTCCTTTTGTAGAGACATTAAGATTTTTTTCGAAGCCAGAGAGATGAAAAATTAGCAACGCCTTCGCCGGAAATCGAATCACGACCTCTGGAATACGCGTCCAGCGTGCAGACCACCGCACCACGAAAGCATGCTAGGAAGGCGGGAGATATATCTTGCACTTTGTCTCCTTATACTCTTTATGAGACCCTTTTCAAATTCCTCCCCCCCTTAATAATTGAATAGCACTGGGAAACACTGACCTAGACACATAATGGAAATCTGAACTTAATAATGACAATGATTTTATAGTCACCCCATGCATTTCGAGAGTTGCAGGCAATGGACCATCAAAATGCAAGAATTATTTGAGTTCTTCTACTGTGAATTCTCTCTTAAGTTTCTTATGTATGCCTTTTATATTGAAGCAAAATAAAAATGATAGCTTGGGTCTGCTAACAGGAAAGAGGCTAATAGCTTGATTATTTAAACATGCAACACTTTTATAAATTTCTTATCTGGAAAGATAGGCATAAATTTTCTATAAATAAAGTCTTAGTACATTTTTTATTGGGATTAGGAGACGTAATATTTTTCCACAACATAGTACTTAAAGGGCACAAACGGAAGAAATGAATAATTACGTATTAGCCAAAACCACTTTTTCTGATGACGCATTAACTTTTGTAAGCTCATACTCCTGACAGTTCAGTAATATAATTTAAAGCGTCTTTCTCGGCTTGTAGCGGAATCATGTGAACATTCATCTTTAGAAAAATCTAGGATTTTCATAGTGGCAGATCGATTAAGGCCGTTGAGTAAAGATAGTTCGACCTAGGTTTGAACCCAAACAGGCCTGCCGCTTTGTTGATTTTCTTCATCTTATTTTTCTCGATATGTATAAACTGAATAGAGCCAGTTCCCGTTAAAAAATTCTTCATGAAGGCATACTTCTCCTTAGGCAGGTATCTTTCTTGCGCTTTGCCATATTCATATAATCAAAGCAAATTTAGATATTCGATGAAGCCAATTCTAGAGAATTTTGAAACTAATTTTTGTTTTCAGGAACTTAGTTGGTGTGCAGTGAAACAGTGTATCATGTACGTTTAACGTGTGTTGCTTCATACTTTAATGAAAGAGTTCCTAATGTTTTAAATTTATTATGCGCTCTTAAAATTTATTATACGCTATATTTATAACTCTCAGCTATAAATTTCCATGGAATTTTTTACGTATCATTTATATGAAATAAATAAATTAATTCATATTTAACCTGCTTTTTGATTACAATTTCTTTTCTTTATAAACTATAAATATTTATATTTTGTATGCAGATTTCCATTATCCTATTTATGCGAATGACTACGTAACCCGAATTAGTGACGATATTATGAATTGCTAATTTAATAATAGTCCATGCACCCACCAGCGGTCGAGAGGTCAAGTCGCCGAACACTGGCAGTTCGGTCCGAGGTTTAAATCCTGGAGAGCTTACTGGTTGCATGGACGTTTTCGTGATTTTTCCCATGTGTTATAAGGTATTTATCCCACTTCCCTAGCGTGCCTTCGTGGTGTAACGGTAGCACGCTGGACCGGTATTCCAGAGGTCCGTGGTTCGATTCTCGGCGAAGGCGGTTGCATATTTTTCATCTTTTCTGCTTCCAATTAACCTAATATCTCTACAAGTGGCGCCCGGACTAAAAGGGTTGTGGATGATGTTTCTCCCAGGATTTGATCGAGATATTTGATCCGCACCCAGGATTTGGCAACTAGGTCCCCTAAAATCCTAGTCGCCCTTTAAAAAGGGGAGTATATAAGATATTTCTCCCACTTCCCTAGCGTGCCTTCGTGGTGTAACGGTAGCACGCTGGGCCGGTATTCCAGAGGTCCGTGGTTCGATTCCCGGCGAAGGCGGTTACATATTTTCTTCTCTCTGGCTTCCAAAAAATCCTAATGTCTCTACAGTGTAACGTGTATACGAGCCAGCTCCCCTTAGAAAATCCTCCACAAAGGCATCCCTTTTCCTAAGCAGATAGCCCTCGAGTGCTTTACCATAATTAAATAAACTAATTTACATATTATCCGTGCTATAAACAAGCATTACATTGTATATATTTTATTTTATACAAAATTCAACATCAGAATTTCCAAAACGTTTTCCTTGTCGGCCACATTATTTATAAATCTAAATCGAGAAACTCTGAGTCGTTTCTGTATACCGGTGAACAATTAAATTCACGCTGTGACGGAGCAAGGGTGCTTTCCAACATTCCTGCTTTCATCACATCTACTTCCCCATTTGTAACCAACCAACATGGATTGGCGCGTGCGATTCCGAAATCCCAGACAGAGGGCCGTTTTGATTGCATCCAATTAAATAAAGTCTCTCCGAGGGCTTTGCACCTATCGTGTCGACAGCTGATAGCGGGGTCAGCCATTAAAAGTCAGACCCGGTCCATGTGAGTGGCACTTTATCAAAGGACACCTTGAACGGGGCAGAATAAGTCATGCTCGAAATTTAGAAGCATGCTTCATGAAGACATATGTGCTGAGATAATTTCTAACCTGTCCTTCACGACGAGGTAGCTAGTTTGTTTCAAATGAACGAGCAAGTGAGATGAATAGTTTACGATAATGTGAAGTGGTTTTGGACACAATTAGGGTGGACTCACCGACATCCTTTTATTCCCTTTTTGGGAATCATGGTCTTCAACCGTTTAAAATTTTACTGGAATAAATGTTAGTTAATAAGCAAGGACGAAAGGTCAGTTGTAATGAAAGTTTAATTTGAACAGTGGAATTTTTCATTAACAGTATATTACTAGAAAGAGCGTAAAAAGTGCTTCGAAATGTTATTTTTGCAATTTAATCAATAAAAATTTTTCAAATATTCTAACAAAAATTTGCAAAACTACCATTTGCCATCCAAGCGGGATAGTAATTAGCGATGCTGACTGCCTTAACGAAGGACTCGTGTTCGAATCCCGCAGTAGGCATGGATGTTTATAAATGTATAGTGTCTGTGCAGCAGGGAGGCACTCCAAATATACGGCGAGCCGAAAGTCCGCTTGCGAGGTTGATGGTAGAGAGATGGGAGACTTTTGTACATGCGCCTCAGAGATGTTCTCCATCGAAACCGAGGGGGCGGAAATGAGCAAAGTCGTACTATCACCTGTATGGTGCTCAAGGTTCTTGCCAACGACAGGTGCATTCTTGCACTCCTTGCCACAATGAATTTTGTGGGCTTGTCCTGTTGTTACTATCAGATAAGTCACAACAACACAACAGGACTATTATTTAGTTTTTAATAATTTTCTATTTCATTCGTCAGAGAAATATTTTCAGCTTTATTTAAGGGCAACCTATAATGTAAATCCCTTTCATTTAAATAAAAATTAAACTACTGAAGTAACTACTGAAGAATTTAACATTTTCAAAGAACGTTTCTTGGGTTCATAATTAAGGCTTTCATAATTAATATTTCTTGGGTTCATAATTAATAATTTTAAGGAACTGAAAAGAAAAAAAAAAAAAAATAATCCTTTTGTTACAGTTTGCCAAATGGTTTGACTTTTAAAATTATTTCCAACCCACTAAGATTAACAAACGTAAAACTATCAATATGCCCAATTTATTTTAGATCACTAATCTGATATTTATTCTGCGAATTTTATTTAAAAAAAAAATCCTGCTTTTTGAGAAATATCATTAAGGGCAATTTGTTAGTTAACTAATAACAAATTGATTTTTCTTTACTACACATACCGATGTCTTTAAGAAATGATCAAGCTCAGTTTGTCTGCAAAATCCAAACATGTGTGAAAGCTGAGGTAAGATCATCAAACTCATAAATAAATTTTTACAATAATATTAATATATTCCAAAATTAATAGTCTTACCATTTTTAATTTTAAATTATGAGTGCACTAAATTAATAAGTACAAATGAAATAAAGTGATTCTTGAATTTTTCTCTTTTCTTTTGGGAGAATTTGTTTGAAAGAAAAACGTGATATTGCAACGCAAAGGGAATCTAATAAATCTTAAGAGCAGAATTACAAATTGTTTATATTTCAGTATAGGTGTCATCAGTGATTTAGCGAAAAGAATACAACTGTAACGTATATATTTTTAGTATTTAGAGATAAGGTATTCTGAAAACTTAATAACTGAAACTAAAATGTTCCGAAATAATTCATCTGACACTAAATATTATATCAATCTGTGTCAAGGGTCTTCAAACTTTGTCCAGTCATGGAACCCTTAGAACTATTAGGTTCTTTCGGGGAGCCCCCTCCACCCTTAAAAAAATATGTCTTAAAGTAATATTTGAAGCAAATCAATATGACATAGCAAAAGTTTTAAAGTAAAATCAATACGTTATATAGGTACTTTTTTAAAGACAGTTGAAGAAAAGTACTGTATTTTTATTATAAAATTTAACTTAAAATTAATGTAATTTGCTCGTTAATAACATTAACTCGTGATCCAGGTATCACTTACCCTTGCATTATATTTAGTGTGTGGAGTATGCTTGCATTTCATAGTTACAGTTAACTTATAGAGTCATTAGTTTATTTTTGAAGCAGGAGACATAAAAAATGAGCAATGTGCTCACCAGAACTCGAACCTGGATGTCTCGAGTACGCGTCAAGTGTGCTAATTGAATTCATTGAAATACCATGCTAAAATATTAGAACTCTTCGGCGCACAGGTGAGTATCTTTTTAAATAATCCTAGACTAATACTTTGCATTCATTGAGGGAAAGTAACTTTAAATCAGAATAAATTGTAAGATGTTAAAGATTTCCCTCTAAATGTCCTTGATGTGTAATAGTCAACACAACTGAAATGTCTCGGGTTTGATTCCCGGACATAGAACAGCTTATTCTCCATGCTTTTCGGTACAAACTTTCTAATGGCCTCTATAGTGCACTCGAGTTAAAATGTTGTCAATAATAACTGTTCACCATCTTGATCTAGTCCACTGCATCTTCTTCCTCAATTGCCCTATACATGGCGGGAATTAAAGAATTCCTTCTACGCGTCCTTGTATTTATAGTAATCAGTATATCTAGTTAGCAGCTGGAAGGTCTCGGTTTGATTCTTGTAGAGGGCACAGCTGATTACTCACAACCCCAATTCAAATAAATAAATGAAGAAATAAAAATTTAAAAAAAGGAAATCTGAAACCTTTCAGATTTTCTTTTTTAACTGACTGATTTTGTCTAACTGTCTGAAGTGAACTGAATAACTGAAAGGTTTCAGATTTTAAATTGCTTCCAAAGGGGCGTTTTTATAAACATTTTGTGTGTTACCTTTATTTATTAAATATCATGTTCTTCACACTTAAACGATAAAATTTAGTTCAAAAGCAATACCACAAAATATTTTAAATTGAGCATAGCTGTAGTATTTCCGATACACAGTCTCAAGCACTGGAGATAAAAATGTTTTTTTCTGTATAACGTTGCCATGGCTCGCTTTGAAATCCTTAAGTTTGTTAATCAAAAATTCGTTGAAGTTTTGCAAAATAGGAAATCGATAATAAAACAAATTCCAAATTTGAGCTTCTACGTGCTCATATTCGTAGTAGGATTACGTCATTCAAAATTTGATGACTCTAAGTACCGTTGTTTTATCACAATGCAAGAAACATACATACGTTCATGTAGATTCTTCATTATTTAATTTCTTCAAATATAATACTGGGCGATAATATTTGGTGGCAACAGTTTGGAAAGTGAAACGTATATTCAGAGTGATTCCACGGAAAGTCACAAAACGAAAGCAATAGTTTCTATAAAGCGCCCGAATCCAAATATGGTCGACAACAACTTATCGCCATCTTGATTTGATTTATTGAGTTTTCTTTCTCAGTCGAGGGGAAGAGGAATTACACACACACACACACACACACACAAAAAAAAAAAAAAAAAAGAGCTTGTAAAAATAATAATTCATTTAAATTTAAACGAAACATGTTAAAAACCCGCCATTGTGAAAAGATAACTTTTCTTCAAAAGGACAATAGCAGAAATTACAAGTAGAGATTTTCTCCACAACTAAATTATGTATCTCTTAAATTTTATATGAGCTTCATATTATATACTTAACAAAAAAATATGTAATTTTCGTTCTTAGCATATTATTAACTAAGTTCCTTCGATCAATCTTTTCAGGTATTTTTTCTGAGTTGCACTAAAAACTCTTGCGTGAAAAGAAAACCCTCTTGTAAATGCAGCAATCGGAAGTACTGAGCATTACGAAGGATGATGACTGAAGTCGCAAGTGATTTTACAGGAAACATGCCTAAGTGATTAATGGATACTTCCAGACATAACGGTCGAAATGCGGATATGGCGTCTTGACCTTTCCTCCTTTTTCAGTTCTTGCCATGTCCGGTGTTCCGAAGAACATTTATGCATTAAGAAGTGATTCAGCTGCTTTTCTTTCTTTTTTAGAAGATCTTTATAACCTGTGAAATTACTGTTCGACTCGGAATCTTTGGATGTAACACATTCCTCTTACACAATTTATAAATTGAATGTATGCTTACTATTTCCGTAGCTCAATTTTTGAAGCAAAAGATGGATTTTTATTCCAGAAAATTAATTCTTAAAAAAGTAAATCCATTAAGATAAATTTTTATAGTAAAGTATGGTAATGTATCATTAGATATAATTATGGTATATAAGGAAAAACAGTTAGATATAAACTTTGCATAGAGGTATAAAATATTTTATTGGTGACATCTAAAATAATTTTGACTGAGCATTCTCCGCTGATTTCCTTAATCTTATTATACTAATTAAATAAATTTGAAGTTCATTCGTACGCAATTTTGTATAGTAAACGCAAAAAATTCATTAACGTAGGTCATTGGAGCACATGCTGCAACCTCTTCGGCTCTGTTAATGACATTTGCCTTATCACTTACTTTGGCAACTCTAACTGGGATGACAGTCATCGATAAGTCAACGAGTGCTAAAGGTACTAGGAATCTTTCAGGCTGTGACAATTCTTAGGATATTCCATTATGCCATACCGGAAATTTCTGTTTTCAGCTATAGATTTTCTGTTTTCATTTATGGAAAAACTGTGTTCTCGTTGGTACTGTGATGTCGTCTTCAGCTATTTTATCTGAAACTTTGACATACATATCCTCTAGTATTTCGTACACAAAATAGATATTCCGCTTACATAATCATTTGCAATAACCCTACAAGCAGGACGTCAGTAATCTACAGGCACATCCAAAGTAAACCACATAAAATACTTCTGCTTACACCGTTATTTCTTGTAACATTACAGACCAACTATCTTTAACCTTTACTGATGTATTCTTCGGTAATCCACATACGGAAACTATGTTATGCTCACACAATTATTTCCCATAGCATTTGTAACTACAGAAGAGAAAAATGGTATTATTTGTAAAGTTTATCCTAAGTTTATAAAAATTATTTCTAAGTTTATGCCCCTTTCCTATCTCTCCTGGCTTCAGCTTACAATTCCTTACCAGAATGAGAGTTTTCAGAATCGCGTTTTATGCAATTGAGAAGGAATCGAAGTTCCACTGACTTCGAGAGAGAGAATCAAAAGATTCTGAATGACGCGCATTTGCCTTTTGGCTATGTCTCTGTAAGCTGTTACTATGCTCGGCCACATTACGTGCCCTTGATAGTTCGCTAGATAATTCGATATTTAGGAGCCAAATAGCTCAGATTTGTGTTAGCTTCGGCTAAATCTCATTAGTTAATTCTTATTTCTTACACCTTTGAGTTCAAGCCCAAGTGGAGGCTTTGCTGTACGCCCTGAGAAAGGGGCCGACTGTATATTTTTATTTTGAGCAATAAAGATAATTAACCCTTCTTGAGTTTACGTTTCTATTTCTGAACTTAAGCGATTATTCGCTTAGCTGTTCACTAGATTACTCAACACTGAGTTAATAGATGAAAAGGATGAATCCTGCACATTAGAGATCAAACATCTGTCACTTTTATTAAAAATTATAGGTCAGACAAGTGAGCATTAGCAACAACAACAACCTTTACAGATGAAACCTTTTGGTATACTAAAACTATATTATGATTACAGAATTACTACCTGTAACATTATATATCAAACATTTGTAACCTTTACAGGTATAAAGTCTCGAAGTCAGTGGACATTACTAAAAATATCCCTGTTTGATTACTCAAGTAGTCCATGGCATTCCAGTTTCATGAGTTTTTTTTCTAACTCGACACAATATTTTTAGAGTAAAATAGGGTAAAATATATTTCAAGTTTTTCAATTATTTTTAATGTTTAGTACTGTGCTAAATATAGTCTATATATGATAATATTATGTATGTGTTAAATTTAATGAATTCAATAGGTTTTGCCTTATCAACTGACATACACAGTGCTTTTCTTTGATCAATTATTTGGAATCCAGGAATGGATTAATTCATTTTATATTAATTCTTACAGGGAAAATTGTTCCGTTTAGCGAATATTTCGAATGACAAACTTTCTTCAAGAAAAAATTAATTTCGTGAGCCTAGGACTCACTGTATATTATCATATACTAAATAAATAAAATTAATCTAGAGAAATGAGTAAAATAAATTCTCAATAATACTAATGTGTTCGGATAGATTTTAGTGTTGCTGTAGAATCTGAAATTCGTTCTCGAGAATGTTAGTCGATGGCCCGTTAACTACAGAAGAGAAAAATGGTATTATTCTCCAAGAGTGACTCTCAATAACAAATGAGCCAATTTTCAAAGCATATTTGAAGCTTTTCCTACACACTAATGCCCAAAATTGAAGACACAATTACATTTTTTGCAATAATTTAATAATAGCTCTTATTTAGGCTTTAAAAACTGCTGGTAGCTTGTGGACAGTAAATGTAAGTTGAGTATCTAATACGATACCTGCGGAAGATTGTGAAGTCAAATTAAATGCACAGCGCCGTAAAGAAATGACGACTAGAGAGCGCTATCTAAGATCTCGCTATTTCATCTGGTAGAACAGTTTCTGGGCAAACTATATACAGATGCCAAGCACAGAAGACCTTTTGCAATCAGTGATCCAACGGTATGTATCCCCTACAAGAGATAGCGAAAGTTTACAGTACACAGTTCCTCGACATAAACTAGGTTTATGGCTTTTTCAGTGATACTTCGAGATTCAGTATACTGAGTGATTCTTGACGAATCTTCATTTGTAGAGAACCTGGAAATCCAATATTGTTCTGCTAAATGAGAGAAATAATCACTTGGGAATGAAATCCTTATATGTGGAGAAGCATCCTGCTTGACGGGTGCATACCATTGCATGTCTTCTGTGTGACCACGCAACATTATAGGGATAAGTTTCTTGAACATTATATGAAGTTTTTCAGAGTGCTACTGGAAAAGACTTTGTGTACGATCACACAAGGCCACACATAGCTCAAGTTGTCCACGATTTTCTAGAGGAAGAGAGTATTTGCCGTTGATGTTTGATGGAAGTATACCACTGCATGTCTTCTGTGTGACTACGCAACATTATAGAGGTCACTTTCTTGAGCCTTAACATGAGGCTTTCTGGGAGAGCTGTTGGAAAAAGACTTTATTTTTGTTTACGATAACGCAAAGCCACACATAGCTCAAGTCGCCCACGATTTTCTGGAGGAAGAGTGTATTTACTGTATTTGGTGTGGCCTGCATAGTCACCGGATGGACTTCTTAATTCCAAGTTACAGTATGTCTAAAATACCCTAGAAAGAGCTATTACGCGACGTGGACACTCTCAGAAGAACTTTCAGGCATTAAAATTCAAAATCTCCAGGCATTTTTCTTATTAAGAAAAATTAAGAATTAACCTATTCTCCACGTTTCGGAAGAATGGGATTTATTAGCACAAGCTGTGTTCATCAACCTCATTTACAGTAGTATTTGGGACCATTATGAGGCATGTAAAGTTGTGCGACATCGCCACACTTTTTATTAGCGGGACCATTCTGGAAATGTGAGCTGTTATGTTTTGGCCATTCTCATTACAATAAACTAATATTTTTTTATATCACATCCTTTTCTTTCTGTAACTTTTATTTTGACACCTATGTCAGATATCACAGAAATGTCAGAAAATGACCCTTAGTAAATCTTCTATGAAAGCATCACTGCTCCTAAGTTAATAGGCGCCGATTATCCTTTTTTTCGTAATTAATAGATCTAATATAATTGAGCAATAGAACAAGTATTAATTCGCAAGATTTATAACTTTTATTTATTTAAAAACAAATCGTATCTTTTTAAAATAGTGAATCTGGATTACATTTTAATTCTGTGGGATTTAACACCGAGCTAGAGCTGAAACGGACAAGAAACGCAAACTGGTATAACCACCATTCTCATATTTAGAATTTGTACTACTAGCTCATCTTTCAAAGAAACATACTAACCTGCAAATGCAGTAGAAGTACTATAAACCTCCTTCTGTCATAAATGGTACTCGTACTAAATTTTTAAAGCGAATTTGTTGGCAAACCTTTCTTTTCGAATAACTCCTTCTATTCCAAGCGCCCACATACAAAAGCGTCTCTAGAATCTGAACGTGACTTTATCTTCTACCCTTCCAGTGTTATCTCTCCAAAGATTTGTCTTTGCCACTGGTAGATAAAAATCGAGTCTGATAACATTTCATGTACAATCGCTCAGGAACATTTTTTAACTGATAGAGAACAACAAATATTCGATCACTGAGTGCAACAATATTATTTTTACTCAGTTCGAGTGTTTTATAGCTTTAAATCAAGAATTAGAAGGTTGAATCTGAGTAAGAAGATATAGAAATTGAAAAGATTTGGAAGAAGTGATTGCTTTAATTCTTTTTTTCACAAAAGAAGGTAAAATTGAAAAAAAAAAAAAAAAAAACTGAAACTTTGGAATTAACGATGTATTGTGGTTAAATTCAAACTATTAAATTTAGTATGAGAAATTCTATGAAAAGAGTGATTATAATTATCTTCATTAATGTTGTTAGTTTATCTGAAATTAGTGTAATTGATTTGATTGAAAAATATTCAAAATAAGTATCTTTTGATTTATAAAAGTCATATAATAATAAAAGAGAGAAAGAAAGAAAGAATTTTTTGCTTTCATCATGTAATGTCGCATTAAAAAGTTATTTTTTAAAACTGATTTATACGCAACTTGAATTTACAGTTTTTGATTTTGAATTTGTAAATATTTTGAATTCATTTTTTTATCCATGTTACTATCGATTTCATTCTTCAAAACTGTGATCTGGATATTTATATTTATTAGTCTCCAAAATGATTAATTTTGATTTTATTTATCAAGTGACCTTATACATTACAAGATGTCATAAGTAATAACATACCTACATACAATTATATAATCATTTTTATCACTAAAGACTATACTATCACTAATACTACCATAGTTTCAGAATATTTTTATTGCTTTAACAAGTACTATATAACTTGAATTATAATTCATACATTTTAATATAATACATAATTAGCATTTCTGATGTCCACATATTGTAGGGCAGAAACTCGTAGTCTGCAAGTCCTTAGACACTTTGTAAGCTAGTAACCAACCCAAAGTGGGCTTGTGCCATAATGCATCACAGATCGCTCCCTCGTCTAATAATCTACGAATGGAAAAAAATAATTTTATTTTGGATTTAATTAATTTTTAATTGAGTATTAGAATATAATAACCTCAAAACTGTAATTTTAAAATTATTATCATAATTAAAATTGTCATGCATGGACTGATAATACCAAGGTTTATTTTTGAAGAACAATTATAGTAGATAAATGATTATGAAATATAGTAGTCGTAAAAAGAGGGGAGATGTAAAATTGATTTATATTAAAAAAGAACTTGAGTACATTATGTTCGCCTATATAACATTATATGGATAGAGTTTCTTCACAACCCACCCCCCTCTAGAACATTTTGCTTTCCTAGTAAAATGAATGCATCTCAAGGTTAATTCCTTACAAAATGGTGTCATCTAAATGAATCTAGTAATATTTAAATGCCATATCAATGATATGTGACCGAACATAAAATTTTTAGCGTTGCTACAGTTGAAAGTTATATATAAAGGAATTTCTTATGTATAAAATGAGTATAAAGTACTTAATTAACATGAATTCTTCTCAAATAAAGTGTTAGACATTAAACTCCATTCAAATTTTTTTTGCTGTCCTTATTTGAACATTTTTTCATGCTTGATTTCAGCATGCACCAGCGCTGCTATTGTATTCATAGTAAATGAGCATCCTTTTCAGCCATTGGCTATTTTATTAGTAGTAATACCCACCGTACATTGCGCGCGGGTTAAGCAGCCAATCAAATCACTGGAAGCCAAAGTCAACAAAAAAAAAAAAAAAAAAAATGGTATACCAATAACATAATTTTCTTCTTTTCATCGTTAAATGTAATTTTTAAATAATACAAAAGTTGGAAAAAATTAAGTCTTATTTCCTTAACTTATTATTCATAAAAAGTCTAAAATATATAATTGTGAAACTTTTATTATCAGTTCTCGCTAAACCATGTCTAATAAACATTTTATTAAAGATACTGTGGAAAAACATTTTGAACTTTTTGCCTAAAGTAACATATCGTGCAAGAAATAAATAAACCGCAAGTTTTGGTTTATAAATATATTTCAGTTTTTTCATATTTGTTTATTATATATTTATATAGGTGCATAGACTTGCAAGGATTATTACATTTTATTAATAAACTAATATTGATTGATCTAGTAAAGTTCGCGTATCTAGAATTTGGAAGTATTATTTAGTTCATGATTCCCAAATTTTGCTTTTCTATGACTTAAAATAAATAAAAACATACTTTAGTGTTGATTAAAATAAATAAAAACAAACTTTCATGCATGACCCTAGTTGAATTATTACACATTTTATGTTTTTCTAGAATAATATATTTATGCATTCAAATTACTGTTTAATTTCAGGTGCTTCAAATTTCTTCAGATTTAAGCTTTAAGGACATGTTTTTTTTTTTTTTTTTTTCATTAAACTAACCTTCCGAAACATATAATGATAATTTAATTAGCATATAAATGTGAGATTTTTCTAAAATTGGCCAATAATATTTTTAAATATTTTATTACCGAATAAGAAGTCCTTATCAATTGGCTTTAACTAAAATTACTATAGGTTTTCAAAAGAAAACCTATTTTACTTTGAAATTATTACTTATTTTACTTTGAAAATATTTGCAATGAAAAATGATAAATATTTTAATAAAAACTGTGCTGATAAAACTACACAAATAGTTAAGCAAATATATACTCAGTTAACGAAAGATGTTAACTCTCTGATAGTTAATAATTAATTAATTAAATAAGCAATATTGCACGCAAGCAATTTTTTTCATGTATTTACATGTCCTTGCATAATTAAGTATTTTTTCGCTGGAATTTTTATTTATTTATTATTTACATAAATAAAAAAACTATTGCTAAAATACATTTATCCATATTGTGAAGGATGTGTAATGTCCAGAGCTACAGTTAGTGAAAATTCAACACAAGTTTACATCTGAGAATACATTACACATAATAAATAATATACAAAGTATTAAACAAAGGATATAATAAAATTATAAATGTATTTCCCTCTTATACCTTTAGTTACTTTAGTCCTTATACCTTTAGTTATTTTAGCTATTTTTTAAAAAATTTAAATTTTCTTTTCAATACCGAATGAAGAATCTTGGTAGTGACTGACAATGTAATATTTTTATCATCCCTCACAAAATAGAGGGAGAAATATAGAAGTTTATACACTTGTTCTGGTATTTTACTGCAATCTAGTTAAATGGTAAATTACCAGAATATTAAGTTAATACTCGCTGTTATTATCATCTACATTGCCCTCTTTCGGATGCAATTGTTTTCTCCAGGCATAAATCCAGTTAACCTGTAGTTTCCAGAGTTGTCCACTCAGCTTCCTCTTTCTTCTTTCATATGTATAGGGGAATGCTGCACTTCGATATTATTCTTCCCTGTTAAAAAAGGGAAAAGAATTGAAAAGTAAGTAACCAAAAATTTTAAAAGATAAAAAGGAATTATTACTGAATGTTGAAGGTTACAACCAAGGTCCGTACAGTCCGTTTCACTGTACGGACCTTGGGTTACAACATGAAACTTATTACCAATATTATATCAATACATGTAACTAGTATATGACATATTATGAAAGTAATTTTAAAAGTTAAAAATAGTTGTTGGAAAATTAATTAGCAAGTTAATAAATTGTTAAAAGGAATATATGTCACTGAATGGGGAAGGTTAGAAGCTGAAGGCATATTACCGGTGTTAATACATACACTAAATACTATAACCTGTTATGAAAGTGATTGCGAAAGTTAAAAAAATAATGTTTACGGAATTAGTAAGCCAGTTAATAAATTGTTAAAAAAATTATATTTTGTTTTGAATGTTTATAAATGTAATAACCTTAAAAAAGCATTAAAAATAAGCTGTCGCCAAATTATGTATAGTTATGAATATCTGGAGCTTTAGCACCAGCATTCTCACAACGAAAATATTTGAAGATTTATTTTGAATTTTTAGTTTTCATGTTTTTTAATTTTTTTATCTTCTTCATCAGCACTGTTCTAGTATTTCTTTAGCCCAAATGGGCGTTAGCCCAGAAGGGATATTAGTCTCAAAACGGCATTTTATGTCCAATCACTTTTCAGATCATTGTCACCGAATATTATCGCCCTGTATCATATTTAAAGGAAAATAGATAGTAAAAAATCTACATGAATGTATGTATGTTTCTCGCATTGGGTAAAAGCAACGGAACCTAGAGTCATCAAATTTGAATAAAATAATCCTCCATCCGAACATGAGCATCTGGCAGCCCTAATTTCGAATTTGTTTTATTGCCTATTTCATATACCGTAAACGTTAACAAATTTTTGATTGAAAAACTCAATAATTTCAAAGCGAGCAGTGGCAACACTGTAGGGAATAAAATATTTTCAATCTCCAGCGTGCGAGATTGTCTATCGAAAATTCTAAGGATAAGGTATTTTTAAATATTTTTAGCATAATGTGGCGTTAGCTCAAATGCTCTCGAAATGTGTCTGTATCTGTTAATGAAAAAAATTACCGTTTGGTCCTAATATAAAATCTGTAAGCTTTCATATTTTATTTACTTATTTTTTATTTACGTGCGCCTTGCCATAACACATGCAGTATAAAATTTTGAACTAAATGTTTGTACAAATAGGTTTACCATGCCAGCGTTACTCAAACTTATGGAAATTATGTGCCTGAAATCTAAGGGAAATTATAAATAACAATAGAAAAGAGAATAACACGAGTAAATTTTCAGTGCTACACAGTCAACTCCCAATTTATTCGAGTAATACTAGAGACGATATCCATGGCTAACTCAAAAATGAAGGTTAATCCAAGGTTAAAACGATTAATAACTTATGTTATAGTTTATATAAAATACTGCAGACAATTTACCTGCATTTTCAGGCCATGTAATCTATGAATAAGTTCATTTAGTTACGCAAATTAAATTTGTATTCAAAACAAACCCGCCTTCCTGGTTAATAGGGCATTGATTGGCGTTTCGGAGGTTAAATAGAACAACCTTCCTACTCAGCTCCAGGAGAGTGTTGCTTCAACATATGAGTTGTTTTCACTAATCTATAAATAATTGCATCTCTTTTTTTCCTCCTTCCCTTCTAAATTTATTTATTAATTCTTAGTAGAATAATCAAACGAAGAGAAAGATCGCAAGCACTACTTTTTATCCCCCCAACATCTTTATTTTATTTATTTTTATTATTTTACTTTTAATTTGCCTAAGTAGACGTAGACTCATACGTATTTCTAGAACTTCGCAACTACGGTAATATGCTTTAGTGCTATATGGAATATTACACTAAACTCGTTAACTTCAAAGCAAGCATTGGAAAAAATATTGTTATGTGGACGCTCATAGAATAATATTCTTTTCGAAACACAGAGTAAACTTCTTTTTAGCAACAACTGCAGTCACAACCAGGGGGGGGGGAGGGTATAATCATGATAAATAAAACAGAACCGAAAAAAGTATGTTCATTTCTATGAGAAGGAAAGCACGCTGACGCAATCTAATCTTATACTTAATGAAGAAATAAGAAAGATTTCTTGAAAAAAAAAAAAAAAATAAAGGAAAAAAAAAATCTTTTTTTTTTTTTAGATGGAACAGCTTTTACTTTCAGAGTCTTCTAGTTCAGCAGTCAAGATAAATTTCGGAAAACCGCAACGTTAATTTATGAGCACAATCTCCCCTGATTTATGGGCGCGTGCATCTCTTTAGCCTCTGGCTAACGCTGTCTCTGCCACCAGACGGCGTGTTGTCGCTTTACTAGGGCTCTTCATCAGTGTAGTAGTGTCTCTGCACCACGCGTTTTTTATTGAATGCTTCCTTTTCAAATAAAGACAGTAATGGCTGCCCTAAGGTCGCGGTTTAAGCGTTTTTCCGGACTTTTATGCGGCTTTTCGAGTGACATTGTAGCTATTTTAGAGAGGAATTCACCTCTCAATGGCCATCGAACATAGTACATTACAAAAGCTGGAACAAGTTGTTTTTGACTGTTAAGCAGTTTGTTGCTGAGTTGGAGTGTCAATGACCTTCATTCCCTCTCCCTTCGCCAGTTGTTGAAAAAGAATGATTCAAAAACAAGTGAGCGCGCTTCTGTTTATTGCGTTTTCTTTTATAGGAGGAGGGAAGCTAGATTTTAAATTAATTTTTTAGATGATAATTGGTGATTACACTGATTCAGCACAAAATCCCGTTTTGAGACTTCTGAGCTAACACTCCTATGTACTAAAAATTTGCTTTTTGAACATAAATGAAATACTAATGATTTATCTTTTATATTTTGTATCTCCAAATAATATGAAATTTTCTTATCATACCTCGTCCATCGCCCATTTCAACTCAAATGAAGATTCTTCATTACTAGAAGAAAGAAATTAGAATTCCTGAGTCTATTATTCGTTCCTATCTAAATATTAACTTTGTGGAGAATTTAATTTAATTTACTTAACAGATATTTTACGCTAAGTACCTTTCCCATCGCTCTTGCTTTCAACTCACACTGTCTTGCCAAAATGCAAATGCACTAGCGCGCGTATATTCAAATGAGGTAGAATGAAGTTAGTACTTAAGAGAAGGGTTTAGAAGCGTGCTCTGCCTGCCTGAAGGCCACATTTGCTGTCTTTGATTAGTTAGCGATTAGATATCTGTGGTGTTGAGCTGTTCTTGCCATTAGGCCTGTTTACGGCGACTACCTTTAAGCCAAAAGTGTTGGCTTTCGTAAGCATAAGTTAGTTTCATCTGCGAGTCTTATTTCAGTTAATAAAGAATCCTTTACACTCTTCTCCTGATTTTGTAGGGCTTAAAGATTTGGTGATTTAGTCTTCTAACATCAAGGTCAGTTTATTATTAACTGGCATTATTAACTGTTTATGCTTCAATTTCTTAAACTGTACATGATTCAAGCTATACATACAAAAGTATTACTAGTAATGGGCGAACGCGTGTCATATGTTGCCGCCTTCCCAATGAGAGAGTGCATGATAGACAATTACCATTGTCAAAGGGCTTTTGTACCTCATTTAATTTTTCCCTTTTACACGTTTCATTTTACCTATTCTCTTCCCTCCCTTCATATTTTGATGATTATTTTACTGTCGATTGTCATTAATATTTTCCTTGCAGCAGTAAAGAATCTGGCAATTTTACTTATTCACATTCTTATTAATCATTTTGATATAAATTAAAATATATATACATGCTGTAATACATCCCCACTTATCTAAGCTTGGTATGGACAGGGGCAAAGCTAACAGACAGGGGCAAAGTTAAGCTATTCCTACCGCTGAAGTCACTTATTTACAAAAGTGAGAAAAGCGGAGAATACAAAAGGATTAGGGAGTAGTTACTGAGCCGACTAAAAGTCGGTGACGTCACACAAGAACAAACTTTATAGTGTAGTAACTTGGTATGTTAAAGACATATTACAAGAAAAAAGTTAAATCGTCTAACACTGAGTTTCAGAAACTTTTTTTCTTTCAAGTGTGCGGACCACTTTCAGAATTTAGAACATTATGCGGACTATCTTATTCTTGTCCTCTTTAAAAGCAATTTTTTTAGAATATTTTAGTACCAGTATATTTATATTTTTAAAGTGAAAATTATTTAATTTCATATTTTTATTCAGTAATTAAATTAAATAAAAAACTTTTTATATTAAATTGATAGATTTTATATTAAATATTTTATACATTTTATATTAATTTTATATTAAATATTTTTATATATATATGACTTTTTATATTAAATATTTTTATATATTTTTTAATAATTCAAGGCTATCAGAATTTAGATAATCAGAATCAGATATCAGAATTTTGATAAAAACATTATTTCCGAAAAATAATGAAATCTAACTTCTAATGTAGTCTACCGGCTCCTGTACCTATATTTGGGAAAGTTTCTTACTTTTTATGAAAAAATAAAATTTTAAGAAGTTTGACTCCCGCATGACAAAACTGACAAAGATTGTAGAGTCCTTAGATTTATTTTGAAACAGAAGACGTGAAAAATGAACACTGTCCTCGCCGGTACTCGAACCAAGAACCTCTCGAATACGTGCGAGCGTGCTGACCACTACACCACGAAGGCACGCTAAGAAAGCGGAAGAAATACTTTATATACTCCCCTTTTAAAGGGTGACTGGGGATTAGGCGATCCATTAACCAAATCCTGGTGGTGGAGAATCACCATCCACCACCATTTTTTAGTTCGGGCGCCCCTGTAGAGTCATTAGGTTTATTTTGAAACAGAAGACGTAAAAAATGAGCAATGTCCTCGTTGTGACTCGAACCGCGGACCTCTCGAATATGCGTCGAGTGTGCTGACACGAAGGCATGCTATGAAGGCTGGAGAAATACCTTATAAGATATGTTATTTCAAAATTTGCAATTTCTTGCCTAGCGGAATCGGTTAACTAAGTTAGAAGAATTCGAAGAAATAAGTTGGAATTAAGCGCAGTAAAAAGTGTAAGCCGTATAAGTGCCATGGTGTACTCATCAGATTTCTCGAAAATCAAGGAGGACCACAATACCACGTTTCCATGACAATTTATGGTGCGCTGGCTAACAAATGTCGCACCTTAAGATAAAACTAGGTAAATACCTACCTCTTAAGAAATGCTTAATTTAAGAGATAAACGATACAATTTTTTTAAAAAAAAGCGCATTTTAACTGTGCTATTTCTTATCGATAATACGATATTAAATATAATACGATGATATCATATTAAAATGTACATCAAGGAGATATTTTGAAACCTTCTTCAACTTTTAAGCTTTCAATTTCTTAGCATCAAAATTTAAAAACTAATTGTTTCTTAAATTCCTTGAAATAAAGAGACTTTATATTTTACCTGAATTTGAAATTCACTAAACCAGATCTATCACAAAACAAGCATTACGTTCAATAACCTGTTATCACCTGTTATCAGCCCCTTTGATTAAAATAATACTTTCTAAAAAAAAAAAAAAAAAAAAAAAAAAACCAGAACGAAAATTTAATTACCTATATTTAAGAGAACACATACACACACGAATTAAACACTGCTGCTTATTGTACAATAAATGTACTATGTAAACTTAGTATAACATCAACGTAATAATTTCTCTCGCGATAAATTAGGAAAGAAAACCATTAACTTCCTCTCAAAACAGTAAAATCTCTTTTATAAAATAAATAGCTTTCTCAACCACCTTTTAATTACACACGAACACGAAAGAGAAAAATTCTGTTATATCACAACTTTTTTTCTCACCCCCCTAACTTATTTTTGTTCTTGACTCGGCCATCACTCCTCTCAAGGTAGGTGCCACGGAAGGCTTCATTCATCGCATAGCTCGACAGTGGCTTGACACGCGACCCACACTTCCTTTCGGAAAAGGCATTATCTACAGGCAGATAAGAGAGAAAGGAGGAAAATAATGGCGCTTCGGGGCTGACAACTTAATCGAAGGGCGCTAAGCCGAGAGTCCATTTTTATCGACGCTCTAGCCCCCTGATAAGAGTCCCTGACGGCACCCTAGACTCACTCATGCGTGGTACACCGCATGTAATCATATTTTTTAAACGTTTGCACTCAGAAATTCAAATTAAATAATTATAGAATACAATCTCCAGTTGGTCTCAGTAATGCAGATGCATTTAAAAGATATTAATACACGATGCTTTTATTGGATTTGCAGTATATGTAATGCGAAAGAGAGACGATTCCTCACTTTATAGAGACAAGGTTTTAAGGAAGACGAGACATGAAAAATCAACTGTGCACTTGCCCGGATTCGGGTATGGATCTCTATCGCAGTAGTGGCCGAGTATTTAAGACCCTGAATGCTGAGATTTCGACTCAAGTTTGATCTCAGGCAAACAGGCTAGTTGTATGGTAGGTTTCTGTAGTTTTCCTTTTGAATACGAGCCAGTTTCTCTTATTAGAAAGTCCTCCACGAAAGTAGCTCTCCACTTCAGCGGATAGCCTTCACGTACTTTGTCATATTCCAGTAACATAACTTAACCGAAGACACAGATCTTCCAGTTACTGTCTGGATTGACTAACCACTTGTATCATAAAGTTCAGACGCTGGCTTTAATGTCATAACTGGTTTAAGCCGAGCTTCGCTGCTAGGTAACCTTACCTTGCTATGTCACAAAACCTGGTTTAGGGATTTTGGCATAAAGTTCCCAGATTTCATCTATATGCCGAGTTGGCGAATCAGAGCGAACGTGCGAAACCTGTTGAACGGAGAAACAGAGCGGGAAAGCTTTAGACATAGCCACGCATGCACAAATTTAGCTTCTCTTCTGCCTGACAGGTGTGAACGGAACTCCCGTATTTTATGTCTTATGCCTGTATGCCTGTATGACATTTATGCCATCGTCTGAACGGAGCCCGGGAGAATGCAATGATCCGCTACATTATTCCTCGTTAAACGGTTGACTAGAAAAAGATGCGAGACGCAGTTCACCAAATCCAAATAGTAATGAGTAATTGTCCACTTCATTTAGTTAAGTGCTACTGTAGGGACCATTATGCATTTTGAATCCTGCAATAAAATGAAAATACAATAATTTTCCTTTTTATTCATCCTTACTTTAAAGCGACCGGAGAGAGGCAGAAGACCCAATCGACCAAATCCAAATGGTAACGAGTTATCGTTTCCTACTTTAGCTGGGGGCCACTGTAAAGAACGTTTCGATATAAATCAGTTGTGTTATCTCTAGTATCAAATCTCTAGTAGTTCTCTATCTCGAACAACTGATCTGGCATTTGCTAGTTGGTTTGCTACCCACTAACATTGCGAGATCCCCTGTCTTGTAAAGAATTATCATATTTCCCTTGAATGTGATAATTCCTTACATCTCCAGGGAAAATAATCCTGCCTATGCTATTCTCTGGTAGCAGTCAGTGACGATTTCATGTTCTCCGGTGTGGAATATTCTTTTAAACTGGGTACTTATGTACTATAATTGATATCATGATAGTATTTTACATTTGCTTATATGCTTTAGGTTGCTGTTTTTGTAATTCCTGGTCACTTATATAAATCACAATTTCGAATTCGATACATACACTGTTCGAATTATAATCAAATTACATTCTGATAAATCTTTGTAGGTTGAAAATGCATCTAATACACTTAGCTTCTACCACATATCACGCTTCTCGAATTACAGACAGGTTATGCTCTCACGAAATCTTGTAGGTGGAAAATGAGCTTTCCATACCATCTGATAAACCCATGTAGGCTGAAAAATGCATTAACTATATTTTATCTAATGGATATCATTGTTTAACCTAACCTGTTTTGGGCTGAGATCTATTCCTGATCAAAATGCGAATTTCGTAATAAAATGATAAACATCGCATGTACTTTATTGATTATTACACTGGAGAAATAAACCGACATTTGAGCTTGTATCCGCTCTCACACACACAACTAACTGAAAGCGTATCGGAACAAAAAATAATTCTGAAGAACTGGACTGAAATTAGTTGCTAAAAGTTGGCATACTTTGCTAACTAAGTTAATAGCAGAGTATGCCAACTATTAACTAAGTTAATAGTTGGCATACTTTGCTACTAAGTTAATAGATTATTTTATTACAATTATTTATTTTGATAAGGGTGTGGTGTGGTGTATTTAATTATGGCAAAGCACACTAGGGCTATTTGCCAAAGGGGAGGGATGCCTTTTGTGGAGGACTTTCTAAGGGAAACTGGCTCGTATACACGTTACACATGGGGAAAACCACGAAAACGCCCATGCAGCCAGCCCGTTCGCGGGTTTCGAACCTCGGACCGAACTACCAGTGTTCAGCGACTTTACCGCTCGGCCGCTGGTGAGCTATTTTGATAAGGTTATGAATAGTTAATATAAGACTTTGGGACATCGATGTTGTTGAGAACCGAGTTCTTGTCTTAGTGTTCTTTAAGAAGACAACAAATTTTTACTTAATATTTTTCCTTTACATCATACATTTCTCTGTATGAAGGAAAAAATATCTATATACATTGTGCATATGGCATTGTACTGCATATTATTATCCTGAGAATAAACCAAAAACTACAAATTTGAAGAGTGACTTCTACTGAATGCTAGTTTTCCATGACAAAGTAGCATATAAACTTAGTATTTTCCGGAAGAATTTTTTTTAAATAATTGTTTGAGAACATAAAGAAGTTTCCTTTGAGATCAAATCAAATTTCTGTAACGATTTAAAATGATAACAAAATTAAAGTTTAAATACTGAGATGGATTTTTTAGACAAAATCAGTGTTCATATTAATGTTTTTCTTCACTTAGGGTTAATTTCATGTTCAGTAAAATTTACTTACTTCACAGTATGTATGCTTTCAGATATGGATTTTCGTTTCGTATCCGAAATAATTTCGCATACGGAATAGTTTTCATTAGAAACCAGTTCTGCTTACAAATTCTTTAATGAATGCAAACAATCCCTCTTTAATTATATACGAAATAACGACCTACATAAGTATACCTAGAACAAAACTCCAGAAACAGAAATTCTGAATGCAGAAAATTTTATTTTTTCTTAAATTTTTATCCTTAAAGAAGTAGTTTTTTAGTATATAAAGCTACTGATTTTTTGCATGGCCAACTATCCAAAATTTTGCTGCAGTGCAGAATATTCCTGTTTGGATTTAAATTGCATGAATTAAATTACCTGAATTTAAATGCGTATTTCATTTCGACATCGTTAGAGCAAATTTTTATAGTCAAGCATTTAATGAGTTATTTTACGAAAGAGATAATTCAGATTTTTATGTTAAAAAGAGATAATTGCAGGGAAGCATCTAAAAGCTCTGCTTCTCATTTAAATAGCGTAAATCATCCGGAAGTAGGAGAGAATTGAGGCACCGAAGCCTCTCCTTCTCTGAGCTAAACTCTTGTTAAGAACAGTGATAAGCTTGAAGCACAATGACACATTCATCCAATGTACTGCTGATTTTAAATGACTTGGAGCCGCATTTGTTAAGCTGCCAAGATTAAACTAAACCAAACTCGTAATTTGCAATGAAAACATTACGCTGTAAATTTACATACAGTTTAAATCTATTTAGGTGATGTTAAAAGTTAAAAGCAGAAAAACATTTTTTATATTATTATTATTATTATTATTTTGTATTCATATTGGTCAAAATGAGCTTTAATAGTTCAAACGTTTTGAAAAGCGTTTTATGAATTCTGTGAGTACCATGCTCTTTAATGAACTTTCGTCAGATGTATCTTGATGAGAGGATGAAAAATATCCTGAAGCCTGAAATGCAAAATTATTGGAAGGAAGTAGGTTGGTTTGGACTAAAACAATTCAAGGGAGGATTATGTACCTGAAGGAAGAGATGTTATAAGGTATTTCTACTGCTTTCGTGGTGTAGCTCGAATTCGCTCGGCGCGTATTCGAGCGGTCCGTGGTTCGAGCCATTGCTCATTTTCATCTCTGCTGCTTCCAAAAAATTCCTATTGTCTCAACAGTGGTGTCCGAACTTAAAAAGGTGGTGGATGACGATTCTCCACCATCAGGATTTGGCGATTGGGTCCCTTAATCTCCAGTCGCCCTTTAAAAGGGGGGAGTATATAAGGTATTTCTCCCGCCTTCTTAGCATACCTTCGTGGTGAAATGGTCAGCACGCTCGAGCGTATTCGAGAGGTCCGTGGTTTGAGTCCCGGCGAGGGCATTGCTCATTTTTCCCGTCTCTCCAGCATCAAAAATCCTAATCGCTCTATGTAAAGGACTTCTTTAGGAATGTAAAGGACTTCTTTAGGAAAACTGGCTATTCACTTTATGCATAAAAAAACCAGGAAAACGCCCATATACTCATCCGTACATGGATTGCAGACAAGGTCGCCCATGTCATCTTGTACATGGATGAGTTTTTGCAAATTTTTCGAATTTGAACAGAGTCAAAATAACAATATTCAACGCTCTTATGTTGTAGGTCCCTGATGGGCTTTGATTGAAAAAATACCTACTCGTGCGTAATGAAAAATATAAGATGTGATTTCATGTTATTGTTGTGGTTGCTGTGACTGATCTTACTTGTCTGACAGTAATATCAGAATAAGCTTACGAAATTCATAGGGGCTAGGAATGCAAGACTGCTCCTGTTGCTATCAATAGCTTTAAGCACCGTAGAGGTGACACTACGACTTTGTTCAATTCCGCTCCCAATTTTGGAGGACAGTAACCCAGGGAGTCCGGTCCGAGGGTCTCTCAACCATCTTCTGCTACCACTAACCTCTCGAAAAGACTTTCGGCTCGTCGCAAATTTAGAGTGCCCTTATTCGGCACAGACACTATACATTTACAAACATCCATACTTCTTCAGGATTTAAAGGAGGGCCCTTCAGTGGGGCAATCAGCATCGCTAACTATTAACCCGGTTGGGAGGCACTGTTTTTAGGTTGAAGGTAGATTTAAAATCCCATGCAGACTCAGTGCTTTCGCTGAATGTATTGGCTTCTAGTTTAAAAATTACACCTTAGAAATAAAAGACGGAAAACATAAAACCATATATTTATAATGAGCTTTTATTTAAAAAAATATATAAATAAAAATTACAACTTGCTATTGCATCATTTTATTATAATTTAAAATACCATTTGGAGACTTTAGCACTTACTAAACAAACACAAGGCTTTGCTATTCATGACGTAGCTGTGCAATTTTCACTCAGTTGCTTGATCATGAGTCTGACAAGAAATATTTCCAGGAAATGAAGTAGAAACAATTTCTTTTTAATCAGAACGTGAAATTCACGCAGTAAAAATAACAGTACCTTTCTTCGAAATGTTAAAAAATAATATAAAAATCAGACATATTGATATATTTTTAGAAATCGGACTATCTAATGCTATTATAGCAATCATATAGTCTAGAAATAGTATATTCTTGCATCTTTTACTGTCCATTACTTCTTCTAGTTATTAGTTTATATTAGTAGAATATGTGGTTCCTCATTAAGATGAAATTATTTCTTATTCTTTACAATATTTCATTCGGAATAAAAAAAATAATCACTTAAACTTATATTCAGGTCTTAAAGTTTTTTTCGGAATTATGCAGTTAAGGAAAACGTTAAAATTATCAATATTATCGTAAATTTTAAGAATATCGTAATTTTTTCCTTTAACTTATCCGTTATTCATGCATTATTTGATTATTCTGCGACCTTATCTACAGTAACTTCACTTCCACTAGTTAAAAGAAACCCTTCAGCAAGTAAGCATACAGATGATCTTATGTTGATCATAAAGAGATCAAAGATTGAAAAGGTTGACAATTTTCAATAAATTATTTCGCAACTCTCTGTTATATAATATAAAGTAATTGAGCTCAATAAAGTTTTTATTAATTTTTATCAAGAAAATCTAATAAGATTTAACTAATCCTAGTTATTTTTACAACTACCACCTTTTAGAACTTTAGAAATTCAACCCCTCCTTATTATTATTAGCCCAAAGGGGCAATTTTTCCAGAAGGACTATTAATTTTTTTTGGCATTTTGCGTCATCGACTATAAAAAGGCGTTTCACTTTTCAGATTGTTGACACCAAATATTAGAGCCCAGCATTATATTTAAAGAGATTAAATAATGAATAATGTACATGATTGTATGTATGTTTCTCGCACTGAAAAAACACGTAGAAACATCAAATTTTTGAATGACGTAGTCCTCCATTCGAATATCGGCATCTGGAAGCCCAAATTGGGAATTTGTATTATCATATATGTCATATTTTGTAAAACTTTAACAAATTTCTGATTAACAAACTCAACGATTTCAAAGCGAGCAATGGCAGCACTGTACCGGGGGAGGGGGAAATTATCTCCAGCGCACGAGACTGTGTATCGGAAGTTGCAAAGATATGCTCTTCTTAAATATTTTGTGACGTTGCTGTTGAATTGAATTTTATGGTTTAAGTACAAAGAGCATGATATTTAATAAATAAATGTAACACACAAAACGTTAAAAAAAGCTCCTTTGGGCGTAATGTAAAATCTGAAATCTTTCAGTTTTTTTTTTTTTTTTTAAATCTTTTATTTTTGTCAAAAATGAATCCGTTTTATAACAAAAATTGTTTTATGCTTTTGTGTTTCATTAATTATTATTATTATTATTTTGAGCAAGCTACTGAAAAAATAAGACTGTTCGTGTAATTAAAAGTCGCAAGAATTGATTTTCTCATTACATTATTTATTAAATAGTAGTAGACTGCTTTTAATACATTTCATACATCAGGTTTTGTTTAACAGTCCTCTTCTAAGAAAGCTTTCTTTTTATTTAAGAAACACTCATTCACTTAAGACGCGCAAATAATTTCTGAACAATTGCAAGATAAAACCATTATTTACAGCATAAAATATTGCCATATTCTAAATGTAAAATTGAAATTTTCTAGAACATGCATATCTCATGCGTAACATCATTAATCATGCACTTTCTTTCCTTAATTGTCTCTCTTTAATTACTCTCTCTGTCATTAATTAGAAAGTTAGTCCTTCGGTTCCAGGAAGGCTGAAATTTAAACGTCTTTGATCGATGATATATGACGGCCAGAAAACTGAACTTTGGTATTGCACATTTTCATCGCATCGTAGAAAATTTCGGGTACTTAAAATTGTTGGAATATTAAAGCAGAGAAACTTCTGTTTTTCAATTTTGCAGTTTTCTTTAATTTAGTATATATATGTAAATAGATTGGCAGAAATAGAAAGTAACGTGATTATTCTTTAAATTATTTATTAACAAACCATAGTAATGAAATATTACAAAACCATTTCAAAAACTAAATTTAAATTAATTGTAATAAGCCAAAAGTAAATAAAACATAAATTGCTAATATATTGAAGTACTTAAAGTCAATAATTAAAGGTAGACTATACGATTGATTTAGCCAAGTACTTTCCCAAGGAGGGTAGACGTAACCGAATTAATTTGAAGAACCGCTTTTCTGATAGTGTTTCAGAAGAATTTGAACCATAATTTGGAAATCATCAACATAGTAAAGTAAAATCATAAGTAATTAATAGTTAAAATTATTAATTGTTCCGTCGGTGCCCAAGTAGTTAAGACCGCTGAATGCTGGTGGTTCGTCCTCGGCTCCATCCTAGGTGAACGGGCTGCTGTATGGCTGGTTTTCGTGGTTTTTTCCATGTGAAACGCTAATGTGTGTTTTTCTTAGAAAAGCCTCTATGCAGGCAACCTTTAGACAGGTAGCCCTCATAAAGCTTTACCGTACTCTAATAGCCATAATTAAACTTCTAGGTCGCAATGCTATCTCTGAAATGGTCTTTTCCTTTGAAAACGATAAAAAAGGAAAATATCTTTTATATAAAATCATAGTGACTGATTGTTTTTCAAAATTATTGGTATATCCTAGCACATAATCCTAGTCGAAATTTTATAAAAGAAATTATTGAGTTTCTAAGCTGGATTAAACGTCATACGAGCTAAAATTAGGGGGGTGAAACAACTAATTAAAAATCAATAAGAGTACATCAGCTTAAATTTAGTAGAATTACTAAATTTAAGTAATGGTTACATGTACTCAAAATTAAAGATTTAACTTGATAAATTTCACTAAAATTACACATATGTATATACATTTTACACAGGAACTACAGAGTCAAATGTACTTTTTAGCAATAGCTTTTAAACATTCTTCTTCTTTGCAAATCTTTTTAAAATTTTGCAACTCAATGCGCAAAATTCTTGACCACTAAGATCTCTCTTGTTCATGCTATCTTTTTATTTTATATATAAGGAATGAAATTTGAATTTAACAAGCATTCTCTATTGATAAAAAGCAAATTTTAAGTTAATGTAATTTTAAATGAAATTAAATTACAAACAAATGATTAATTATTGCTGCAAACTAATTTACAATACCATTTAAATTCTGAGAGCACATGTAAATTAAGTGCAAGTATCAAAATCTATGAATAAATATATAATTCCAATAAATTTTTTAATCCTAAAAATTTATAAAAATGCATAAGTGAATAATTGTTGAGCAGCCAGGAGATAGACTTATCAAGGGGAAGTTGCCTTCAAACCTAATTCTTCAGTTATTCAATTCTTGTTTCGTCATCCATGTAGGCAAGGGTAAAAGGAAAATTCGAAACCAGAAGTAAAACCAAATTAGAAATAAGGACTAGAATTAAAATTAAAGTCAATTAAGAGTAGAAAACCAAATTTTTTAGAAAATCAAAGTAACTTAGAAACTCTTGCCTACAAAAAACTTCCCTGACACGAATTATGCAAATAAATCAAAAAGAAACCAGATACTATTTATAAAAAATACATAACTAATACTAAAATAATACTAAACAGGCAAGTAAATAGTAAGTTTTAATTTAACTTACCAACTATATTTTTATTTGCAGAGTTGAGCAGCATGCCAAACTAAGTGATGTCAAGTAGAGTGTTTCTTTTAACTTTATAAATAGAGGGCGTTAATATAAGGTTAAGTTGAGTGTTAAGCTGCTATCTGTTAGATTTGTTTTAAAAAACTATTCTGTAAACATTTAAGTAATGTCAAATATGTGTACTGTTGAATTTTTTTTTTTTTTTTTTTTTTGCTAACTGTGAAGTATTGTAAAAATGTGTAAAAAATTTTAAAAAATGCTATCTGCAACGTAATGTGAAAAAATGGTTGCAAATTACTAAGGATTGTAAAAAATGAAAAATGTTTTTGAAATAAAGTTCGAAAAAAATTTTTTGAAGTAAAATTAATTTTAATTTTGAAATTTTTTTAAATGTTTTTAATTAAAGTAAGAAATTTATTGTAATAGTCTTAATTTATTAAAACTGAATTTCAACAGGTTTAGTCAAAACATACTAAATACTGGCCAAAAAGTAAAGAAAATTAGAGAAAGATAAAAATCTTCACTCAGTTCAGGCTATAATTGAGACTTTTGAAAAGAGTTGGCCCTTCATTAGTAAAAGGAAAGAATCCAGTATCCTTGCCTACATGGATGACGAAATACGAATTGAATAATTGAAGAGTTAGGTTTAAAGGCAACTTCCCCTTGATAAGTCTGTCTCCTGCGTGCTCAACAATTATTTGCTTATGCATTTTTATAAATTTTTAGGATTAAAAAATTTATTGGAATTATATATTCATAGATTTTGATACTTGCACTTGATTTACATATGCTCTCAGAATTTAAATGATATTGTAGATTAGTTCGCAGCAATAATTAATCATTTATTTGTAATTCAATTTCATTTAAAGTTTAACTAACTTTAAATTTGCTTTTTATGAACTGCTTTTTATGAACAGAGAATGTTTGTTAAATTAAAATACATACATACATACATATATATATATATATATATATATATATTTAACAAATATTCTCTATTCGTATAAAGAGAATATAAAATTCGCTATTTGTAAAAAGCAAATATAAAATTTAAATTTAAAATTTAATTAATTTTAATTGCAAAGAAATAAAAATAATATTGCTGCGAACTAATTTACGATATCATTTATGTTCTAAGAGCATATGTAAATTAATTGCACTTATTTAAAACCATGAAAAAATATATTATATAGACCTATCTGTCTTCTCTTCGCCTGGGGAAAAGTCCTAGACAAACTAATAGCCAGACATCTCACTTTCCACCTGGAGAAAAACAACCTCATGCAGCGAGGTCTCCACTCGTGTGTTGTCTCCGTAGACGTGGCCTCGGCCTTCAACCAACTCTGGTGGCCAACCCTCAAGGACCAACTCAAACATCTTCAATGTCCTAAGAATCTCTTTCGGATCATAGGCAGTTATCTTCACAATCGTAAAGTCACTTACCAGCGAGACGGGGCCAGTGTCACTTACGATTACTACAGAGGTGCTCCCCAAGGGTCCAGTGTTGGCCCAATATTGTGGAATCTCATTGTGAATACTGCATTAGATCTAGATTTCTAAGGGAATGCACAAATCCAGGCCTACGCCGACGATTTTATCCTAATCATTCAAGGAGGTAATAGCACTGAAATAGAAAACAAAGCGAAAAGGGCATTAGATCTTATCACTGAGACTGGAGCCTCAAACTCAAGCTTAAATTCAGCATCGATAAGACAAAAATGATCACCTTTCCAAAGGGTAATAAAATTGTAAATTGCCCCCTCCGTATTAAATGGCAGGGCCGTGCACTAAAAAATGAAGTTACTTTAAAATACCTAGGATTTTTACTTGATAGAAAACTCACCTGGTTACCGCACTTAACGAGGATACGAGATAAAACTTGCAATCTTATTAATAACTTAAATTGTCACAGATAAATGGAATCTAAATGATTAATAAAATCTTTTGAAAGAACTTTATCTGCGGAGCATTGAAACGATGATACGGCTCCCCCATCTGGATGACTGGCACGGCTAGGGTTCGTCAGAAGCTACTCCAAATTCAACGCATCACACTTCTCAAGATCACAAAGTGTTTCACTACCACATCAACAGCAGCTCTTCAAATCCTTGCAGGGGTTCTCTCCTTAGATCTCAAAGCAGAAATTGAGTGTGGGTACTTATAGGTTAGTTCATTTTAAGGACTTCTTCCAGCTTGATGACTCCTCATTCATAGACCAGCGCTCCTAAGAACCACATTGCCCTATACTCCCGTCCCCCCATCTCTCACGAAAGATATAAAATGGCTTAAACATCTACCAAAAGAACAGGACTTAGAAATCTTTTCTGATGGCTCTAAAGTTTCAGAGCAAGTGGGTGCAGCCTATGCCGCTTTCTACAGCAATACAGAAATTCACTCAGCACTGTTCAGACTTAGCGACCACGCCTCGGTTTTTCAGGTTGAGTCCTTTACTTTAAAGAAGGCAGCTCTCTGGGCAGGCATCACCATTTTTCCATCCATCAACTTCTCCACGGACAGCATGAGCGTCCTACAGGCACTGAACAAGAACGACACACATGCCTTCCACATCTCTTCATTAAAAGAAGTGCTTATTAACCTGCCTTCTTCCAGGCAAGTGTCTTTATGCTGGGTACGTAGTCATTAAGGTACCCGAGGTAACGAATGGGCCGATTCTTTAGCTAAAGAAGCCACAAGTCACCCGTTTATCGACTCAGAGATATCATTTTCCATAGTCGCTGCCAAACACAAGATCTTCTCCGCCTTCCTGTCCATCTGGCAAGCTCGCTGGGACGACTCAGACACCGTTCGACACACCTACTCCATCTTTCCCGTGATTTCCACCAAAAGGCTCAAAACAAATTTCTATCTACAACAAGCTTTCACAAATCACGGAAGATTTCCCGCGTACCTCAGCAGGTTCTGCCATCAAAACGTAAACGGCGTCTGCGGTGCTTCAGATTCTTCAGCAGACTTTTCACATTACATCCATGACTGTCCACTCACTTCTCCCATCAGAGCCTTCCTTCCTCAGCTCCAGGGATCATATAGCCTCAAACGCTTTCTTCGGGATTACTACGGACAGCGGGGCGTCAGAACTATCATAGAGAATGTCTATTCTAAGAGAAACATAATCATAGCAGATAACCAGGTCTAGGCACCTGACGAAATGTAAAGGCAGCAACTCTCAACTCATGTATATATGTAAATATCTCTAAGCTAACTAATCCTTTTTGCTAATTTTATACTAACATTCCCAAAAAATTGTAAGTTGGAGCACTCAACAATAACTATGTTAAATCTGTTTATCTATAATAAGGTTGAAAAGATGAACAACTAAAATAGGTTGCTGTAGCAACGATCAGAATAACATGACTGACCTGTAGTGCCCATTGAGGGGTGCAGCAGGTGGAATAATAAATAAATAAATAAATAAATAATATATATATATATATAATTTACTTATTAATGGATTATTTAATATATTATCTTCTTAGATAAGGTTAGTAGAATAGTAGTGGAATGAAATAACTTAAAGTATTGAAAATTGAATTAAGAAAAAAATTTTTTAAGGAAGAAAGGAAAAATTAAAATCGAACTTCTGAAAGTGAAAATTAATTAATAAATCAAATAATTATCGTCATTATTTATTTCATTACTTTGCAGCTATTGCGCAAGTATGAGGAAATTTATTTCGATTTATAAATGTATTTAATTCAATCTTTGTTATATAAAACCCCTCCCCCAAATTTTTGGACTCAAGTCCCCTTCAGTTAGTTACGTTTCATTGGACATTGCTTCTTGACATTTGTTTTGCCCTTTGCGTCGTCTCATCTAAATGGTGAATTTAATTCTTACCTTTTTTCACTCTTTACTCTTGCTTCTTACAACTACCTCTTTCTGCCATTTTTTGCAAATAGCTTCTCGCAGAAAGAAGTCATGAATTGAAGTATGTTTTTAAATTTCATCTTTTCGTTGTTCTAATTTTGGTCATAAATTGACCCAATTTGGATCATTTATGTTCTCTATTAAAAAATAATTGCTTTTACTTCCTTTTTAAAGTTAAAACGCTTCAGACTAAGAAGGTTCGTTCTCCCATAAAAATTTTGTGAATATGTTAACTAGTAGCAATTCGCTATTTATTTTAATTCTGGAAATTTTTCTTACCAGGCTTGCTTGTATAGTTTTTCTTACACAAGTTAATTATTTCTCATATACTTGTTAACAGCGGACGCTTCGGGAAATGAAACAGAGAAATTGAGATTTGGTTTTAATTAATATTTGGATCTTTTAAATTTTTTTTTTTTTCTAAATTTTAGCAATCAATCTCAATCTGCTTCCTGTTTGACGAAATGTGTTCTGGAATTAGCTGAGTTCGAAGCTCACCATGCATTTCACTTGAAAAGTCCATGATGATCTTCGAATTAGACTAATTTTCCATTTGCCGCTGCTTTGTTATTGTTTTTTGACATGATGTTTTTGTAGTATTTTTTCTAATATGTTTTGTGATAGTTTAAACTTTATTCTTCATGCATTTTAACTTTTAAGTTTGAATCAAGTTAAACATTCACCTTTTTTTTTCTAATTTTCTTTATTAGTAATTTCTTATATATTGTGTTTATATGAATTGAATCTTTACTTTGTGCTTAAACTACTTTGCAAAAGAACCTCAGTATCACTTTAGCTCATAGACAATAGCTTGAAAAATTTGCTTTTTAATATTATTTCAAATTTTGCAGCTCAATGCGCAAAATTCTTCACCTCACAGGTCCTTTTTAGTTTAGTTAGTTTGCCTTTGTTCCATTATATATATACATATACATAGAGACAGAGAGAGAGATGCATATATATACAAAGAGTAAGAGATAGAGAGAAAATAAATCCAGATTACATTAATTAGTTAATAACAACTAATTATTAATTTGATTGTACAACAGCGACTTGATTAAACATAATTTATCATAATTTTATATTCGAATATGTGAGATTACAAAAATGTAATCAGATATTTTTAATCACCCACGTTTTTTTCTGGGAGGGGGAATACAAAATTACATTGTGAAAGTAAGTATAAGCTTTACTAACAATTAAATTTATTTTAAACAATTCCCAATCTCCCCACTGGTTCTCCTTATTATTTATTCAGATTAGAAGGTTTATCGCTAAGTCTGTATAGTAGTTAGGGGAGCCGACTGCGATGCCAAAGGCCTGGGTTCGAATCCTGGAGAAGGAATGGTTTTAACTGTAAATTTCTTCATAGGAGACAATGGTGACCACCTATTAGGTGTTTCCACTATAGAATGGCCACCACTTCTGGCCTTAGGAGTGCCACTGTTGATTAGGCAAGGGCCCGCTGTTAAATTAAAAATAATAATAAAAAGATTTAGAAGGGTACACAAATTAAAGCTCCCGCAAGAGAGTTTAAAGATAGCGAAGTTAATTACAATTGTAAAGAGCTGTTCCTGCTCGAATCTAGTGAGTATACCATCAAATAGTGATGAGAATAAAACCATCTCTCTCCAGTTGTTAAGCGCCCTTATAGCCCAGAGTGCACATAGCTAAAAAAGAATTCTTCCTTTTTGTTTAGAGGATTTGGGTTTGATAACTGTAAATTTTAAGGTAGGCGTTAGGGGAGGTGATCCCAAGTTTTATTAGTTGCTGCAGATATTCAAGGCAGTTTGCGAGGTAACCTGTGTTAATTACTGTTAAGTAACCATAGTTTTAAAAGTATTTTAAGTGGTGAAGTTGCAACGTTTTTCATATTTTATTATTATTGTTGCTTTCTGTCAGATACCTTTGCAGAATGAAATGTTTTATAACAAGATTTAAAATCATCAAAGATATCTATATAAGGATCATCATTCCAATTTTATTTGGCAAAGAAAAAGGCAAATTTTTATTAAAAATTGATGTAAGGAATTGTTAAATGCACATGCAGATTTTTCGCATATCTCATGCCATTTATATCAGATTGAAAGTGATTTTGTTAAATATATGCTTTATGCTAATTATAATGTAATTTCGCATGCTGTTTACGGAAATGAGTACTCATCAGTTTTAACAATGGCTAACGATCAATCGACAACTTTGGGAGTATTTATCACTAAATAATAAAAATCCCAAATCCATAACCAAATCAAAGTACTCGCGTCTATTTTATTTCATTTATTCCCGCCGTCTTAAGAAACCGACTATTTTATTCACCTCTGTTCGAATTTAAGATTAACTACCAGTTCTCAGCAGTCTTTTGCCGCTCGGTCAATAGGAGCTATATGTAGAAAAGCATTATATATATATAATACAGCATTATATATATATAAATTGATGACTAACTGAATTGCTAATTAATTGAAAATAGAATAATTAGTTTCCTCTGTGGAATTTCATGTGTAATAAATCTGTGCATGATTTTTTTACTAATTTTTGTTTTTTCGATTCTTACTCTCAAAATTTGCTTCATTCTGCACACGCAACTTCGGTTTCCTTTTGCGAACAAATACATTCCTTACAGAATCAAGGCAATGGATTTTGAACGTACTCAACCGAAGACGGCCGAAATCTTAGATACAGCGTATCCAGCTATAGGTAACGATAGTCATGGACTTAGGAGAGAAAAAATAAACATATTCACATATCAAAAGAATCTTTTTTTAATCAAGAGGACTACTAGTTGACGCATCTGCAGCAAATCTTACCGAGATCAGATTACAGACCAAAGCTCTCGTGACGTCATACTCCTTGGAGAGATTTGGCTTTTCTTCTTGCTTCCTACTCTTTCCGTAGAGTCGAGTTGTTGCTGTTCCTTACGTCAGACCCGTCTCATCTCATTACTCAGTGTCAAAGGAAACAAGTTCTCATCCGCCTTGTTACTGAAGGGCAGGACACTGAACATTCTTTATATATCTGCGATTTGTTAATTGCAAGTTTTGACATCTCAGTCGTTCTCCAGCGGACAGATCTAATGAGATTATATCCGGATTAATTTACATCTCAGGAGGAGATGCAGTGATTGAGAAGAAATAAACAGAAATTTATTCCAGCGTTTTTGATAAGAAATGCAACAAGAAAAAGAATTACTAGATAAGGAGTGTTACAGTACTTTTAAATGTATACTTTTCTAATCTTATAATTTTTTTTAAATACTCTTGTGCATCAGTTGAACAAATTAAAAAAGAATGCGAGAAAAGATTTATTTGTTGTTGAAATACAAATTAGCAGTAATAAATAAAAGGAATTTAAAACATTTTCTGTCTTATTTCTTTTAAAAGTTTCCATCCGTCTCTCCTCCTGCTATTTAAACGAAAACAAATTGATTTGTGCTTCATTTCAAAAGCATGAAAGCTTCCGTTAATCTAATAATACTTTCCTTTATACAATTCCGTACTCTGGGATATAATTTGCTTTGAATGCATTTTCATTTTAACTTTCAGTGAAGTTAGAAAGCGCCTGAGAGATGAAGATTTTTTTCGAATTGCTTGGGGCGATTAATAGGTTTTCAAAATATTATCAGTCTGTAATATAGAATACTTTTCTAGATATTTGTCATTTTTTTTACAGGCATTTGCTATAATTTTCGTTTATACTACAAGTTACTTTTATTACCGATATGACATTTTCCAGTTTTGAAATAATTCCTCCTTCGGTAAATAATTTGATAATGTTATATACAATGGAACTTAAAATGTGCACTTCTATGCTCTATTCATGCACAGCAGAAATTTACAATTGTTGTATATATTTTTTATTTGCTGAGTATTTATCTTAGTACCCTGACGGGGTGGGGAACATACACAAGAAAAAAATAATGTAGAGATATTTCGCTAATACATTTGTGTAGGTAACACATTTAATTGATTAAATGCTCAAGGTCACAGATTAATACAGGTATGAGAAGAGCCATTTCAGATGTGAAATTCTGGTACATTAATAAACGGTGTAACCGCCAGAACTTTGAATGCAAACGTGCATACATTGTGTCGTATAGGGGCCGGGTATCAGTTTGTGGGATGGTGTTCATGTCTGTTGCAGTTAGTCGGTCATGCTGATTATGGATGACGTATAAGTGTTATCGTCCAGAAAAGTTCCATACGTGATCGGTTGGAGAAAGATCTGGTGATCTAGCAGGCCAAGGTAACAAACATGTTGACACTCTGTAGAGCATGTTGGATTACTACAGACGTGTGAGGGCTAGCGTTATCTTGTTAGAAAATACCCCCTCGAATACTGTTACTGTTCATGCATGGCAGCATAACAGGCTTAATCACCACACTGACGTATAAATTTACAGTCAGGTTGCGTGGTATAATCACGAGAGTGCTCCTGCTGTCATACGAAATTGCTCTCCAGACCATAACTCCAGGTGTAGGTCAAGTGTGCCTAGGCCACAGACAAGTTGGTTCCAGGCGCTCACCTGGCCTCTTTCTAACCAACACACGACCATCACTGGCACGAAGGCAAAACCTGCTGTCTAACACGCATTCAACTGGCACTGCCAGATAGAAGAACAAGAAGTATATATCATGAAGGATTTATGCCCTCTTTGGCGATTAAAATATATTTCCATATAAAATTTCTTACAGACACCACAAACGAGGTAAACAGCACTGGTTTGGAGTCAGTAAAATGCACGCTACAAGGCGACTGGATCGAAGCTGTTCTTCAAGTAACCGATTTGTAACAATTCGTTGTGTCACTGTTGTGCCAACTACAGCTCGAGTTTCTGCTGTAGACACAGAACGATGTCTCACAGCCATACGCCGAACACGGCAGTCTTCCCTCTCATTAGTCGCCGATTTAGCCGCCCGAACCTTGCTGCTTGAGCCGGTACCTGCTGCCAACAATGACGTTTTGACTTCTAAAATTGTATAAAAAATCCTATGAAAAGTAGAAATGAAATTAATGGAAAATGTTTTAGTTTCAAAAGCTGAAATAAAAAAAAAAAAAAAAAAAAAAAAAAAAAAAAAAAAAAAAAAACAAGGTTGTGAAATATGTCGAAAAATCATTTGCTAAATATTTTTGCATTTTGTGTCATTTATAGCTTTGTTACTAGATATATGTTGACCTATCATAGTTACTCTTCAAAGTTTTCAACTTAATCGTTATGTCTCATATGCTCATTTTCTTTGTCTTTTCTTTGTAACTTTCTCTGTCGACATGAAGTAAAACAGTCCCTAACTAAAAAATATTGAAAGTAAGCTATCAAGATGTGGAAATTTTTCATATATATAAATTAGCCGTAGTATTTATTTTGAGCTTCGAGTTGTTTTAAAGTTACTCAAATTATAGTTATATATTCAGTCAATTTTTGAAAAATTAATCTTAAGAATATGTTTACATATATTATAAGCGAATGTTTGCAAATCTTTACCATAAGAACAAGTATTTATTTATTTTCAACCTTTTCCTCGACTAATTTATTCTCTTAGGTCTCACGAATTTGTCAAAGCTTCAGACTACTCCAGGAAATTAAACATCCTACTGCATTCTCAAATTTATCTATAGCCCGTACACACGTGTTTGCCTGGAGAACATTTTTTTATAACCCACCAGATTTCCAACTTTGGTATCACGGGGAAGATTACAAAAAAAGCAGATCATTAATATCCCTCCTACTGTCAACAGACCGTGAAATTAAGACAGCAAGGCTTAATTGAGCGGTTACCGAAGCTTATGTAAGCAGAGAATTCATCAGCTCTGAACTTTTCTGGACGATAACACTTATACGTCATCCATAATCAGCATGACCGACTAACTGCAACAGACATGAACACCATCCCACAAACTGATACCCGGCCCCTATACGACACAATGTATGCACGTTTGCATTCAAAGTTCTGGCGGTTACACCGTTTATTAATGTACCAGAATTTCACATCTGAAATGGCTCTTCTCATACCTGTATTAATCTGTGACCTTGAACATTTAATCAATTAAATGTGTTACCTACACAAATGTATTAGCGAAATATCTCTACATTATTTTTCAGAGCTTCTCATTTAGCAGAGAATTCATCACTGCTGCCAACAATCAAGCACAGTTGCTATATTCCTTTTAAGTCTTTCTGTAATATCGTGGAAAGAAAGTCCGCCCTCTCGTAGCCCTATTACAAGACCTCGTTCAAACCCACTAAAGCTGTCAATAATGGCTTTTTCGAGTACTTAAATGTATTCTTGACTAACACCAATTCACTAATTCTCAACGATAAATAATTTTCACGAACTTTACAGCGCATATTTAAAGCAAACCAAATTTTCATGTTCATAGTGGCACTACTAGCGTCATACCTAGCACGAAACTGAGTAGACATCGTCTTTTAGATGTAAATATTTTTAGAGATTGAAAATGCCATTTGCTAATTCCGTTTGAAATTTTTTTTTAAACTTGAAATATATTTTCTTGATAGGAATAATTGTTAATTTTATGTCGATTTTTCTCCTTCTTCGAGCATAATACATTTTACTTTTATTTAACAAAAATGTAATAATGTTTAAATACGTTTGTTGCAAAAAACATTAAGTTTTGCTGCTGTAAAATATTATTACTTGATATAATTAATATGTGCTTAATGTAAATTGATATGCTTGATGTAAATAATTTGGCATAATAAAATTCAAATACAGCTTTTAAGAGTTTCGTCATTACTTCCTTTTGAGCACTTTGCCCATTTCATTCATACACACACTTAGATATGTTATTTTTATTGAAAATTATTTTTATTAATATACTATATCGTTGTCATAAAAAATCCTAATAACCGTATTAAGGTACAAACCGCTCTGGGCAGTAGAATTGTTAGCAGAGGCGGACTGCTAGTGCGAATTCTAGGATGTGGGTGCCCTTCCTGTATAAGGTTTGATTGTTTTACTCCCATTATATAGTTTCAGGATGCAGCCTTCCCCCTGTGGTGCCCGCTGAGCAACGTTCTCTAAACGACCAATCAGTTTGGCCACTTCAAATATCCAGACTTTCGAACACATATCCAGACATTTGATTAAAAATTACTAACGAACAAAAATACTCTTACAAATCAGTTAATAAATATTTGGATTATACAATTTAAAAACCTTGAAGATATTAATTTATAAGTCAAACAACAAAAATGAGTGTGATATTCGCAAATTTTCCCAGGACTAGTTCCCATGCCTTTATCGAACCAGCAGCCCCAGCTGCCAGAGTTCAAAAGAACAAGATAAGATATAGTGATAAGATAAAAATGGTTGTTAATTATTCTTAGGAGGATTATAATTTTCAATGACATGTCCTTTTGCTCTGCAATTTTTTATAATTCCGAGGGATGTTATTAGGCGGCATTTATTTACAACGCTTTACAAAAACTACTTACATACTATACAACATTTTTCTTATTGGATCAATGATTTACAGAGAAAAATGTTGAATAATTTTCATGCCATTCTTTTAAAGATAAATCTTATAGAAATGTAATTTCTTCCGCCGAGAGAGCATGATTTCTCTTCCTTCTCAAGAACTAACATGGTCCAACTACAAAGGAACGTTTGTGTGCTAGTTACTTAAACAAAAAGGCGTCGTACCCTTTGAGCGTAGGCGATGAGCCATCTCCAACTGTTTTGAAATTATTTATAATTCTTTTCAAATATCTTAGTACAATAGCACCCTGTCTCTTCAGAAAGCTTTAAGTAACTGGAATAAATGCTAAGCTTGTCTATATTTGACTGTCCCAGGATGTTTCTCTTTGAAGAAATACATTTATACAATGTTTTTCATTTGTAAGAACCGCTTCACCTGGCAGAGAAGGGATAGAAGCCTATTTTGGAACGAGGCCGCAACTGCAACGAAGGGATGCTAAAATGAGTAACTGCAAATGTCACCAGGGAAACGTAGACTGCGAAGTTTGACGGTACAAGAGTAGCGACCAAACTTGCTAAATGTCACATGGAGTTGTTGCGGTTTACGTTTCGAAGCTTCGGTAACCGCTCAATTAAGCCTTGCTGTCTTAATTTCACGGTCTGTTGACAGTAGGAGGGATATTAATGATCTGCTTTTTTTGTAATCTTCCCCGTGATACCAAAGTTGGAAATCTGGTGGGTTATAAAAAAATGTTCTCCAGGCAAACACGTGTGTACGGGCTATAGATAAATTTGAGAATGCAGTAGGATGTTTAATTTCCTGGAGTAGTCTGAAGCTTTGACAAATTCGTGAGACCTAAGAGAATAAATTAGTCGAGGAAAAGGTTGAAAATAAATAAATACTTGTTCTTATGGTAAAGATTTGCAAACATTCGCTTATAATATATGTAAACATATTCTTAAGATTAATTTTTCAAAAATTGACTGAATATATAACTATAATTTGAGTAACTTTAAAACAACTCGAAGCTCAAAATAAATACTACGGCTGATTTATATATATGAAAAATTTCCACATCTTGATAGCTTACTTTCAATATTTTTTAGTTAGGGACTGTTTTACTTCATGTCGACAGAGAAAGTTACAAAGAAAAGACAAAGAAAATGAGCATATGAGACATAACGATTAAGTTGAAAACTTTGAAGAGTAACTATGATAGGTCAACATATATCTAGTAACAAAGCTATAAATGACACAAAATGCAAAAATATTTAGCAAATGATTTTTCGATTTATTGATAACGACAACGTGGAATCACAAAGTATTTTAATTTATTTAAAAATTCGAATTAAAATAAAGACATCTAACCCCAGGTTTCTGAATCTTTAATGTGTCGTTAGAATGAGCCATCTCTATAGATATATAAGAGTTCTTCACTTAGGAGCTCTTTACCTTTTAAGAAGTTCTTCTGAATGATCAAAAGACAGAAAAATTACAGAAAACTAAATGATGAGCTTTTGAAATACTGCCAAACGCTGGGCGTTACAAGTACTTAAGATTCATTTTCTGGACTGCAATTTAATGTTTTATGCAGAACTTTAGTAACCATAAGTAATAAGCATAGAGGACATTGTTGTCGGAAAATACTTATTTTCTTGCTGTAAAAATGTGTAGCATAAAAAAGGAAGTACTGGAGGCAAAAATGTCAATGGAAATAAGCTAGAATTTTATTCTGAGGTAATTAATTATAAATAGTTATAATAACTTACTCGTGTAAAACAACGATATTTTTAGGGAAAACAAAATTACAATTGCGAAAAAGAAATCTTGATAGAAAAGTTTGGTATCCGTGTTTGAAATCAACATAAAAAATAAGTTCATTAGGTAAAGTCTTCAAAGAAAAAAAAAAAAAAAAACGTTAAATTTTGCTATTTAGTGAAATTTATTCTTCTGATGTTCTGATATTTTTTTTTCGTACAGTGTTGCCACTGCTCGTTTTGAAATTGTTGAGTTTGTTAGTCAAAAATTCGTTACAGTTTTGCAACATATGAAACACATTATAAAGTAAATACGAAATTCAAAATTCGGGCTTCCAGGTGCATATGTTCAGGAGGAGGACTTCGTTATTCAAAACTTGATGGCTCTAGATAACGTCCTTTTCTTACATTATGCCAGAAACATGCATACATACGTGCGGATTCTTCATTATTTAATTTCTTTAAATAGAGTAGAAGGCGACGATATTTCGTGGCAACAATTTGAAAAGTGATGCATTTAAGTGATTCGAGATTCGACACAAAATCACAAAATGATGAATTCTGGGCTAACGCCACTTTGTGCTAGGGAAAAAAAAAAAAAAAAAAAAAGAGAGAGAAGAAAAAAAAAGTAACATGGTATTACTTATACTTTCGAGTATATGTTTGTTGCATGCAGGTTACTTTAATTTAATTATTTTGAAACAAAGTTTTGAAAAATATTTGGTATTTAAACATTTAATTTTCAAACACAAAAACACAAACCTAAACGTCAACGTAGTCTTGCTTAATTCAAAACAAATTTATGAATATTAAGTTTGTAAATTCGCCGGTACAAACCATTTATCTTATTAATGATATATTATTGATGTTGACAATAATAAGAAAACAAATTGCATCTTTTTATCAAAACTCACTCATCACTCGATGAAGTACCTGCTTTTTTTAATAGGGAAGAGAGGAAACTGTCATGGAATATATAATTAGATGAAAAAAGAGATCATCTAAATATAAATGCAGATAAAAAGTAAAAAGAAAAATTATTGATAATTTCTGCTTCATTGGATATACAGACCTGTTTTAAAGCATCGTGACTTTAAAACGTTATAGCTACTTCTTGCACTTAGAAAGAAGAAGTATTGTTTGCCATATATTTTGAAGTATATTTGTAATTCATTTCCGTCCGGCTCTGAAAAACTGTATTGAATCGTTAAGCGTAGGAATAAGAGAGGCGATAATTTGACTTTTAAAAGATGTAGGAAAATATCTTGAATTATTACAGAGAAATGAATTTTAAAACTCTGTGACTTGAGATTAGGCAGAAACATTCGATAGTACACTTGTTTTCAAAGCCATAAGATTTCAGGGAAAGATATAAATGTTCGATTGCGGATTTTTCAATGAAATTCTGATAAATCTAGTAAAAACACACACATACACACACACACACACAAAAAAAAAAAAAAAAAAAAAAAAAAATCAGATTCTTTTTTACGCCCAAAAGGGTGTTATTTTAACGTCTTGTGTGTTACTTATTAAATATCATGTTCTTCGCACTTAACCCATAAAATTCAATTCAACAGCAATATCTTAAAATATTTAAAAGAGCATATCTTTAGAATTTTCAATACACAGTCTCGCACGCTGGAGATAATTTTTTTTTTTTTTCCCGTACAGCGTTGCCATTGCTCACTTTGAAATCGTTGAGTTTCTTAATCAAAAACTTTAAAACAGCCCTTAATCCGGTCGTTAAAATCTGTGCCCTTTTGATTTTTCTCTTATTTGTCTGCACTTTTTTTTTTTTTTTTTTTTTTAATTTTACTTTTCTTTCTTTCTTTCTTTTTTTTGATTTGCTAAAACTTTTTTTAAACTTCGCTGAGAATTTTATGGTCTGTCAGTTCTTTTCAAATCGAGGATCTAGCGCGCACGAAATCTGAGTCTGAGATCACTTGCTTAAAGTATTCTTTGCAAGTTGCAATCTAACATATGGGTCAGCTAACAAATTTATTTTAGAATTTCTGAGTATGTAACTGCAACAAAGAGGAGTTTGGCTAAGCTGAAACTGATAAATATGTGTTTGAGCTTATGTTTAAGTTGTGATTCTCTAACATTTTTTTCTAGAGAACATGCTTTATTCAAGAAATGCAGAAAGATGACATATCATCAACACTAATGCCTTGCGAAAAACATTTATGACAAATTGCAAATGTAGCATTTCTGATTAACTAAGAAACGATAATTTAAGTCTTAAAAATAGATCTGAAAGCTTTCAAGTTTTATATTACTTCCAAACAGTCGTTTTTTAACGTTTTGTGGACTACCTTTGTTTATAAATATCACGTTCTTCCCACTTAAACCACAAAATTCAATTCAATAGCAATATCACAAAATAATTTTAAATTGAGCAAACATATCTTTAGAAATTTCAATACACAGTCTTGCGCGCTGGAGATAATTTTATTTATTTATTTCTGTACAGTGTTGCCATTGCTGGTTTTGAAATCGTTGAGTTTGTTAATAAAAAATTCGTTAAGTTTTACAAAATATGAAAAAGTTTTAAAAATATGAAATCGATAATAAAATTATCTATAAATTTCGAATTTGCGCCGCCAGATGCCCATATTCGAGTGGGGACTACGTTACTCAAAATTTGATGCCTGTAGGTACCGCTGTTTTTTCACAATGCAAGAAACAAACATAACACTCATGCAGATTCTTCATTATTTAATTTTTTTAATATAATGATGGGCTCCAATATTTAATGGCAACAATTTGAAAAGTGTAACACCGTTTTATAGTGGACGACGCAAAATGCCAGAACGAAATTAATAGCCCCTTTGGCCAAATTGCCTCTTTGGGCCAAATATTAATATGTTTAATTTTTATTGGGCAACTTTACTGATTGTTTGAAGAGCCGACAATGTTAACGCCGAGCCTGAATTCATTTAGACTGTAACGATTCATATTTTAAGTTGAAATGCAGTACGTAATGAAGGAATACATTGAAAATGTCCTCTGTTTCCAGTAAGGATATTATTTTCTTTACATATATGACTTTATGCTAACTTAAAAATTGAGGGAAACTGCTTTAAATTAAAATTTTTCAATGTTAGATATGTTTACGTTTAAGCTAATCAAAATTCAATATGCGTTGAGATTTAGATATGAAATAGAATTTCTAGAATCTGTATTGTAGAAGGTTATAGTGCTTTGAAATATGAAAGTTCATTCAATTTGGAACAGAAGAGTTGTATCACGTAGAAACGTACTTCTGGCGCAACGCAAAGGTTTGCACAACCATAACCCTGAAGACATTAATGGTCATGAGTGCATCAAAAGAAGACAAAGAAAGGAGTGAGTGCCCGAAAAAGGGTTAAACAAAAACGTTAATAACGACCAAAGAAAAGGGACACGAGCTTGGAGAAGTGAATAGTGAAGAAAATCGATTAATCGACCATTAGTATCCGAAATAAGGACGAGAGAAAGAGAAATTCAAACATAGGAAAGAGCCACGAAAGGAAAAAGTGATCCGTCTTCCGAGAAACAGAGAAGAATTGGCGCAAGAAGATTAAGACCCGATTGTTTGAAACCAGAATCGATCGACGGAAAGAACGAATTTCTCCTTCCAAGGGAGGGGGGGAAGGCAGCAGGAAATTCCAATCCTCCACTTAAAAAGAAAAGGTGGAATAAGACTAAACAAACCTCGTGGAAAACTGCCAGAAGAAAATGTAGAATTTATATATGAAAAAAAAGAATGAGATCAGAAAATGATGGTTACGGTGATAAGTTGGTAGCTTCTAGATCCTTATCATAATCTTTCTTTTATGTTTGTGTATATGTACGTGTTTCTGGGTTTTTTTCATCTGAGACCACTAATCTTTTATGATAGTTTTACAAATTCACTGCAACACCTAGGTCAAAGAGAAATGATGTATAGCAATATCATAACGGTTACAGGAAATGCGAACATAAGGCATTTATCAATACAGCTCTTATACTTTTTCAATACAAATGCCAAATTTATAACATAGTATATATTAGGTTCATTCCATAAGAATTCCTATCCATAATATTAAAGTGATAATTATCGTAGAATTTTGAGATTTCTTTGCTGATGCCACTATCAGCAATTTTCCCTTTATTCCTGAAGTACTGACAGGGTGTAGGTGGTTAGCGCGTCTAGTTGGCGGACCCCGAAATCGAATCTATAATTAAATTGCATTGTTGAATTTTCGTGTTTCCTGGTTCAAAATATCTAATATACTTTATTGTATTGCAACACGTATTTCGAGGTATCTAATATTCTCTGTAGTACTGTACAGAATACTCTAGAATGCATTAGATATTAGTATTGTAAGCAATCCTTTAATATAAACTCTGCTTTTAGGATAAACTTTGCTGTTAATATAAACTCTGCTGTTAATATAATCTAAGTTGGACTAACTCTATCAACGAAGGTGTCCTCTAGTGAGGAGCCAGAGAAAGACTTCAGTAAAGGCCAAGTGATGAACCTGATACTTTGTATCAGACTCTTGCTCTGTAATATTCTTAAAGTTATATGTGATGTCCGTGTGTAACTTAAACATGATAACAGATTATTGTTGCACTATAAAAGGCTCTTTTATGACCCATCCAATACTACCCACCCACAACTGCCGCCCAGCGTGGGGCCCGAACCCAGGACCCAGAGATTAAAAGTTTGTAAGCAATCCTTTATAAAATCTGCTGTTAATATAAACTATGCTGGGCTAACTCTAGCAACCAGGGTGCCCTCTGGGCAGTAGTCAGAGAAAGACTTCAGTAAAGGCCAAGTGATGAACCTGTTAGGTTACATCAGGCTCTTGCTTTGTAATATTCTTAAAATTATATGTGATGTCCGTGTGTAACGTAAACCTTTTAATAAATTATTGCTATATTATAAAGGACTCTTTTATGACAATATTCAATACGATCCCCCACAGTATTACATTACACATTAGTGTTAGAGATTAGAGTTTATGTCAATAGTACTTCGAAATACCTAATATTTTTTAATTATACCGTAAAAAATATATTGCAGAGAGCATTAGCTATTAGTAATGTTTTGAAATATTAGCGTTAGAGCTTATAATACTGTAGAGAGTATGCCGAAATATCCAGTGTTCTTTATCAGTGCTACATAAAGAATTGGGCAAAGAAACATGAAAACTGTGCTGTAGCAGGCATTCGAATCATCTACTTTTCATTTGTCAACTGGACATGCTAATCACTTACAATACAAGAACAAGCACTGAAAAATGCACAAAATGTCATACATTCGAATAACATTCTATTCTGTTTATTTTTAGTTATAATCGACTGAAATACTACAGCTCTGAAGTAGGTAAGTTCAGTTAACTCTAGTTACAGTTCGTTTAACTCTGTCTCCGCTTTGTGGGATTCTGTCTCTGCTTTGTGTGATTAATAGAATTGAATTCTGCTTACATCTGTAGTTCCATGACCTTAAAATAGTTGTACTAGCATACCAAGTTACTAGTCAAATTTTAAAGTTAAGAAATTAAAAAAATTGCTATCAAGCATGAACTCATTATATATTTTGTCTATCTAATTTTTGTAGACACTCCAAAAAGTCATAGCAGTTTAACCGATTGGGTATATATTCATATATTATAGCTTTGCCATATTTGCATTTATACATTCGATTAAGAAATTGATATCTTGAAGTTATACGTATTACCTACATGTACCTGCTAAACGATGTAATTTCATTGCATCAGATAGCCACGAAAAACACTGAGCATTTCCTTCACAAGAGTTCATTCTGTGAAATTTAAAACCTCAGATAATTTACCTTAAGATTAATGTAGCAAGTAAGAACGGCTCTTTACAAGACCACGAGCTATGCGCATTACTGCGTAAATTATAATTTTCCGTATTCTAAAAACACGATACGGGAGTTTGTTCCCAAATACTCATTAAATAGTGTTTTATAGCGCCAAATCCATCGTTTATTTAGCGCCAATAAAACCGCCAAATCCATCGTTTATTTAGCGCGACATTCATAGGATCGATATTACGCAGAATGGATACTACAGAGGATTGATGCAGTACAGAATCAACACTAGTTACGACATTGGATCGACGCTATAAAACACAAATTTCACTAGTGATAAATAAGAGGATTCATGCACATTGGCTTCTTTAACGAAGTTGTCACAGACACTGCGTTGAGTCGACACCGGCGAAGGAACTACCTGATTTAGGAACGACATCGACATGAAATAGCTACTGTGTAATGTAGCCAAGAATCATAATTAAGCACACAACCAGAACTGGATTAACCGTAAAGCAAAATAACCACGTTATATAAGGCATCAAAGAAAAGGGACGCCGCAAAAAGGTATGATTGCCGAAATGTATGGTGCAGCTAAACCGAGAAGGAACGGGAAAAAACAAGCGTAAATACTCTGGTCAGCACATAATTAAGATGGAAATATTTTAATTAAATTATTGTTTTTAAGGTACTTGCAGAGGGCCAATACCTCCACAGGGCAGACACCAGCTTAGAAATGACATAGATATAGAATCAAAACCGGCTTTTGAGCTGCTTTGTTGGTCCTGTGCCCGCAGACAGGCCGTCGGCTCTATGCAGTGTCGGCTCTATGCCGCATTCCCAGTCATTTAGCGTCTTTTTACTGATAATATTTCTCAGAGTGCATTGCAGGGTATAGATCGAAATTATACCTATGAGAAAAAGAACACACAACTGCAAACATCCAGGCCTTTTTCGGGATTCGAACGCATGTTCAAAGAAGGACAAAGTGGCACCGTTAGCCACCATACCTCATAGAAAGTTGATTCAAGTTCTTGATATAATTTAAGGGCCGAAAGAATGCCGTTTGGAGTGTAAACGTAATGTAAAAATATAGATTATTTGTAATAATTCAGTTTACTACCAACACAGTTAAAATATAAAATAGATTTTAACTAAACCTCACCATTTGCTAATTTTAAAACAAATTTCAAAATCTCCAAATTATTATTCAAAATTTATTTTTCCCTATCCATCTATTTTTAAGCAGTTATTTGGTATCCAATTTTATCTTCCTTTCTTTCTCTCATTTGACAGGTACTTTTGTTCCGGGTTTCATTTCTAACGACTGCCTATATGAAATATGGTTGACAACTTGACCTCGAACAAGATGACTCTAAGGAACGTTCGGGTTTTTTCCATTGGCAGCATAAAGTTGTAGATTTCGCTTAAAATATGCTCTACGAATGCATCTGTGATACAAAAGGAAGTGTTTGCAAGTTTTGATTTACAAAGGTATTCCCATAGTCCAAAAAGATGGTGTCAGATTCCCTTTTTCTGTACTTTCCCGAGTCTAGAATCCGTGTCTAGAATTCAGTATCTAACCGTTGCTATAAAGATATTCTCTTATTAAATGCATTATTAATAGATAAGCATGCCTCCGATTCCAAATTAAAAGGGGAAAAAATAAAGCATCAGTTTTATGGTAACTTACGACTCACTATTCTTTTTCGGCAATGCTTTTAAGTAAGTAGTTTCTAAGATGTACACATTAAAATATGCATAAAATAAAAGGACGAGCTTTCAAAATAAGTGTTAATGATTTTCCATATCTATTTCAGAGGACAAATCGGTATGATGAGTGCAGGGTTATGATCATGGGAATTACCTCATAGTAACTTAAAGGGGTTACCTTGTTTTCGAACCCTTTCTAAATGAATTTTAACTAATTTAAAAGTGCTAATTGTTACGCTGCTCTTCTATCTACGTTTCATTCCTTTACTGCAAGCATTGAATTTAGTTGATTTTATTGCAAACAGTAGCATAACATGCAAAACATGTGTACCTTTTACGGATATATCGTTTCGAATATCAAATATAAAAATATATTCTACATGTTTAATTATTTATCTTAACACTACAGGGGAAACATCTATAGCCTATGCCATATGCTGGTACATTTAATATAACATAAGTACCTAACTGTTTCCAGTAATATTACAAGCAGACCATCTGTAAAGAAATTCATCCTTTGGTATTTCACATGCGGAATATATCTAGATATAAGGCTATTTGCAATGATGTTACAAGCAAAATATCTACAACTATTCAGATGTATCCTCTGGCATTTCACATACGAAAAATGTGTTCTACATACATAAATCCTTATAGTAGTATTACAAGTAAAATATCTGTAACTATATAGATCCATGCTTTGTTGTTTTACATACGATTAACTTATTACTCATACATAAATACTACGAGCAATATTACAAGTAAAATACCTGTAACCGTCTATGCTTCGTTGTTTTACATGCCGTTAATTAGTTCTACCTATTCAACTATTCTGAGTAACATTACAAATAAAATACTTATAAATTCATACTGGTATAAAGCCTGTATTATTATAAAGAAAACTGCGTGTTATTATTACTTAAAAATTCATGAAATTCCAGTTTGCAGGAGTTTTCTTTGTAAATTTGCAGAATTTTTTTTTTTTTTTTTTTCCTTCCTTAGCGTAAGCAGTTACTACGATCAGGAAATTGTGAATTAAAATAAGTAAGTAGTTTCTAAGATCAGGAAATGAAATACAATCTTACATAGTCTTCTGTTAAAAAAAAAAAAAAAAAAAGTGAGGGCGAGGGGAAAAAAAAAAAAAAACAATAGTGGATAACTCTAACCAAATGTAGATCTTCATTTTCGATATGAAAAATGCTGTTTTAGGCTTTCTGTTGATCAGAGGAAATTTATCAATTATTCACTTAATAGTTTTTAAATTATTCCTTCCACTGCTATTTGGAAAGCAGTTTCACTTGCTTCAGTTACAGAAGTCTTCGCTGCCATGGTAAATGCAGTTTGATCGATACCGAATTTCATATCGTTCCCCTTTATAGAAGTAAGATTTTTTTTCCCCCCAAAAGAGTATCTTTTATTCCAGTAATGAGTGAAATAAGCAATCAAAATAGTAATAAAACCTGTAGAGGCATTAAGTTCTTTTGAAGCAGGATACATGAAAAATGAACAATGCCTTCTCCGGAACTCGACCCTGGACCTTTCCAATACGCACCTAGTATGCTACCGTTACACCACCAAGGCATGACAGAAGGGGGGAGAAAATACCTCCCTTTTGAAGGACGACTGAAGATTAGGGGACCCAATCGCCAAATCCTAGTATTATTCCCCACCACCTTTTAGTTCGGGCGCCACTGTAGAGACGTTACTTTATTTTGAAGCAGGAGATGTGAAGAATGTGCAATTTCCTCACCGGGACTCCAACCTGGAACTCTCGAATGCGCGCTGAGTGTGCTATGGTTACAACACAAAGGTATGCTAGAAGGAGGGAGAAAATAAATAAATCAATGAATTTAATAATCTATTAGGCAATTAAAAGAAAAGAAACATACACGAGGTTGCAATATTTTTTACTTTTCGACGAATACAAATTTAATTTCTTGTAATAACTTTCTTAAAAAATAAGCTATATTAATAGTGTTATCTAATTTGTTTCATATTTTACAAAACACAATACAATAGTTGAAAGATTACCCTAAAACCCAAAGTATGCATATTCAACCCGTATAATCTCACACTTTATACTATTTGTATTAGGAAGAGTAAGCAAGGATTAATTTTACACGGTTAGAATCTATCATAACTTTTTATAGTATCGGTAACATATTAATTAAATTTCTAGAGTTTTAATTAATTTATTCTTAATAATAAATAGCTAATTATTACATTACTTTCTCGAGACTTGTTAAATAGAGTAATTGCTGTAAGAAATTTCCATAAATGTTAATACATGCATGCTTATCTTTCTCAATTTTATACATCGGAATAGAATATGATAGTTTTCTTATTGTGTACATTATACGTTTCGAAGCTGTGGTAATTATGCAAATCTGTGTTATGGGATTAATCGCATATTAAACCTACTCCTTACAATTTAATTAATTTTTAGCGTTTTCTTTTAAAATATCTTGAACAAATTACATGCATAGTAATCGTCTTAAATTAAGTTAAATACATTTGTGCAGCAAAAATTTTGAAGAAGAAATGTTTTAAGCTTTCATGCAACAAGTAATTTTCTGTTTTCTTTTAAGTTCGAAACTTACTTAGTTTTTGAATACGAATATGTTTTATTATTTATGAAAATTTTGTAACAGTAAAATAATTCACAATGAAAACAATGCTAACATTAAGCTATGAATGCACGTTTTAGGTTATTAATCTTCCTGCGCACATACATATTAATTAACAGAATGCGATTAAAGTAGATCACTTCGTCGAGTTACTAATTAAATTTCTTGCTTTCTTAAATTTAAAAGGCATTAGGCATTCTGTCAACTATGTCCTGGCATAATGTTTAAATTATTAGCCTGGTGTATCAAGACACTGGCAGAAGAAGTATTAATAAATTAAAAAATTCTAACGCAAAAATAATAAATTATTGTGTAATTTAATGCTCAAGCTGAAAATTTGGTAATATTTACTGCAGTTTTAAAAAATCCTAGTAAAAATGAGATCGCGATAAAATTTTTCTTTTTCTTTAATAATAGATTATATTTTCCCCCTGAATTTAAATAATTTGTTTAAAGAGCAAAAGATAATATTGTCTTTTTTGTTATTATTTTGCAAAGCTTAAGAGCTTTTTTTTACATACCTTTTATATATTGTTTATATCATAATTAATTTATTCATTACAAGACTAAAAATATTCGGGTTTTCCGAGCTAAATCAATAATTTTATGAGCAAAAAGTTCGATTACGGCTTAATTTCTTGTTATAGAAAGTAGGTTTTTCAAATTTAAAATTGTTTTAATTTTTTATGAATTTTTCTTATTTCCATGTAATATATATATATTTGAATAAAATTGCTTAATTTTACCCACCCATTTAACTGTTCTACAGTTTTCCCCCTTTCTTTCGTTTTTTCGTCTAGTTAGGGGCAATTTACCCTGAAGGACTATTAATTTAGTTTTGGCATTTTTCGTTGAAAACTATAAACGGCGAATCATTTTTCAAATTGTTGCCACCAAATATTATCGCCCTGTCTTATATTTAAAGAAATTAAATAATGAAGAATCTGCATGAATATATGTATGTTTCTCGCATTGTGATAAAACAACGGTACCCAGAACCATCAAAATTTGAATAAGGAAATCTTCCATAGAATATGGGCATGTGGAAGCTCTAATTTGAATTCGTAATTTGATTTATTAACGATTTCATATTTTGTAACACTTCAACGAATTTTGAATAAAAAAAACTAAACGATTTCAAAGCGAACAATGGCAACAATGTAAAAAAAAAAAAAAAAAAAAAAAAAAAAAAAATCTGGAATTTTTCAAATTTTAAATTACGTCCAAAGGGGCGTTTTTTTAACGTTTTGAGTGTTACCTTTATTTATTAAATATCATGTTCTTTGCACTTAAACCATAAAATTCAGTTCAAGAGCAATATCGCAAAATAATGTTAAATTAAGCATATCTTTAGAATTTCCGATATACACAGTCTCGCGAGCTGGAGATAAAAGTATTTTTTTTCTATATAACGTTGCCATTTCTCGCTTTTAAAGCATTGAGTTTGTAAATCAAAAATTCGTTAAAGTTTTACAAAATATAAAATCTATAATAAAACAAATTCCAAATTTGGGATTTCAGATGCCCATATTCGCAGTAGGATTTCGTCATTCAAAATTCGATGGCTCTATGTACCATTGTTTTATCACAATGCGAGAAATAGACAATCATTTATGCAGATTTTTCATTATTTAATTTCTTCAAATATAATGCAGGACTCTAACATTTTGTGGCAACAGTTTGAAAAGTGAACCGACGTTTATGAGTCCGACGCAAAATGCCAAAACGAAAGCAATAGTCCTTCGGGACTAAAATCCCTTTGGACTAAAAAAAAAAAAAAAAAAAAAAAAAAAAAAAATATCTCCAGCGCGCGAGACTTTGTATCTGAAATTCTAAAGATATGCTCAATTTAAAAATATTTTGCGATATGGCTGTTGAACGGAATTTTATAATTTGCGTACGTAGAACATGATATTTAATAAATAAAGGTAACACACAATAAGTTAAAAAAACGCTCCTTATGGACGTAATTTAAAATCTGAAACCGTTCAGACTTTTTTTTGTTTTGTTTCTCATGTGTGCTCTTCTAAATACTGTTTGTTTTAAAAATTTAAATTCTAAAACCTGTGCTACGACTGAGACTCCGAACTTCCTTCTATTATACATTTGGTCGTATATTCTCCACCATAACAATGTTGAATTCTTTCTGTCGTATCTGACTAATAATAATATTTATAATAATAATAACGAAATTAACAAAGCGGAAATTTAGAGCTTAGTTCTTCAAAGAAGAGTTTGCTGTTATATTAAACCATTATGATTTTTTTTAATTAAAAATATATGGAAAGTGGGAATAATTTTGTGATGATTTTAATTCCTAACGCTTTAATTTAAGTACTACCCATTCTTTCTTAAACAAACCTTGTAACTACTGCTGCCAAATAATCGTAATTCTTGAATAAAGTTAAAATGAATTTCAAAATGAATTTCAATTTCAAAAACCACCTGTAAAAAAGTACTATTTAATTTATTTCTGCAAATTAATCATTTCTGCAAAAAAATTCAGTTTTCAAAAGTTCCAATATTAAATAAAATAATCCTATCAAAGTATTGAAAAAAATATATTGCCATTTTTGAATAAAATTAAAACAAAAGCATACAGACGTAGAAAGAAGCGTATAACCCGCATGTTATGAAGTGTCATCATACTCATTCAGTTTTATTCTGGTTGTAGACAGTAGTGTAGCTAAGGACTACAATAAGCAGTTTTTGCAGTGTCCCAAATATAGGTTATAGAAATCTGATTTATTTATGACATTCATTGCAAAAACAATATTTGTAAAATATTGTTAAGAAGTACACACAAAATCATTTTTTTAATGATTTAGGATGTGCTGAATAACAGAGTAATGTAATTTTGAAGATAAATAAAATATATTAAGCATCATACCTTGGCAATAGCGTCTGTTAATTGCAAGATTAAAGCAACAAAAGTTTCAAAAAATATCCTTATTTCCATACATTTAGTTGTCCCATTGAAATGTTGAGTTGAACACTTTGAAGAAAAGGCAGAGAATCTAGATGTTTCAAAACAACTCTCTCATGCATGTAACAAGTACATTGGGAGGTGATGAAAAAATCTATTAAGCCAAACCTCTTCCGCCGCCGGACATTAAACACAATAACAAGACATTGCTATAGAATTAGAATTCTGAAAAAAAGAAAAAAAAAAATCTGAAGGCTTTCAGATTTTACATTACGCCCAGAGAGGCGTTTTTTGTTAAGGTTTTGTGTGTTGCCTCTATTTAATAAATATCATGGTCTTCGCACTTAAACCATAAAATTCAATTCAACAACAGTCTCCCAAATAATTGTAAAATGAGCATATCTTTAGAATTTCCGATACACAGTTTCAGGCGCTGGAGATAAAAATGTTTTTTCTTCCATAGAGTGCTGCCATTGCGCGCTTTGAAATCGTTGAGTTTGTTAATCAAAAATTCGTTAAAGTGTTACAAAATATGCAATTGATAATAAAACAAATTCCAAATTAGGGCTTTCCGATGACCATATTCGGTGGAGGATTATATTATTCAAAATTGGATGGCTCTAGGTACCGTTGTTTTATCACAATGCCAGAAACATACATACGTTTATGCAGATTCTTCATTATTTAATTTCTTTAAATATAACATAGGACGATAAAATTTGGTGGCGACAATTTGAAAAGTGAAACGAACATTTAAAGCTTTCAACGCAAAATGCCAAAACGAAATTAATAGCCCTTCTGGGCTAACGCCCTTTTTAAATTTTAAGTTACTTAAAGTTAACTATAAGTTAAATTATAGCTCGTTATTATGAAACAGTGTTAATAAAATTCTGAGTAGTGTTTGAGCATTAAGCAAAAAAGCATTGATATTATTTCTTTCAATTTGGTAATTTACTGTGGCATCATCTCAAGTATTTTAGCATTAAATGTTCTGAAAAATTATAAAGACAATAACACCTACTTAATAAAAAAAGATGGAAAATTTAAAAAAGAAACAAAGAGGGGGGAAAAAGAACAGAAAGAGCCTTAAGTTTTGACTGATGTAAAACTTTACAAAAAATTTCCAGCGGAAAGATTAACAATAAGTAATTAAAATATGCAAATTAATACTGCCATTCAAATTATTACATTAATACTCTATAATTTAAAATTAGGCTTAATAACGAAATAATATGTTTCATTTTGACAATTTTATGAAAGAATTTTTCTTCGCTTTTAAAAATTGTGTCAAATAGATAGTTAAGTTACGTTTGACATTCATTATAGATACAGCTGCCATCTCTGCCTATTTGCATTAAACAGCATAAAAGACGGACAAATTAAATCAGGCTGTATCAAATTTCAGATTTTGAAATAAAACTAAGTAAGTGCGATTCCAAAGGCAATAAATTAACCAAAAGTGTATTTTAGAGACTCTTTAAGAATGGTAACTCATCACTGAAATGAAAAAAATCGCCTGTTTTTTAAGGTATTTGTTATGATAGCATCTTTACAATATTTACAACAGCAAAAATTTACAATATTTGCCACTAATTTATATTTTACCTTGGAGATCTAAATATTTGTAGGATTTTTATATTATCATTATCCGAAGACAGCACAACGCTAACCTGTTATTAAACAACATTATCCTGGCACTGCACGCAAGGCAAGAATTAATAAATAAATAATTTACACCCTACTTTTTCTAACGATATTTAATTCAATTCATTTCGCTGTATTTAGCATTAAAGCTACATTCAAATGATTTTACTTCTTCAGTAGCCACGAAATGCTCTTTTTAGAGGTTATATATGCTGGGGGCAGATTATTATTATTATTTGAAATTTGTTTCTGTACTTTAAATGGTATTATTAATTTATAATAAAGAGTAAATAATAAATTTATAATAATTAAATTATTATAACTTATTATTAATAAGTTTTTTAAAAAATAATTCAGATCTGTGCTTTATTGAATTTAATTTAAAGATTTTTTAATTTAATAGAAAGTTCTTTTTAATTATAAAAATAATCATATTTAAAAATTATTCACATCACGAAACTTAGTTTTCTTATTTTTAGCCTTATGACACTGGCAAAAGTTATCAGCATTCTTCCAGATTACAGTTTTTATTTGCTTGCTTGTATATTTCAAAACATTTTATAAATTTAAGTTATTCTTCATAATGAATTTTCTATTTCTGAATTGTTTTCGTTTATGGTTTGCTGTTTGTTTAAATTTTATATAAATGTAGGCAAGGTGTCTTTTCGATTACAACCTTTTGAGCACTGATGGATACACATATTGATCTAATTTATAATTTTTCAGATTTAAAATTAATGTTATATATTTATGCATGTGTTAATTCAGAAATATGCCTCTTCCTTTTACTTTTCTCCTTACACCAACTTCCTGATGAAGATGTTCCAGGAGATGTAAAATTCATTTGCCTTTATTTTCACATCCCCTCCCCCGTATGAGGTAATTTTTGCACTAATTTTGGTTTGCACTACGTTGTTTGTCTGCGGATTTTGAAGCAGCTCTCATATTGTTACTATGCATTAACAATTTTGCTATTGTTGTGCGAAATCATTATTCCAAACTACATAGGATATTCAAATTTGCTTAGATTATGTTGTGATTTTGAGAAATATTGCTACTGAATTAATGCAGCTCACAGCGCATAATTTGAAGTATAGTTTTTGAGATTAATATTTTCTTTTATCTAAATTTTTGAAGTTTATATATATATAATGATTCGGTAATTAATTAACTTTCAAACTGGACTCTAAATTTAATTAGTAATCATATTTCTAAATTACATCTTGAAGCAATTCATTGGCTTTCATTGGAATTATATATTTCTTGTATATTGACTTGTTGATTCCCTAATTGCGCGCATAAACAGACAGAACTGTGCAGATGGAAAGGACGGACTTGCAGAAAGCCGTGACTGAATTAAACAGAATTTTTTAAAAAATTATTTACCCAATCAAAAAATTTTTGGTACGCAATATTTGCTTTACGCAGAATTATGTGTGCAGTACCCCACAACATTAAAACACATCTTCAGACAATGGACGGTACAGAGAACCGAGTCGTGCGTGCAAGCAGGAAAAGAGGGGCAAAAAAGAGAGCCCGAGACAGTGCATAGTTGGACTGCAGTGGTATTTATAGTAAAATTTTTCTTTTATATGATTGACTAAGAACTATACCTAGTGCAGAAGGTTAAGATGGTATGATGCTGAATTACGTTTCAGATATGACACAGTTTCGAAAACGCTATTACTGTTTTTAGAATAGAGGAGAGAAAGTGCTGAATAACAAGAGGAAGTAAAGGGCTATTGTTAATTTAGTGCATAATTCATAGTTACATATTTTTTCTTACATATACCTTCCTTCAAGAAGAGAAAGGCTTGTCGATAGAATAGTGTTTTGAGAAAAAAGCATTAGAGCGAAGCACAAGGAGAGAAATATATAATTCCAATGAAAGCCAAAGAATTGCTTCAAGATGTAATTTAGAAATATTATTACTAATTAAATTTAGAGCCCAATTTGAAAGTTAATTAATTACTTTACAAATATTAATTTGTAAAGTTATTGAGGTGGCTGGAAGATCACATCAGAAATTTTGCAGTCTTCTGGAAATCCTTTACAAAAAGTATGTGTTATTATCAATACTTTTATATTTTTATCTTGAATATATATATGAGAATTTCATAATACGGTTTGAAAACCCTCTATTGCGACTCTAAAATCTGAATTCTTCCAGTAATTTTTTAAAATTTACATTCATTTTTGATTATTTATGATCAAATAAATACAATACGTAATTTATTCTTCAATGCAAACACTTGCAAACACGCTTAAAAGAATATTTATTTGTAACAGCGTCTCTATCTAGAACACAAATCCGTTACTCATTCGTGCACACAACATGACACTTTACAATAGAATTTAATAAACACTACTCTCTCCCATGGATCCCCGTCAGCAGTCCTCAAACCTCGGTAATAACTGCTTTTCCAGGAGCGAGACGCTCGAGGAAGAAATATGGACATCCACTCGGAGAAGACCTCCTCGTTATTGCGGAGTTAATTCTGAGAGTGTTTTGAGCGGAAAGACAAATGCGTCGCGAGAGCATCTTCTTCATTCTGCGTGTCCAAATATTACATTAGTCGTTAAAAGTAAGCGAAGAGGTCGCATTCGGGAGATCTTTTTCCTAAGAGGGGAAAAGAGTAGAGAAGGAAAAAAAAGGGGGGGGGGAGGAGATTCGACTAACGCTCCGGCATCTTTATTTTATTCGAAGAGGTGATGGCTGCCTGCATTAATATTCACAAGTGATATAAGCGGCATAGTCTATTATTTTCAGAGAGTTAAATACCTCATTGTTTTAAGAGCACATCAATATGAGTCGTGTCAGAAATGGTTGGTAACAATTCATTTTAGAGAAAGAAATGCTCATCTTCGGCAAGTATCAAAATATTTTTATTGCAATTAAGTATTGTAGCACATTTAGCACAAAATCTAAAAAGCATCAGCATGTTTTATTGTAATAAATTTTGAAATGGAAGATAATTTTAACGTCACCTTGATATGAATTTTTATTAAGTGATATATGTTTTCTAAAATTACACATATTTTGTTAAATAAGGTATAAACGATCTTTTTCTTCTCCACTACATGTTCCCGTGATTCAACTGTCAGCACCTCCAGCTGGCAGTCGAAAGATCCCTAGTTCGAACCCTGGCGACGGCATAGCTTCTTTATCACGCTTCTGTTGTTGTTGCTGTTGTTAGTTATGCTCACTTGTCTGACAGTAACATCGACCCAATCCCACGAAATTCCTCGCGGCAAGGAGCGCAAGATTACGCCAGTCGTTGGCAACAGCTTTAAGCACCTTACGGGTGACAGTGCGATTTACCTCAGTTCCGTCCCCAATTTTGATGGAGAGCACATTGGAGAGATGGATCCAAGAGTCTCTCACTCTTCTTTTCCACCAAACCCCACGAGAGGACTTTCGGCTCGCCACATTCTTAGAGTGCCGCCATGCCGCAACGACACTATACATTTACAAACATCTATGCCTTCTCCGGCCGCTTCGGCGCTGTCAGTGTGCGATAATCACCGATTTATCTACAAAGGCATTAAATCCACTTTATCGGTTGGGCATTATCACGCTTCTTACTTCGAAAAGCACAATACACTCTACAAAGGCATTAAATTAAAACAAAAATGAATTTTTATTGCGAAGGAAGCAGAAGCAGAAATTCTCATTAATAAATGTTGAAAGCGTATAAGAAAAACTTTGTTAAGTTGCAAAACTAAAAGAAAATAAAAGTATGTGAATGGGAACGTTTGAAGTTTAAGTTACCGTTAACAATCTACTGGGTCCAGCGTAAATAATGCATTTTTTCAGCTGAACATAAATCGGAGGAGGACAGTGTAAACTGCATCAACTGGCTAAAGAAAGAGGCAGTAGTTTTATCTTTTTATTCTTCTTAGGGCAAGTTTTGAAGAGTGCAATTAGGTTTTTAACAATCCCACTTGGAAACTAAATGCAAGTCCAAAAGGAAAATATTGGGCATATTTTGGTTTTTGAGCTCAGTTCAATAATTATTAATATGAAAATTAATTCTGTATTTTCAGATCGGACAATAAGCCAGTATTAGCGATGGTTCCAGAAATTGCGAGCCGGATTATATAACCTAGAACAGGAGTCGGTTCCTTGGAGATCTGTAAAGCCCGACGAAGACTTCCTGAAAACTTAAGTAGAAAAAAATTCCATCGCAACTATGCAACTATGAGACAATATTTTAGATTAAAAAAAGAAAAATTTTTATCTTAATTTTGAGGAAAAAAAAAGATGTATAAAAAAACCATGACGGGGTGGCCCAGTAAGTTCCCTTTTGTTTTATAACTGAGCATTATAAAAATTAAACCAAAAATGCAGTTTTATTGTGCAAAATACAAAAGAAAATATTCACATTAATGCCTTAAAGCATATGAGAAAGTCGTATTTAAGGTATAAAATAAAAATAAAAATCTATCTAAATAAATAAAAAAAGGCATTTGTATGTTAAGTTATTATTAAATAGTCTCGTTCGCCTTGGTTTTATTTAATGAATAAGTTTAGCTATCTTTAGTGTTTGAATACTCAATTTAAGTAAGTGTAAAGCTATTAGTATTTGAATGTTTGACTTCGGTAAATGTTTGGTCTTTAATTAGTGAAAGATGGGAATATGTAAAACTTTATAACAAAACTGTCAAAAACTAAAAACATAACAAATACATAAAACTGTTTCATTGGTAACAAACAAATATTTGCAATTTTTGATTGATATATAATGAAAAATAGTAAATAAGAGCTGGAATGCATTTCGTGACGATATTTTTGAAGGTGACTTTTAAGCAAACGCATGCAAATTGGTTTATTTAATTACGGCAAAGCACACTAGGGCTATCTGCGTAAGGGGAGGGATGCCTTCGTGGAGGTCTTTCTAAGGGAAACTGGCTCGTATACACGTTACACATGGGGAAAACCACGAAAACGCCCATGCAGCCAGCCCGTTCGCGGGATTCGAACATCGAACCGAACTACCAGTGTTCAGCGACTTTACTGCTCGGCCGCTGGTGGGCCTTTACGCATGCAAAATACGAGTTTTCTTGCTAATATAGAATTTAAAGTATGGCCACCACAGATTTAAAAAAAAAGTAAACTACATATTTAAAAGCGTTCTCTATCTCTTTTGGAATTACAAGGGGACGTTATAAGAATTTGAATAAATTACATACATTATTTACAAACTAGAACATATAATAAAGAAAAAATTGACTGTCGAAATTTGTTTCAGTTTATTACTGTCGAGAAGCAAAAGTAAAATTAAAAAAAGAACCTGAAATGGAATGCTTAAATTCTGCAGAAATGTACCAAAAATAAGTTTTTTAAATTACAATTCCTCATAAAAATTCTAAGGATGTAATGTGGCAAAGGAAAATAAATGCATTGTTATACAATCACAGTCAATTTTTTTTCAAGACTTCTGCACAGGTACAGATAAATCTAAATATAGAATAGTTGCATTTTTAAAGTAGTTGAAGTCGATCCGATTATGAAATGTTAAACAATTATTTGCGCTAAATCAACTTTTTTTTTCATTACAATTATTGTATTTCATACACAGTACAAATACAAAGTACAAAATTTATATAAAAAGCAAACTCTCTCTCTCTCTCTCTCTCTCTCTCTATATATATATATATATATTTACGCAACACAAATCTAGGAACAGAAACTGCATTTAAAGGCATTAAAAACAGAATATTTCGAATGCCAATATTAGTATTAAACAGTAAAGATGAAAACAAGAGTATATGCAATAAATAAAAATATTACAGAAGATAACAGCTATCTTAATTAATTATATTAAATTACTCCCTTTTAAAATTTTAATTATCTGCTTGGTGCAATAGGGTCATTTCTTTATAAAATTAAAAATTAGAACGCTATAAATATTTCAGAAAATTCTTTATTCAAAACGAACGTCTTCCGCATATTAAATATTAAATTACTCTTGTTATCATAACCTTGTAAAAAATTGAATGATAATGCCTGTCAGGCATGGGCAATAAATGGAAACAGAGTCTTAGGTATTGAATAAAAACACTAATTTTAGACTAATTTTAAATGCGTTTATGCAAGCAGTTACGCATGAGAATTTATTTTGAGCTCGTAAAATAATAATACCACACACAAGTATGCTGCAATCTAAGATAAAGATAAACGATTTCTTTTTGAAAATAAAAGAGCGCTTAATTCACGAAATTGAATGGAAAAGGAAAACCCGCGTTGAAATTATCATTTCCAGATATAAAATATTATTCTATGTACCCCGCTAAGATTTATTACAGTAATATTGAAAAACAAAGTTATCTAACCCTAATCCTCAATTCGGATTTTGATACTTTTCTTTCTCTCCTTCTTGAGAGGTAAGTTTGTAGAAGGTTGAGGCGTGTTTGGCTTCGGGTTAAAAATGTTATAAATAATGAGCATGAAAGAGGCAATGTTTCATTAGTATTCATCCCGCATCGCCTGAACGTGTAACGAATGCTTAAAAATTTTGAATAACGAGGAATTATTTAGGATTGGTAAAAAGAAGACGTGAGCGGAGAGTATGGAGCTCTTTAAATCTTCATCTTTCTTAAAATTTATTAAGTTATATCATACATTAGATGTGCGGGAGTATTTTAAATCACACATTTTCTTATTTTTTTGCTAGGTTTGAAAGGGCTTCCATTTCGTGGATGTAGAGAAAATATCAGTTAAATTAATTTTAAGCAGTTACATATGTATAACTTAAAAATCCATCTGTGTAATTCATAAACTATTTTATTTAATCTACAGACGATCCAGATAAATGTGAAGACTAGAAAGAAATATTTTTGGAAGCATGTATACATAAATTTAATAATCATTATTATTAATTAAAATTTTTAATTATAGTATTTAAATTCTATGCATTACAAATGATAGTTAAAATAAAAATAAAAATACAGTGTTTTTACCACACTTGATAAGCTTGTTATTATTATTTTATTTAACCAGTTATGTATAATTTTAACCTGTACTATTACTTCTATTTTCTTCTTATTGACCAGAATGCACATTAGTTTGAGAGTATTTAAGCTCAGATTTTTTCATAGTAAGTCATGGCCCATTTTTGCTTCTCCTGGCCATATTACTAGGTTTAGCTAGCTCCGATAAAACTATATTTAGTCGGCTTCGCGTTAGTGCTGCCGATATTTAATTTGTTACTCCGTTGGGAAATTTTTGAGCCAACTTCGGAATAAACAAATTGTGCAAACTTTGATTACTCAGTTTTAATGCTGAAATTTACTGTTACTTTAATTTGCATCGCCACAAGTCGTGGCTTGATTTTGTAAGCACAAGAAGTGCGTTCAGATTTAATAAAAACGTTTGTTAAACCTTTTCAAGATTCTGTAGCTCTTTTCAGAGCTAGTGATAATTCGCTTCAAGCTCTGTTAGAAATTTAACACCAGTTTATGGTACCAAAGAAAACCAAGCTGTATAAACTGTTAGAATTATGTAAACTTCCAGATTTTATATTACTTTATTATTGTTTTTATATAAAGATTTTATATTATTTTATAATTGTTTTTTTATTGCTATTTACGAAAATACACACATTTTGAGAGCATTCAGGCTAACGCCACTTTGGGCAAAAATATTTAAAAACAGCATATCTTTAGAATTTCCGTTAGAAAACTCACGCACCGGAGACAAAAATGTTATATTTCCTACAGTGTTGCCACTGCTCGCTTTGAAATAACTGAGTTTTTTAATTAAAAATTTTTTAAAGTTTTACAAAATATGAAATAGTCAATAAAACTAATTCCACATTCGGGCTTTCAGGTGCCCGTGTTCGGATGGAGGAATACGTTATTCAAAATTGGATGACTCTAGGTGGCTATGTTTTTCACAATAACATAAACGTACATATATTCATATGCAGATTCTTCATTATTTAATTTCTTTAAATATAACACAAGACGATGATATTTGGTGGGAACAATTTGAAAAATGATACATTTCATTTACGTGATTCAACGCAAAATGCCATTTATAGGCTAATAGCCTTTCTGGGCGAGAAAAATTGCAATTTGAAAATTTTGGATTGTAGCCTAACATTCAAAGGATTTAGCATTAAATTTCAAAGCATAACGGGGAGATAAAATTAAAAATATATATATAAATTATAAGAATTAAAAAAAAACTGCAAACTGATGGTAGTAATCAGATTTCTGAAGCAATTTTGAGATACAAAGTTAACGATCAGCCTAATTAGGGAACAAAAGAATTTAAGATATAGAAAGAAAATCACGTGTTTCATTTGTTAGAATTAATGTATATTATCATTTTTATTTATTAATATAGATTTAAAGCCATTCGTTACAAATCGTAATGTCCAGCAAAAGAAGACATTTGGTATAATAACATTTCGTCGAAAATTAACTTCACTTCGAGACTCGTGCACTTATTCAATAATAAAAAGATTTCATTTTTGAAGATCGCAAGCAGTCTAGTGAATCAAGCCTGCGCACTTGATTCACTAGACTACTTGCGACGGACTTGAAACAAGTATTTCCGTCAAGTGTACTTTTCATTTCGCTTGAGTATCTAATTCTAAAATTTTAATACTAAAAATAATATATTACTTATATTTTATGAAAAGTGGATAAAAAATGAAAAATATTTTACAGTGAATATATATATGACATATGGATCTTTCAAAGTGTTTGTTAACAATAAGTATAAATTAAATATTTTTAAGCATAATGCTAGTAATAGTTTCTAAATTCTGTATTAAATTATTTTAGTCAGATTTACAGCTCCGAAAATAATAATAAATAACTTTTACGGTCAGGAATGATGCCACAAGCATATGAATATTAGGTAATGACATGGTTTTAAAAATCAGACAGAATTGTGTGCGTAATGTGGGCCTAATAAAATATATTTTCTTTTTCGCAAATTTCCTTTAAATCTATTTAGTTTTTCTTTAGCCCAAAAAAGCAATTTGCCCAGAAGGGCTATTAATTTCGTTTCGGTATTTTGCGTCGTCCACTACAAAACGGTGTTTCACTTTTTAAATTGTTCTCAAAAAATATTATTGCACTGTATTATATTTAAAGAAATTAAATAATGAAGAATCTGCCTGAATATATGTATGTTTCTGGCAATGCGAAAAAACAACGGCACCTACAGCCATCAAATTTTGATCCGCTCGAACATAGGCACCAGAAAATCTGAATTTTGAGTTTCGAATTGACCTTATTATCTAGTTCATATTTTGTAAAATTTCAACGAATTTTTGATTAACAAACTGAACGGTTTCAAAGCGAGCAAAGCATACTGAAAAATACATTTTTATCTCCAGGGCTCGAGACTGTGTATCGCAGATTCTATAGATAGTGCTGTTTTTAATTATTTTGTGATACTGCTATTGAATTGAATTTTATGTGGCTGAAGTGAGAAGAACATGATATTTAATAACTAAAGACAACACACAAAACGTTAAAGAAACGCTCTTGTGGGCGTTATATAAAATCTGAAAGATTTTTTTTTTTTTTTTTTTTTTTTTAACACCAGAAGAGTTATTAGTCTCGAAATGGAATTTTGCGCCCAATCACTATAAATACATAGTTTCCTTTCGCATTCGAGTCTGTTGCTTTTCGGCAAAGTGTACGATAAATAATTCGGCATAATATAAGAAGTGTACGATAAATAATTCGGCATAATATAAGAAGTGTACGATAAATAATTCGGTATAATATAAGAAGTGTACGATAAATAATTCGGCATAATATAAGAAGTGTACGATAAATAATTCGGTATAATATAAGAAGTGTACGATAAATAATTCGGCATAATATAAGAAGTGTACGATAAATAATTCGGTATAATATAAGAAGTGTACGATAAATAATTCGGCATAATATAAGAAGTGTACGATAAATAATTCGGTATAATATAAGAAGTGTACGATAAATAATTCGGTATAATATAAGAAGTGTACGATAAATAATTCGGCATAATATAAGAAGTGTACGATAAATAATTCGGTATAATATAAGAAGTGTACGATAAATAATTCGGCATAATATAAGAAGTGTACGATAAATAATTCGGTATAATATAAGAAGTGTACGATAAATAATTCGGCATAATATAAGAAGTGTACGATAAATAATTCGGTATAATATAAGAAGTGTACGATAAATAATTCGGCATAATATAAGAAGTGTACGATAAATAATTCGGTATAATATAAGAAGTGTACGATAAATAATTCGGCATAATATAAGAAGTGTACGATAAATAATTCGGTATAATATAAGAAGTGTACGATAAATAATTCGGCATAATATAAGAAGTGTACGATAAATAATTCGGTATAATATAAGAAGTGTACGATAAATAATTCGGCATAATATAAGAAGTGTACGATAAATAATTCGGTATAATATAAGAAGTGTACGATAAATAATTCGGCATAATATAAGAAGTGTACGATAAATAATTCGGCATAATATAAGAAGTGTACGATAAATAATTCGGCATAATATAAGAAGTGTACGATAAATAATTCGGCATAATATAAGAAGTGTACGATAAATAATTCGGTATAATATAAGAAGTGTACGATAAATAATTCGGTATAATATAAGAAGTGTACGATAAATAATTCGGCATAATATAAGAAGTGTACGATAAATAATTCGGCATAATATAAGAAGTGTACGATAAATAATTCGGCATAATATAAGAAGTGTACGATAAATAATTCGGTATAATATAAGAAGTGTACGATAAATAATTCGGCATAATATAAGAAGTGTACGATAAATAATTCGGTATAATATAAGAAGTGTACGATAAATAATTCGGCATAATATAAGAAGTGTACGATAAATAATTCGGTATAATATAAGAAGTGTACGATAAATAATTCGGCATAATATAAGAAGTGTACGATAAATAATTCGGTATAATATAAGAAGTGTACGATAAATAATTCGGCATAATATAAGAAGTGTACGATAAATAATTCGGTATAATATAAGAAGTGTACGATAAATAATTCGGCATAATATAAGAAGTGTACGATAAATAATTCGGTATAATATAAGAAGTGTACGATAAATAATTCGGTATAATATAAGAAGTGTACGATAAATAATTCGGTATAATATAAGAAGTGTACGATAAATAATTCGGCATAATATAAGAAGTGTACGATAAATAATTCGGTATAATATAAGAAGTGTACGATAAATAATTCGGCATAATATAAGAAGTGTACGATAAATAATTCGGTATAATATAAGAAGTGTACGATAAATAATTCGGCATAATATAAGAAGTGTACGATAAATAATTCGGTATAATATAAGAAGTGTACGATAAATAATTCGGCATAATATAAGAAGTGTACGATAAATAATTCGGTATAATATAAGAAGTGTACGATAAATAATTCGGCATAATATAAGAAGTGTACGATAAATAATTCGGTATAATATAAGAAGTGTACGATAAATAATTCGGCATAATATAAGAAGTGTACGATAAATAATTCGGTATAATATAAGAAGTGTACGATAAATAATTCGGTATAATATAAGAAGTGTACGATAAATAATTCGGTATAATATATCTTTCAGACTGAATCTCTGTGTTGGGGATTAACACAATAAGTTATTTGAAACAATGCATAGAGTTCTTAAGAATAATCCTTTCTTATTTTTGGATAACATTTATTTTGCTATTGAATGAATTGTGCGTCGCTTAACTGCGAAGAACATGATATTTAGTAAATAAAGTTAACATACAAAATGTTAAAAATAAGAAAAAAAAAAAAAAAATAGTAATGGTGAAATATAAGAGACGATGAAAGTAGTGATGTAAAAGTAATGATGAAAACAATGACGAAAACATTATGTGATGAAATGAGAAAAGACTTAGAAAATAGAAAAAAATGTATACCATAATTTAGTACTGCATCGGGTATTCTAAATGTATACTGCTTTTAAAATTCTTATTGTTTCGTGAAATTTGTGATTTTGCTGTTGAATTGGAATGGCAAAGTGCGAATAAAACGCAGCTTAGTAAAAGTAAAAAGGAAAAGAAAAGAAAAGGGTTAGCAGGTGGGATTGCAACAGTGCAACAGCAGACTGGTAGACTGCGAGCTCAGCGAGAGCGTAAAAAACCTTAACAAACCCTTTTGGGCAATCGTTAAAATCTGAAACATTACACATTAAAAAAAAATTGTCGCAAAATTAATAACGAATTTCTTTTCTCTTTGAGCGCTCCTAATTTTTAACTTAAAATTATCTCTTTATAAACGCTATTTTACAAAAAAAGTAAACTTTTTGAAGATCCCGTCAGCTTTATGAACATTGATTTCTATAAAATGTTACTGGTACCTTTATCCGAAGAGTTTAATGAAGCAGTCCCTTTATTCTTTTCACACGTTTCTAAGCTTTTGTTAAATAGAAAGGAAAGAGAGAGGGGGATAAAAAATAGAGGAATACAGTTGAAGTCTTTATACAATGGCTTACGGAAATCTGAGGGCGTTGAGGATAGTGCATATTAAAAGAACCTAATTTATAACAAAACTTGTAGAATTTTGAGCATTCTTCCAAGAACCAAATGCAACGAAAAAATGAGCATATTATCTGTAAAAGATTAACAAAAGAAATCCATCCCTTTACCGCTTCTTAGCAGTTCGATATGCACAAACCTCTTATTTAATTCCCGTCTTGGCAAGTCCCGACCAGGATTTTTTCAGTCGCCGGCCTTCAAACCTGAGCTCCACAGTCACAGCACAAAAAAACAGTTAAGGGTTTGCAAAGTATCAGTTATTAGCATGCTGCGATCGGCAGCTGTGACTGAAATTACTACGCCGCGGATTCCCCCCCCCCTTTTCCTTGGAGAAGACGATGGAAACTTTCCCTAAATTTTTTTCTTTATTCCTCTTCTAAATCATCGTGTAAGCATGGCGAATTTTTTCCCCCAGTCTTGATCACGGGTTGGATGAAGGATGAAAAGTTGGCCGTAATCAGGGGAGGTTTGAAAGCAAGCGATAACGGCGTCTAATACGTCCCTTCTCTTGGAAGTATAATGCAGAATCGTGTGGCCGACATCACTTCCTGCTCATAATAACTCAATCCAACACGAACGGCGGCGCGGGACGAGCAAAATATTGCAGCTTGGGGCCTGTTTGACGATGTATGAGCGGCGTCGGAAGAACGGACGGTTAAAATCTTTTCCTTGCGATGGTAATAAATAATTGGCCAATGATTTCTGATTTCTTTGCAACCCAACAAAAAAGTGCTTAATCAAACTTCACTACGAATTTATCTGACAAGAATCGTGCATTCTCTGTGCCTGGTAAATCGGATTGAGGTTATTTTTTAAAATGTTTATTATCTATTATGGAGCATTCAATAATAAATGGCAATGTGTTTGTTTTGAGCGGCTCAGAGATTTAAAATTAGACACAAAAAATTATTTTTCTTCTGAAGAAGAGAGGGCTGTATTTGATCGCCGAAGAAACTGAACGACTTTTATTCAAAATCTACATCAAGCTAAGACTTCTTGTCTAATTATAAATTTTAAAAATGTAATTACAAATATACCCTTTCAGTTAAGATAATGGGCGTTACTCAAAATCATCCACCAATTTTATAGTTACATGCTCTTTTATTTTTGTAGTATATCTCTAATCCCAATGTATGGTTTATGTGATTACTGCAAAGCCTCGAGAGCTATCTGCCTAAAAAAGAGGGCTGTCTTCGTGGAGGACTTTCTAAGGGAAACCGGCTTGTATACACGTACACGAGCCACGAAAACGCTCATACAGTCAGCCCGTTCGCGGGATTCGAATCTCAGATCTAACTACCAGCGTTTAGCGACTTTACCGCCCGGCAGCAGATGGGCTTAATCTCAATGTAAAATTTTTGCTAAAAACCTTATTTTGAACCCTTTAAAATTTATACACATATTTTAAATAATTTGCGAAAAAAAATCCTGTTTTTATTGGTATAACAGGGCAAGGAAAAAATTTGAAGTTGTAACTAATTATTTAAGAGAATAAATAAAGGCACTTTTTCATGAAAAGTTACTCATTTCTCGAAAAAAAAAAAAAAAACCGCTTGTAAATTGCTTTTCAGAGAAATAGCAAGCAGTTTATAATTAATTATCTTACTCATTCCTGAGAAATTATAAATACGAGTCTAAAACGGTAACGGCAAGAATTATGCAAAAGTATAAGTGTATGTCTTGAGCGGTGGTTTAAAAATCATGCAAATTGATCTACTATTGCTTACATACTTTTTTAATTAAACAATTTTCATTTTTTGGTAAACATTATTTACATAAAATCTGTTATCATTCAATAATCAATTAAAATGATCGAAGAATGTTTGGATAATTATGCAGTACAATTTAAGTATGCGTTACGTTACATAAAATTTGATTTTTCAAAATATGAAATATCTTCAGATATCAATATAATTATTGCTTTTATTCCCAGTTTGTAAATTAATCACAGGAAGAATAGTATATATATATATATAAATTATTTCATTTGTGTTTGACCTTTGAGTTTTCATGACTTTTCAAACCTGGTAGTATTTTTTTAATCATAGTGATAATGATTTTAATAATTACATGATTTTTAATAATTTTCTGAAACACATTTAGATAAAACAAGAAGACATATTCCAAACTAGGCCTTGATAACAGTCCGAAATGCCTTTTCAAAGCTCTGTTATTTGTACGGACCAGGAAACATAGACAATCGTCACATCAAAACATTAACAAAAGTGATTTCTTCTTCCCCCCCCCCGCATTAAAGTATTTATGTTTAAAGCTTTTTAACACGCAGCTAATTTCTAGATAACACTGATTAGTGTTTAAAAACTCATGAAAATAATATTTCAGCTAGTTAACTCTTACATACCTCCTAGATTGTAAATATTGAAGAAAAAATATGTTACCGTACTAATTTTAAATAATAAGATATATACTCGGGATAATTACTTTATTTAATATTCAAGAAAGTTTTCCCATTGTAATCTTTTACGCATTAAAATATGGGAATGGCCCCCCTAAAGGGCAAAAAAGACCCGGATTTATTTATGACTTGCTCTTCCCGCCTTGCTCACGTAAATATACTCTTTAAGAAGTTTGGTCTAATGAAGGCCCCAGCATCCTTCCGAATGACAGTCATGGACTTATAATCTTGCGCCAATTCTTTTCCATTTGGTACAGAAAGATACAGTGCTGACTTGTAGTTCACACAATTCTGCATATAAGGAGTATTCCCGAGGGCTACAAAAAATATATTAAAGTATCTCACGTGGAATATAAAATCAGATGTAAAAAAAGGAGCGATGGAAGGGATGAAAAAGATGGAATTTGTTATCACTTAGATCTAGCATCTTTTTTTTTTTTTTTTTCTTTTCAAATTAGTAAAATTTTTATCCCCCGCACAGTTTTGCAATTTAGCACTTGCCTCACAGAAAATTACTTTAAATTGGGCTTAAAGTCATCGTGCTTATCTTGGTTTAGATAAGCAAATTATCCACTATTTTGTAATTTTGTTTATTTAAAAAAATAAATAAAAACAGGCGCACAGTTTTGTGTTTAATGCTACCTAGAGGGATTACAAGGACCTAATGAACGTAATTATTAAGCTTCTAAAGAATATACTACGCTGCATACATTTGCGAATCATGACCAAACTAATTAAAAATATTTCCAAAAACTATAAGCTGTGTGTATTCTTTAGCTGCTTCCTAAGTAAATAGTAACACCGTACTATTAACACATACTTGTCTGAAAATAATATACAAAAGTTCTTACATGGATGAAATATATAATTAAAAGAAATCTCAAGATTTGTTCCTAAATTTCAATGAGCAGTGAACAAATAAACAAAAGATTGCCATTCACAAAGACTGTCATCGTTTATTTATTTATTATTCGCCAAAGAGGCGTAAGCCCAAACGAGCTATTAGTAAATAATGAATCTGCATGAATCCATGTATGCTTCACGCACTGTAAAAAAAAAAAAAAAAGGGGGGGGGGATTGGGGTACCCAGAGCTATAAAATTTTGAATTTCGTAATCCTCCACCCGAACAGGGACAATAGGAAGCGCGAATTTTGAATTTGAATTTATTTCATTATCTATTTCACATTTTATAAAACTTTAACGAATTTTTGATTAACAGGCTCAACGATTTCAAAGGAAGCAAGGGCAACACTGTACGGAAAAAAAAAAAAAAAAAAAAAAAAAAAAAAAAAAAAAACTTTTTTATCTCCAGCACACGAGACTGTCTATCGCAAATTTTTAAGATATGCTGTTTAATTATTTTATCGTTTTGTTGGTGAATTGAATTTTCTATGCTTTACGTGCGAAGAACAAGACATTTAATAAATAAAGGTAACACGCAAAATGTTAAGAAAACGCCCTTTTGTGCGTAATATAAAATCTGAAAGCTTTTAGATTCTTTTTCTTGCTTTTTATTAAATTTTCTTTCATCTTTTCTGTTAGCAGAAATAGTTTACAATTTTAATATGGAACAAAATTTGCATCTGTGAGTGCAAACTTGTATCACTTTTTCACGAAATTTTATGCTAATATGATATAAACACTAATATGATATTCTTAGGAAAATATTGGCAGTATTCTCCTGTACAAATCATACTATTTCTTTGCAAACAGGATACATACTTTTTCAAACATACTCAATTTTTAAATCAACATATTGAACAAATGTGCTAGCAGTCAACTTTCGAAATATACAAGGATTAACTATTATTTTAAGAACTGCATTCTGTAATTAAGATAATTATTTAAGTAACAAGTAACAGAGCACACAGATTTCTCTTCGTACGCAATATCCCTATTCTGATGAGAGGCATGAGATGTAGTCAATCATATCCAGCTGGAAATGAATTATCTTCATCACCTTTAAGTTCGGGCGCCACTGAAGAGACCATCAGATTTTTAATGCAGGAAAGTTTTATAAATATAGTACATTGTGATCTCTCAGGAATACTTACCACAGATCTTCCACTTTTTAACTGGTTGTAATAACCACTAATACCACTGATAAAGGAATGCTATAGTTGCTTCTACATGAGATTTCCTAATTAAAAGCTTAGGAAATTAATTATAATCTTCTTTTAACATTTAATTAATGTTTCATTAACATTCAACACTGATAAAACTTCTATGTCAAAAAATGAATAAATTTATTATAATTAAATCATTTCTTAAAGAAATTTCTCGACATTTTGACTAAAGGAGTGACTTATTCTTCTACAGTTCTTTACATTGCCAGAGGAAAAGCAGTCTTAAAAACTACGCATTAAAGTACAGTAGATTTAGACCAAACTTAAAAAGCTGAAAGCAAAATAAAAAGAAGCGAAAATTTATTCAAAATATTCATAAAAAATACTTATTTTCCTATTTGAGAAATTTTTTCCCTCTTCTCAGGTCGAAAATGTTAAAGAGCAACAATAAATGCTTCAAAAGTTAAACATTGTTTATGATTTAGTAATACTACTAGTTTATTTATTATAATTAATATAGTTACATTATATGTTTATATTTAGTTATTTTACAAAGCTTACTTTTTTTTCTTGTTCTTTCTTTAATCATTTTGTTAAAATTTTATCTAAGAAAAGTACATATCATTAAAAGCATCGCATCTGATATAAGTTAATGAAGTTACAAAAAAAGCTTAGTAATATTAAAATTTACAATTTTATATAATAAAGTACTAAGTAAGCCAATCGTGGCTTGGGATGAAAATAATAAAAAATTTTAATCGCAACTCAAAACACTGATATCTGCAAACTTCCTAATAAACTATTTGCCAAGTATCAGAAACATACAGTGTACTAATTATACATTATTTATCTTAAAGTACTAATTATTCGTTCAGAAAAATATAAATGTGCATGCTGTGTTAAAGAAATTCTAAAGTATGAATTAAGATTTAATGCATAGAAATAAATGTGTTAGCAGCTTTCTTTTAAACATCAAATATGTTCTCTAATCAAAAACAAACGTCACGCTTTTATTTACTAGGTATTCAATTAAAAATCTTATGCTCGTGTAAATTTGAAAACCTTTTTGTTAACTTATAGCACCGTAGGTAGCAAATATTAATTTAGATGTAAGTTTTTACGAACACTGCGTTTTTATTTTTATCAATAAATAACCACTTAGATGAATTGAGAAAAAATTTTTGTTTTTATTTTTGTTTCTGCACGCAATAACAACACTGGAAAGCTTCCAGCACGTCATCTCGCACATTCAGCCAAGCGCAGCTTTCGAAATCGAATGGGACAAGCTCAGAGAGATTGTCATACGTATTGTTTGTGCAATGCTTGTGTGACTTTAAAAACAAATATGCGTTTTCCATTGATATTTATAATGTCATGAAAGCTCTCAACAACAACAACAACAACAACAACAACAACAAAAAAAAAAAAAAAAAAAAAAAAAAAAAAAAAAAAAAAAAAGGAGAGAGAGAGAGACAGAACGATTTAGTCCTTTTTTTCCATTTTGCACTTTGTCATTAAAAAGCAGAATCTCGCCAGGCCTCGATGACCCAAGGATCCCAAGCTTTGAGTGCCGAAGAACGCCCATCAATGTTACTGGTTGATGCTGTAGCATAAGAAGGGTACATCACTCATGTCATTATAAGTTTGGTCACTGTTTGCAAAGTACCTGAAGGGCGAGAGAAGGTGACATTTCTTGTACGCATCTGGACGAGGTAATGACGCCTCATGTCAGATGCGCAAGGAAAAAAAAAATCGCGAGTTTCTTGTAATGCGTAATTTTCCTTTCTATTCCCTAATGACATGTTAACGAGATGTGAATACAACATCTTCAGAGGTGTGGGAACGAAATGCCAAATCTGAAACATAGACGTAATTCGGCTTGCTTGAAAAGGATCATCAGATTGGAAGTTTTGTTTTATTTATTTTGTCTAATCATTCTTAACAAAAAGCTGAAGTTCACAAAGATATTCTTATATGCATGTCTTATAATAACGTTCTTGATGGAATTTCTGAGAAAATTAAAACGACAGCATTTTAAGGAATTATTATAAACGAATCATTTTCTTTGTATCTACGAACTAATTCTCAATGAAATAAAACATGTTTGGCAATATCGATCTTAATGCTATAGATGAAAGTGGAATAAACATTCAAAATTCCATTCAAATTATTTATAATTATTATGCTTAAATTCATCTTCAAAGATTTTGACCTGTCGGTGCATATTTTTTAGTAAACCAATATTGGGGCAGTAAATTTATGGGAATTTCGCGTTATGTTTGCGAATTTTAGATTGGCTTTCTATTATTTCGCGAATACTGGATATTTCCACGAATGTCGGATGAATCCACCGAATTTCTGACTTTTTCCCATTATTTTAAAATTTCTATTATAACTTTTATATTATTTTTTATAGTTAAACTTATGCTACTACCATTAGAATTTCCGCAAAGAAATATTACCACTCCAAAATCTGAACTAGAGGACTGAACTTTGAATTACCATAAATTTTGTTGGACTTTGAAATGCGAGAAAGAATTCTTTTCCGAGAATACAAGTCATCTTCTGTTGCTAAATCCGACAATGAAACTCAGTGACGAAATTTTTTTTTTATAAAGACTGCTACTTGACGAAGAAAATTTGTGTATGTGCAAAATATAATGTATAAGAACGCTATCCAACCAAATAGTTGTCTTGATCTACGAGTATAACGGCTTTGAATACACTGCTGTAATTTGTTTAGCTTATAATACTAAGTTTCAATTAGAAAAGGTATCATAAAATTTTCTTTTAGTTACATATTTGATACTTCTGTTATTACTTTGTTGCTGGTAAACATATCAAATCCGATATGTTTCCCCAAAGTGTTTCGCGAAATGAAATGTATAAATCCATTTAAGATCCATTAGGTTTGTCAAAGAACAAAACATGACGAACATGCAATACCTTCACCGGGATTCGAGCTCTGAATATCCTGATTGCAAGCTGGGAGTGCTTCTTATTACACCACGTAAGCACGCGGTAAGGAGGAAAAAAATACCTTGCAGTCTACCCCGTTTAACCTTTTTCAGGGGGCTGGGACATATATGTCCCGCACGTTCACTACTTTAAATGTGTCTCAAGAAATTTCAGTAAACTATGGAGATTTAAAATTTACTCCTTAATATGGATTAGGAAGTGCAAGACCCTGGACTAAATGGACAAAATACATCCGAAATTGGCCCCTATAGCCCCCGGGAAAAGGTTAAGGACGATTAGTCGCCAAATCCATCTGATGATGAATTACCGTCCACCGCATTAGAGACATTTGGAATTTTTTTTTAAGAGGGGAAGTAGTATCCGAAAGTTCAGCGTATTTTCCTTCTTAACCTAAGACATCCCTGCGAATTTTGTCTTTTATTTCCTATAATAAATTTACTGACCTAACTGCTGTCAATATGAAATGCTGATCTACATTCATATAAAAGAATTTTCACAGATCTATCATTATTTTCAATAATATGAAGAGACAAGCCCTTTACTTATGCATTCGGAAAAGCTACAGGTTCTCGTCTGATTGTCCGAAAAATGGTAACCCAATCAATAAACAAGTTTTGGGCCCATGGCAATACCATAGCAGCCGTCAGTTGATTACTTTCCACAATGTAACAAAAGGGAAGATGTTTCACCACCGCTTTTACACAACAGATACTTCACAAAATATCTTTTTCGGGGATAAGAGCTTAAAGAAACTACTTCTGCCCTTTAAGTGAATAACATACAAGTACATTTAAATGTAGACTTTTGTAGAATGAAGGTTTTTCTCACATGATATTAGAAATGCATTTAAACGCATTTTAAATTTATGCAAGCTCTTCAAAAATGTAATGACACATTTTAGAGACTGCGAGCAACGAATCATCTGACAGGCTTAATCATATATAACATCATAGGATGATAAGAGGTGTCTGTGCATAAACGATTGAAAAAAGTGAAAAACTCTGATATGTCATTTTTTTTTTTTTTTTTTTTTTTTTTTTTTTTTCCAGAGTAAGGGAAGGGCAATTTTTAAGCTGAATACTTCATTGGCTGAACATGAGATTGTCACTTCATGTTTTGAAAATTTAATAACAATAGAAATCGGTTGAATCTGTTTATCTGTTGAAAGTATTAAGGAGACCAATGATGAGGTTTTAGAACAGCACCTCACAGGGTATTGTCATTGCAGATTTTTTGCCTATTCAACAGGAGGAAATTTTCAATGATAATTGTTGTATGTATGGCAAAGTATAGTTTTGACGTGATAGTTTATTTAGATTTCTTAAGTGTCGTTAAAAAGGCAAGATATTGCCATGAGACAAAAGTAATAATGCCTAAAGACTTGGAGAAATGAGACTGCCTTTAGGCGCCCTGAGAATGCTCACTCTTGATGTTGACGATACTTTCCTTTAAGTAGAAATAGTAAATTAGAGTAACTGCTGTTCAAGTACAAAAGGAGATTTAGGTTTATAAATGCTTTTACTATCAGAACTTCAGTAGCTAATGAATTTTTACAAAGCAGTTAGCTACAGCCACGAAAGATTAGCTTCTGCTATGAAAAAATGCTAAGATATTATATTTGTGGTAGAACAGAAACGACACTCCGATTCATGTGCACTTTTACCTCTTATTTTTTCAATTCTTATCATTTTTCCTAGCTGCGTTCTCTGAACTTATAATCTTTGATTGTGAGATGCCACGTGAGAGACTACACATGAAAATACAAACAGAAGTGAAATCAAAATGAAGATGAAAGTAATTTAGTTGCTTGGGCTGTGACACAAGCTTGAAAACGAAATAAAAGACATTCAAAATCTTTTGCTGAGCTGTGACAGCACAAAATTTCCAGCGCTGACTCCACAGCGGCAAGAGGCTATGATTCATAACAAAAGACGAAAGCATGCATGGCGGAAAAAACTATATGTGATTGAGATTCAGACCACAACTTAGGCCATTTGAAAATTAATGAGGCCTTGAGACTTCACACTAAAGTTTAATCTATAAATAAAAGTTAGAGGCCAACTGAAAGGGTTAAAGCACGGGCAGGATGCTTGCAGTTTTTCGTAACCAAGCTACAGACAACAGAGCACTCTCCATCGTAGAGATGGCAGGAGACAGGCGGAGACGAGTCCAGATGAAGACGAAAAAGATACATGCTCGTCCGAGTTATTTGTGATTCGGGGGTAGGGCCAGAGGGCACTCTACTTCAAAGAGTGCTCCGTAAATGTCGGGGACGCCGTCGGTATCGATCAAACGGCAACGGTCGCCATGACAACGGAACGGCCATTTCCTCGCGACGTAAAGAAAAGCTTTTCTTTGGATAGTAATGAGCAATGTCCTCCTTCCAACCAGAGGCAGCTGAGAAGCCGCCGATTGATATTTGGAGTGGGGCCGCGCAATTAGAGAAAAGAGTTGCTTCGCGGGGCTGATTAATTGCCATCCCTCGGGGAAGGAGATCGTAGCATTCGCTCATTTCTCACCCTTTTGCTTAAATGTAGAATCGACTCTTCAGGTAGGAGGGCTGTGGGGTGGATGTGAAACTATTATTCAGTGCAATCGAAACTCTCCGAAATAATATTCTTTGAAAACTAAAATGTGAGTGGTGTTTAACTTAGCAAATACTTTTTTTCAAAAAAGGATAAATGGTATTTTAATAATTCTCAATGCGATAGAAAAGTTAGCATATAAACTATTTGTGACTCTTTTCAATTTTGTACAGTCAAGAATTATGACGGCATATCCAGTACGCATACCTGCAAACAAATAACAAACGAAATATTCCTCATTAACTAATCTAAAAATTAAACTATCATTTCTTGCAGAGAAGATGAAATTCTTGTCATTGTTGCCAACAACTACAACAAAAAAAAAATTGCAATTATTTAAAAATTCGTGTTAGTCTTTGCTACACTTGTTACAGAATGGCGTACCTTACACTAGCGAAGACGTTTTAATATGAGAATTTCTTATATATATTTTTAACATTTTATCAGTTTCGTACATCAGCCTTGTATCAATGTATCTCAGAAACTATTTAAGGCTTACTTTAGGTCCTTAAAGCTCCTGAGATACCTTGGCACTTACTTAATATACATTAATAAATAAACCAATCCCATGAAAGCCCTGAAGTAGGTCTAAGTGAATGATGACATCAGGTACCATAAATCACTAGTGCCCTATGCATAACATTCATTCAGAAGACCCCAATATTCGCTTTCCGTGTTTTTGTGACAGAAAAACGAGGTCATGAAGAGTTACAAGACGATTTTAAAGCTGAACCATAGGACCCAAGGACAAGGTCTTAGTAACTTAAGCAGTTATTAAGCCCTGCACAAACTCATCAAAAAAAGCGTTATAATTTTTTCCTTTCAAAGAGACACTTCAAGATCGTAATGACTCCCCTCCACACTCACACACACACATATTTACACTCATAACGTTTGTCGTGATCACCTCAGAAAGGAGATTAAATGATTTCGGTAAATTAGGAGTGAGCTATCTTCCCAGTAGTCGTTGCCATGGTTACAGAGCAAGCCAGAAGTGGAAAATGGCTTTGAAATGTTCATTGTAAAGTCTAATGGATGACAATAGTAAAATCACTTACATAAATAAGACTGCAGTAAGGACAGCAGTGTGATAAGCCCGCCTAAAATAAATAAATAAATAAACGGAAATTTTAAGAGGCAAAATTAATATTTGATTCACGAGCTTTGTAGGCAAAGACGATCATTAAGAAATTACACGAGTATCTGGACCTCTTTTTAAATTATCTGGCGTCCTTTATAAAAAGAATTTCATCTTCAAATATTCTTGTACACGAGTTCAAATTATTTCACCAATCGGCCTTCATTCAAAGGCAAATGAGACCGAAATACATACCGTGTGTACTCGTGTAATAGTCGCACTTGTTTCGCCAATTTTTCATTGTGAAAGTCTATGCGCGACTATTATGCGGAAATACTACACAATGTTGTTTACGTTCGACGATTTTTTCTGCTTCAAAAACGGGGGTGTGACAGTTATGCGTGGACGACTATTATGCGAGTAAACACGGTAATCAGAATTTGTTTCCAATCAAGTTCATCAGAGAAAGGCTGCATTGATTTATCGCTTAACTTATTTATCGTAAGAAACATAGTAAAAATAACAATTTTTTCATAAACGAACTAGTTTAATATGAGCTATTAACGTTCTATAAATAAGTTTTATTTTTTAATTTTCTTTAATTTTTAAATTCACTGTGAGCATTTACGTAAGCAATTCGTAGCTAAGACTGTAGATACTATTATTCTATTATTCACTGAGAAGTACAGCGAAAGTACAGGGAGCTGGAGAATGCCCGGAAATGCGATATTCCTATTAAGGTAACTATGGAAAGACTACTAAGTGAACTTTTTCAGATGGATAATTGTATAAGTACCTTCCCATTTGCTACGGAAATATGTATCAAAACATAAACAATAAGGAAAATGTCCCCCATCCAGAAGAAAGAAATGACAGAATTAGAATTAAATTATTCAGACCACATAATCCATCACAGTTAAAAACGGCTTTAACCTAGTTACATCATAAAATGTTAATGACTGATATCAGCGGAGACTGTCTTTGCAGAGCCACGAGGCCATGTCTCAATAAAATCATCTTGAAAGTGAAAGACAATAGCAGTGAAGAGCCTCCCTCCCTCCTTTAAACCGCAACTGTGTATCCGTTGATGGATATTTGCGCCACAGTGAGGAGAGAGTATTTACAAGCGACGTTCTCTGTGATTAATCGCATGTACGCCTGCTTTGAGAAGAGTGAGTTCCAACTTGGAGCACACAGTGGCAGGCGGGGACTGCAAAGCATCCTTTCATTTCAAAGAAGCTCTGTTTCCCCAAAGATAATAAGCGATTATCTAAACTTTCGGTAGCATTTGACTGCTAAGTCCCCAAAATATATAAATAGTTACAGTGGCAGAAATCAGAAGCATTTGCTTGGAGACTATACAGAGTAGGAATTTCTGAACTGAAAGGCATTTAGAGTCTATCTTTTAACCTAAGATAATGATAAGAGTTTTTTAGGATTCATACATTAAGTGTATGAAATTGTGGTGTATCAAATTAGTGTGTGATTTGCGTATATAATTTATTTAATGTTTTTTATTCGTATTCATTCAAATTTTAATGCAACTACTCACATTACAAGCAATTATCTCATCCTTTTCTTCCCCTCGTGAGTGTTCTTACGGTGTAAATGATAGCACGTACGGTTGACAGTCGGACGATTTAGGTTAGAAGGGAAGGGCAAAGTTGATATTTCACGTTTCTCGCTCGTTCAGGTTTTAATACCTGAGGTAAATCTCAAAATTGAGTCCCATAAATAAAATTTTTTAACTATATTTTGATAGTTAGTTTTTGTACGTCTACATTCGTCTCTTAACTCTTTTATTTGCGCATTCCCTATGAGCACTTTCACATGAACAATGTTTTTGCAAGATAGGTGCTTAGACTTCTATACGATTCAAAAACAACACCGTGTCCTGTAAGACAACACTGTAAGAAGTGGGTGCAGTTTTACAGTGTAAATCAAATAGCTATTTTACAATCAATTGCCACAATTTAATCATCTGTCGCCACGAAATGAAACTATTATTTCATATATAATGGTTTTGGTTATTTATTTAATTATCCCTCGAGGGATATCTGCGTAAGGGGAGGCATACATTCGTGAAGGATTTTCTAAGGGAAACTGGCTTGTATACATATTACACATGGGAAAAATCACGAAAACGCCCATGCAGCCAGCCCGTTCATCTGGAATCGAACTCAGGTCTAACCACAAGTGTTCAGCAACTTTACCGCTCAGGCCTCTGGTGGACAGTTCATATTTTACGATCTTCTCTCAAAGAGGGAATACATGATGTGAAAAAGATTAAGAAAGTGCCATAAAAAAAAGTAAAAGTGTAGCAATCAACCAACAATATTATGGCCTCTTTCTTTTGGGACTGTCAGGAAATCCACATCACAGACTTCAAAGACAACCAACAATATCATGATCATGAACAGAAAATATTATGCGAAACTTTTGTATGAATTTAGTTATGAAAAGGCATGGAGTTTTGAGTTGAAATCATCTTCTCAATAATAATGTTCCGATCTATGCTGCTGTCATTGCCATAAAAAGAAATTTTGATTTCAGGAGATTGATCCTTCTCATTTAAATCAGGTGCAACACCAAGCGTGTGTATGATCAGTTTTCGTAACTCAAATCTGAGAGCTTCGTAGGGGAAAAAGTATTTAATGATGATGAATAGGTGATGATAGCCGTATGTAACATTTTACCAACAGGTGTCAGATTACTTTTTTAAAGATAATGATTAAAAGGTGTGAAAAGTGTGTCGAAATACAAGAATGTACTGAAAAATAAAAGCTCATTTTCCCCCTTTATCTTTCATTAGGAGGAAAGTATATCAGGCAGGAAAATTTTAGGTTTTACTATTATTATTAATTTGCTTAATCCTAACAGTATTGAAGCATAACGCTCGAGTTATGAAAACTCACGAGTTAAATACATAGAAATAATCCAAATACTAAAATATGACTATGCTACGTAAATTTTGATGTACTTGGAGTAAAAATAGTTCTGCAAAATTTTTCACCATCAAAATCGAGAAAGGCATATCAATCCAGTTATACTTAAAAGTTTAGTTTTAAAATATATTCTCCCACAGATATATTTAAAGTAAATGACTGGTTTTGATGTAAAAACTCTTGTTTTCTAGCACCTGCACAATTCAAGATATTCAGAACTAGATCAAATATAGTTTCGTAATCAATAGTTAATATCGAAACTGAGATAAGATTAACGCTAGCATTTCTTAGGGTTTTAACATTTATTTTAGTAAGTTTAACAATAACAACTTTAAAGGTTGGTCAGATATTACATCTCATTGGAGGTACGAATTACAAAATTCTCCCTTATAAAAATATCTGTAATTTGTATTCAAATTTGTGTTTTGATTTTCAGCTTTCAATAAGAATAGCAAGGCATTTTGTTTATTCAATTTCTAGTAGTGTTTTCCGCAAGAGGCTGCCAAAGCTCATCTGGATTGTTTCCAAATAGTCTAGCGACCTTTCAAGCAACATTGTAATCCCCAAGTAGCTTTGAAAGCTATTACTCGTGACCGTAGCTGGCTTGGTTAATTACAATCAGATTAGAGAAACAATGCTTTGTCTCGTGTAGCATCACGCAAAACCTTTTAACAGCGAATTACTTTACATTCCTTTGTACCTAAATGTAAATAACACCTACTGCTACTGCTCTGAATAAAGTGCTGTTAAATCCATTATATGCATATTTATTAAAAGTGCCTCAGCATTTGCAAATTTTCTGTCATTATTTGGAAATGGAATTTTTAATAAAATATCAAGAAACAATGAAAAAGCATTTGTTCATTCCTTTTTTATATGAAAAATTATTCCTGCATTTCCATTCTTGTTTGCAGACCTAATGGTCTTTGGTTCTTACCAGATTGGACCAAGACTTTTGACGTTACAAATCTCTTCAGAAAAGTTTTTTCAAAATTTGCACCGTTGCGTGTCGTTACCATGAATTTATCATCCATGCAAATTGACAAATCTTATCATAACATGAAATATAAGATTTTAATTTTCCACCCGGAGTGGCAAACAATGAGTTTTCAGAATGACGCCTTTCAACATGATAGCAGATCTTTAATACACCATTCAAATGCAATTGCATTGCTTAAACGAACTGAACGACTTAAATGCATTAAATATATTTCTTAAAAATTTAAATCTTAGTTTTATTTTGGAGGATAGATACAAGCACTCTTCCAAATATGGATGACCCTTTAGCTGTAAGATCGCTGAAGACTGTTGAATTTGAACTGAGTTCAAGTCCATTCAGCATATAAGCATTTGATACCGCACCACACAAAATAGGGAAAAATATGTACTTGTATTGGACATACTTTCCGATGACATAATTTTCTCTTGGCGTAATGAGTTTGGGCAGGATCCTTATGGTTTTATTTTCGTTGAATGACGTGCATGAGTGACACGGTGAAAATTATCGTTTGTTTTCTTTGAATAATAATATTAGACGTAAAAATTTACATGCTGCTTTCTGCAGATGGCCTTTCTGTTTCATGGAATAATAAAATTATAAATTCCTCCAGAGATGCTGTTAATAGCAGGAACAATCTTAAACGCTTAGATTATATCAATAACTGATTGCACTCATACATGTGTATTAAAGTAAGTATTAAGATCTCGACCCAACTCTAAAAGGAGAAATGTATGCTCGTAAGTATATTTTTATTGCAATCTCTTCCTTTCACACTGCATAAAATATTTCTTTTGTGCCATTTCCATGTTAATGTCCATGTCTTTCACATTTCTAATATTTTCTTGCCTTGAATAAACGAAAAAAATGCATTCAACATTATCGCTGAGTTTAATACACATGTATGAGAAAAGAAACTTCCTCCACTAAATACCTATTTTTATGGAAAGGGAGCAAAAGATGTTACACATTAAAAATAGGCAATATTCATAAATTAATATTATTCTATTTAAACATACGTATCTCTGTTTCAAATATATAGAAGTCTAACTTTAAAAGTAAATTTTACTTTTTCAGAGTGACTAGAAATATTGTGAATTTACTGTGTATAATGTTAGCGCTTGTCGTTTTTGCTATTTGCGAAAACTGACTTGTCTCATGCTTTCGAAGATTGCATCTGCAAAGAATGAATACTTGATGAATATGAAACAATCAATAAATGGTTACAGTACGTTTTAATATGAACCGTTTTAAATTAAGAATATATTTGTTGAATACCTCTATATGCAGTATTAATACACATTTACGGAGTTAGCACACAGTTAAGAAATAATATTTTTTTCTCTCTAGGGAAAAAAAAAGAAAATCACTACATTTTCTATATTAAATTCACCACCCTACAGTGCCGAAAAAAGTGTAATCTCATCGTAACAAAAACGCAAAGCAAGTCATTAAAATTAATAATCTTTTCTGTACTGCTGTCAAAATATAAACAACAGGTATAGAGGTGTACTCTTGAGCCCAAGCAGATGCAAGTCAAAGCATTTCTAAGCGTAGAGACAATGATGTCATTGAAAGCCATATCCAATTACGATTTATTTTCCCCTATGCGCGTGGTAGGGAATGTTTGAATGCGTCCCTGCTAATGGGCTAATTGCAGGGGAGTTTTCGCGGTTTTTCTCCATGTGGTAAGGTAATATAAATTGTTTCCCTTTAAACGTCCTGTACGAGACATTACTACTTTTAGGCATATAGTTTTCGAGTGTTTTGCAATATATCGATCAGTCATCTAACCAACTTGTGCTACGAAATGCACCCATTTGCAGTGATGCAAAGATCATCGTGATTGGAATTCAAGACTGGAGTTAAGTTCTCTTCATTAATGTATGTCGTTATTATTTGGAGAGAGATTCCAGACATTTTTTAATCTGAAAGAAGTTCACGCAATAAGCTTGAAAACAAGAGGGGGTGATGATATGCTGTAGGCCGGCATCATTTTGATTAGCAACAATTTTTTCGGTGGCCAGGAGCTTTATTTAACAGCCATTACCCTTGCGCCATTACAAGGGCTGAAAGTGGTGGCCATTTCATTATGGAAGCACCTAATAGTTGCCTCTTATGAAGGGACGGACAGTTACAACCATGCTTTTTCGGGAATTCGAACTTTAGTCTATCGTTACGGCAGTCAGGATCACTAACCACTATACCGGCTGGGCCGCATTGATTAGCAGCATTGATCTGCACATCTTCAACAGTGCAACTATGAATATACAAAAGATGAGGTTGTAATGTTGTTTAGAGGTGCAGTCGGTAATAAATTCTTGTTAGTCTTGCGGCCGAAGAAATCCAACCAGCATATATAAATCCAATCAGCGTGAGATCTTTGAATTGCTTTGTACTTAAAGTTCTTAGTAGCTTGTAGTGTAATTACTGACTCAAGTAGCACATGACGTAGCAAAGACGTTGCAAACTGGTCCGAGAGGTTGCAAAGTGATCGGGGTAACTTTTACGTCGTCTTTACAACGCGGCGAAGACGTAAAATATTTGCCGTTGCATCTTGGCAATTTCTCGACGTCGTTCAGACGTTGTGAGCTGACCGCTTTTAGGTTTGGTCGTTTTTGGCCCTTTTTTTCCTCGTGTTCGAAGCGCATGCATGGATTTTATGTTTTCGCAAGTGATGGTGACTTTTTTCTCGTATATGATTTAATGCTGCTGGTTTTTTTTCTAGCAACGACCTTTCATTCAAAATGGAGGGTAGGGAAAATACCCCACCAATTTCTACTTTATGTGACTTAGCGGAGGCGGCTCGACGTCATGAGATGGTACTATCTTAAAAGTGCCAAGAAAACGTTCAAAACTGAAGGAATCCGTCTATATTTTCTAATAATAAACAAATTTTATTGATGAACAATTGGATGAATTGGATTTATGAACAATTGGATGAAGCGCTAATGTGATTAATTTGATTTCAAAACCAATTGTTATAAAAAGCAGTGATCATGTATTTTTAACTAATTTAAATTTATTGTCAGCATCAAGGGTACTTACTTTCAAGCACAAAAATCAATGATATGAGTTGAAATATTTTTCTTGGTCATGTTTCTGTTCCTGTATCTCACTTCAAAAGTGAAGTGCTTTTTAGTGAAAAAGAAAACTCTATGTGTCATTGGAGAAAATGCATTTTTCCAGATAAAGATATATATGACAATAAAAAATTCATATTACAGCAAATGAACGTGTGTGATTAATCTAAAATGGCTCGAAGGTACAGCAAACTTTTAATTTTTGCGTATTCTTTATACATGAAATCCTCATCATGTTATTCTTTGTTGAATGCCATCAACCGATCATTGACGGTCAAGCATTCTGAATCTCGACAATTCGTTACAAAATGTGAATACAAAAAAGTACGTGAGTGAAAAATTTCAAAAATTGAACGATGAAAATTGAATCGTAAATCTACTAATTGATGAAATCTACATAAAGAAATCCTTTGCTTATAAAGGGAAATCAGTAGCAGGTTTTGCAGAAAATAAGCACGATACTGAAGCTGACACCGTACAAGATTTCGTAATAAGCTCTATTTTATTCATCTTATAAAGAAACTGTTGCCTTAGTTCCTGATAATAATATGAATTCAGATTATGCTGCGTGACCCGCAAAGCTCTTCATATTCTGGACGAAGCAGAATTTTCAGTTGTTTCGATGATTTCTGATAACAATAGAATAAACAGGAACATATTTCAGAAGTCAGGTCATAAACAAATGTCAGCTCATGTCAGAAACCCTGCAAATAACGAGAAACAATTGTTCTTACTTTTTGATTCTGTACATCTTTTGAAATCAATAAGAAATAATTTTATTAATCAGTTGAACACCTAAAAAACATTCTGATGATGGATCAAATGTATAATGCCTAAATTTTCGCATCTAAGGATTATATATCATAAAGGAAAGACGTCAATTGTGAAAATGCACCATAAATCATAAAATAAAAAATAGTTTAAAATAAAAAATCTGGGTATTTAAGGCCATCGAAAAAAAAAAGTAAACTTTCAAAATTATTTATCAAACTTTAAAATAATTGTTCATGTCAATTAATCAAATTATATAATTATGATATAATCTTGATGTTTAAAACAGTTTTCACTACTGAAGAGTCTTTTTTTTACAACTTTATTGTATTTAACTCCGCAAAATAGTATATTTGTAGATTAAAATATTTATTAATAAGAGTTTATTTATTTGCATAAGAGTGAAGTAAAAAAAATATTGTTTGCTTATTTATATTCATGAAGATATATTTCTAATATAGGTAACAAGAGCTTTTGAAGGTAAATAGAATTATCGTAAAAAATTTTTTGCAATTCTGGTAAAATCTGGATATTTAAGGCTATTGTAGTATTTAAAACACTGTTGCTGTTATTCACTTAAATTAATGAGGTTCTTTTTATGTTGTATGTGTCATGTTTAAATGCATGATTTATGTGAATTCAATCATAAATTTGATTCTTATTTGATGAGGGTTTCATGGTTTTTGCTATATTGAAGAAAATGTTTTATAAATTGGTTATTGGGATTAACATTCTTTAAAGTAGGCTGCTTATTGTTAAGATCTGATTTCTGTGAATCTTCATGCATGTTATGATTCTGAAAATAAAAATAAAAAAGCTATTTATGCTTCTTATTTATAAACATGATGGTATATTTCTAATATAGAAAATAATAGGTCTTAGACGTAAATAGAATTATTATAAAAATGTTTTATGTTTCTGGTAAAATCTGGATATTAAGCCCTTAATAGCATTGAACACACTGCTGCGATTATTCATTTAAATGAATAAGGTTCTTTGGAATTGGATTTTTTATTTTCAAATGCTTGATTTATGTGAATTTAATAACATTTGATTCTACTATGATACGAATGGTTCAGGTTTTTGCTATGAAGAAAATGTTTTGGAAATTAGTTAGTGGCATTAATGCTTTTTTAAATGATGTAGTTATTGTTAAAATTTGGGCTATATGAGTCTATTCATAACAATTGTAGTTCTGAAAATGAATTCAGAAAACTAATATTCTTCTTATTTATGATCATGATAGTATATTTTTGAAATAGGTAATAAGAAACTTTGGATGTAAATAGAATTATTATAATAATATTTTTATGATTTTTGTAAAATTGGATATTTAAGCCCTTTATAGTATTTAAAACAATGCTGCGGTTATTTGTTTAAATCAATAAAGTTCTTTTCAAATGTATTTTGCATGTAGGATATGATTTAAGTAAATTTTATCACAAGTTTCAATCCAATATAATCTGGGAATTCAGTAGTTTTGTTTTGGATATTCCTTAATGGCAATTATGTGAATCTACTCTTGCATATTGTTTCTGAAAAGGGCATCAGAGAAGAAAATATGTACCTATTTATAATCTTCTAACGTCTGTGAATGTTGCAGTTACTGATTTAAATAAGAATATTTTCAAACTCAGTGTTTAATATTAAAATGTGTAGTTTATATGAGTGTTGTTATACAATTTAAATTTTTATGCTGTTGGCAGAATTTAAAATATAGTTACATATCAAAGGCATGAGAATATCTTCATACTATGTGTCTAACATTCAGATGTTTGGCTAAAATTAGTTTATTGGAAAATGAAACTAGGAAATTGATTACTTGGTTATTTTTTAATCATGAGCGTAAATTTCTAATATAATAATAGCATGTTGTAACTGAAAAATAAACTTAAAAGAATTTATTATAAAATCCATGTACCTGAAGCTGCAAGATAATTTTTTTCTTTTCCGTTGTGTAATTTATTGTACATTTTCCTTTATATCATTCTATTAAAATTCGTTTCTCAGTTCTTATATTTCCTAATTTTTAAACTCTTAGAATACTATTATGAAATTCTTTTACAAGATAATTGCTCTTTTGATGAAAATAAAAATTTATGCTTTTGTTAATTTGTGAAATTTTCTTACTCTATGAAAGGAATATTTCTGTGCATGTTATGTAAAGCTCATTTAAGAACATCTTATTACAAATAATGTTTTAAGTAATTTTTAAATATTTAATTCTTTGAAAATATAAATTTATAGGTGATGAAAGCACACATGAAGGAGTGCATGATATTTAATTAAATACAGTATCTAAGAGAAACATCTACGAAAGTCGATAAACATGTATTGACACTATTTGGTCAATTATTTTTTGCGATTTAAATTATCTTTTTTATTATTATTATTTTCTAAATTAGGCATAAATAATATGATCACCGAGATAAAATAACTGCATATTAGATAAATAATGCAGTTCAAATGTGATGCAAGAAGCATACTTTATTATGTTTCGCGACGATGGAAGTTCGATCATCGGGTTTAAAGCGTCGAGTTCGAACGAAGGTTGTGAAGTCACGCCGGAGCTTCCGTGTCCGTTTCTGTAGTTGGCCACGGTGAGACAGACCGTCAGGCAAAGTAAAGACATGTGTTTAATAGGCGCTGTCATCACTAGGCAGTTACAGATAAATTAAACAACAGCGATAGATATGCGTTAATCTTAAATAATACTTATCCTCCTAATGCCACTTGCATTTAGCGAAATTATGATGAGCTAAGTTTGCTAACTGTGTACATTATTCATAAAGTCAGCACGATATTTTGTAAGATATAGTTTATTGCCCTTGCGTGTTGGCAGAGGTCAGTACCATTTGCAACTAAAAAAAATTTTTTTTTCAAATAATTTTTACTTGAAGTGATGTTATTTTGATAAATTGTTTTCTTTACTCTGTAAGCTTTGCGCTGATTGTGATATCTTGTTAATGATAACGATGAGTGATTAATGTTGGAAGCGAAATGCCGTTTACGGACTTCAAACGGCTATAGAATGGTCTTTCTTCCTGAAGTTATAATATTAAATGTTATAATAATTTTTAATATACATTAAGAATTAATTAAGAATAACTTGTCGAATTAATTAGTTAAAAAGAAAATTAAGTTGAAAATGTTTTTGATCTAACCAATGGTATTGGTAAATCATATGTATTTAAAGTTCTACAATTAATTTATCAAAATGTAAACAAAAATAAAATGTTTTTGCCATAATTATTAATTGTTAATTTATATTAATAAGCATAATTATATATTATAAATATATAACCTACCATTATTGTTATATATTTATAATATTTATAATTATTAATTGTTGAATTTATATTGATAAGCAAGGGAAATTAAAATCTAAAAATATTAAATTGATATTGTCATGAATATATCAGGTGACTGAAATTAAAATAGGAAACATTCTTATTTTAATTTTCTGAAACTTAAATATTTCTCAATGAAATGCTCTATTAACAATTTGTTGTCAAAAGTTTCATTGATACATTTTTTTAAAACATTGCTCTAACTTTGAGATGCAGCTTGTGTATTTACACAACTGTTCGATATAAATAAAATTTTCTAATGGATAAACTTAACGTTTTAGTTGTGAATAATTGAGCATTTATTGTTTCATTGTTAAGGTTTATGGTTAGATAGTCTTCGATTAATATTACACTTTTCAAATTAGTAAATGTTTTCAGTTAGAGTTTACGCATTTAATAAACTGCTGCGATTAAAAAAACACTAACATTTTTATGGTACATAATTAACCATTTTATGTTATAAAGTTTTATTACTTCATGTATTTTGACTAGTTATTTTTGAAATTAAAAGGAAAAAATTTACTTATGTTCATAATATGTGCTAAAGAAGCTTTTAATAATTTAATATCTTTGAAATGATATAGCTGTTTTGCAAAGCTGTCTCTGAAATTTAACAGAAAATGTGATAATGCTGTTATAATCAGAAACGCTCTTTTTTTTTTTTTACCCACATATATAGCTTTACTTTTATTTATGTCTGATTGAGTTTTATTTACTTAAAACCTACTATTATTGTTATATATTTATAAACCACTTTTCTATGTACTCTCACTTACATACTAAAGGATTAATGCTGAAATTTTATATATAACATATAGTTGTGCACCTCCCTTTTTGGATGCATTAAATATACAGATATACCCACTCTGTTATTCGGCTTCTTGGGTTCAGTTTTTTTATTCTTATATGTTGCTAAATTATGCATTTTTTGCTTTAATTAATGATTGAATTATGTTGTTCTTATCTTCTGGTTAAGGTTTGTATCCCTTTGGTTAATCTGCATGCAATTACTTAACTACCTTCAAATTAGACCAAGGTCTTGCTATGTCTGATAACAAAAAACTTGCAAATTTGTAACTGGTATGAACTTATAATTCTTTTCAAATTAGAGAAATGCATCGAAAGTGTTTCAGCTCTTATGAGAATGAATTAACTTTTGTTAGTTTTATAGGTTTCTTATAGTGGGAAATATTTTCTACATGTCATCCATGTACTTAGTTTTGTGATGAAATATTAGATCAATACTATTCGTTCAGTGCCAGAACCCAAGTAGAAAAGTTTGGAATATTTGTCTTTGAATGGTTTCAATTTTATAGCATCACTGTGTTCAAGATATTTTCAATTTCTTGTCACTTAGGCGAGCTAAACGAAATCATGACTACTTCGTGATAATGTTCACTTCGTCTGTAGACTGTTAGACTTGAAATCCATTAATTTTATTTTATGCAGCAGTTCGTGAACGTTACTGTTTAACTTATTGTGTCTATTACTTTAGCTTTCGGAAACATTCGGGCAATGTTAAGCAAACTGAATGTGTTAAACCAGTCTAAAACTCAACGATGTACCACCATTCGATGTGTTGTCAGCGGTCAATGATTTGAGTATAAGCTATTGGATAAATTTTGTGGTATATTGGCTGCAACGATTACATGACGGTTCCTCTGACTGTCTGTGCTGACTTTGCTAGAAATGACATATTTTGCGATTTTGCATCGAATCACTCTGAATGTCCGTTTCGCTTTTCAAACTGTTGCCACCAAATATTATTGCCCTGTATTATACTTGAAGAAATTAAATAATGAAGAATCTGCATAAATGTACGTATGTTTTTCGCCTTGTGATAAAACAACGATACCTAGAGCCATCCAATTTTGAATGACGTAATCCTACTGCAAATATGGGCATGTGGAAGCCCAAATTTTAAATCTGGAATTTGTTTTATTATCAATTTTATGTTTTGTAAAACTTTAACGAATTTTTGATTTACAAACTCAAGGATTTCAAAGCGAGCAATGGCAACGTTGTATAGAAAAAAACATTTTTATCTCCAGCGTATTGAGACTGTATGTCGGAAATTCTAAAGATATGCTCAATTTAAAATTCTTTTCCGATATTGCTCTTGAACTGAATTTTATGCTTTAAGTGCGAAGAACACAATGTTTAATAATTGAAGGTAACACACAAAATGTTAAAAAATAAAGACTCTTTAGACGCAATTTAAAATCTGAAACCGTTCAGATTTTTTGTTTTTTCGGAATCAAATCCAACATATTTTTATCGCAGTTTCAATTTATTATTCATGGATCTTTGTTCAAGAAATCGTCATAAATGGGTAAACGCAGCATTTTACCTTCAGGCAAAACCTGCCCAGCGAAACGGCCCATACTGCAATTTCCTTCGGAAGAGGAACTTATATTAATCATACAAAAGGTGATTTTTTTACCCCCTAAGGTCAAATTAAATCTTTACGAAAACTCAGCTTGTTTACATGCCTGTGATTAAGGTCACAATCATATTTCCTTCAACTTACCTGTCAAGTTCATTAAGTATTGCTTTCAACTGTGCTGATCAAATATAAACATTTAAAAATATTTTTGGAGGATTTAAGAGAAAAACATATTTATTGTGTAGATAAAGAAATAGGGGGAAAGAGAAAAGCATGTTACATTGAACTGATACAAGAAAAAGAACATTCCGTTAAATTTTGAAAAATTCGGGAAAAAGAACGTTCCCTTGAATTTTGTATTTATGATACTTAAGTACGTTTTAATGAGAAATTTTCATAACCATTTCGTATACAAAGTAGATTTTCATTTTCATTGAAACTTTCTAAAAAAGTTTAAATAGTCAAGTAAATTACATACTATTGATAAAGCTGAAGTTTCATTAGCGTCTGTTACGAATCTGTATTATTAGTCCAAAGGGGCGGTAGCACAGAGGGGCTATTAGTCTTAAAAGGGCGTGGCGTTTCGCTATAAACTGCGAATCACTTTTTAAATTGTTGCCACCAAATATTATTGTTCTGTATTATATTTAAAGAAATTAAATAATGAGGAATCTGCATGAACGTATACGTATTTCTCTCACTGCGGAAAAACAACGGAGATTTTGAATAAGGTAATCTTCCATCCGAAATTTAGCACCTGGAAGCCAAAATTTTTAATTTGGAATTCGTTTTATTACCTATTTCATACTTTGTAAAACTTTAACGAATTTCTGATTAACAAACTCAATTATTTCAAAGCGAGCAATGGCAATACTGTAAGGGGGGAAAAAAACACATTTTTATCTCCAACGCGCGAGACTGTCTACCAGAAATTCTAAAGATATGCTGTGTTTAAATTTTTTGTGGCTTTGCTGTTGAATTGAATTTTGTGTGGTTTAAGTACAAGGAACATGATATTTAATAAATAAATTTAGCACACAAAACGTTAAAATAACGCTCTTTCGGACGTAATATATAATCTGAAAGCTTTCAAAAAAAAATTTTTTTGTTGGGGGTGTACATGGTTGTTCTTTTAAAAGGTATTGATGGTGAAGTTTAATAGTTGTGTTACTAGCTTTAATATTTAAAGTTCGACTGCTGTGACTATCCTTACGCAAGGGAAGACTTTCCAAAATTCAAAGGCAAATAAGTAGTACATGTCAATTATAGAATTATAAAACTGCACTTCTTTAAATCTAGATCTATGTATACTGCAAACTTGAAACAATGAAATTAGAGCTTGTTAAACCCATTCATAGAAAAAAAAGGAACAAGAATGTTAATTCAACTTTCGCTGCTATCAATTTATTGAAGAAGGAATTAGATTATCTAAAATTCATAGAAAAAAAAGGAACAAGAATGTTAATTCAACTTTCGCTGCTATCAATTTATTGAAGAAGGAATTAGATTATCTAAAATTCATAGAAAAAAAAGGAACAAGAATGTTAATTCAACTTTCGCTGCTATCAATTTATTGAAGAAGGAATTAGATTATCTAAAATTCATAGAAAAAAAAGGAACAAGAATGTTAATTCAACTTTCGCTGCTATCAATTTATTGAAGAAGGAATTAGATTATCTAAAATTCATAGAAAAAAAAGGAACAAGAATGTTAATTCAACTTTCGCTGCTATCAATTTATTGAAGAAGGAATTAGATTATCTAAAATTCATAGAAAAAAAAAGGAACAAGAATGTTAATTCAACTTTCGCTGCTATCAATTTATTGAAGAAGGAATTAGATTATCTAAAATTCATAGAAAAAAAAGGAACAAGAATGTTAATTCAACTTTCGCTGCTATCAATTTATTGAAGAAGGAATTAGATTATCTAAAATTCATAGAAAAAAAAGGAACAAGAATGTTAATTCAACTTTCGCTGCTATCAATTTATTGAAGAAGGAATTAGATTATCTAAAATTCATAGAAAAAAAAGGAACAAGAATGTTAATTCAACTTTCGCTGCTATCAATTTATTGAAGAAGGAATTAGATTATCTAAAATTCATAGAAAAAAAAGGAACAAGAATGTTAATTCAACTTTCGCTGCTATCAATTTATTGAAGAAGGAATTAGATTATCTAAAATTCATAGAAAAAAAAGGAACAAGAATGTTAATTCAACTTTCGCTGCTATCAATTTATTGAAGAAGGAATTAGATTATCTAAAATTTTATTCAGATTTCACATGAATTGAAAACTGAAACTTGTGTCTTCCGATCTCTGATGAGCATTCTGATTGCTGAACGAAGAAGGGTTAAGATCTTCCTTACTTTTAAGTACTGCCTTTGCGTTGTAGAGTTATTAGATTTTGTTGAAGCATGAGACGTGAAAAATGTGCAATGCTCTCGTCAGGACTCGAACCCTAGACCTCTCGTATACGCGTCGAGTATGCTTCCAATTACCCCACAAAGGAATGCGGAAAGGAGTTAGAAAATACCTTATAACATGGCTACCTGATTGACTTTGCACAATAAGGTAAAGCGTAATTAAGAAATCAAAATTAAACAAAATTATTACACTCGTTTAGCTTCAATTAATTTAAGTCAAAAAATTATTAACCTCATTTCCTATTTCTTCAACTTCCCACCTTTGTTAAAATTAAATAATATTAAAATTATATTTTAAATTACTTAAATTTAATATTAATGAATTATATTTTAAAACTTTCCGGCTATGCGAATACCCCAGTTGCAGTTCTTATTCTGAAGATATTCTCTCTCCATTTCTTCTAGATTCGATTTAAATAATATTTTTATTTTAGCTTGTCACAGTTTTAGGTAAAATCGTAAGACGAGAAGAGCGGGAGAAATAAATTCTAAAATCTTTTCAACTCTGGCGTCAAAGTAGCAGGCCTAATGTAAAAATCGAAAAATGAAAACGGCTAAACGCCTAAAATTGATGGGAGTTGGTTTGTCGCGACTTTAGATTAATGGTTTGCGTTTGAAAAGAGAGAAATTGCGCAAAGTTATGATTTATATTTTCAAATTCGAACTTTGCATTTTCTAATATTTTCAATTCTTCCTTTTCGAGAACTTTAATTTACATACAAACTTCGTTCCGCATATGCAAGAATGTTTTTAACAGAACTTTAGAAAGTGAATGAAATTTTTCTTCCCATGGAAACTTTTAGACCGATGAAAGTTATAAAAATTCAAGAATGCAATTTACCATTTCTATATCTTAAAAATTTTAATTTGAGGGAATACTATATTAATTTTTCCTTTTAAGAATTCTGCAAGCGAAGTGGGAGGTTTAGAAAAAAAACAATGCAATATAAATTCGTCTAACGTTTATTTTACAGTTCGAAAGATTTTAGACAGAGCTAAGTAAATGAAGTTTGCAATAATTATCAAAGTTACAATTATCAATTAGCAAATGTATTATTTATTATCTGGGTTTTAAGAACTTTTTCAAAAATTTTTATTTTAATTAAAAAGTCTGAAAGGTTCATATTTAAAAAAAAGTTAATATTAGTTATCAGCAGAGATTATCAACAGATATGTCCCACGTAGAATAACGAAACATTTTATAGGATAGTAGATGAATATATACATTTAGACTAAAATGGGAATGTTTTATATCTTCTGTTATTTGAAAAGTGAAAAAATATATAACGTCATTTTATAAAGATATTTAATGTTTTAATTAGATATATCATGAATTAAATACAATAATATTTAAATCTATCAGATTAAAAATTAAAAAAATAATATCCTTAAGAGCTACATCTATTGCTTTTTTAAATATAGTTTGTTAATCAATAACACACAGATTAAATTTGAAAGATAAATTATCTTAACTTCTGCAGAATGGCAGCGACTGGAATGAAATTAGAAACAGCTCAAAATCGTGCTTCGAGTAACTTTTTTAGGTTGAAAAAACTATTTAGTTCAGATATATAGTTTTTTTAATAATATATTTTTTTTAATTTATAATTTTTTAAAAAATTACCTAACTTGAGCAGATTGATCGAAAAGAAAAATTTAATTTGGCTTAACTAACTCGCACAACGCTATTTCAAGCGTAAGTTCAGAGGAGTTTGAGGAGATCTGGTTTGATTCATTTGGCTGTGATCATGGTTGCCAGTTTGTGGGTCGAGAGACAATTTTTGATGAGTCGCTAAAATTTTTGAAGTAAATCGTCTTTGTCATGCTACGAAATTATGTATATTTGCCTATAATTATTATTTAGTTTATAACTGTTAGTTAATCGTTAATAATTACATATGCAACAGAAAGTATTTAGGTTTGATGTTGCGCTTTCTTGTTCAACGTTGTTGACATTCTCTCTGAGTTCAGGCAAGCCTCTCAGATATTATGTCAGTGTCACGTGCATTAGATATTTTGCTCCAAATTACGGCGAAATCTGAGCAAGTGAGCAAAACTTTAGGGGGTTGACAGAAGGGTACAGGAGCAATACAGCTATACGAGCAATATTCATCATTGAATGTACGGTCGGAACGCAAACGGCGAACCGCTAGGTGGTATTGTAAATAAATGGTATAAAAATGGGCGGTCCTCGCAGCCAACGGCACTTTCTACTGTGGATTGCCGGACGGCTGCTGGTTATACGCATCACGAAATTTTCAGGGGGATGGATTGGTTGATGTGGTCCCATAGCTTGGCCATCAAGATCATCGGATCTCTCGTGTTTGGACTTCCTGTGGGGCCATGTGAAAAGCCTAATCTAGGAGTGTCCCATTGAAACCAATATGGATCTAGTCGCCGGGATTGCCGTTGCTGCCGGCGATATTCGGGAAATACCTGGTGTCTTCATAAATGGGCTTCAATCCCTATCCCGCAGGTGTGAAGCATGCATCACAGCTGGCGGAAAGTCTTTTGAACAATTTTTGTGAGCATGTTCTGTTAATAAAATGTTTTCTGAAATATCTCCTCTCCTTCTTGTGTTAAGTATTTAAATGTGAAAGGAGAAAACCTATCCTTTAGCGTCTCACCGCTCGTGTTCCAACCATACATTCTATGACGAATATTTCTTGTATAGTTACCTTCTATCACCCCCTAAAGTTTTCCCACTTGTTTCAAATTCATCCTATATATATTAATGCTACTGAATTTTCTGTTCACAATAACAGGAAATTTCTTTAGAAAGTGTGAAAGAGAAATGAAAAGATCAGTTAACATGTAGTAGCTTTTCTGTCTATTCATCAGTACTGATGGAAAGTCCTCTACGAAAGTATTCCTTCTCTTCTTTGGCAGATAGGCCTGGTGGGCTTTCCCATGTTAAAAAAAAAGTAATTTAACCGATACCGAACAAGTAATTTCTTTATTATCTTTCAGGTTCGCCTGTTAAATATGAAAGATGACCTCATTCATTAGAGTTTAAAACGCAGAATATATAAATAAAAATAATGAAAAGGTAAATTTGTTTATCAAATAAAAAATTTAATGTTTTAGCTAAGTAAAATTTTGTTTTGTTTTTAAAGTACCGAACACGCATATAGAGTTATTAATATGAATACTTTTATTAAATAATAGCAAAAACTCTTTAAGCATCAATCCCTATCCCATAGGTATTTTTTAGAAAATTAAGCTTAATTCGTTAATTTATGTTTTTCTTCCCAAAAATTATTCTTCATTTCATGATCACTGCTTATTTAAGATATTAATTATAATGTGACATCATTCACTCAATACAACTTCAATCGAGATGATTAAGTTACGATATAACATGTATATGCACTTTAAGCTTAAACTATGGAATTTAAAAAATCGAAAGCTGAATATATATGTAGCACATTATAAGACAAAAAATCATCAGCTCTAAACAATAAGTTTTGCAAACATTAGATATTTAGTACAAATATATTTCAGAGTATTAATCTAGCACTCGTAATTTGTAGCATATCCAACGAAGAATTAACTGAAGTGAATTATTACTTATTTTCATTACATCACGTTTATTTATGCTGAAAATATAATGTGTGATATATACATTTGAAATTTATTCTTAAATATTTAAAAAATCATCAATTTTATAAGGAAAAACTGAAGAATGCCACAGAACGCACAAACAAATTTTATCAAATCAAAAGCTTGTAGAGACATTAGGTATTTTTTGGAAGCAGGGAAGATGAAAAATGTGCAACGCCTTCGCCGGGAATCGAACCGCGGACCTCTGGAATACGAGCCCAGCGTGCAGACCACCACACCACGAAGGTATGCCGAGAAGGTGGAAGAAATACCTTATAAACTTATTAACATTTTTCAAGCTGAAGTCCAACAAATTACTTGATAACCCCCCTTATTATGATGCTGATAATGTTTCACAATCTATTTAATTTTTCTTATATAGTGCAACAATATAGTTAGTTATAAGGAAAGGAAACGTAATTGCACAGCGTATATCTAGATCGCAATGAATGTTTTGTGGGATATGTTGGCATTGGCTTCGTGGAAAGGAAACCAACTGTGCTATTAACAAACGCCTTAGTACGATTACTGTATATAACGGTTGTAGCTTACAAGAGAGTTTGGTTTAGTTTCTTTAATTATGGCAAAGCACGCGAGGGCTCTCTGCCTAAGGGAAGGGATGCCTTTATGGAGGACTTTCTCAGGGAAACTGGCTCGTATTCACGTTACACACGGGTAAAACACGGAAACGCCTATGCAGCCAGCCCGTTCCCTGGGAATCGAATCCGGAACCGAGTTACCAGTGTTCTACGGCTTTACCAGTCGGTCGGTAGCTTACGGGAAAAATGTTTACGACCTTATCTAATAAAGCCTGCATATTTAATAATGAGATAAATATTATTCTGAAAGCTAATAAATGCCTACTATGTAAGCAAAACTTATTCCCAATGAAGAGGCGTTTAATTTCGAAAACAGAAGCACGACTAAAGGCCTACATTCTTATAAGATTTGCTTGGAGTAAATACATAATAGTTTCTCACAGTCTACGAAGTCAGCGAAAATTGAAATCAGCTACTTTTAACCTCATTTCACACTTAAATATGTACTCCACATTTCATAAACTGCTTTTAATTTAAAAGGAGCGGAAGACTTCATTTCTGAGCCAACCTGAGCTGGCTGCTGCTCAACCTTTCCCAAACTCCCCCGAGAGAAGACGTGGGAGGTTGGATGGGGGTGCCGGTGCCGGTAGCCCTTGTCTGGACCCCACCATTTGTCAAGCTGACAAGGGACGCAGGGGCGGAGCCATTCTGACCTCTCGCAGACCACCCTCTTCCCCCTTCGTCTTAACTCCACATTACGTGCTCCCCTACTGTTATCCGACATTACTTAGATGCATGTTATGTTGCCACCGAAAAAGGACAAGATCTGGAGAATAATGTATGAGAGGAGAGATCATGTGAACACTGTCGAGAATCTGAGACGGACATCTAAATAAAGGTCTTTACGTAGCTGGGGCTGTTTATGTGTGAAACTAGATGGTCATTTGTCTCTTTCTCTATTCTCTTCCAAAAGTGTAAGTTTATCTCTCTTTTCAACTTGAAATAAATGGTCATTAGGTGGAGATCTTAGTAATGAAAAGTATCAAGTGTACTGATAAGGAAAGAATCAGTGGTATGAAAAGCACCAAATAAGTTGCGATCCACTTATGAAATGTTAGGTTCTGGTTAGAATTCATTTACCAGAATTTCACCTTAAATAAAATGTATCATCACTAGTAAATGGAATCCCTTGGAAATGGTAATGCAGTTGAAAATCTAGCGAATAATGCAAAACACAAACGGAATGCTGATACTAATAAAATATATCTAACAGCATAGATTGTTGTGTAATTTCTTAAATATATTCATAGCATCTAAAAAAAAAAAAAGTGGTCTACGTAATTATAAACAAACACTTAGTCGCCTAATAAAACAGGCAAATCGACAACCTTGATTTGCCCATTTTATTTTCCACGTCAGCGTGTTTTTCTTGCGTCTTGACTTAGTCGCCTACTTAAAAATAGGCAATATTCAACTTATTTTGGCGATGGTTTCAAAATGCAGTATGAATCAATTCAAGGAACAATCTCACACTAATTTTGTTCATGCTTTCTGATTCAGTCATCTTAACTAATAAGTAGTTGCAACTTGATGATAAAAAAAAAAAAAAAAAAAAAAAAAAACCCACAGAAAACAGAATCTGAAAGCCTTCAGGTTTTATATTACTCCCAAAGGGACGTTTTTTTCACGGGGCATTCAAAACGGGATAATAAAAGTGATACAGACCTTCTGTATCATTTTCAAGTCCTACTGTTCGACACAAAATGCTGTTAGACATTGTAACGCCTCTGCGTTGCTACGCTACCAGCATATGAGTAAGAAATGTAAAGAAACCTCGGGCATAAATATCACTGCTTGAAGATGAACACGATGTTAATGTTAATGGAACGCTTTGAAATCGTTGAGTTTGTTCATAAAAAATTCAGCTTCCAGATGCCCATATTCGAGTGGAGGACTACGTTATTCAAAATGTGATCTCTCTAGGTACCGTTGTTTTTCACAGAGCAAGAGACATATATACACTCATGCAGATTCTTCATTATTTAATTTTTTAAATATAATACACGGCTCTAGTATTTGGTGACAATAATTTAAAAAGTCATTCAGACTTTTATGGTGAATCAAAATGCTAGAACTCCCTTTAAGCTAAAAAACTGCAGCGTGATTGTTTTAGATTACTATTTGAAACATCCAAGAAGAGTTTTACCATGAAAAATTTTTTTAATAAATAGAATCAAAAAAATAAATCTGAAAGCTTTCAGATTCAAAGGGGCGTTTTTTTAACGTTTTGGTGTTACCTTTATTTATTAAATGCCATGTTCTTCCCATTTAAACCATAAAATTCAATCTAACAGCAATATCACAAAACATTTTAAAATGAGCACGTCTTCAGAATTTCCAATATAGAGTCTCGAGCACTGGACACAAAATGATTTTTTTTCCTTACAGTGTTGCCGTTGCTCGCTTTGAAATTGTTGAGTTTGTTAATCAAAAATTCGTTAAAGTGTTACAAATTTTAAAATATCTACATATAATAAAAGGAAGAGTCTGTCCATGTGTGTGTATGTGTCCTTCGTTCGTGCTGCGCGTAAGCTAATAGACTCAGAGCTACGAAATTTGGTACATAGGTGCATTTTTAGACAAGAGCCAGTGCACCTAAGCGATTTTTTTCAAAATTTGAGAGAAGGTTTTTTTTTAAATGTTTTTATGTTTTTTATGTTGATGAAATCGCATCAAACCGATAATTCTTTTCCGGTACATAAAAGGCAGGCGAAGGCAGGACGCGTCCAAACCCAGATTACAAATCAGGGCTTCCAGATGCCCATATTCGGTGGAGGATTATTCAGAATTTGATGGCTCTAGGTACCGTTGTTTTATCACAGCGCGAGAAACATATATACATTTATGCAGATTCTTCATTATTTAATTTCTTTAAATATAACACAGAGCGATAATATTTGGTGGCAACAATCTGAAAAATGAAACGAAGTTTTCGAAGCAAAATGTCAAAACGAAATTAATAGCCCTTCTCGGCTAACGCTCTTTGGGCTAATAAACAAGTAAAGAAAACAAAAAGCGAAAGTATTATAAAAATTTACGATTTTGTATCTGTAACGTAACAAGTGGCGTTAGAAATCATTTTTTTTATTTATTATAAAGCAAAACACTATGGGTATTTGCTTAAAGGGAAGGATGTATTCGTGGAGGATATTCTAAGGCAAATTAGCTCATATTTATATTACACATCAGGAGAAAAACAGAGAAATGCCCACATAACTAGCCGATTCTTCGGATTTGCACAGAATGGAACTAAAATATTCAACCGGCTTATTCTCTGGATTACTTACGGGTCTTTTTATCAGCAGAAAATGAAATGAATGCACGCGTAATGTAGATAATAACAATTGATTTCAGGTGGAAGAGGAAAAAAAGAGAGAGAGAGAGCTATAAGCGCTCTGCATGCTCCCTTTGAAAGTGAGGATTTAAGTTATATATTTAATTAGGACAGCACACAATGGCTTCTAACTCAAGATAAGTTAACTCATTCGTAGTTACATTGTACACGAGGAAAACAAGGAAAAGTTTTAGGATGCTATAAATACTACAGCTGAACAGCTGTTTCAAGCAATTTTTCTACAGGTTTGACGTCATCCTATTTCATGCAATAACAAGAACATGAGAGCCCAACATTAATCAAATGATCAAAGTTCCTGAATTATCAATATTCAACCACTCGGCGTTTGCTATATTTGTTAGGACAGAAAACATTTTTAAAAAATTAATTAAAAGTTTTACAATATTACTTATCATAAAAATTCCATATTCACCCCTTGTTAGTCCAAAGGGGCTTTGCCCTCCTGAAGGACTATTGTTTTCGTTTTGCGATTTTGCGTTGAATCACTATAAATGTCCGTTTCATTTTTCAAACTGTTGCCACCAAATGTTAGAGTCCTGCATTATATTTGAAGAAATTAAATAATGAAAAATCTGCATAAATGTATGTCTATTTCTCGCATTGTGATAAAACAACGGTACCTAGAGACATCGAATTTTGAATGACATAACCCTCCTACGAATATGGGCATATGGAAGCCAAAATTTGAAATTTGGATTTTTTTTTATGATCGATTTCATATTTTGTAAGACTTTAACGAATTTTCGATTAACAAACTCAAAGATTTAAAAGCGAGCAATGGCAGCGCGCGGAACGATGTATCGGAAATTTTAAAGGTAGGCTCATTTTAAAATTATTTTGCGACATTGCTATTGAACTGAATTTTATGGTTTAAGTGCAAAGAACATGATATTTAATAAGTAAAGATAGCATTCAAAACATTAAGAAAACGCCCCTTTGGACGTAATTTAAAATCCCAAACCTTTCAGTTGTTTTTTTTTTTTTTTTTTTTTTTTTCATTCTTAGTTTCAAGACATACTTTTGGGAAAAAAAATTACATTCGAGTATTTTTTTCCCTTGAAATCTTCCCGAGCTGAACCTTCGTCCAGATTACCAGATTAGATCCGCCAATTTCTTCGGTGCTAAGAGGTAAAGATTGCGCTTGTTGTTGACTTTAACTTGGGTACTTTAACTTGGGTAAGAGTCTGCCTTGTTCAGTGCCGGTTCTGAAGGAAAATCCCCCACAGGACGGATCCGAGAATCTCTCACCTCTCTTTAACTACAACTACTTCTCGGAAGGACAATATTAAGTGCACGTGTGCTGCAAAGACATTACATATTTAAATTTCTATGTCTTCTCCGGGGGGGGGGTAAACACATATCTAAGGTTATAGCCGGTTTCCTTGTCACTAGGTTAGCAGGGCATGATTTCCGCATCTATCGATGTTATAGTTTATCTATTTATGCTATATTTCCTTTTTTGGGCATTAAATAATGCAATATTTTTTATATGTAGTTCTTATTTTCCTCTGAATACTTTTTTGATGAATTTGTTCGATGATCCATTTTATGAATAACTGTAATATATTTCCACATAAACTTTATTTTATGCTTATTTATACTTACAGCCGCTAAGGAAATTATAAGAAATAGAGATCCTTTCCAAAACTTAAGCAAAACTTGCAACGCAGAAGGAAAAGAAATGAACTAAGGCGCAGTGAAAAAAGAAGAGGGCACCATCCAAGCCCAAGGCCTGGAAAGAGAGAACTCTATTTTCTCTATCAATTCAACTCCAACCGAAACGTCCATCCGTGAGCAAAGATCGCTCTTTCTTCTGCCTCTTTTAGATTTGGTGACTATTCATTCTGGGGAAATAGAGGGAAGGAACGGGCTGCCCAAAGTAAGAGCTCCACAGCTTGTCAAAACACTATCGGAAATCAATGCTCTGACCTCCGTGGACTAGTGATAGACTGAATTACCCAACGCCTCTTCCCACCATGGCAGAGTCCAAACAGTCGAGCGTGATCGACTGGTCGATCGCAATTCAGAAAAGTTTGGCATTTAGTTTGCAAATTTACTCGAATACTGTTTTTGACTTGTCATTGCAGTATAATGAATGGTAAATATCTATTACCGTGACATCATTAGATCTGTGTTTTTTGGAAGTTTCCAAACATCAAGAATTCAGCGGGATGTTCTCTTATAGTTCTGCACGTAAAGGGTCGATAATCTCTTTTCAAATTAGCGTTAAGCTCCACAAATATATTATGAATGTAGAAAATTAAATGCAAGCGGTGCTTTCTAAAAATCGAAAAAATTGAGTATAGTTAGAAAAAACAAAATCGGTTTCTGTTGGCGTTATCGGAAACAAGCCGAAAACTTCCCCTTGCCAGTCCAAATCAGAAGGAAATTTTCTGGGAGGAATTAAACAATAGACTGTCAAATAAGAGATGTTTCTATATTTATATTTAAGGCTAATAAATATAGAATTAAAATTACTTTCCTTCTATTTAATTTAGTTTCATTAAACTAAAATACTAAATGAAAACAATAATGTAAGAAAAGGCATGCAAAATCGTGACTAAATTTTGAGAAATAAATAATTCATGCTAACATATTTGTTTTCAACAAGCACTTAACAATTGACTCGTTTTTCAAAACTCTGGTAACAGAGTTGTGATAAAGTTTATAAAATTACCTATCATCATACTCTTTAAAAAAGAATAATAAAATTTCATGCTGTAATTGTACTGTAAATAGCATTCCAACATTTCTAGCAATTCATATAAAGAAATTTGTTCTGATTCCTTGAAATAAAATATTAAGGTTTATCCATTCTGAGACAAATAAATCCCACACTATGAAAACCAAACATGCATTACGGAGATATGTAGAGGATATTACCAAACAGTACAAATTACGCAAATAAGGTATTTTCTCCCTCCGTCCAACACGTCAATTGTGGTGTAACGTTAGCACACTTGGCGCGTATTCGATAGGTCCAGGTTCGAGTTCCGGCGAAGGCATTGCTCCATTTTCACGTCTCCAGCATCAAAAAATCCTAATGACTCTACAGTGGCACCCGAACTTAAAAAAGTGGTTAATAATTTTTTACCATCAGAATTTAGCGACTAGGTCCCCTTATAGCCCTTAAAGGGGTATATAAGTTATTTTCTCCCTCCTTCCAGCATGCCTTCATAATGTAACGGTAGCGCAACCGGCGAGAATTCCTGAGGTCCAGGTTCGAGACCCGGCGAGCGCATTGCATATTTTTCACCTCTCCTGCTTCAGAAAAAAAAAAAAAGAACTAACGACTCTACATTGTGATATAATTTACATTAATATCTGTTAAACTGTTGCTTTGTTTCTTTTGGCGAAAATAAAAAAAATCGGAGACTTTTTGGAAGTTTAAAAAAAATAATGTTAATTTTGAATGAAAAATATTCATTAGAAGCCAATTTCTAAGAACTTAGAAGCTCCAAACCCATTTTCTTCCTGCTACATTTTGGAAACTGCAACGATGTGCGCCTACGCCTAATATTTAACAAGAATATTTAAAAGAGCGTAGTTAGAGCTTAATATATATTTTTTATATTCGAATTAATATGATAACTGAAGCATCAAACTAATTATGCTTCTGATGACAATTTCCTGCATCTTCACCATAATTACTCAGTCTCAAATATCTGTCTTATTTTCTGTAATATCTTGACCGGATAATTTCTTTTCGTTTCTAACTTCAGTTATTTGGAGAACGAAATAGTATGCGTCTCATTGAGTCCCTAATGTTAGGGCTCTTTTTTATATTCTTGCAATGATCTAAAAATCGGCTGGAATTTGCAATCAACAGCTTCTTCATGAAATGAAAATGATTTGAGCAATAAACTTATGGTAATTTCTGCTTGAGGGAATTTCATCGCCTCCAATGCTTTAGAATGCGAAAATTCTTTCTCATATTTTCTTTCAGAAATACATCTCTTAGACTAGGCGTCTTCAACCTTTCGTGCCGAAGGCCACATGAATAAATTCGCTAAGATCTGCGGGCCACATGCCTGTCAAAAAATAGTGTAGTCAGAAAATTTGTATGAAAAAGGGATGTTTATTTTGCAAGACTAAAATTGATTCTAAACGAAGAGATAGTGTTACACATTTGTGTATATACATTGCTCCAAAAAGTCAGATGGAAATCGAATTAAAATCTTTTACAACATTTTTAACCATATAACAAATATATATATATATATATATATATATGTATATATATATAATTTACCTCCCAAACAGTATTGATTAATTGATTATATTATCTCCTAAGTTTAATTAAAGTAGAATTACTCTAAAAGTGTGCATCCACACTGGTAAGTTATATTTTGAAAGATGTTTTGAAGTAATTCGAAAGCAAAATGTTAATAATGTTTCAACGGGGACTGGAGTTAAATCATCACGAAGAACAACACTTCAATTGCAAAAGGAAAAATTAAAACATGTAATTATTGTCATTGATCGGAAATTAATTGACCTTTCAAGGGGAACAAACCAACTCCCGCTCAATGAACAACAATTGATAAAAATACGTAAACATGAAAGTGTTTTGTCTTTGCCAAACCGGAAATTCTAGTCAGGCCAAATATTTCCGCGAATAGTTGCCACTCAAAGAACTTACTCTCATGAAGCATTTTAGTCAATTCAATTTGGAGTTAAAATCAATTACTGCAGAGAAATCCCGTAAAACCCGAGTAACCGTCCCCGACACCATCACCCTTATGTATTTGAGTACTATATTACCTGTAGAAACCAAACACTGGAAATTGTCACCATGAAATCGAACTCAAAGTAAAGTTGAAACAAACATAGAAGACCATAAAAAAGACAAACAATGCAAACCCTGTAAAAACAAATCAAAGAAAACACAAAAATAATTTTTAAAAAAATTACTGGCGGTAGATGGTAGTTACTTTAGTTTCAATGGGAAATTTGACATTGTTTTTGCTTGATTAAAGCTGTGTTGTTGCAATTCATAAAGTTTCCTCCAAATGCCTGTCTGTCAGTTGTGTTCTTGTTTTTGATTTTAGGATTTTCATTTTACTAAAAAGTTGTTCACATACGTAGGTACTGCTAAAGTTAGAAAACATGAAGAGTGCATGTTTATACTTATTTTCTTTAAAAAAAGGCTTACGGAAATAAATTAATCTTAATAACCGATTTTTCGTGATGATTATCTCATTGTTCTCTAATAAAAAAATCATCATTAAATATTTTTCAGAAAATCTACCGATGTGGCTTTATCAGTACTGCTTCGATCACATAGTATCTTTTTAATGCATCAATAGGTGATATGCTTAATCAAATCTACACATTCTATAACTTACAGAAATCATTTTAATGGAAATTTTCTATGTATTATACCTTTAATCGAAACTAAATGTATTTTGGGTTATTTCTCCTGCATGAGAATGGCTTGTTGATCTGAAGACAAGTGATGAATATACTTGCTAAGGCTATACTTTTTGGGATTGCAAACCATAAATCCTTTGCTCATGTAAAGCCACATTCTAAAAGGAAAATCTTGCACTTGAAATTCCTTTTTGGAATAAAAAATGCTGCTTTAAGGATACACTTTGGGCAGTCACTATATATGTTCAGAAGAAAGACTAAGAAAAATTATTATGCACTCTTCTAATTTATTCACTTTCATGTTTACGTTTTTGCATTAATCAATGAGTTTTTCCTACCTGTTAAACTAGAATATATTGAAACAATATTCTGATGCTTATTAGAGTATCAAAACGTTTTCGTAGCTCGGCATGGAAAAGTATCATCTATCTAACTAGTATTTAAGAAATTTTTATTAATGTTAGGTCGCTATTTTTTTTTCTTTTTGTTTGCACCTATTGAGCATATAAAGATGATGGACGAAATAAAGAAATTAAAAGGAGAATAATTGATTTGTTATTTGGATTGAGCTTATCTGAGAGTTTAATAATAACTGTTTGTTTCACTGTTGTTAAAATATTTATATTTGGTGGTATAGTCATCAGAAAATTCTAATTTATTTGGGGTAGGTACATTTATAAAGAATTATTATAAATGCCAACTCCAATCTACGTATTAAGTTCTCTAGTCGGTCAGAATTACCTTGCATACTCAAAGCCTTTTATGTGTATCTAGTCCTAGATTTGCTATTAATAGAAGATAGTGCAGAAAACGTAGATGAAATTCCTCTAACCTTGAGAGTGGATGAATGACTTAGAGATATTGCTCGACTGAAGAGGTAAATACACTCACCGAGTGTAAATCTTAATGAGCATGTTCTAGATATCTCAGGAAATCGAGATGTAGTATATCATTCCTACTCCGAATATCCAGAACCTAGATTTGTTCTCCTAAAAAAGTGGGTGTTTATTCTGAAGGAGTTAAATCATAGATTTATTAATTCCATTAAAAACACTACTAAGTCTGCACGTCAGTTCAGGCTAATCACAGAGTAGAAGAATATGATTTTATTCCATAATTAAGGATTATTTATTTTTATTTTATTTACTTACTAGCAGCTACGCGGTCAGCCTTCGTCTGGCTTTTAAATGTAGCCGGAAAAATGCCTGAAGGTAACACCAAACGTTAAATTTAAAAACTGCGCAGAATTTTACTCTGCAGAACAACTTCATCACCCCCCCCAAATAAACCACAAATTTCAAAAAAAAAAAAAAAAAAAAAAAAAAAAAAATGTTACATATAACATAATTACAATGAAATAAGCAATACCCCTTAATAAAAATATGAATTAATTTATAAATAAAAAATTTAATAATAAAAATATAAATTAACCATCTTCCCGTTGCCTTCTCTCAACAAACGTCCAGTATCCAAGAGAATATCGCCCTCATTTTTCAAGTGGGAACAGTGCTGATTTTCAACAGTCAGTAGTCCAGTATACAATTGAATGGAAAACTGTTGCGAAAACCACATTTCTAAAAGAATAAAACTATTCAAAATGATGTAATAAATCGAAAAGGTAAAATATATATATATATATAATTCGAATTTTGAAAAAAAAAAATCGCTTCGAGATGCACTGGCTCTTGTCTAGATGCACATATATACCAAATTTTGTAGCTTTGGATGTATTAGCTTACGCGAAGCACGAACGAAAGACGCACAGACTTTTTCTTTTACTATATGTAGAGATTTATTATTTCTGTACTACTGTATATATTTCCTTCATAAAATTTAGATGTTCGGCACTATGTCATATGCTAATAGCATAATATAGCTCTGAAAAAGTGTATATCAAAATCAGAATGTTTTAATTAATATATTAAAAGTAATGTTAATTTTTTAAATAATCTTTTAAATTTACAGAGCAGTATCACTAAGTTTTAAAATGGGAGCAATTTTTGTTGTATTCCCCCTCCCCAAAAGAAAGGTCATTTAAGAGGGTCTTCTAAACAGAGTCTCCTAACAATATACTTGTCTCCTAAACATATAATGAGAAGCATATATATGTAAGATATAATAAAATGTGATAGCTGTTTCAAAAAAATAATTGACGACCTCAAAATTAACATTCTAAATTCATCTCTTCTCACAGGTTCCAGACTTTTCTATCTTATGAAACGTTTTAATGCAGATGCCTCTCGTCCAATCAAATTAATTCTAAACCAAAACTGTGAACTGAAACTTCAGCCTTCTTGCTATGAAAGTACTATAACCTTGCCCTTTTTACCGAATAGCTCTCCTTCTGGTAAGACGCATTTAATCAATGCTGCTGCCGCTTACTCGCTTAAGATGACGTCGTACTTCAAAATGGGAGTTATTCTATTCAAATATTATTAAGAAGTATCTTATCTGAAAAAGGATTATTTGATATGCATGGACAAAATAAAGATTGTGATTTCTCAAGATATGTTGTGCTAAATTGCGTCATCATGCTTTCCACTCTGCCACCTTCAAACCACAGTTTCATTACATATATATATATATATATATTACGAATCTTTGGAGACGCTGAATAATTCAAATATCTGTTATTGCGAACAAACTCTCAGGGTTAGATAATGAAAATCATTAAATGATTATCAGGATTGTCCGGAAATGAATCAGGATTGCAAAATTCTCTGTGATTTACAAACTCCTAAAGCCTTTGCTGGGAAAAATATCCCAGCTTGTTTTCAAAAACACGCAGATTAAACGGAAAGAATTTAGAAAAGAAATTATTGAAGCTATACATAGTGAAAACTTTAAGGGACGTTGAAAGATAATATTTTCAGGCTGAAATTCTATGGTGTGGATGATTTCCGTACCGTTCAAGCAAACTGGAATATGATATAATACACCCGTTCCATATCGATATTTATTTACTTCGGTCTGATAATTCGATCAGAAATGTAATTAACATTAAAGACGATCTTATAAAAAAGAGTACATGCTATTAAAATACTTCAACATATGAGAAAAAAAACAGAAGTTACACTCCTACATAATACTCTCAATCTCAGAATAGATGAGGGGTAAATATGACCATAAAATTAATTACTTCATATAACAATCGTCTCTTAACAGGCCATCTGGGACCTACTCAGTGCTTCAAGTGTACGTGCAGCATGCATCCCACAATCCTGCCAGGTGTGAATGCTTGGAAAGATACAGATCCTTTGACTATTATTTTAAAGAGCGTACCAACATCAAAAATCTGCTTTATTCCAAGGAAGAACTATGTTAAATTTCTCATTTTCGAATAAAATTCCGTTGACTCCACCAGTGCAAATCTCAAGTCAAAGATAAACCTTCTTGAAGCCAAGGAAACTAAGGAATTAAACCTTAGCAAAGAAAACTGCCAATAAGCCTACCATGCAAAGTAAAACTTCAAATGTGAGCAAAATCATCGCTAGAAAAAGACCTCACAAGCAGCATTTATCTTTTAAGTGAAATTAAACACGTTATGTGCTAAATTCATAGACTGTTCAATGAGTTCATGCTCGCTAGCACATTCTTAGAAAAAATGGAAGAAAAAAAATTCTAATGCTAAATCTGAATGTTTTAATTGCAGTGGCGGATACATCTATTCGATGCACAATTTCTATAGCAACTAAGAGAGCTATTCCCCTCAGTTATTCACCTGCCGTTGGGGAAGATGACTTTCTAATTGAATAGCCGTTCAAATGGCCCAAGGAAGATCCACCACAACACTAAGTCGTAACTGCAATTTTAGCACTTGGAAATCTATTTATTTCATAATTCTCACGGCCCTATAGGAACAGTTAAATGATATGCAAGTTAAATACCTAACGTTAAACCGATATTTGTAAACAAGAACCGATCTCTGAGCAAAAGAAATCTAAATGTTTCAAAGTTGCCAGAGTTTATTACAAATTACTCCATGACAGCAATATGAAACACCAGATAGACACACCAGATGACAGCAATATGAAACACCTGATAAATCTGTATTGATCTTCAGTGTCCCGAAACTCGTAAACTACGCTTTTTCGGCCGTGTGCTGTGGGCCTAATTACTGTTTGAAGCATTATAATTCAATTAATTACTGAAATGGAGTAAAAAAGATCACTTACACTGTTCTTATGAGACTTCAATTAACTGGCAGAAATTGAATTATCACCTGCCTTTGAGACTGTAATTTTCTAATTGGAAAGCCATTTAAGCTTTCCCCTCTACTTCTTTTTATGAGAACAATATACGTTTTCGCGTTCTGATGTATTTTGTCCAGTAGTATTCTGTATGATTTCTGAAGTAGGTATGGTCTTACGAATAGTATCGAGTTTTGAATCTTCAATTTCTATCTTCTTTTTATTATCAAATATTGATTTCACAGCCTGTTCCTTTCTTTCATAATACATATCTGTGTAGAATAGAGAAGCGTTCTGTAGCTGCTTGCTAGCTAGCTTCTTCCTTTGCACACGCTTACACTGGTAAAACGGGAAGTGATCAAAGCTCTAAGCATGGTTTTTCAATTGAAAGCGTAGGCTTTCGCACCATCGGAAATCTAATACCACCTGTAATGAATACCCTCTTACCTATATTTTCTTATATGTTATTCACACAAAGAGAAGCAGAGAGAAAGAGATTTACCAAGTGGCTTTTGCTTTCAAAATATTAAAGAGGCTCAGTGTAGAAGTTTCTGTGCAGTAAATTTAGAATCCAATTGCCATGATCTCTTCTAATATTACTTACTTTTCATCCATAGGAAGTATAATTGAAGAAGGTAAAGATCGAAATAAAAATAGCGGTGAAGGAGGAGGGAAAAGTATATCGCGTTATAGAACAAGCGCTGCTTAAAAAAAAAAGGGCACTCAAGTCCGAAATAATTAATGACAGATTTTAAAAAAAGGAACTGTCCGGAATTCATTACATTTCCAAATCCCAGTTTTCCCTTTCGCAAATCAATCCACGCCATGGAACCAATAATAGCTAGAAACTCTCACAGTTTCGTATGACTTCCTGACGGTTGCTTAGCAACACGATGGGATCGGTTACCATGGTGACTGTCTCCGGTCGTCTCAAGAGTTCAAACGGAGTTAATTGTTAATGTCCCACCATTAGTTAATAAAGGGTCTCGCAAACCCGTGACGTTAATAAATGAGCTTGACCAGTGGTCAAGTCGAAATCTACGCGACGATACGCGAACGAACCTTATTACTCAACAGAGGCATGGATAGCTGAGTATCGGTTGAGATTACCTCATTTGCAAACACAGATACCATCGTGGTTATCATCAGTGTTAATAAATAACGCTCTCTGCCCACTCAGCTTCCGAGATATGTACCGTTGGAGTCTGCCTTGGCTGCTTTCAGACAACCTTTCTCTTGGTTTCAGATTTCAAAGGAATTCAACCAACGGTGAATGAAAGCGTGAAGGATTTCCATGTTTTTCTTGGAGCTATGTAGAAATTTTGTGATTGGATTTAGATTGCAGAATGCTTCACTCTATTTAAGTAATAAGCATCATATTCAGCTTGGACAAAATATTCTTTTTATGGCGTTATTTGGTATAAAGAATTCGAAATCACAACTTCACTATCAATAATTTAAAATTAGAATAAAGCCTAACAGTAGATGAAACAGTTATGGATACATGAAAACTTACCAGTTTTTGTCAATGCGAATAATTTTGGTGAACAGATTATTATTATTATCACTGTTTTCAGTCTCTATTATAAATTAAAAGGAACTAGAATTTGCATGAACAAAAGAAAAAAAAAACTTCAAAAGTCATTAAATAAAAGAATAAACCCAAACTTTAGCAATCATTAACGTTTAAAGAACAAATTGCAAAACGACTTGTCAAGGAATTTTACTGTGTAATCAAAGATTTTTAATACAAAATCTAGAAACGCGATAGGAATGCGGCATATGATTAAACAATAGACAGAATCAGCATATAATTGATACAGATGAACAAAATCTAGTTTTGATGCTAACGTTGATGTCGATTCTGTGCCGTTAATGATCCTCTACTAGGATGAATTTTATGCAGGTAACTTAAAATAACTTAATGTTTGGAAGATTAATTATTATTATCACTATATTCATTTTCATTCATGATTGAAAACAACTAGAATTTGCAAGAACAAAACAAACTTCTTTTAAGTCATTAAATAAAATTATAGTTATCATTAAATTAAAAAAAATCGTAAAAATTATTTGACAAGAAGATTTAGCTGTACCGTCAGCGATCAGTCACATGTAGATACTCCAAAAAAATGAAGCTTAACCAAATCTTTAATGTCTTGATTGTATGGCTCTGCTAATTATAAACATTCTGTACACTATGGTAATGTTGATTGCATAATTGTGTCGACTCAAAAAAATGTGAAAAATGGCAAATATAAATTCATTTTCTTATTCATTGCTGCTTCACCATTAAAATTTATTTTTATTCATACCAGTCAAAGCCGGTAATAACACTGCTCAAAACAATTATGGGATATTGTGTGTTTGGTTCTAAAAAACTATATATTCGACACATTTTTTTAACAAATTTAAATAAAAGAGATAAAAAAGGTAGTTTATTAAGTTGGGTATATGCAAATTTTGTCTGTGGCGGTGGAGACTACACGTTTTAGATAGGAGAGATAAGCGACGTGCAGCATTTTTTCTGTAGGAGGAGCTTAAAAACAATTGACACTCGTTGAATGTTTTCTAACTTTGAATACAACATCTCAGCAAGATGATTTAGCTGAATAGTTAGCCTAGAGGGCAATCGGGCACATTCAGAGGCGGATTAAACCCAATCCGTTGAAGTGGAAACGTTAGGAGTTTATCAAAGTGTCATTTCCAGACTATAAGATTGGTTTTTCGAAACCGGAAATATTCATCAAAGATCGAAACAGGGCCGTACGCCTTCAACAGCATAGAATGAGGATCAGTGCTTGACATTAACAGCCAGAAGAAACCGCACTATGAACGTCACTTTCTTGCAACAGGATCTTCACAGGGTTATTGGTACCAATTCAAACAGTTCGAAAGCGACTCCACCATGTGGGTTTCTATGCTAGCAGACGGTGTTTCTATGCTTGTGTTTCGTTGACACAGAACCATAGTATTGCCAGCAAAAGGTGGGTATAGGAGCATCTCAGATGGGGACAAGATGAGTGGCACAACGTGCTCGTCACGGACAAGTCTCGCTTTAATGCACAACCTGACGATAGGCGGATTCTCATCTGGAGAGAAACTGATACACGGAGGGCTCCAAAGATTTCTTGCTTTTTACAGTTGAGGATTCTGGACGATACCTGAATAGTTCTAGTAGGCCGCCCAGGTGTGCAGACCCACTCTCACCTGTCACCTGTATTTGTGCATGAAAGTGTCCAATTTGGCGGAGGGGGAGTAATGAAATGGAGTGGTGTTATGGCCGCATCGACCCGCACATTATCACGAATGAAACACTAACAGCTCAGCGATATAAGGATAGAATCATCAGATCTATTGTTATGCTTTACACTATAGCAATTGGTGATGAATCCGTTTGCATGTATGATAACGCCAGGCCACATCGCGCTTAGCTAGTGGACAATTTTCTTTTCGACTAAGGAGTCCTTCGACTGAATTGGCCGGCACGTTCCCCAGATATGAATTAGCAGAACATGTTTTGGAACATTCTAGGAAGAAATGCTGCTAATCGCTTATCACCCCAGAAACAATTCAAAAGATTGAATGTTTTATTCTACAGGAATAGGATAGAATACTCCAGTCCTTCATTGATAACCTTCTTGATTCCTTCCCTCGTAGATGTGCGACATTGCTTTCGAGCAGGGAAAACCATACCCCGTCCTGAAACTCATATGAACCCGAGAAATCACACGTTTTGTTTGCTTGTATTGTTACGAAATGTACATAGTTGTTACGTTATTTTCTTCTTCACGTTCGTACGGGGTTCATAGATTTGGAGCGAATAACGACGACACATGATGAAATATCGAAACACACTTTATTTACCAATATTAATCAGATAGCTACAAAATCACTTTTACAGTCGTCGAACTGTTATAAACACGATGACACGTTCAGCGAAGCAGCCTTCACACTGTCAGGCAATAACGGTGGAGACAGCTTCACTGCAAAGCACCCGAGTACAGCTCCCAACTCTGCTTGGTCGTTCTCGTAACTCCACGTACTCTCGAGACTCTCTACGCGATGCACTCGACGATACACAAGAGTATAGATATCGACTGAGCACAGTCTAAGACAAAACTCGACGATGCACTAAAAGACTCGATGTATTCGACGACCAACTCGGCGCTAGACTTCGAGACACTCGCTCAATGACTGACTATCAACTCGCTAGACTAGGCACATACACTAACTGACTGCGGACTAGCAGGGTTTATATGGCTTTCGGCTTGAGTTCGAGAACATTCTGGGCTAAACTGGTAAGAATTCGTTCCGAGAAGGTTCTCCATCCGTCCATGGTATATCGCCAATTTTGTCGCCAAATGGGCAATTTCTCGCCAAATGTGGGAATCCTGCCTTTTATTGCCATTTTATGGCAACCCTAAAACTGCTTTGCGGGGAAGCCATCTTACCGCGCCTGTACATTTCGTAACAGTATAATACTCACAAACTGTAATTTTTTTTTTTTTTTTATTTTGACAAATATCGGAAATAAAACTTAATTATTCCTTGCTCGTTGCTTCTTTTCTCATATATTTCAATATCTATATTCAGTAAAACATTTCCTCATCAGCAGTTTACATCCAAAATCATATTATCTCCTAATTGTTTTGAGCAGCATAATTTTCGTGCATATCAATGTGGAATTCATGCATTCTCCATGCTTCACTGAGTCATTCCTACGAAACGCCAATCCTATGAAAATAAAAAACGCCTAGTTCAATAGCGCATAAACCTTAAACCGAAATTCGCTGCTAAGAGATTCATATTTTTTGTACGAGTACATTTTCCGCATTTTTTCTAGCTAGGTGAAATTTTTTGTATTTTTAGTTTTTAATTTAACTTATATAAACTAAAGACCTTTTAAAAATATATTTAATAATAATTTATAATCCCTTGTTTTACTTACATTTTGATGTAGACTAAAAATAAATTTATGGATAAAAAAAATTGTCACATTTTCATTTTAAAACTTTGATAAATGAGTGTTTTGATAAGTAAAATTTCAGAACTTTTAAATAAAAGTTAAAGGAATTTAATTATTACATTATATAGAGTAATCAAACTGTTTAATTACTAAATAAACCACACAGGTGATCACCATATATATAAACTGCATAACTATCACTAATAATAATAGCCCCGTCTAGCCAGATTTAGGTCTGTTTCCGCGATTCCTGTTTGCGCGTTTTAAAAAAATCTTCCTGTTTGCGCGAAATCGGGGAGTACAGTCCCCCTCCCAAAGTTTCCATGGAGGTAGGAAAGGGAGGAGGGGCCATTCCGCGCTAGAAGTGAAGCACTGCTTTGAAGCTTGGGTCACCAGACGGGGTGTTTTATGTTTACATTCAGAAGCTCGCTTGACAAAATTCTGATAGTATTTCGACACACGACAGTTCCATAGAAATCGAAAAAGGGACACTCTCGCATGAAAGAAACATTCATAGTGTGATGGATAATAGCAATTTGTATAGTTTACTGACATTTACGCAAAAATCACATCTTGGTTATTTTTCGATAACTAACAACAGCGATTTTGATTATGAATTTGTTTTATAAAATTCTAAGCTGTTGCCCTACAAAAATATATATTTTAAGAAAATTGCTAAAAGAGATCTGCCAAAATTTATTTTCTAGAAGATTTGAAAAGTTTGAAACTTGATGGCTAAATGTAAATATAAAATTATGTATGTTAAAATATTTGTAATTAGGCACATAGGTCAGATTAAGTTTTTATTAAATAGAGTAACGCATGCAAGGGCTATCTGCCTAAAGAGAGAGATGCCATCGTGGGGGAATTTTGAAGAAAAACTGACCTTTCAGTGGATATTAAAAATAATACTTATAATTTTTATTCAAATTATATTCATATATATTTTTTATGTAAAACTTTCGGGTGTATGCTAAATTAGTGTAAATTACTTTACACGAAAAATATAGTGAATGCACAGAAATTAAAGATTTGCACATGCCGGAAATGATAAATAGGAAATATGTATGGGTATTTATGCATGTGCTTGCAAAAAGCATGTATCTGCCTTTGACAAAATACTTAAATATTCATTAAATTATTTATAAATGTATTTGAAATGAAGAATTTATTCACTTATAAACAACTGTGATAGTACTGTGAAGAAATCTAATGATTAAATGTATCTAATTTATAATGATTATAAATGTTATCTAAATATATAATAACCTTAATATTGAATTGTAAACATAAATTGAAATCCTGTTGACAAATACGTTATAAAACTATTTAAGCAAGAATTGTTCGTATTGGAAAGCAATCTGTTAAAAGGTATTGTAAAGCAAATGCTATGAGATGCGCAATCAAGAACGTAATAAAGAGTTTTGGAATATGTATTGTTGAAATGAAGGGTAAAAAAAAAATCTGATAAGTATAATTAAAAGAATTATTCCCTTTACATTTTATAATAACTCAGTTACAAGTTTTAAATAATACTTAAAAAAAAAAAAAAAAAACTTATTTTATTCCCTTTCAGAAATGTTCAGAGAAAGTCAAATACTATTTAATACCTATTTAATTATTAGGAATTAGCGAAATACTTATTTAAAGTATTTCGCTAATTCCTAATAATTCTCTAATTTAAAATGAACCGAATAGAGCATTAATTATAAATTGACTTACATTTTTCGATTTAAAAGAAGCCAAAAAATCATGTCATATTTTAGAAAGTATTTTAGGAAGAAGCTCTATAAATGGAAAAGAAATAATGCATAATTTTAATATTAATAATACAATAAACTTTGATCTTAATTTTTGTACCTTAACCGAATAAAATCGAATTACCTTAATTTTTTTTCTAATGTAATTAACGAAAACTTGTGAAAATATTTCATTCAAATTAAACCATTCTGAGAAAACTGTCCTGTGAAAAGTATAGCATTTAATTCCGTTCAGAATGAAATGTTGTTTAAAAATATGTTGTTTTCACATACTTAGGACTCTGAAGTATTGTAGAAAAAGAAAATATATACATTTATATGTATATTTGCGACGTAATTACAAAATATTTACACCCGAACGCGTCAAATCCCATAGAACTCAATGGTAAATGACCCAATGTTTTGGTCACCACGTAGGGATCGCCGGTGCTTCAGAGCAGGGTACGGAGAAACTTGTTTAGGGCGACTCCTTCTTACTTCCTACCTCCATGAAAGTTTCTCAGGGGATATCAGGATGAGTCATTAAGAAGAGTTGGGCAGCTTCTTTGTGAATAAGTTAGTCATCGTTCTTGACATTGTTAGACTGAAGACGTGTCTTAGTTAAGGCTCCTCTCGAAATCTTTAGTTTCATTCCACTTTAAAATCTTTAGTATTAGCTGTTATTTTTCGTATCTAAATCAGTATGGATGTTTTAGAGACTATTGAAACTAAAAGGAAAAAGCCTTTAGCCCTTTACAAAGGTTATCAATATCGAATTCAGAATAGAAATAAGGTAAATGTAGTTTATTGGATTTGCATAAATGAAAAAACTAAAAGCTGCAAAAGCTCAATTAAGACCAAGGAAGAAGTTGTTTTAGAAGAAAAATTTCATTTATGTCAACCTGATACAGCACATTCTTTAGTAAAAAAAAAAAAAAAACAAATATTTGTAGCAAACATGAGAGCGAAAGAAGAAAATGTTCCACTTTCTCAAATTTACAATGAAGAAGTTGGAAAACTATACAATCAAGGCTTTGACATATTAACCAATATTCCGCATTTTTCAAGTGTTAAAACAGCTTTATACAAATCTACGCAGAGTGCCGAAGGATGCGATCGAGAAGCTATATGTATGGAAGATTTAGAAATTCCTAATGAATTATCAACAATGGAGGATAACTTTAATTTCTTGTTGTTCGATGATTTAAAAGATAGCCGAATTTTGGTATTTTCAAGTAAGAAGGGGAGGGAAGCAATGAAAAGCGTCAAAACTTTCTTTATGGATGGAACTTTTAAAAGTTGCTCAAAGCTTTTCTCTCAAATTTATACTATCCATGTTAATATTGCAAGTACCTCTAACGAGATTAATGTTGTTCCTGTGTTGTTTTGCTTACTTCCCGATAAGCGAAAGCAGACTTATGAGAGATTATTTCGTTTAATTAAAAATCATATTTCTGATTGGGATCCTAAAGAAATTGTGATGGATTTTGAAATTGCAGTTATAATTTCGCTGCAAAATATTTTTCCTTCCTTAAATATAAGAGGTTGCGATTTCCACTAAAATCAGTGTCTGTGGAGAAAGATTCAAGACTCGGGACTTGTTAACGAATATAGGCATAATGAAGAAATCAGAACCCATCTCAGAATGTGTGCGTCCCTTGTATACATACCCGCGGAATGTGTCGATGATGGTTGGCTGTGCATACAAGAAAGTTCACCTCGTAATGCAAAATTACAGGCATTTTATGATTACTTTGTTGAGCAGTGGCTTTGAAATGACGTCGTAACTATACAGATGTGGAATTGCAATGAAAAATTGCACAGGATTTTTGTTGAAGGAAATATTGTTGAAGGATGGCATCATAAATTAAATTCTGTTATTAGGAAAATACATCCTAAAACTCTAGAACTGATAAAATTTTTGAAAAACGAAGCTAAAGAAAGTGATTATTTTATAGATCGTCGTTATGTAAATTTAGAAGGGAAAAGAAGGAAAACATGTGTGATCAAAAAAGAGAAAAGAATCCAACGTATTATGCAAGAATTTTACTCGTCACAAAATATAAGAAAGTGCTTATTATCTCTTTCTTATCTACAAAAATTCGATTAAAACATATGAAAATTTTCTCTAAAAATAACTTAATAATATATATAGATATATATATATAATTTTTTTTTTTTTTTTTTTTTTTTTTTTTTTTTTTTAAGGAAAGTGACTAACATCACACAACTTTTATACACGCCAGTATTTTTACTGCCAGTCCTAAGCCTGGAAAAGTGTGAAATAAAGTTTAATTTTCTCTGTTATTAAATTGATAATTTTAGTGATAATTTTAGTTATAAGGTATTTTCTGCCTCCTTTCCGCATGCCTTTGCGATTAATTGGAAGCATACTCGTGCGTGTATTCGAGAGGTCCAGGGTTCGAGACTCGGGGAGGGCACTGCATATTTTTCACGTTTGCTGCATTGATTAAACCTAATAACGTCACACTGTAATCAAATTTATTAAATTTTCTAATCGCAGCATGCATTTTAAGGGATTATCAGAATATCGCAATATCCGACGATTACTAAATTCTCCACTTTTTAAATATCCATCGTCATAGTAAACTAAAGTCATTTGATATTTGCCTTAAAGAAGCTGATTGTACTTACTCTTCAGTTACAACTATTGAACCAGTGTTTCCGAAGTTTTTAATATTGCCACCATACGAATAAATTAAACTGCGAATCGCATTTACAGTTAGAATTGAAAGTGACTCATAAAGTACAGTTTCACTTAAAAAAGAAGCTAGATGAATAGGAGATTTAGAAAAAGAGCATTTTAAACTGAAATAATATAAGTTGATAATAATTAGCAATTTCATCATATAAAAATACAGATGCGTATATAAAAATAAATGATTTAAAATATACTCTTTAACTATTTATATTTACTGTCAATAATTACTAACAAGTATATACACATAATTAATTATTTTAAATTAGTATGATAAATATTTACAATCACTGCTGAATCGTGCGCTATGCTTCTGGAATTTCTGAATTAAATCTTTGAAACTAACAAATTTACCTTTGACAATTAATAAATTTATCAATGGTTTCTATTAATGTATTCGGATATTCCGATGAATGCAAGTAAAGCAAGTCCATTCAATCGAGATTCAGATGCTATATTTCTGAATTATGACTTTGACAATTTACAGCTAGGAAAAAAAAGCTTCTTTTGGCTAGGACAAAGCTTTCTCAGAAGCTGCCTTGATATTCGAGGTATATTTTCTTCTCATCTGCCTTTCTTTTCTCAACGAATATATATTCTGAGATTTTATTATAATTCACCTTTATGCAGAATTTCGGAAGAATACTGTTTTTACTTTAGGAAACGATCTTTTAGTTCATTGCCAAAATCATCGCAGAGTTTGAACATCTCTTCCCTTTTACATACAGTACTTCATTTATGCAAAGATATACAAAGACTCAGACTTCGTAAATATCTTTCGATTATTTCTTTTAAAAATTCTATTTTAAATCTAAAAAATTTTTGCTTTCCTACATTTCGGAAGAGGCCAACGCCCAGTCGGACCCCACATTATGGAACCCCTTTGGAAGGGGGGTAATGAAGATTGATGATTTCTCGCAAACAAGAACGTTTTTGACAACCGCGCAAACAGGAAGACACCGTCTAGCCAGGGTTTCAGTTTAGTTTGCATCCAAAACGATACTGATTAGTAGTATATTTGGGGGGGGGGGATATCTATAATTTTTTTATTTCTATATCATAGTTAAACATCGTATTTAAATTTGAAAGTTTATCTTTCATTTAAATCAGAATCACTGCTGCTTCCACCAAATGTTTTTATTTCTTAAAACGTATCCTAAAATGTAACAAAGGTCTTACATTCGAGAGAGCCTTAGTTTCGAGTAAATTCGATAGTTTTATAACAAAATGTATCATCGGTAGTATCTCACTCTTAGAAAAATTTTGCCTTACTAGTTCTGTGGCTTGATATTTAGAAATAGTTTACGAGAATATTCAAATGAATGGCAATAAAATAACTCTAGAGAAAGAATTTAGCATTCTCATAAGTTTAAAATATAAATTAAAATATTTTATTATTATCTACCATTATACATGGTACATAGCCATAGCCATATTATAGAGCTATAGATCGAACTTTTCATGTGTTACTTGGAAAACACTAACAAGATTGCAGTTGTGTAAAAATGTAAAAAATGTGCAAGTTTAACCCTCGAAAGTTATTTGATACCATATAAGCTAACTGGAGAGAATACTAATATGAATTTTAAGAAAAAGCAATGTTATTGACTTGAGTAAATTAATCAACATATGCCATTTAATTTAACTGAAATTAGACAAAACTGAATTAGAAAGGCAAAGTCAATTAATTTATTAAAAATTAGGGGAAATCATCCTAAGATTGAATTAACAAAGCACAGTCAATTAACGTAATTAAGACAAGGCAAAATCAGTACAACTTATAGGATTTAATTTTGCTTTATTTTTTATATTAATCTTTGTCACAAATACATACATAAAAGAAAAGGAAATAATTTTTCAAAAAATATTAAAAATAAAGTTGCGGATTATTCATACTTTAATCATTTTCTGCTGATTTTTTTTAATTACTTACTGAAACTGATTCAAAGAAAATGTCATCGTTGAAGCTGATCAAATACAGTTAAATTTCAAATTAAAGATAGCTTATTTAACGATTTTCTCGACTTAACGATTGTTTCCCGTCATCCAGTCGGAAACGTATAAAACCAATAGAAAATTTTCCTACGGTAAAGATGTAATATATTTCCTGTGTATTTTCTTAAAATATGAAAAACTAAACAATCAATAAGAATACACAATGTTTCAGCACGTGCCGCCCAAACTTTATAATGTTTAAGGGGAGCCTACTGCCGTACCGAAGAGCCCCGGTTCGAATCCCAGAGAAGACATGTTTGAAAATGTATAGTGACTCTGCGGCATAGGCGCACTCTAAATACTATATGGCAAGCCGAAAGTCCTATCAAGAAGTTGTTGGTAGGGGAAGAAGAGTGGAAGATCCTCAGACCGTCCTCCGGGATGCTCTTCATTAAATTGGGGGCGGTCATACTGCCACCTGTATGGGGTTCAAGGTTCTTGCCAATGACTGGCGAAGTCTTGCTCTCCTTGCCACGATGAATTTCGTGGGCTTGTTGTGATGGTCCTGTCAAACAAGTGAGATAATTCACAACGCAACAGCACGTTTCAGCATATAAAACATACAGTATGTTTAAAACTGAATTTAATATGCAGCACCTAGTTTCCAATAGTTCCGATTTAACAATAATATTCAGTAGTGTTTTGATACTCGTCAAATCTTCATAGAAGAAACTTCTATGAATTTTTTTTTCAAATACTCATAAAATTCATATTTTCTAGCAATTAGAAAAAGTTCATTTAAAGAGCATGTTCTACGTTATAATTTACTCACAGGCCGCCAAGGCGGTATAGTGGTTAGGCGAGCCAACCGCAATACCAAAGGATCCGGGTTCGAATCCCTTAGAAGGCATGGCTGTATTTGTTCGTCCCCTCATAGGAAGCAAAGGTGGCCCACCTATTAGGTGCCTCCGTAATAAAGTGACCACCGCTTCTGACCTTAGTATAGGCCACAATGTCTGTGTACGCTCTGGCCCTCCATTGGAAAAAAAAATTACGCACAAAGAACGGAGGAACGAGAATTTGTTATTTGTTTTGTATCTAGATGTTACTTTAATGCAGACAACTATTGCATGTCATTGATTGACATAAAAATCCAGTTTCATAGCAATATAATTTCCTTGCTTCAGGTTTATCATCGATAATTCATTTTACATATTGCATGAACTTGATTTCGCTATTACCCTGAAACGTGTAACCAAGTAAAATTACTCTGTTTTATTAAGACTAATTACTTTTCGCAGGAGTAGGGGATTTCGGTATGCTAGTCTTGTGTTTCCTTGATATTAAAAATTTTTAATAAGCTTCTTGGAAAGTGTTTGTACAAAGCAAGAAAAAGGCAGAAAACACCAAGGCACTTACCTCGAATTCAGATCTTACAACCAGCAGTTGGAAATGAACTTATCTAGACCTTTAACAGTTTTGACCTATACAAAACAAACTGTTTTGGTGGTCTCTAAATACTGGTTTACCAGATTGTGTGAGCAACAATGATCATCGCCACAGGCCCCTTGTTTCCTAGGTTTTACCTGATGGGTGGTGACCATAAAATCTCTCTCATTGTTCGCTAAACGACTGGAAGATTTAATAGCCCCCACTCTGACAAAGGATCCTTTGGGGACATAAACGGCTGTCAACAGGTATTCTCAACAAGTGGAACCCATTAGCAGATTGCTGACTGGAGCCTTTTGTATTCATAACTGCACCGAAAATAGCGTTTAAGAGCTATTTATTCTCGTCACACCTTAAAAAGGCTTTTTGAAGTTGTTTCTACCATAAATTCTGTTACTTGACTGCAGATATTTTTAGTCTACGTTTTTTCTTTAGAATAATATATTGTTTAAAATCAAAGGTTTCAGCCATCGGAAAGCAACTTTTTGTACACGAAAATATGTTAAAAATATCCAGGTGTTTTGGGGGTATCCTTTTTGGACCATTTTATAAAATATGGTCCATCTCCTACGGAAGGCAAGCTTTTTTTTTTTGTTTGTTTGTTTGTTTGTTTTTGTTCCGAAATAAAGATATTTATAGAAATTTTGAAAGAAGGCATTAAATACTTAATTGGTTGTTGCCATTATGAAAATTATTCCAGTGAGTCAGATGTGGGATGAAACCTATATTTTGTCGAATATGAATCCTGAGGGGTTCTCGAATCTTTATAATTTTTCACATAATAATATTAGAAAATAATTAGTCTTCATTAAAAGTTTTAAATAAAACCAAAATTTGAAATTTACATTCAATAAAACTAAATTTAGGAACACAGATTTTAAAAACACACTTATATTTATTGAAAAGGAACAAAATAAATTTATTAATTGAAACGTATAGTTAACAATCCTTAGTCTTGAAATTCAGTTTCATAGTATAATTTGGGGGGGGGGGCAGGAATTGTTAAAAATAGTTCAAACTTCTTACACCATTTCCCAGAATCATTTTAATTAAAGTATGAAGGAGTATTTAAAAAATTAACAATACAAATAAACCTTAAATTTCGAGCACTAAATAAATGGGATAGTTCAGCAAATGTGAAGGGGCAGCATAGCGGTTGTTGTTTCTATCATATTCAGTGTGATTATTTGTCTACGATGACTTCACAGAGATTCTATCGTCAGAGAGTTGGCACCCTAACGGGACCAACAAAATTCATCTGGTGATTTACCCTCAGGTGATAGTATCGCATGATTCATATTTCTAACCAAAGGAAAATACAGGATATGTTACCTGTGATTGCCGGTAAGTAACCTGCTGCGAGAATTCTAAAGTTATTTAATTTGAGTTTGTAAACCACATTCATTTGCAGAATAGCATTCGCAGCCACCAAGAAGAAATACTGATGATCTGGATACCACTAGAATTGTAACTACTGTTACGCGACTACTACACGAGTAAACAAGGTAGTTTGACAATTTTAGCTGTTAGCTAACAAATATCAGAGTTCGAACCCGACAATGGCTCAGTCCTTTTTGGAATCTTCTTTTTTGGATTAACAGTTTTGCCTCTCAACTGGTTTGAAAGAAGAAGTGTTCTTCCTTCAAAATGCAGAAGTAAAAGTTTAATTAGATGAATTAAATCCAGTTTTATTATTTAAATCAAACAGATTTAAATGCAAGAAACGAATAGTCTTAAGAACCGCATCTATTGCTTTGAAATAGTTTATTTTGTTAATGCACAACAGACAGATTCAGTTTGAAAGATAAATATCTTACATTTTGCTGAATGGCAATAGAATCGAATGAAGAGTGAAAAGACGCATTTATAGTGATTCGAAGCAAAATCCCATTTCGAGACTAATATCTCCTTTTCGGATAAAAACTAAATTATTTATTAGACTTTATAGAGAACAATGTCATGAAATTCCTTTAAATTCGCAGCAACAACTATTCAATAACAGGGATTCATTACTAAATGGTATGTTAACTCGACAACTGTATAAAAAGCTGTAAGGGGTCTAAGGGTTTGTATTCTTAGAACCGATAGTGAGCAGAGCCGCCACCATCGAGATAGATAAGGCCTGCGCGCTGAGTTACTACGTCACTGCTAGGGGACCGGTCTTCGCGCAGTTTAGCTTCCTTGCTAAACACCCGTTTTTCTAAACCTATTCTATGAAATTGGTATCTCGTACTATAAAATCAGTCTAAAACAAAATTACAAGCGGCAATATAATGTTTTACAAAGCTTATACGAATATGAAATATTTTCATTTTCTTTTGTTGGTATTTGTTTTCAAAACAAGATTATTTGAGAATGGTGTGGTGCTTTTAAAAGCAAATCATTTCTTTGAAGAAAAATTGGTTTTAAAATTCAAGTAGCTAAAATTTTTACTTTGATTTTTCTGCACTGTCTTTGTGTCTCTCGTTGATTCTCATCACCGCATCAAATTTTTTTGTTTCACCCACTACTTTAACAAAATGTTTACCAGTGGGATGTTATCTCTCATTCTATAATTATTGCATATTTTTTATATCTATCATATTAATGTAGCAGGATTATAAAACATCAAACGAATACAAGAGACTACTTAATATTTAGACTAACATTTAAATGCCTTATATCAGTCAGAAAATTTTTCTGAATGTAATAAATTACTAAATAGTCTAGTCTTAAAATTATTTCTTACTTACATATTGTATGTTAATCTGTATTACAGTTAATGTTTTCCTCTTAATGCTACATAATTATTCGACAGAATCTGTAGTTAAATTGAGATAATGTTTATTACATAGCTCTGAAGACTATCAATATTAAAATTCCAAATAAGACAGGAAAAAAGTTTTTTAAATAAAGTTATACACAATTTTTTTGAAAATATTTTAAAAATATACGAAATACTTAAAAAACTTTTAGAAACTGAAATTTCTTGCAAATATTTGCATCATACCTATTTAACTATAAGCGTTACCTCTGTTCTGAAAATATTTTTCTATTAATATCCACATGAAAAGAAAATATAAATCCTAACATCATGTTCAAAACTTTTCTGTAAGCAATTTTTTCAACTTAACTTGCATAGCTTTTGGTGGTGCCATGTACTCAAATTAAAGATTGTAATTTAAAAGATAATTTAATTTTTTTTTTAAATTGCATTGAATTGAATACAATGAAAACAAGTATGTCTACATATGAATTCAATTACTACTGCTTCTTCAACAACTGTACATTTTTAAAATTTCATTTTGCAGTTTCGCAATTTAATTACCTTAATATGAATCTTACATACATTACTTTAGAAACTTTTCTGTCACAGAAAGATTTATATTGCATAACAAATTTTAAACAAACTGATTGCATGATAATAACATATATAAAAGTGAACAGAATCTATATTAGCTAAACATATGCATTTAAGTTTCATCATGATAAAATGATATTTAACGATTTGCAAAAAAACATTGATATTTAAATTTAAGAACACAGTACTCTGTCAAGAATCAAATTTACTGTGCATTTGATATTCTACGTATTATGTAATGAAAAAAGTGTTATGCTTTTAACTCCTTAGGACAGTTATTTCATATAAAATTAGTTTCCAATCCTAACATAATGTTCAAAACTTAAACAAAATTAATAATCATAAATTTTGCTGACAATTTTTATATTACTAGTGTTAGTAATTATTACAAGAGATGATGCTTCAGATGTCAAAAGTAAACATAAATTCAATTCTTAAAACATAATGGATAAAAAATTACAACTTATAAAAGCCAACAGAAAGTTTGCTGAGGGTCTCTTAACCGTGACGTCACAAGCCAGTTTCGTTTCAGAGCGCAGGCCTTATCTATCTCGATGGTGACGACAGAGCTAACTTTGCATGTAAGACCGATGCTGTGTGGAATTGACAAGGCGTAAATCTGGCACTGCGTAAGATAGCACAGTGTAGGATAGACATGCTGCGTTTATAGTATGATGTGAATGACAAAAAAGGAATTTTATACAAAATATTTTAACTTTTGGAATGTAAAATAAAATAGCATATACATTATTAAGGATATTAAAATAAGAATAAAAATTTTCGCTCTCATAAACCAGTAGCTCTAGAAAGTGTCTTATTTTTGAGATTTTTTTGGCATTTTAAGGATACACTGTTAAAAAAAAAATTCTGAAAGGTTTCAGATTTTAAATTACGTCCAAAGGGTCATTTTTTAACATTTTGTGTTTACATTTATTTAATAAACATCACGTTCTTCGCACTTAAACGATAAAATTCAGTTCAACAGCAATATAGCAAAATAGTTTTAAAATGAGCATACCTTTAGAATTTCCGATACAGAGACTCAGGCGCTGGAGATAAAAATGTTTTTTTCTGTACAGCTTTGCCATGGCTCGCTTTGAAATCCTTGAGTTTGTTAATCAAAAATTCGTTAAAATTTTACAAAATATGAAATTGATAATAAAACAAATTCCAAATTTCAAATTTGGTCTTCCACATGCCCATATTCGTAGGAGGATTACGTCATTCAAAATTCGTATGGCTCTATGTACTGTTGTTTTATCACAATGAGAGAAATATACATACATTTATGCAGATTTTTCATTATTTAATTTCCTCAAATATAATGCAGCACTGTAACTTTTGGTAGCAACAGTTTGAAAAGTGAAACGGACATTTATAGTGAACCAATGCAAAATCGCAAAACGAAAACAATAGTACTTCAGGGACAAAGCCCCTTTAGATGAAAAAGAAATAAATAATGAGTCTACTGATTTTTTTAGTTTTAATTGAAATATTCCCTTTGGGACTTTAAAAAAAAAAAAAAAAGGGGGGGGACAGTTTTATATCTCCCGTTCTACTGGGCCGATTGACTAAAATTTTGAGAGCTAATTTTTTAAAAACTACTCGTGGGCGTTTTACGAAACTTTGCAGTTTGGCATAATTTAAGTCGTAGAATCGAAATATCGGAAGGAAAAAAAAAAAAAAAAAAAAAAAAATTGGCCTGTTTACTTCAGAAAAAAAGGTCCAATTTTGTGTTAAAATACCTATATTATAACAATGCTATATATAAATATAATACATATTCTAACTCGCACTTTCGAGAGATGAGAAACGCAAGTTGAATTTCGTCAATCGGCCCAGTAGAACGGGAGATACAGAACTGCCCCCTCTTTTTTTTTTTTTTTTTTTTTTTTTTTTTGGTCAGTGTACCTGACTCATTAAGGTATTTATGCCTGTTATGATAACACTTCATTCAAATCTATATTTGTGCAGTCCAGTAGCTTAAAATTGTGGAATGTAAAGTAATAATCCAAGTGGCTGTTTGAAATTATCAAAAGATAATCAGGGAGATACGGTTTTGCGTAGAACTGCGACTAAACTATACGAACTATTATTACTCATCAACAATGAATGTTTCTTGTGAGCAAGTGTTTCTCCTTTTCGTTTTGTCCGCAAGTGTCTGAGCGTAAGTGCCATTAAACCATAATTTTTCATATTTGTAAAATGAAAAATAACAGTAAAGCAAAAAATAATAAAACGTTAGTCTAAAAAACCACTTTTTTAAAACTTTGTTCCTATTTTTAATCTAATTGTTAATTTAAGGGGTTCGATGACGAAAACCGTTCTTTTAAAAGGAGTTGATGGAAGATAATGTTAGAGAATCCCTGTTCTAGAACAAAATGAAAATTTGACTCTTAACTAAATTGGAGGCTCAGTTTTTGGGTTGATAAAATAATTAATAAAAATTTATGTTTTAAACATCTGACGGTTGCGCTGTTAAAGTAATTCATCAGTAAGGCAACAACTCTTTTAATTCTCATTTTCTAAAGTGTTCCAATAGTCAGAAATCCCTATTTTTACACTTTGCCTTGTGAACATATGTATATGTATGTACTCCTAAAAATCATCTGACACTCTCCTCACTGTAATTCTATCCATCCGTTTTCCTTATTTATTTTCTATTTCATTTTTTAGAAGCTGGTGTTAAGAATAGACGGACAAGGTACTTGCGGGTGATGTAACAATACTCGAACAAGAGCCCCCTTCGTGGCAGCTCGGGGGACGAAGTACCTGAGAAAACGACAGGAGAGGGTGACAGGAGTTAGAAATCCGTGACGAAGAGTTTCGCTGTCTGGAGACGTTTAATCTCCTAAGATGTATTTTTGGCAAAGAAAAGCTTTCTCTGCCTGGAAGGGGGAATCGCCGGGTCGCAATCTACCTGGCTGATCGCATCCCAGACCTCCCCTCCTCCTAAGATGGCGGCCAAGAAGGGGGAAGGGAATCAATTCTCAGGGAGACAATTATTCAATGTCGGGTACCTCCCCCTGCCCCTCGCAAGACCAGGAGCAAATCAAAGCCCACATCGCACAGCTCACTGTCACCTCCGTTAGTTCGAAATGGAGGATCGAAGCAAACGACAATCCAGGGACAGGAAATGTTCGCAAATAAGCTGAAATATGTACAAATTAGCCGTACTTAAGCCTAAGTTTGATTGCATTAATTTTATATATTTTAACCAAACGTAAGGTTGATTGCGTTAACTTTACATATTTTCTGCACAGAAATTATTGCCATATCGATTAAAAACATATTGGTTATTATACAAGAAATTAAATCATTACCAGTTCAAGATAATCAGTTTGGTATACTTATCGACCGTTGGTCACCATCGAGGTCTTTACGTATCATCAAATTGAACAAGCCTATAAGTGAAGGAAAATATTTTGATGTAGAATACAGATCAAGCTTAAGAAGTGTTTCATAATTTCAAAAAGGTGTGATAATAGATAATAAATACTGCAGTTAACTCATCGGTGATCTCAGAACTTGGTCTAGTAAGATAGAACTTGCACCTCAGAACTTGGTACAAGACTAGTAAAAGTAAACATATGTAGAAGAAAGCCAAAGAAATAATTTTTCCAATCCATTAAGAAAGAATATAGCAGAATATGCCTGAGATTACCATGCAATATTAAGGTAAATGGTATTCATTACCTATTAAATTATATTTAAAGGTACCTAGCATATAAAAATAACATTATCAAATCTATACATAAGATGCTACTTTATTCGTGAATTCAAAAGTATAAAATAACTACACATTCTTATTAGAAAATTCATAACGAATACAAAAGCATTAAGAAGGATTACGTGTAGATTACCATAACTTACTTTTTCCCCATTTCAATAAACACATGGCCAATTTGGATCGACACACCAGGAGATCACAAATATTTGCGGTCTGTATTCATTTGTTGATGACAGATCGAAAATGCAAAGCTGGATTGTGAATAATGAAGCACCGCCCATTGAGAAAAATGGAACTTACGGTCATGTTCGATTATAAGACTAGAAAATGAGAACGATTTTAAATATCTCTTGGAGTCTGCATAATCGTAAGATTTTGTCCCTTATTTTATCTGATGCAAAGATGTATTTTTCCAATTAATGATTGGTTTCGATTATTTGGATTATAGAAACGCACACAACGGCTGTTTGTCCAAACATTTGTGGAGATATATTCTTTAAAGAAACTGATTCGTATTTACATAACATATGAACGAAAAACTCCCATGCAGCCAGGACTAGGTTCCAGGTTGAACTACCTGTGTTCAGCGCTTGATCACGTGTAGGAAGAAATGCTTAGTGTAATATTTAGTATACGAAGTCGAATAAAGCTCCTTTCACAAACTGTGACAATATAAAAAAGATTTTGGTAGGCTATTTGACGGAATGTAATAATGACCGACTTCTGAATTTTATTGAAATAACAGGAATGCTACTACTTAAGATTTGTATGATTATTAATTTATTAATTCTTGGTGATGAGTGGGGATTTATACATGGTGCATTTCACCCCAGCTTCTGCTTTATGAAAATATAACAAATGTTTTCGAGTATTTTGAAGAAATCTAAGATTCTGGTATAATCTACGCTTGCTATTTCTTTCAAAGGTCAATTTTGTTTTTTGGAGTATTTAGGCATTAACGTAAGTAGATAACGATCATCATCTGTCCTTGAATGTTTTGAGGACTTACCACATGAACCAACCAACTTTCTAATTACATTTTCTACTGGATAAAAGACAAATATCCTTTTCAATTAGTTTGCAAAATGTTGCAAGCTGCGTTCTTTTCAGCCAATGAGTTGTCATCATTATCTAAAGAATGGTACTTCAGTGGCAAAAATTAATGCTCCTGTACGTCAAAAGCAAGACTTACAACTCTGGCACTCTACTTTTGCTCAGTGTGAAAAAAATCGCAAATCACACTTTTTTACAGCAGTCAGTCATCAGCATCATATAAAACAAATTAACCCAATGACTAAAAGTAGTTTTACTATAAGTCACAGAGTTAGTTATTTTCATCATGCTGAAACTAACGTATTCTGTGTTCGTTGTGACATAGTGAATATTGTTGGTTGTCCCAAAATATTTCACTGTGTGATAAGCACTTTGCATTGCGAGATATCCACGTGACTTAAAACAGAGGGAGGATTCAATGACCAGTTTTGGGAAAGGGGGCAGATTTTTAAGGAACAGATATCTCTATCAATGCCGAACTAGGTGAATTGTAATATTGCAATAAATTTACAACGTTATGGAAATAGTACAGCACAAGTATATCTTTATGTTATTGAAAAAAATGGCTTCAACTACTTAAGTCATACATAAAAGCTGTAAATAAATATTTGTTACGTGTAAGTGAGTATGGATGTGAATATATGTAGATGCATGTATGCTTTCTTTAGTATTTTGTATTTATGACCCACAAACGTATATTTTTATGTTTTAAAATTACTAAAAAAGAGTATTTTCTACTTCAGCGTTTAATTTTTCCTTTTTTTTTTTTTTTTTTTTTTTTTTTTTTTTCCTTTTATGTTCTTCACAGAGCATCTGGAAGATAAAATTCCTTCGCAAACCTGAAACTTGTGTCGGGCGAAGAAAAGCGAATTCCTGTTTGCTAATGAATCGACGCAAAAGCTTTCTCAACAAAAATAATTCAGAATGGCGATGGGTTGGAACTTCGCTCAGAAGCCATTAATCACTTGGGGAACCGGCAACAGGATTAAAAATGCGCATTTAAGAATTGTTTGCCGAAACTCTGCAATATCCAATTTGTTCCCGCACAACACGCTCGACGAAAAGAGAAGGCTGCTTTTGTTCTTGGCAGAGACTGTGAACATTCCTTGAGACTTCAGATGCAAAAGCTTCGAATTGCCGTAGGGTTGCTCTCTCGTTGCTTGGCTTCTAGACTTACTCGCCAAAGAGTTGCATATCATCTGGCTTTTACTTTTCATAGCTTCTTGGAACAACTAACTCATAACTACCATGGGTTTCTCATTTTTAGAAATTAAACAGATTAAAGAAATACTCTTTCTGTGCAGCTAATTTGTTATTGTCTTAACAACTAATGAAATGTTTAAATTGTCTGAAATTGTAATTATGGAATGAATGATAGAATCCCGAAATCATGATTTATGGCTTACGTTATTACGGCAAAACCTCGAGTGCTAGCTGCCTAAGGGAAGAGATGCCTTCTTGGAAGGTCTTTCTAGGTAAAACTGGCTCGTATACACGTTACGCGAAAACCACGAAAACGCCCATCAGCCAGCCCGTTCGTAGGATTCGAACCTCAGACCGAACTACCAGTATTCAGCGACTTTATGGCTCGGCGCTGGTGGGGCCCTGAAATCAGGAAGCTACTTGCAAGGGCTGCTTAGTTAATGAAACGATTGGAAGTTAAATGTTCCTCCGTTACTGTGGCTGAATGATAGTTCCGTTATTTTTCTTGTTTTCGAAATGAATATACTTATCTACAGCTAACATATTGTATAAAATCGTGACTAGGCTTCAAAAGCATACAGCTCTAAACTGATTTTGGTTTCATAAATTGTTTTACCATTTACCTCTCCTTCTAAATACACAAGGTGCGCTAACTGATCTTAATGCATGTCTTCTTATTGTTCTATAAGTCTTACCTAGTTTTAGCAAATAAAGTTTATTTTTTTAATTTACTCATAATAAATTTTTTAATATATTATTAATTTACCTACTTATCCATTAAATTTAATGAATTAAAATATGCAATAGTTTTCTGAAAGCTTGCCCGAAAAAAAGCAGTTTCCTATATGAGACAAACTAGACTATCATATGCATATATTAGACTATTATATGAACTACAAACCCCTTCCTGAAAAAAAAAAAAAATAGTTTCCTACATGAGACTAACTAGACTATTATATGCATATGTTAGACTTTTACATGAATTGCCAACCCCCTTCCTGGAAAAAAAAAAAGTTTTCTGCTTGAGCTTTATTGAAGGCTTAGACTATCAGTTTAAAAAATGATGGCTTGATTGGATAGTCTTCTATCTTGAAAGAAATTTAGTTTTAAATTCTAGAAATTGATAAATGAATTTTTTATTAAAATATAAAAACAAAAGTTTATAGTATTATTAATTATTAGTTATAGATTATAGATTATTGGATTATAGCATTATTGATTTTTAGCATTTTAAATTATTAATTAATTAATTAAGATTAATGACAAATATTTATGAAATACTTATCTAAAATAAAGTTCAGATTTTTAGAAAAATTCATTATTTTTAGCACCGAAATTCGAGAAACGTTTAAGCACAAGAAAAGTGTAGGATAAAGATAGGCTTAAGAGAGTCCCAAGGCACACTTGTCGAGGGATAAAATTAACCCCAAATTCTTTATCTTGACGTTGTGGTTTTCGTTATGCAATGCAACGCAGAATACACTTCTGGGATAGAGTAACCAACGTTTCCTACAACGGGTGCCTCTATGCTTACTGATGTAAGTTTGCACAGTTATCGAATATTTCCAAGTAGATTATTATTCCTTGTTCGTTAAACATCGAGAAACAAATTGTCTAAAGTTCTTGCTACAAGGTGGACTCAGAAAACAACTCTTCGAATTCAATTCCACTTACTTTTACACTTTATAAGCAAACAAGCTAAGGGCAGCTGACGAATTCCCAACACTGTATATCATTAACAATTGGGTAGAAGTTGTTATATTGCTGAAATAATACATCTTCTATTTAATGGAAAAATGTAAAACAAAATCATCCTACTGATGATGATGATATATATTGACAATATTCTTTGAAAGATGGTCATGTTATATCTGGTAAAAGTGGGTATTCACCATTTCTTCGTAACACATCTAAATGGGATCCGAACACCTTTCACTCGTATCGCTGGATATTATCGTACAGCATTTCTTCATTCGGTGAATTTGCTGTCAAAGCAACTAGTCTTGATAGTGTTAAAGTAGCAATGGACAAACTTACAGGATTTTAATTCTTTTTCCTAAGACTATTTTAGATTGATCTGTTACCAATTTTTGGATCATTTACAGTGTCATTACAGTCATCATTCTCTCAGCTGAAGCTATCTTTTAGAGAATCAGAGTAGCAATTAAAAGCAGCACGACAGATGCTATTTATAAAATATATAAGAGACAAATATCTTTGGAATAGAAAGTGGACAAGTTTAAAAATCATAGTTAGATGCCTCACGTTTTTCCTATAAATTGACGCCGCGTATAATTCGATTCCTATTTTCAACTTATCAAGAATGCAGTTGGTTCTGCATTGCTGTTAATAAACGATAACGTTCGCACATGTAAGGTTCGGCTCGTCGACAATTACCTGGAAAGTGAGGATATTCGCTGTATGGATTGGCCAGCCAGATTTCCTTACCTTACCACTATAAAACATGTCCGTGGTGTTCTTGGGAGGGCAATTTCATCTCGTCTACCCCCCTCCGAAAACCATCCCGGAGTTGAAAACTGTCTTGCTGTAGAAATAGGATCGATTGCCGCAAGGAATCTTCAACTGCCTTCGGTCCAGTATGCCGCCATGCTACGCGAACTGTCTGGCTGTGAAAGGGAACCATAAGCCACATTAGACTCATTTCCAGTTCGACATCACAACGTGGATTTTGACCATCTCTGCATTATGGTTTTCACTGAGGATCATAAGTACTTAAAATGACTTTTGTGTGGTACATCTCTATCTGTGTTATAAAAGTATAGTCATCAGAAATTTCATTAAAATCTGCTCATTAAAGAGATTTGACATAATGTGCAAATTCTCTTAATTCTGCACACAAGTGTGCATAAGCAGTCCCTCTATTTCTTACTAATCGATGATCCAAGTTTTATACTTTTAGAAGCAGAAAAGTAGACCAAAATCTTTTTAAAAATTTATCTGTGGAGGCAAAGAGGAGAACGGACATTGCCAGCTTGCCAGTAATGTCGGCAGCCGCCTTTACATTCCTGTCGTGTTAAGGCCCGTGTCTATGCCGTATTTTCTAGGTCTGAATAACACGTCTTTCAACAATATAATGTACGATAGCTTGTCGCCCATGCTGTCCTAACCTTCTTCGATTCAGAGAGTGTTCGATTACTGCTGTGGCCAGTATGTTCTCCAGACGTACCCGCATTTCTCATATAAGCTCAGTTCGACTCGACGCCCAGCCGGATTACAAACGTTGTTGCTGCTAGAAGGGGGAATCAGTGTACTGCACACCTCAAACTATCTGCAAATTTAATAATGTATGTATTCGTCCCATTGCACTGTATAGGTACAATAAATAAGATCCTGCTGTTTGTTTCCCTTCCTGGTGTATAGATTTTAATGGCCAGCAATATAATAGGAGGACCGGAAAGTAATGTCGTTTCTGCGCATGTCGACAACAACATGCTAAAGGCAGAAGTGGAAGAAAATGCATGTCAAACACTCTTAACCAACCTTGGTCGACCATCCAAGAACATTTAAAGCAGAATAGAAAAATAAGCAAAGCAGGCGTTTGAGTCCCCCCATAATCTGTCCGAAGAGAACAAATCCAACCGAAACGGCACCATACAAAACGTTTTTTGATCATTTGATTACTGGAGGCGAAAAATGTGTCCTATATGATAATCCAAAACGCAAAAGGCAGTTTTAATAGAGGTTACAAAGGGTTTACATCCCAAACAGGCGCTTCTGTGTGATTGGTGGAGTTTTCGCCGAATTGTTCATTTTGAATTGCTGAAACCTGGACAAACTGTTCATGCAGATCTTTATTGTGAACAATTGGATCGAGTGAACCAATCTTTAATCGAAAAATATCAGGCGATTGTCAATAGAAAAGGCATCATTCCGCAACACGACAATGCGAGACCGCACTGTGCAAGACGGACAATGGAAAAAATGAAGGAATTGGGATTTGAGGTGCTGCATTACCCACCATACTCGCCCGACATCGTAAAAAAAATTTGAAAATTTGAATGATGTCCAAAATGCCATCTTGAGATATTTTACTCAACAACCAATTGATTTATATCGGTCTGGGGATTGAAAATCTGCACACCTAGATGGTAAAAGGTTGATAACGAGGGTGATTACATTATTGGTTAAAAATAAAAACGTGTATAACTTTTTAACATTGTCCTAACTGCTTAACTACTTTTGCTAACTGCTTGCCCTTAGTCATTAACTCGGATGTGTTGGCTTTGTTATCGCTTTTGCCAAATTTGATTGTGGTTAAATGCACCACACAAAATGTTAAAGTCAACTTAAAACTTTTCCCCCTCACTATTGGTGAGCTTAACTTTAAATAGTAGAGTAAAAATTTAAGTCTTTTTTTTATATACAGCAGCTCACTGGAACTTTCACAATCGATTCCTAACTTATATAGGTCATGGGTGCCCAGGAGATTGGCATAAAACAATATAGCACAATATTTTTCTTGAAATAAAGCAGCTCACTGGAGCTTTTTCAATCGAGTAACTGGATATAACTTCTATGAATCTATACGAACTTATTATACGAACTGAATCAAACGACAAAGTTCAGCTAATATTCAATACTTACCAAATAGTACCAAATGTCAAGCAATTGCATCGGTACTGATTAGCGCTTATTCTGTCTATAAGTAAGCAGCAGCGGTAGCAAAACAGTCAAGTCTCTTTTCTAAATCATGCCTGTTACGGTTCTTCTCAATTTAAATTACTCCGCTTGCCCTAAAATCCACACAACCATCTGGAATTGTGCAAGTGCATGACAAAGGTAATATTTACAGAGGTGTATAGAAAATAAATAAACTGCTAGTAAAACTTCAATGTCACAGCTGACACTTATGATAATTCAGACACAATATGGAATAAAAAGACGGTATAATGCCGCCCGAACAGGATAGTGGTTAGCGACGCTGCTTGCCGTACCGAAGGGGCCAGGCTCAAATCTCGGAGAAGGCATGGCTGTTCGTAAATGTATAGTGTCTTTGCGACATGGGGGCATTCTAAATATGAGGTGAGTCGAAAGTCTTCCCGAGATGTTGGTAGTAGGAGCAAAGGGGTGGGAGACCTTCGGACCTCTCACCTCCCTATCCATCAAAATTTGGGGCGAAATCACAGAAAGTCTTACTGTCACCTGTATAGTGCCCAAGGCTCTTCCGAGCGACAGCTGCAATCTTGCCTCTTTGCCATGATGAACGTCGTGGGTTGCTCTATCTGACAAGCAGGATTAATCAACCTAATAACAAGAAGACGATGCAATAGCACCAGAAGAAGGAGCTAAAAGGGAAATAAATAACCATTCAACATCCCTTCATCATCCATATGATGATAACCGAATTTTAGTCTATGTCTATGATTTAAGCTAAAACATTTTGAGAGAAGGCCTGAGGATGTTTCATCTGCAAATATTTACTTTTTAAATGCTTTGGTGACATATAATGCCGTCATCATTATTTTTTACCTTCATAAAATTTGCAAAGAAAAATGCTTTATTTATTTATTTATTTGTGTTTTATTTTTATAAGTACAAATATTTTTTTCTTACTTAATATCTTATTTCGAATAAGGAATAAATACATGATTAATCACATTTGTTATAGATAATTATTAAATTCAATTATAAATGCAAAATTAAATCATTATTAATGTTTATATCCGATCGATTAAAATTTCTGAAAGTTTTTTTTCCATCTTTTTTTGGGGGGGCTGAAGGAGATTAAAATATCGACGTATGGTACATATATGGCATGAGAAGTAAACAAAGATATTTTATATAATTTACATATTTCTAAAAGTGCATAACACATTACTCCAAATATGTATATAGAATTAATTATTTTGCTTCGTTTTTTACCATTCTTAAATGAGAATACTCATCCCTGGTTTTTTACCCCAAAGTCATGATGAACAAGAACCACTTCTAAAAAATAGGTGTCATTTTTCGCTTTCAGGTGGTTTTTATGCTTTAATGCATATTTGGAGTTAACCTTTACTAAACAGTCCTCGTTCATGCGAAAGTTTCACCTTACGCTCTTTTAAACTCCCATTGGCTGCCAACAAAAGTTCATCAGGGCTGTTGTTTGCCACAGAAGGGCTGTAATCAAAGACTGCCCGATCCCTAGGGGATATTTTTTATTCCCCTTTTTTTTTTCTCTTTTCATCTTTATGAATGGTTCCTTTTTTATCGATCCGCGTGGAAGAATTTTCCAGTTGCACGTGGTGTCCTTTCTAAAGCTTCAACCTTGAGAATGGATCAATACTATCAATTTTAATTGATCTGAGACGTTTAAGAGAGAAAAGGGAATGTAGTAATTACGCCTTGATTGTAAAACTTTATTTAAATTAAAATCTGTAGGAGACTGACTGACATAAGCAGTTTGATTATGATGAAAATTTTGCCTTGAAGAAGCTTTTTAAAACTTTTATAGTTAAACTTAAGCTTTCAAACAAAGGTAGAACCCTGAGAATAATTTTTAAATTTTGTCTTAATATATACACTTTTAAGACCGGTAAACCGTTGAGGGTAAAAATATTAGTCAGGTAGCTTCCTTAATGCTTCCGAAACAATAAAAATTATTCAAAATGCAAAGGATGTATGTAAAATAACTCAAAACGTATTAACGACATGATTAGTGGTACCGAGGTAGTATTGTTTACTTGATTATTCAAAATTTCCTTTCTAGACACTAGCCACATTATATGCCATTTTAATGTTTGTTTTCACGAAACGAAAGAAATTCCATAATAAATATCACATTTATATAAAACAAAAGTTAATATAAAGTTGGGCATCTAATTTTAAACAAGCAGATGAATTTAGAGCAGTTTTACATACTGTTTTCAATGTTTACAAAAGGCTGTATGGTATAAAAACTGCGTAAGGCTTAACTTGCTATTGCACTTTAAATTTTCGACATCTGCCAGAGCAGTCGATAAACATGGAGCTTATGACTTGAGGCAGACAAACTTATAGAAATCAGTGGCCTCCATGACTGATGAAGTCAGATGATCATGAGACGTGAATAGTTAACCTCGTCTGGCTTATTTCTGTTAATTAACCAGTTATTTTATGTTACGAATCTCTGCTGTCACATCTCTCTTTCTGTTTTTCTGCCACAATGCAAATTCGTTCGCGTGTATTTAAGCGAGGATTTGAGAGATGGTAAGCGAGTCAGAGCGTATTCTGCCTGCTGAGGGCCACATTTACTAGGTGTTATTCTACGATAAGCATTCCACTCTACGGCGTTGTTTTATTATTTAATCATTTCCAAATTCCTTTCAGAAAGAGATTAAAAAATATTCTCAAATGTAACGAATAAAAAAAAATTAAATATATGTTGTTTTTAAACATGTTGGGATTTTACCGTTCAACTAAATTTTATGTGGCGTAAGTACTAAGAACATGATATTAAATAAATAAAGTTAATACACAAAAAGTTAATAGTAAAAAGACCAAAAAAAAAATTTGCAAGCCACCTTATTAAGAGAACTGAACATTCATATGATAAACTGAGAAAAGACTGAAAAAAAGTAGAAAAATATATGCAACACTTAACATTGCATTAGAAATTCTAAATGTAAGCTGCTTTTAAAATTTTCATAATATTGCTGTTTAATTCTATATGCATGTGCGAAGAAAACGATGCTTAATAATAAAGGGAAAAAAAAAAAAAATGAAACTGATCAGTAGGTATGAGTGCAACAGCGGACAATTAGACTGCTAGCTAAGCGAGAACGTAAAAAAACCTTAACAAATGTATTGGGGCGATCGTTAAAATCTGAATCCTTTCAGTTTTTCTGCTCTTAACATGCATCCATTAATTAACAGAATAAACTGAGTCTCAATTTTTTTACTAAATCTGGCAAAGTAATCGAGTCAGATCCTTTAAAAGTAGATACTGAAAGGAAATTTAAATCAATAAATTCAGCAAAATTTTCATTTTAAAATATGTATTTTTTCATACAACAAATTAAAGTATAATGAATAGTTCACTGATTCGAGTTTTAGATTGGATTACATTTATGTCACTTATACTTCGTATGATAGACAACGGCACAGGAGTGACACCAGCATAGATCGACATTAGTTACCGACATACAATAGACATGGTAAAATTATTTCACTAAATTGGACTTACATACGATCGACATAATTAAAATATTTCTGTGATTGAACTTTTAGATTGGATTACAGTTATATTACTGACATTGCATACGATGGACAGTCCGTATGACCGACACCGGCACAAAATCAACACCAGCATACGATCTACAATGATTACTGACACACGATTGACACGATAAAAGAGAAAATTTGATAGTGACAAAATGATGATAACGCACTTTTGGCTTCACAGAGTTTTGTCGCAGGTTGCGAAAGACACTGCCAACAGTTAAACCGGCAGGATCCATCTGACACAGCAATATAGGATCGACACAGCATAGGAATGATGACAATTGAATAATGTGCCAGTTATCTAACATTATTAGTCCAAACGGGACAATTTGTCCAAAAGGACTATTAATTTCGTTTTGGCACTTTGCTTCGATTCACGATAAGCATTGTTTCACTTTTCAAATTGTTGCCACCATATATTATCTCCCTGTATTACATTTAAAGAAATCAAACAATGAAGAATCTGCACGAATGTATGTATGTTTTTCGCATTCTGATAAAACAACGGTACCTAGAGCCATCAAAATTTGAATAACGTAATATTCCATAGACTATGGGCATGTGGAAGCATTAATGTGAATTTGAAATTTTTTTTCTTACCGATTTCAGATTTTATAATACTCCAAAGAATTTTTCATTAACAAACTAAACGATTTCAAAGCGAGCAATGGCGACACTGTACGAAATAAAAAGTTATCCCCGGCACGCCAGACTCTGTATCGGATTCGAACCGCATATTTTCCACTTGCTAAATGAATATGCTAATCACTTACATTACGGAGATTACATTACGAAAAAAAAAATATTATCTCCAGCACGCGAGACTGTGTATCCGAAAATTTAAAAGATATGCTCATTTTAAAATTATTTTGCGATATTGCTGTTGAACTGAATTTTATGGTTTGAGTACGTAAAACATGATATTTAATAAATAAAGGTAACACACAAAACGTTAAATAAACGCCACTTTGAACGTAATTTAAAATCTGAAGCTTTTCAGATTTTTTTACTTTTTAAAGAATTTCTGAAATAGCAGACTTTGCGAACTAATTAACGAGTCAATTACAACTGAGGCTATGATGGCAATATATATACTTTTTAAATAAAGTTTCATAACAATGCATATTCTCCATATCATAGGATTAGAGTTTTTAACTGAGAAAACCTAATAAACGGGAAATTCATGCCCGAGAACAATCAGAGTCCACCTTTCATTTCGCAGATTTAAAAATTACAAGTAGATTCGTAAATGGGAAAAATGCTTTATATGGGACCTTTCATTAAATTATACTATATGTTTGGCTCTTGAAATAAGACCTCTCCGCTGCCTCTCTGGAAATGCGTGTAGTTCCTTTAAAAAAAGAATCAGTGTTAAGATTACTTTCTGCTTAGTGAGAAATTAATATTTATGTGTTTTCCTTCCATAAAATTGTTCGCATGTTAAGAGAAAACTATATGTGGTTCATAATAGGAAAAGTGGTATGAAACATTCGGGGAGTTATACCATATCTGACCGAATAGGAATGCCCATTGCATCCCTTTGTTAAGGTCTAACACATGAGTTTTCAAATAGGATCAAATGCGACGGCCTTTTTATTTACCTCTTAAGCATTTAATTTTACGATACTACTTTTATTACTACAAACTAAACTACTTAAATTCAAGTTTTGACATTTATCAACAATTACTGTACTTTTCCTGTTTAATTTAAAGAACACATTAAAAAATTATCTAAATTTAAATAAATGCATATGTATTTTTGGAGTTTTGTAAAGGAGGGAGAATGGTCGTTTAGCAGTAGTGGAAAGAGAGCATGAGATAGAAATGGTTGAGAGCCTCTCGTCTAATAGAAACAATTGAGACAAATCCAAGCCACCTCAAAATTTCCCAGGAAAAGATTTTATAAAATTTATTTGAAAGACTAGTTCAACATTTGCTTTCAAATTCATAATTAGTTGCGCATACTTAACAATTCAGAAAGCAAATAGGAGATGACAGGAACACTATTCAAGCTACCATCTGAAGAGGGAAACCTAACTACCTAATCAAAATTTTTGAAAATGCTACAGATATCCCAGAGTTGACTAAATTGTTGCTGAATTTGAGAAGTCCTTAAATTGGATCCGTTCAGACGGGGGTAAAAATGCCATAGAGACACAGTCATAAGGCATAAAATGTGTCCACACCTGCGTGACAGGATCTAAGCGTCTTCAAGAACTGTTTCTCGAAGGCCACGGTCTAAGTCGTAGACAATTAGAGAACCTAAATTCGCGCATGCGTGGATGTGCTATTGCTTCCCGTTGTGTTTTTCGGCTCAAAAGATTTCGATCTTTCGCTCTGATTGGTCGACTCTTATAGCAAGTAGGCATAAAGTTGAAAACTCCGAACTTTATGCAAAACCTATAAACCAGTTTGTAGCGTGGTATAGTTACATAGCAAAGAAGCTCGGCTTAAACCAGTTAAGACATTTATACTACCGTCTGAACGGAACCTTTAAGATGGATTTAGTGAATAGTATATAAAAAATGTAGTCCGAATAAGCAATTAAACACAACCTCAGTCTTTTAGAGCAACCATTTTTCTATTTATTTTTAACAATAACAACGGTAAAGAAAAAACTGGTAACCATGGTAACACTGCTACTGCGCAGATAGTCTCGCAGACGATTTTCATAGACGATGTGTTAGCGTCGCAGAACAAATACAAAAATATTAAATAAATAGCAAGATGTTAATGTAACGGCAGAGAAAATAAAGTGGAACTGAATGCTTCATAAACTTGCCAAACGTACTGAAAAATAAATAGTATTATGTCAAACAAATTTCACACATATCGATGATTTAAACTTTAATTTTTATTTCTGTGTTTTATATATTTTTGCCTTTTAGTAAGTAAAATTACTCTACATCATTTTAAAAAAATAATAAGCATGTGCGTCTGATTGTATGTGCTTTTAGAAATCTCACTACTTTAGATGCGCTTTATATTTGAAAAGAAAAATACATCTAATATGTACAGTAAAATATAGTAGTTACATTCAATTATTATTATTATTACATTCAATTTTTTTAATATGATATCGTCAGAATTCATCGATGTGTTTATATGAAAACGATTTAAAAGTAATTTTTCTTGTTGTTACTAAAACTCGATTCTCTGAAATAGAACAATTCCACGCAATTCAACGCGACAAGGAGTATAAGGTTACGCCTGTCGCTGTCGAGAGCCTTTGGCACCATATGAGACAATAGTATGGTGATAATATGAGGTGTTATACGATTTTTTCATTTCCACCCCAACTGTGAGGAGCAGCGCTCCAGGGGGGATCCGAGGCTCTCCCATCTCTCTTCCCCTACCATCAATTCACACGAGAGGACTTTCAGCTCACCATATATCTGGAGTGCCCCCATGCCCCAAAGGCACTATACATTTATAGCATTCATGCCTTCTCCAGGATTCGAGCCCGGGCCCTTCAGTACAGTAGTCAGAGTCACTAACCACTATACTGTTTGGGCTGCTAAATTCTAAAATTTACACTTAAAATTTCATATAAGCATCAAATAAGTGTAAAATTAGCATTATGTTCTGAAATCAACGGATAAGAAATTAAAGCATTTAGAAATGGTAATTTCAACTATTGAGGTATGGCACAGAAAACAGTTATTTTTGTAGGCTTCTTAAATTTAAAGCCTAAATTTATAATTACAAAGACGTTTTTCTAAAAAGGGGATGTTAACGCCAAATGTAGCAACCCTCCCCATAGTGCTAGAACGAGGATTGGCGCGATGCAAAAGCGAAGAACATGCAAGTTTCAGGGGAAAGAGGTGGGTATGACGAGAGCAAAGAAAAGATGTGTAAGTGGGCGAAAAGGCAGGACACCGTTTCTCGATTCCATCAATCAAAACGTCGCAGACTAATGGCCAACAGCGAATCCTTATCCCGGGCCTCTCTCCTTTTCAAAAGACATTAAGCAAGTCGATTGCCAAGCTCTTTGACACGGCACCCGATGGAAAAGAAAAAATAAAAAGCGATCTCAACGTCTTTCCGACTTTGATGGTAACGATCGGAGTCAAACGAACGTACATAATCGCTCCACCGGATGCTATGTAAATGTCCAAAGGATGTTCCGGAAGGTAAAAGGGCGGAGGGAAAAGGGTCAGTTGAATATTTAACAAGTTCGCGGAGCTAGCTAGGCGTTAGTATGCATATGCACATCAATGAATCTATTCCTCGATGAACTTCGGCATGGAAGTTTGCAATTTAGGCTACGTTAATCTGTTTAAGATGAATAAGCTTGTTCAAGAGTTCTGTAGGTCAGGAATTAGATTTCTGGCCTGTAGAAGACCTCGAAATTCTTGTTGAGCATTTTGAAATGACACAGCTGTCTGAGAAAAAAACAATTACATCTATCCAAGTGCACCAGAAAATTTCCGAAATTAAAGTTTTGTTCAGCATTCTTTTTTTTGGGGGGGGAGGAAGGAGGGGAGAAGGACACTTTTGTTGAAGCTTATACGTATTATATGTTTCTTGACATTTATTTATTAAACGTATTAAACTCTTTTGGCGTAGGATTTGACTACATTTTAGCTCTCACGTAGTGCATGACTGGGTTTTAACTAAAGGTTCTATTACTTCAAAACATAAAACTTCAAACTGATGACTTAGAAAGTTTTAAATAAAACGTAGGTTTTTGCAATAGAACTTAAATTAAATAATAATAATAATAATAATAATAATAATAAAGCGAGGGGAATTTCTTTTTACTTGATTTTTGATTTTTTTAATAAGATTTTTTTTGGTAATTTGCAAGAAAATTATTTATAATACTTGAACAGTTTTGTTTTAAGAACAATAGTGGTAAAATAGACCTGACCTTGTACCAAACATACATGATTTTAGTATATGTTTCCAACCCATCATTATAATAATTCTCTCTTTTTAAAACGGGTTTTTGATTACTTATGGAATTTACTTTTATCAGTTAACTATTACTATCAGCAAAAATATGAATTAAATTTCACTTCAAAATTAAGCAAATGCAAAGATCACATAAAAAGAATTAGAACTATAATATCAGAACAAAGCACATTAAAATTCTTTTGTGAATTCAAGTATTGTTCTGCGCCATGTTAATACACTCTTAGCGCTTGATAAAAATTCACTGTTTGTTAGCAGGTCTTGAAAGCACATATAAAAAAGTATACAACGCGAAATGAAGACTTCATTTTTCAGGATAACATATGCAGCCAAAATGATGGAACTCACTCAAATGCTCAAACTGTTTTCCTTTTGTTGCGAAACGCTTAAAAATATAAATGAGTAAAAATAAAAAGTGTTGAGATAAATGTTTAGAATAGTACAAAATAAACAGGTGATTTTGCAGAAAGGGATTAGAATTATGATTCATACCACCGACGAAGTAAAATGAAGTTCATAAGCCGAAAATTCTGAATATTTGACAAAATTAACGTATTAAAATTGAGGTAAATAAACTCACTCAAAACAATACACAAGCTAAAAAAGAATGATCAAGCAAAAATTCGGAGATTCAAATGAATTAAAATAGGGCAAATAATATTTAAGTTACAATTTACTCTTGTTATTTATTCCTAGTATTAACAGTGGAATCAGCATCTCGGTTAATATGTATCAGAAAGACGAAAAGAAAAAAATGTGCATGGCGTGGATGTAGCTATAGCTGGTTGTATTTTTTAAATAATAATTACTTGCTATCTTATTTAGTAAAAGAAACTTAAAAAAAACACACTTCAATTATTAAATTTTATTTTAAATGTTTTGGTTCTTCCCCCTTTTTTTGACTGCCCTTTTGAACTACTAAAAAAATTATTATAACTTGGACACTAAGATGAAATTATAAAAAATATTATAAACACAGAAAAAGATTGTATTCAAAATAAGTATATGTAGGTGATAAAATGAAACTATCAATGCTTAAGTTTACAAGTAATGTTTTCGAAAATAGAAGTAATCAAAAATAGTCTAAGAGATGTCATTGAGCAATTAGAATGTTTTAGCTCTCTCTGTGCGCTCGGCGAGTTGATACCAACATTGAGCAGTAACGAAAATTTAGTTCTTTTCGTGCACTCGGCGAAGGTTAACATCAATATTAACCCATCAAAACATATTCGGGATAAATCATTGGGGAGTGGAAAAAAAGAACGTTGTGCAGGACAGGTACGTTGAATGGTCATTTTAATTCAAAGCACCTTTGAATCGTTAGAGAATTCGGCGCCTAATAGTAATAATATAATACTCTAACACAAAAGAGTGCAAGTTTAATACTCGTATCGTTTAACTTTAAAGTTATTGTAACAGCACTAGGCTTTCTCATAAAAGACTAAATCTAGAGGTAACTGAAAATCAGAATGTTAAAATCTCCCTTCTTCCAATTACTTACAGTAGCGAACAATAATATATTACTATTCAAAATAATGCTAAACAGAAATTATCATCATAAAAATTTATTAAAAACAATTTACATTTTAAAGTCTTATTTAAATTTTGATAAATTTTATTTAAGATGCGAAGGAAGTTGATTACTGATGTTAGGAAGATTTTATTACCGTTACGTTGCGTTGCATTGCATTTCGCTACCATGACCTTACAAAATCTGCAATACAGGAAATATACATATTTATTATTAAAAGCAAATGGTTCAGATTCAATATCAAGGAAACATCAGAACAATGAAATTATTACGAAATGATCACCGCACATAAAAAAAATTCTTATATAAATGGAGACAAGTTTCGAAGAATCGACAGATGAATTCAAAAGTAGCGACCATATGCAATTCAGTTTTTGGTTTTGAGTAATTTCATAGACCGAGACCACTAAACTCTAATGTAAATCAAAATTCTAAAACTGTAATTTGATTCGGAAAATATGAGCATCATAAATAGTGATAATGAAGATTAATTAATTCGTGTGTGTGTGTGATTATGGCAAAGCCTCGAGGGCTATCTGCCTAAAGGGAGGGATGTCTTCGTGGAGGACTTTCTAAGGGAAACTGGCTCGTATACACTTACACATGGGGAAAACCACGAAAACGCCCATGCAGCCAGCCCGTTCGCGGGATTCGAACCTCGGACCGAACTACCAGTTTTCAGCGACTTTACCGCTCGGCCGCTGGTGGGCGATTAATTAATTCATTACGACGTGGGATAATATCAAACAACACAAGGCGCTCATAGTTAAAAATACATACTTTAAAACAAAACTATGCCAGATCTAAAAATTACATTCCTGAAATATTTTTTATGTTTTTTACATTACTATTTAATGTATTGTATTTTTATTCTTCTCTTTAATTTATTACTTGATGAAACTGACTAATTCAGTCAAATTTAGGCATGACTATGCTTCAAAACATTTTGATGCCTAATTAATTAATAACAAATAGAAAGCAATACATAAGTCAGGTGGGTACAAAAAATATAACCTTTCTGTAAGGTAATTTCATTTACTGTTCTGAATAATAATTATGACGAGCACTCTTGTTTAGATATAAGTACTTTTCATAGACTAATGCTACAAAATTGCTGAATTATACTACTTCATTCAATTATCGGCTTTCATAAATAGTGAATTATACATTGATTCCAGTACCTTTTCTACCCCCACATGCATAGTTAATATTTTTAAAGAATTCCTAACAGAGAACTAATGTTACTTCTCGTAAGCAGTGATTTTCCTTGGTGGATGAAGCGGGAAATATAAAACTAGAAATTATCATTATAGGAGCTGCTGATCAGATAAAAGATCAGATTGCTATCCTATTCTAGAGGAACAAACGAGCTGATTTTGTACAGCGTATGAAAATGTATATGAAAACTCCAGCATAAAGTAACCTCTGAAATACAAGTACTTCTCCCATAACATGGAAAATAGGTTCATAGAAAATACCGTGTTGTGTGAAACCAAGCAATACAAAATTAACAAGAAGTTCAATGCGTTTTAAAACTAAAACACTTTTAAATGTTTCTCACTCTTGCTTCATTAAAAATTTAGAATTTTTGCAGCGTCAGATGCCTTTTCTGCTTTTAACAAAGGATTCAAAATTTGTAATTTCTCATCTCCAATAATAAATAAATAAAGAATAAATTTTCTTTCAAAAGTTTTTTTTTTTTTTTTTTTTTTTTTTTTTTTTTTTTTTTTTTTTACTTTCACCTATAGTTTGGAACTGAAATCGGAATAATTACTTCTAAAACGACAAAGCTAATTTATTGTATACATACCCAAAAAGTTTTTTCCAAAATCACCGTTACTTACTTAATGCAAATGAATACTTAAAACACAAGATGTGTGTCTGTGTAAATAATAGGCACGATTCTATTTCAGAAGAATCTCGATATGAGAGAATAGAGGTATTCCCGGAATTTTTTTGCTGGGGTTTTATAAATAAATATCTTGTTATTGTGCACTATACACTATGACATAAAACGTAATTTAATTTTGTAAATGTTTAAAATAAAATCTTGTTATGGAAATATGTATATAAATATACTGTTATAAGAGAGCTTACGCATATTCATTAATGTGCTAGAATGAGTTATACTACCTTTCTATACGAGAATTTCTGAAATTTTCTTATCCTGTAAGAGAGAAACCGTGTTATCAGAGTATACCTTATAAGGAGTTTTTTCCGCCTTCTTAGCATGCTTTCGTGGTGTAGTGCTCAGCACCCTCGGCGTGTTTTCGAGAGGCATGTGGTTCGAGTCCCGGTGAAGGTGTTGTTCATTTTTCATCTCTCCTGCTTCAAAATAAAGTAATGTCTCTACAGTGGTCTAAACGGTGGTGAATGATGATTCTTCAGCACCAGGATTTTGCGAATGGGTCCCCTAAAACCCCAGTCGTCCTTTAAAAGGGGGGTGTATAAGGCATTTCTCCCGCTTTCTTGGCATGCCTTTGTGGTGTAGTGGTCAACACGCTCGACGCGTATTCAAGAGGTCCGTGGTTCGAATTCCGGCGAGGGTATTCCTCATTTTTCATCTCTCCTACTTCGAAATAACCTAATGTCTCCACAACCTATAGTAATGAAGATATTGTCAGTTTTTAAGATGACGGCATTTCTTCAAAGTTTGAGGGACTTTAAGCACTTTTATTGATCAGTAACTAATAAAATTATATTTGACTTCGCGTTAACTAAAAATTAATCTTATTACAGATTAAAAGTTAGTCTATAAAAATGCAACAATTCTAAATTACCCACCGTTCAAATATCTAAATTCTAAATTTTAGATATTTAGGAAAGAAAAAAAAAAAAAAAAAGAACTTATAATTGTCATGAATAATGTTGGTAAAAATTCTTATTTTATCTTCGTTATTTTAACAATTGCACAAATTGTCAATTTATCTTTTGACAAAAACTGAATCTTAGCTCTACTTGACTACAGCCATGAAAAATTAATCTTTAACAGATTAAAAATTAGTCTACAACTGGCAGCGCGGTGCTCACGAGTACCAAAGTGTAGGATTTCATGTTAATTAACCGATTATTAGTATTTGAAACTTTACTACAACTCTTTTTTCGCATCAAATTGCATATTATTAAGCCGAGGGTCTAAATGTTATAGTCTAGAGCTTCAGGCAGCAGTTACGTACTATCGCCAGCTAAACCAAAGTTTTTTTTTCCGGCTTCAGCCATTTTGAAAGTCAACTTCAAATACACGCCGTTAATTACTTGAGACAGCTTAAGGACGGTGTATTTGTGAGTAGTCTCAGACTACGTTATTTGAATTTGATTGCCTCTTAAGTTATTTTAAATAATCGTAACTAGCAGAGTTATAATATGTAGCACAAGTAGTACCTTCTATTAATTTAACTGTAAGACTTTGTCAATTTTCTTCAGACTAAAGCGATAACATTGTTAGTCCAGTGGTGTCTGAAAGACATTGATTTAAATTTCTCTGCAGCCAAAACCCTATAAAAGTGATCTCGAAGCAATTTTAAAAGCTCCTCTGTCTAAATATCTAAATTTTAAATATTTGGGCAACAAATACTCGTAATTGTAATAAATAATTTGGTAAATTCCGTAAGTTCGGTTTCCAGAATGAAGATATAGTATCGAACATCAGCAATAAACTAAAGTTAATTTTTCCAATTACGTATTAGTGGCAAAGTAGAATTTTTCGCTGTTTTAACAAGTATACGAATTGTAAATTTAAACTTTCGATAAAAACTGAATCTTAGCTACACATAGAGCACGTAACTAGATGAATTAATTTTCGTCGTTTAGAAATATCTGATTCCGCCATACAGTGAACTAGTTTCTGACCTCATTATCGTCGCATACTCTGTCCAACTACAGAGTGTTACCTTTTCTATCCGTAATCTCTGTTCGTACATGAATTGTCCTTTCATGAATTTGTACTCCAAGTTGTAAGCAGAATACCACCATAGAAAATAGAAATAAGAATCAGAAGACACATCATTTTAATGTTGAATGGAAAGAAAATTTATGTTTGAATTTTTATAAAGAAATATGTGTATGCTATTATACAATTCACATGTAGCGATAGCTAAACATGTGACATGGAGAGTTACTACGTTGCCTGCTGCACTTTCACAATTCTGAAATATATTCGCCTAGTGAAAAAGGTAACCGATCCAAGATCTATAGCAAGTTGAAGTTTCCAGACTGGTTTGAATCCAGGATTTTTGCTTCAATACAGGCAGACAGCGCTTAGGTAATAATCACTAAGATATCGAAACTAGCAATTGGTTTCGGGCGATTTCCACAAAAGTATGCGAATGGGAAGATTCCACCTGTAGAAGGTGACCTGAATAATATAAGTGTTATAGCCATACAATGTAGCTACTGTACCTGTTTGATAAACGTGCATATCAAACAGCTCAAAGAGAATTTTGGAAATTCTTTAAGTTCGGTTTCTAGAATGAAAGTACCTTTCATATTGAACATCAAGAGTTAACTAAAGTTAATTTTTCCAATTATTTGTGGTAAAATTTGTGTACATCTCTTCCATCTAGTGCACTATAATGAGGTATAAATGTGATGGCTGGTTTTTGCGTTTGCTTTTGAAAGCATTGCTGCTGGCGATCATAAATACCTTTCGTGCAAATTCCCCTCATCTGTAAAATGTTTAATAGATGTCAAGAAAAATTATTTAACAATTCGAAATATTGTATATTTTTTGTTGAAAAAATATAGAAGTATGTAATCGTTTTTCGGTCTCTGGGCCATTTCCAGGATCGAAAACAAACAGCAAATAAAATGCCCTTTCTGTGGTGAGAAATGCACGTCCACCGAATCCCATCTCGGACAATCGGTTGGAAAGCGGGTATTACAGGTGCATTTCTTACGGAGGATTCGTGACTGCTTCCTATATAGGATCCAGATGGTTCGCTTCCCGCAGTATCATGGAGCAGGGCTCTTTCATTATACTTCGCGGCCGAAGCTTATTTACCTCATCCTTCTTCGCGGGGGCATTCTTAACTCTATCAGCAAAGCAGATAAGCGATCTCGTTTACTTCTTCTGCCTTGATTACCCTTTTCTCGTTCTCTCGTTACCGCGAGCGCTCATTCAAAGTCTTCTTTACACAATAAATGGTAATCAGGAGGATGACCGATGGCTTCCAACGAGCACGGAGAGATGCACAAGAAAAATTCCTTATGTAGTGGGAGTAATGGGTTGTTTTCGCTCTCTCTCTCCCTTTCTCTTTTTCCTGTGCTCCCTTTTCTACTGTAGGTTTTCAATGAAGGAGAAACACGATGCCGGCAGAGAAAAAGAATTTGATTGGTATGGTTAATTTGTCATATCAAATGAATGAAAGAGATTAGTAGTCATAGCAAATTAGCTTAGGCAGATGGATCGCATAACTACTACATCAACCCAGCTTTCCCAAATCAGTTATGAGTCTGTTTTTTTTTTTTTTTTTTTTTTTTTTTTTTTTTGAGTCTCATACCTTCGTTTTCTACTATAATCAAATGGTATTAAAGTTTTCTCTAACAAGAATGCTTCTTATCTTTCTTTTACAAGTTAAAGTTCATATTTACTTATTTCTTCAATGGATAAGATGCCAAAAAACTTGTGAAAAATTTGATAGATTTTTTTTTTCTTTTTGATTCAAACGTTTCCTACTCAACCGTGACAGTTTTACTCCCAACTGTGTGTCAGAAAGAAGAATTTTTTAGTCTGTTCCCAACTGAACCATAAATGGACGAATCCTCTCATTTTATTTACTACATAATCTGTGTTTTACAATTCTTTTGTAAATAAACGAAAGATAGTAGATTGGATATTCTAAGCTTATTAGAACATTTCAATTAAAACTAAAAAATCATTCCTTAATTCTTTTTAGTCCAAAGGGGCTTTGTCCCTGAAAGACTATTGTTTTCGTTTTCCGATTTTGCGTTGGTTCACTATAAATGTTCGTTTCACTTTTCAAACTGTTGCCACCAAATGTTAGAGTCCTGCATTATATTTGAAGAAATTAAATAACGAAAAATCTGCATAAATGTATGTATATTTCTCGAATTTTGATAAAACAACGGTACATAGAGCCATCGAATTTTGAATAATGTAATCCTCCTACGAATATGGGCATGTAGAAGACCAAATTTGAAATTTTGAATTTGTTTTATTATTAATTTCATATGTTGTAAAACTTTAACGAATTTTTAATTAACAGACTCAAGAATTTCAAAGCGAGCAATGGCAACACTGTACGAGGGGGGGGGACTTTTTATCTCCAGCGCGCGGAACTGTGTATCGGGAATTCTAAAGATAGGCTCATTTTAAAATTATTTTGCGACATTGCTATTGAACTGAATTTTATGGTTTAAGTGCAAAGAACATGATATTTAATAAATAAAGGTAACACACAAAATGTTAAAAAAAGACCCCTTTGGACGTAATTTAAAATATGAAACCTTTCAGTTTTTTTTTTTTTTTTTTTTTTTTTTTTAGCATATTGTTTTGTTACTATATTTAACTTTTAAAGAACTGTCAGCATAAAAGCTTCTGAGGCCGTTTGGGTTTCAAACTATTGCATCATTTTTATGGTTATTAAAAAGAATTTATTTTGTAACTAATACAGGATAGTGCAATAAACTGTACAATAGTCTTAAGCAAAAAACAAAACAAAAATATCTTACAAAAATTCATGAATGAAATTCGACAAACTTTCAAAATTTGTGTAAAATTTTGATGAAATTTGTTTTTAAGTTTTTTTAGCTCCACGTTTATTTTTGTCACGAAAGAAATTCTTGTATAGCTTATTTGTTTAATAGAATGAACCAAATTCCATCTAGTAAAAAAAAACTTCTTAAAATGCTAACAGTAAAAGTTGGGCACTTATTTTTAGAATTCCAAATAAACAGTTTTATAAAACTTTTTTTTAAAAAATATAATTTTGAATTTTGTCTTTATTAACCGAGTCTTTGATTATACGAAGTGATTATTATCTCAATTACCTCGGATAATCAAGGTTCCACTGATTATCCGATTATTAACTGAAAAAAACTTTCCATAATTATTTCTTTGCAAAATCTGACACTACACCTTTTTTTTAACAGATTAATTGACAACTGGATTAATTTGTAAAAGTTAATACTTAGGTTAATTTATTATATTAATTAGCTCCTCCTTAATTTTTGCCTAAAAGAAGTAAAATATGAAATACGGTTATAATATTTGTAAAAATAATAATGAGAATCCCATATACGTATCCGTACAAATACTTATATAAGCCAAAAGCAACTATTAGCTTTATAAAGGAAACGCTGCATTTACAATGATGTTTATTCTCCAGTTGTGTTTACGCAAATATCTTTCCCATAAATTGCGGTGTATGAAAAGTAGAAACGGTGAAACTGTTTCACAATGAAATGATTGGAAAGCTTTCAAATCCAAGTGCTATTACTTCTTTAACAGTCTAAATCAATCATAAAAGAAATTTCTGCTGCCGTTATATTGTTGCGGTGTGAAACCAAGTCCCAGGTGACCCATTATCACATCATTTTAGGAAGATTTTTCCTCCCTTCTAGATGAAGAAATGGAACGACATGCCTCTGCAGACCAGAAAAATTCAGTTCCGAACGTCGGAAAATCTGTCCCCTTTGAATAGGAAGCAATATGCCTAAAACGTCTTTGGACTTCGTCTCAGGACATCTAGTGAAAACACGACTCACTCTTCATTTCTTCTAGTTATTATTCCTCTGGGAAATATAAGGTATTGTGTACATTTCCGAGAAGCCCATTCCTCATAAAAATCTTTCTGGCAACCACGTTTCGTCTCTTCAAAAAAAGAACGGCAGCAACGAAAGGGGAAAAAAAAAGTTAGACGACATTGTTCGAAAAAGTTGGTTTTTAAGGAATAGAAAGAAGTCCCCGTAGTGCAATTTTTAATCTTGTTTAAAGCATAAATTTTAAACAAGGGATTTAGTCGATCGATCTGAAATGATCTTTTGTCAAAATCGAAAAGGGAGTTGCTAATTTTTTGTTGATTTTACTGAGTCTAGACATTTTTTTGAACCCTCTTTTCCTTAAAAAAAAGTTGTGACTATTCTCCTGACAGGTTAAAGAAGATATTTCAATATACTCTTTGTTAATTGCTCTTTGCATGTGCAGTGAAATCTCCAGGGATTGTCTCAAGAGTTGTTATTCATTACCAAAGTTTAATAAATACTTGTCACTACTGGAAGTAACTACTCGTGAAAAATGCTCAGTAAGAGAGGTTTCATTGAATTTCTTAATTAATTTTTACTCTGCCTTTATGTTCCCATATTAAACCCTTAATTAAGTGTGATCTTATGAGTGCTTTGTTTATATATCAACTTATAGGGTATTACTCTCACCTTCTTAGGGTACCTTCGTGGTGTAGTGGTTTTGCAGGCTGGCCCGGTGTTCCAGAGGTCCGTGTTTTGATTCCCGGCGAAGGCGTTTGTTAATTTTTCATCTTTTCTGCTTCCAAAGTACCTAATGTCTCTACAAACTGAATGAAGTATAACAAAATGCGAAGACAATTATATTTGAAAATAAGCACAGTTTATGAAAGCTTAAATAAAACACTGATATTGAATATCACCTCTGTTTGTAATTACTTCCAAAGAAGACCAAAATCACGAAGAAGCTTTGGTGGTTGTCAATTGTTAGAGAGGGAATTCACTATAAGTATCTCTTAAATAATCTTCAGATTGTTCTCTATCCTGACTAGTATTAAAAAACAAAAGAAAGCAGGAAAAGAGGAAAAAGCACTCTAAAAGCAGTTTGAGAATTATATTGTTGTGTATTTCGATTATTTCTGTAAAATACCATAAGAAGATAACACACATAACGAACCCATTTATGGCGACCACTTGCTTAAGGAATCAAGCGTAACATTGAAAAGGTAAGGAAAAAAAGCTTTGAGTTAATATTAAAATTTGTTCTTTTACAAACATATTAAAAGAAACCCCATGTAAAAATTCGCTCTAGAATCAAAGTTACGGTAAAAAGTTCTACGCTTTTGCAATTTAAAGATGCAGATAATTTGTTTAGCTTGGTATTTCAGCAAATTCCTCGTCCTTCAACACCACATAATATGCATCTGTATAAAATTTTTAACAGATATGCAGTAACTTATTAGTACACCTGTTTACATATTTATTAATTTTAATATGCTTAAGAGATTTCAAGGTAATTTCATATTTTAATTAAGATTTCGTTTAAATGCGATTTTTTTATTTGAGTGCATTACTTGTATGAGCAAGCTGATTAGAATTCCAGGAAATTTTAACTAATTGCCTAAATTCTGGATATGTATAAAATGACCAATTGTTGTCCTCGCGGCATAAGATCTTTTAAAGTATTCTTAAATTTGAAATTCTAGGAAAATTTCCACTCGTCAGTTTTAATTGCCTCAACTAAAATTACAATGGTTATTTTTTCGATACTTTTTAAATATATAACTATGCTTACTTGCAAATTTTATTTTATAAACGTAATTTTTTCCATTTTTACTTCTTTGTAGGAAGTAAAGGAAGTATTATAATCATGAAAAATTCCGGGTATTATATTTCAACGAAAATATCCATTTCGACCGTTATCGAATGTAATTTAATGATGTTTTTGTGTGATATCTGTACGTAAAACTGTGTGATATCTGTACGTCTTTCTCCCCAAACCGGTTATAAAATTGATTTAAAATGGATTCAGAAGAGTTTTTTTCGTGACGTTTGTACGTACGTATGTAGGTATGTATATCGCATAACTCAAAAACGAGTAGCCTCAGAACGTTGAAATTTTGTGTATAGGACTGATATAATATATCAACTTATAGCACTTAATAGAATTTTAAACCGACATAGTTAACTAACAAAGGCCATTAATAAATAATTTTTTATAAAGTTTTTATTGGTAATTTTTCATGAAAAGTATAATCCATAAGTTGCATTTAATTTTCTATGTTTAAGTTTCCTTCTTACTTTTTCATCAAAAACTTATTAGTTAATAAAAAAATGTGAAAGTAAAAATTATCCTTCTTTACATCTTGCGCTCCCAAATCATTTTGGAAATATTCATTTACAATTATTAAAACCTGAAAAAAGCATGTTTGCGATGTTATCGTCATGCGATGATTTGTAGACACTTTATTTTTTACCACGATATTTTCGACGACGATGTTTTTAAACTACGAAATTTTTGAACCGCTTTATTTTCGACGACGATATTTTGTACCGCTATGTTTTAGAACTGCGATATTTTCTCTTTGCGATGTTTTCTCCCACGATGTTTTGTAGCACGACGTTTTCGGCTTGCGTTGTTTCTTCCGCGACGTTTTTGCCGCGATGTTATCGGCGGACACCCAAAAGGTATATAAATACATACATATACCTACTCTGTTACTGGGCTCGGTAATTTCAGTTTTTTTATTCTTATATTTTGATAAATTGTGCATTTTTTTGTTTTAAAAATTATTGAATTACGTTATTCTTATCTTCCGGTTAAAATTTTTATGTCTTTAGCTAATCTACATGCAACAGTCTTAGAATTATCAACAAGAGCGGCTAAGCCTAATTTTTGTTTACTATAGCAGCCATATTTGTTTACATTTGAAACTTACCAGAACAGTGGATTAAGTCAGTTTTTATACCTTCAATGTTTCTTTGCCGAGTGGGAGCAAAAGTAAACTTTCAGTTTTGTGCACCGAAAAATCTGCCTTGATGCCTGTTGTACGAATTGCTTGTTTTTGCATAGAAACTCTAATTTTAATTGTAAAAAATCTTTTTAATTGTTTTAACTGTATTTGGTGAGGTGTTTTTCTATATTTTTTTAATTTTTAATGAAGATATTTTGTGAGTTTATGCATTCCTGCCTTACGGTGAAGTGAAAACCGAATTAATTGAATGAAAAATCTGTCTCTAATGAAATTCGAGGAAAGAAATTTAAATGAAATGCAGCAAAAAATGCGTATTTAATTTAAAATTCCGTACAAGGAAGTCATGCGGTGTCCACATTAGATTTTTTTAATTAATAATGATGAAATAATATGAGTTTAGGGATTTGAGAGTAATTATATTTGTAGGTTGGGATTTCTCAAAACTATAATTTTCCTCCTTGCGCTTCCTGTTTCTTTGAAATCATTGATTAGAATTTCAAGAAATGTGGGTCAATTATAAAAAAGTTGCGAAACATAAAATGACAAACTTCTCGGATAAAAAATTTGAAAAATTGTATTTAATTTTGTCTTAAAGAATAGTCGATTTTGGGGTCTCAAAAGTAATAATGTCATTTTAAATATATACCTTTATCGTTAGATTAATATAAGCTAAAATAAGTAATATGTTTATTCGTAACGCTGCGTGCAGTAAATCTTACAGTTCTGTGTCAATATCGAATAAGATATTTTATTGACATTATTTTAATATCTGAAATATAAATTAAACGAGCAAATACAATATCAAGGATATAGAAAAAGGTATACAAAATGTCAGGATCATCAACCAGTTAGTTATAAAAACATTGAGCTTTGAAATGTGTTATATTTTTGGCATATTATGACATTTTAAATATATCTGTCTCCTTAAGAAGACCAAAACCATCTGGAATTAACGGTATTCGTCCTCGAAAGTTTCTGCTGTATTATAAACTTACACGCCAAAACACTAAAACGTTAGGTAGCAAAAAAGCTTAATTTATTGTAACTTACCTGATTCTGCCAGACAATAGTACAGTAAAAGTAAGCAAATTTTATCGTGGCGAGGAAAGCAAAATTGTTTTTGTCTTTGCCATGATCGCCTTATAGGTAGGGAAATTTCTTCCCAAAGGACGGATACGACGGTCTCTCAATCTCTCTTCCTGTATCACAAAAAACACTAGAGAGATCTTTTAGCTGGTCATGTATTTTACGATTCTCCATATACACTTACAAATATCCAAGCCTTCTTCGGGATTCGAACCCAGATCCATTGATACGACAGCCAACATTTCTAATCATTATACAGACTAGATCATAGAAGCTTAAGAAACTATGATTATCCTGTATTCTGAAAGAGCTGATTAAAAATACACCAGTATTAACTAAACGCAATTTTTAATCTTTTAAAATTAAAACCTACAATATTCTGATTTGTTGAACTTGTTATTGATTTATGTTGGAACCAAAAAACTTATATGAGCTTTGTTTAGAAAAGCAAATAAAGTTTAAGGTTGTCATTGATTATCATGCATTAAATCATATAAGAATGTTTTTCAAGTGGCTTACGTATGTTTACAAAAGCACTACATCAAGTAAAACCGCTTTCTCCCATACGCTCAACGAAATTATTGTTTACTATGAAATTGATTGATATAAGATGTTACCATAATTCGGTGGAAAGAAATAAAACTATAGAAACCAAGTTGAATTGGTTCAAACAAACGTAAAAAAATAACTAAACCCCAGCATGCAATATCGCTGTTATACGAACAGGCATTCTCCCTGAATAAAAAAGTCATCATCTCTTCAATTAAAAGGAAACGAGAGACATATGCCAGCGCTGGGTAGATGGAAGAAGTCTTCATTAAATTCCACTGTTACGGAGAAAGGTAAGAGGGAAAAAAAGAGACATCCGAGTATAATTTAACACCACTTATTAAGGTCCTCAACATTAACGTTTTCATTATTAAAAAAAGGATCGTGTGAGTGAGAGAGGAGGTGTTTGGAAAAGCTCTCGTTTTGGAGGAGGTTGTGCCATGAGGCGAACAGTTCCGAAGCGTGAACGTAGATATTAATAAAAGCAGCCTTTGGCAATCAATATGGGGCGAGGTGTTGCCTATGCCATACCCCTGGAGGCCACCAAATCCCTATCAGGCGAAGAAACAGAGTTGGGGCGGAGAGACTGTCTCGCAATTAGTGAAGGATAAAAGTTTGTCGTTCCTTAATGAAAGATTAATCGGCGCGTCGGGAGGGCGGGATGAGCGATGGGTTAACGTCTCAATTTCGCGGGGCTCCTCACACAACGTGCGCCCCACACGAAGACGTATCGATTCGACTCTTGCGTTTCTCGCGATTTGTTTGGCTGCACAAATTTATTCCAGCACTGTAAGGGCTATCGGGGATCAATCACTTCGAAATTGCGCAAGCAGACTTTTCTCTCTTGCGCGTGCACCAGGACTGTGCAATTATTGCACGGGAAAAGATCGCCAACACCAAAGGCTTCTAACTACAGTAAACAATTTAATTAACTTATGTAATGGAATGTTTCAACACAGGTAAAACTTTCAAGAATTCACAATATGATGTGATCCAAAAAGGCATCAACATAGGTGTATGATTGTAATAAGAGTTTTATTATTTAATGATCATGTAAGTCCGAGATTTCTCGCTGCTGAAGGAATGAGTAAGATGCAAAGAGAGATAACTATAGTCACCAGGGCTGGCTTCAAGAAAGGTGACTTTCGGAAGTCACCAGCTAAGTAGGACGACAGCGATAATTAAACAAATATTTCATTTTACTTTGAATTTGTTCAAATGTTTAGTTTATATCAATTAATAATTGTATTGGTAGTCTAGTGGGCCGTGATGTTGAAGCTAGGTTTGATAGTGGCCATAGTAGGAGTAAAACTCATTTAAAGACACCGCAAGACTGGGCAAATAATTGCTAAGATTAGAAATTTTTAGCGAGAAGTTTCAGAGATTTGAAGTTTTTTACAAAACTGCTCTAAGGAATTAGATACCAAAAGGTTCTGGGAAGTGAAAACAATTCATTGGTAGATTCAACTCTGACATCAGAATGCGAGTTCAAAAAAGAGTAATAAAAATCAGAGTAAACATAAATTTATCATTGATTAAACACCAATAATTAAACCTTCTCTAAGTGCTTTTTGCATTCAATTTGTAGATTTAGAGTCCAGCTGTCATGAATCTCTCCGCTCTCAGCCAATCAACTTCTTGCTTACTGACTTAGGAAGAGAAGGGGAAGAGTACGAAGAGCCAGCGGAGGAATTAAGTGAGTTTAGAGTTCAGTTTTGATAGCTTTCTATAGGTAGTTAATGAAATGCCCGAATAAAAAAAAAAGAATTAAAGATAATGTACTTCTTCAGAACTGTGTTTGATTAAAAGTTATAAATAGTGCTGCATATAGAAGCTGTAAATATGAAAAAAATAATACAGAAAGGATTTCTTAAATGTGTTTAACTCAATCCCCTGCAATGATATTTTAGCCCTTTCATCTCGTAAGAGAACGAGTTGTAATATTGTGGCAAGAAACACGTGATGAAGCAGAAAGTGTAGCCATATCAGAGAAATATAATCTCAAACCTTGTATTGTATTGCTAGCAATTGTATGCAAGCGATTCTGTGAGAAAAAATGCATAACTGTATCGTATATAATTAAGTATTTTGTTTGTTAATTAAGTGCATAAATCTACAGGTGGGATCAATTCATAATGAAATAATCTCATGGTGAATATTCTTCCTATCAATTGGCTTTCCTATGTTGAAGAGTATTTTAAATATACAATTTTATATTTCGTACCAGGGGCTCCGCACCATGGGTTCTGCACCGACATTTTCTATACTTTTCATTGTTTAATTTATAAAACACGTTAGAAAATAATCTAAATAAATGTATATATGTATTTTTTAAGTTCCGGAGAAGAGGGAGATGATCTTCTCGTAATGAAAGAGGTACATGGGGCAAAAAAGGCTGAGAACCACTGATCCATACCTTTTAATGTCTGGGGAATCAATACTTTGGCCCATAGTAACTGTTCAGCTAAAACTTTTTCAGGTACTAAATTGAAGTTGGCGTACTATTTTCTAATTTAATGTATATAAGAGAGAGAGAGAGGGGAGGACTTAAGGATTAAAAGATGGCTGTTGATGATAAGATGTTATCTGCAATTAATTCGAAAGTTTTAAAGTAGCAATTCACAAGATGACATAACTGAAACAAACTTGATGAAAACAACATATTAATTTATTCATAGCCACTCTTTATAAGCATAATCATGTTTACATATCATTTTGGATGCTAATCGCATCTTCCGCACTTTTACAGAACGGATTACATTTTTAAAACAATGGACAAAGCACAGTGATGCTAACATACATGTTGCCAGCAGTAAACGGTGCAGGAAAATACGGGATGCGTTTTTTCCGTAAGTGATATTTATATTAAAAAGTTTCTTTAATCGGATTGGACAAGAGCTGTCCTACTGCAACATGAATACATAAACACGAAACTGGTCTACTTTAGATGACGCATTTTAGATTCCAGGAAGGGGACGTAGCTAAACTAAAATCAAAAATTAAAAGGATAAATTAAAGATTGAGATTCCTGCTTTTTTACCTTATACATTTCCCATTTCAAAGAGAAAAAGGTGTAGTGACAGAAAATCCTTTTAGAAAAAAGAATTAGAGTAGCAAAACAAGGAAAATACAATTTTAGAAGCGGGGGGGGGAAAGGAAGATTTAAATTTCAAACATAACATTTTTGACCAAATATTAGTTCAAAATTTCAGTCCAGTTTTAAAAGTTTCCAAGAAATAATTGGAAAAGTCACAGTCCTGAAAATCTTTACTTGAATATCAGAATGTAATATTAACAGTCCTTGTATCGGAAACCTTTTTGTAGAGATTCTTGAATTCAACATAAAACCTATTTATACATATATATATATATAAACATAGCTTCTTACGTTTCTGAGCAATGCATTTTATGCTATCGAAGATTAAAAAATAATAATAAAAAAAAAAAAAACTTAGAAGCTTTCATATTAGCCCAAAGGGATGTTTTTTTAACATTTTGTGTGTTACCTTTATTTATGAAACATCATGCTCTTCGCACTTAAAACATAAAATTCAATTTAACATCAATATCACAAAAAAAAAGAAACCTCGCGTATAATGCGATGTTAATGTTAATGCAAGACTTTGAAATCGTTGAGTTTGTTCATCAAAAACTCGTTAAAGTTTTATAAAATATGAAATAAATAATAAAAGAAATTTCAAACTGTGCTTCCAGGTGCCCATATTCGCTGGAGGATTATGTTATTCAAAATTTGATGACTCTAGGTACCGTTGCTTTTTAACAGTGCAAGAAACATACAAACATTCATGTAGATTGTTCATTATTTAGTTTCCTTAAATATAATACAGAGCGATAATATTTGTGGCAACAACTTGAAAAGTAATGTATTGCATTTAAGTGATTCAAGGCAAAATTACGTTTCGAGAATCTGCTCTAACGCCCGTTTGGGTTAAAAAATTCTTATGTATCATTAAATGGAAACTACCTATTCTCGTATTTCGCTAATAAATATTTGTAATTCATTTTATTGTTACCTGAAACATCCATCAACTATTTCAAAAAAAACAATAAACTGATAGGAGATAAATTCGAATTTGAATTATGCATTATCTCGAATATAATAATATATCTGAAATCCCTCCTATCCTCCTCCCCATGTGGAAATATGTTAAAACAGAGATGACTTTATATTGCTAAAGTATAGTGAGCTTTAATGAGTATTAAAATTAATTGAAAAGACAGACTAAACTTAAAAATAAACAAATAAATGAAAACTCATTGAAAATAATGCCATACATGTTTACCCTCATTAAAAGAGATATATTTTTATATTCAAATGAAAAAATGCTGCTATATCTCTCATATTCATGAAAATGATGCAAAATATGCATATCGAAGATATAAATAGCACGCAGAAAGTATTATCAATAGAACAATACGAAGTTTTCTACTCTAATGCACTATTTTTCTTTTTAAAGATGCTGAATACTCCGGAGATTTAGAATGAGTACAAAAAAAGATGACACATAGATAAGCGTTTCGGTATTGGCTAAACTTTATATTGTCAGCCGAAATGGATTCCGATCATGGACTAAGCGAACTACACTTTCTCTTATCAGTTCAATATTTTAACAAAGCATTTATCATACTTATGTCCTTTTTTAGAATATACTACTACTAAATAATGTGAAAGGTCGGACAGCTTTTTTCCAAATGATATCTTGATGCAGAAGACAGTTGGGGATGAGCATAGTACAGCTAGAGTGAACCCCTCTGGATCGTACCCGTCATATTTATTGATGAGGAGGTCTCCCAACAATGTAATAAGCAATGCTACATATATGACACTGAACAGGAGTTATCTTCCGACGTAGAAGAAGCAACTGTGCCCCCTGCCGCACTTGCCTGCATTCCTATTTCTGGTCTCATCGAATATTTATGGGATACACTAGAGGATGTAGTGAGTCCATTACTTCATAGTTTTCTGGTATGATCTCCTTTCACGGTTTATCATTTCATTTCATTTCCAGACATTAGGCGGTCAGAATCGGATTTTGTTTAACAGTGTTCATTAACCTTTAATAAAGTTTTCCGTAGTAAATAACAGCATTTGCAAAAATTGGAAAGGCATCTGCATCTCTCTCTACAGCATAGTTTAATTTGCTTTCCAAACTTGTAAAAAACAATGGGCTTAAAAATGCTCAATTTTTGCACTATTTTATGCATTATTTTTCCGTTCTATTCGTAAAGGGAAAAAAAGTAAAAGCTTTGAGATTTTATGGGACACTTTTTTAACGTTTTGTGTGTTACCTTATTTATTAAATATAATGTTATTCGCACTTAAACAATAAAATTCAATTCAGCAATTAAATTTTATTGTTTAAGCAATAAAATTCAATTGCTGAATCAATATATGTAATATCACAAAATATTTAAAGGAGCATATGTTTAGAATTTCAGATACACTATATCACGCGCTGGAAATAAAAATAAAAAAATAAAATAAAATAAAATAAAAATTCTTTTTTTTTTTTACTTCAAAGGGGCAATTTTCCCAGAAGGACTATTAATTTCTTTTTGGTATTTTGCGTTGATTCACTACAAGTGTTATTTCTCTTTTCAAATTGTTGCCAACAAATATTATCGCCATGTAATATATTTAAAGAAATTAAATAATGAAGAATCTGCATAAATGTATGTATGTTTTTCTCATGGTGATAAAATAACGGAACCTAGAGCCATCAAATTTTGAATAACGTAATACTCCTGCAAATATGGGCATCTGGAAGCTCAAATTTGAAATATGGAATTTGTTTTATATTCGATTTCTTATTTTGCAAAACATTTAACGAATTTTTGATTAACAAACACAAGAATTTCAAAGTGAGCAATGGTAATGTTGTACAGAAAAAACATTTTTATCTCCAGCGCGCGAAACTGTGTATCGGAAATTCTAAAGATGCGCTCATTTTAAAATTATTTTACGATATTGCTCTTTAACTGAGTTTTATGGTTTAAGTGCGAAGAATGTGATATTTAATAAACAAAGGTAAGACACAAAATGTTTAAAAAATACCCCTTTGAAGTAATTTAAAATCTGAAACCTTTCAATTTTTTTTTAATTTTATGAGAGCCCCCCCCCCCGCGTACAGTGTTGCCATCGCTCGCTTTGAAATAGTTGAGTTTCTTAATCAAAAACTCGTAAATGCTTTACAAAATATGAAATAGGTAATAAAAAAATATATATTCCAAATTTGGACTTGCAGATGCCCATATTCGGGAGGATTGGATTGGATTATTCAATTATGGCAAAGCACACGAGGGCTATCTGCCTGAAGGGAGGGATGCTTCGTAGAGGACTGTCTAAGGGAACGGGCTCGTATACACGTTACACATGAAGAACACCACAAAAATGCCCATTCAGCCAGCCCGTTCGCGGGATTCGAAACTGGGACCGAACTACCAGTGTTCAACGTCTTTACCGCTCGGCCGCTATATTCGGGTGGAGACGTACGTTATTCAAAATTTGATGACTTTAGGTACCGTTGTTTTATCATAATGCGAGAAACATATATACATTTATGCAGATTCTTCATTATTTAATTTCTTTAATTATAATACAGGACTCTAATATTTGATGGCAATAATTTAAAAAGTGATTCGCCATTTATAGTGAATCAACGCAAAATACCGAAACAAAATTAATAGCCCTTCTGGGCAAATTGTGCCCTTGGGCTAAAAAAAAAAAACTATTTGCTGTAAGGGCAGAATTAAGTGTTTTCGACCAAAGACATAATAACAGAAAATATGCCGAAATCTAATTAAAAGATAAAGCCCAGTGCATCTTATCTGAAGTGACTCATATCCAACTTCCTCCAGAGGTTGCTCGAAGTATACAGTTTCTACAAAAGCCCAGTCCATGGATAAAACAAGCTGAACTAAACCCAGGGTAAAAATTTAAAGAAGTCAAAAACTACATCTTTTCAAATAAGAAATTCTACACCCATGCTCTGAGAGGAGGCAAAAAGAACGGAAACGACGACCTGAAAGAGACTTTAAAATGTCTGGCCTCAGATAACACTAGGAAAATTCCTAAAAAATTAGGGAATTAACGGAAAATTTTGAAATGCCACCTCTCTAATTGACAAGATACGAATTGGTTTAGTTGAAAACGGTCGAGTTTCTCGAACAGCTTAGTAACGATAAAAGCGCTGATTAAAGTCAGAATGACAACTGTCCAGTTTGCAGAGCACCGTCATTAGGAGTCAAACGTCGGGGATCCATCCCCGATGATTTAAACTACATGAAAAACATTTCTTTCGATTATTTATACAGGACTTCAAACACTGGTGATTTTTATTTAGTATGCTTGCCTTTTTAGACGGCACTTTACATATTCTTTTTCGGCACTTAACTTTCTTCAACAGCTAATGGTAATTTAAAGAAACCAAGGGATGGTACAGAAAAGAGCTACTACCCAGATGCCAGACTTGATTAGTGAAGGAAAAGGTTTCAGTTTCCAAGTTTCATATGTCGTTTGAGTAAGACTTTTTCTCTGCTGTCTGCTCTACGGCATTAAATGCAGCCTTAATATTGCCGACTCCAATCATCGCGATAACGCCCATTTTGAAAAGGCTACAGTAAGAAAATGTGATACAAACTATCGGTTTATGAGGCAGTATATCCATGTAGAAATAAGCGTACACTTTCAGACATCTTCGGAGTACACAGCACAGCTTTAATCACTAATTGCACCTAACATGATGGAGCAATCAGCGATTACCCTACTGTATTAATTGTACCAAGCATAATAAACAATTGTCAACAATTATCCCGTGGTTTCCTCAGCTTCTGTATAAGGTTATTGTTGCACAGTCGCTCAACTCGATGCTTCGTTATAAGGAGTGAAATAAGACCTTTAGTATTACAGTGAATCCCATTTAGAGCTGAATAAAGACGAACGAGCTTCCTAGACTTGGGGATTTGTTCAAGGAGAATAATATTATGCGTTTGGTGTGGTACATTCAACGCAGATCTTTCAGAGTTGTTCCGTCAGGTCCTCGTATCACTGCCGAACTGCATTCTTGAAAAATATGGATCTTACTGAAAATATTATTGGACTCAATAATCCCGTTTAGTGTTGAATAAAGAAGAACGAACCTTCTAGGCTTCATTCCAAATAAGGATTAATTCAAGGAAAGTGATAATGTGCGTTTCGTTGCATTCCATCAAAGCACATCTTTAAAAATTGTCCCCACAGGTGTTTGTATCACTGCCAAACTGTATTGTTAGTAAATACGAGTATCTCGCTGAAAACAGAGTCGTATCTAGGATTTTCAGTACCCGGGTGACAACTGAAGATTTCGAGTCCTCTCCTGCTTGTCAGAAATGTAAATTCTAAAATTTCCTATCATCAGTTTGGCGTCCTCTCTGAACAACGGTGACAACTGAAGATTCCGCGTCCTCTCTTGTTTGTCAAAAATGGAAATTCTAAAATTTCCTAACATCAGTTTGGCGTCCTCTCGTTCCTGCTTTCGGTACGGATGTCTCTCATTGCCCTCGCTAGCTATCCCATTCGCTGAAGATACTATCAGACTCAATCAAACATTTTAGAAATATCGAGTAAATCAAAATTTTACCTGCCCGGTCAGATTACTCTTTTCAGTTTGCAGCTCCAATCAGGGACACGTAAAAATCCTTTACTGATTACTTTGATGGAAAAGATTCCCTAGTCATACGCCATGTTGCTTCTGCTTGTTCAATCTTAAATAAAGCATCAAAGTATGGGCAAATTTTTAGATCTCAAAATAAAATGCTGCAACTGGAAACCTGTACTTCAATCTGGCTCGGAGAGACTATGCTTGTAAGAGACCTGCTTGTCTCTGGTATTCTCCAATCTGCCAAAGCTTTTACAGAATCTGTAACACAATCCCGTGCATGCTGTGTTCGATTCCTAAACGATAATGCAAGACAGCTTGAGACTGCAGATACAGCCAGAAGATATTAGAGGTTCGGACATCTTGTTTCATTTTCTGCGTAGCCCTGATCGCACTAACATATTGTCATCTTTTCTAATCGTTGAATGGTATATCTAATGAATAAACTTACATCATATAAGTTGAATTGAATATATCGTACACAGACTTCTCCCCAAAGCTTACTTTTCTTACAGAGATGGTATTCAGAATCTGATTGAATTAAGACCAAAGATCGTCGATTTCAGCTGCGTAATGATCAACTTTTGGTTTTAGGTTACCAAGTTAGTTTAGGTTACCAAGTTAATTTGGTACCAAGTTAGAACTTTCATGTTATATTCTTAAGGCAGTGCGAACTTTCTTAACACTTTAAATTAAATACATTGCATTGAATCATTTATAGTTTAGTTTGTTTTATATAGGTAGCATGGTATTTCTACTACGATTTGTACTAAAAAATACAATGCACACATTACTGTATTATAACTGATTAGCTTTTATTTAGAAGTATAATTTGCTGCATATTATTTGTATTATAATTGTGCTGCATATAAAAATTGCCATTAAAGAGTATAAAAAGAACACTGAAATTTTATTTTAAACGTTTACTCTTGGATAATTACAGTGTTTCATTTTTGTTTCTGAAGGATTTTGCATCACATGTTTAATGTTATAAATAATTTGTATTTCAAGTGCATTCATGAACTTACTGTATTTGTCCCTAGAGAAATATTTCACAGTATGTTAAACATAACGTAAATTGCATTATTTTCATAAAAATTTGCACTGGCGCTCAATCGTGATAGTGGTTAGCTACACTGACTGCTGCATGGGCTCGAGCCCCGGAGAAGGTACGGATGTTTGTAAATGTCTTAAATGTATAGTGTCTGCGCGGCATGGGGACACCTTATGCGACGAGCCGAAACTGGGGGAGGAATTGAGCAAAGTCATACTACCATCTGTATGGTGCCCAAGGCTCGTGGACTTGTTCTGATGTCACACAAGCGATATTAGTCACAACAACAACAATTTATTTGCACTAAATATTGTACTTTAAGTGATTATTCTATAATGAGCTTAACGTGATAAATGAGCTGTTCCTATATGAAAATTATTTATTTTTTAAATTAAAATTTGGTTTGCGATCATTGCACTTGAAATTCTACTTCAGGAAACCCTAAATAATAATGTAAACATATGTTATTAAAAATGATAAAAACAGACTCAGCCCAGCGTACGGTTTAAATCGAGATAAATATCTTAATTTCAAAGAGTGATTACATTCTTTTTTCGCAACGCAAACAACTGTTACCCGTGCATGAAAAAAAGGTTAAATTACCCTTGAAGGAGCCGATTTTCCGATTTCTTTTCAACCTCCTGCGCATCTCTGTAAAAGCTTTAACGAGTTAGAAACAATTCGTAAAAGATTCTAGGAATTCTGTACGAAGGGAGGAGGGAATGTAAGAACGCGAAGGAAATCAGTCACATACTCAGTGAGCTATAAGCATACCATTCCGATTAATCCCCTCTTCAAAAAAAGAACTTTTTTTTAGTGAAAAATGTAATTGCAAATTACAAGAAACACACAATTTTAAATTTTAAACATTTTTTTTTTTTTGTAAGGTTTAAAACCATGCTTTTTCGTTTAAACGAATGAGTAAACAGATATGTGAAAGAAAAAGAGAAGAATGCTATCATAAAGACTTACGCCACAATGTGCATTTCACAAAATGTATTTCAATACAATGCATGTTTGAATCACATTTTTAGAGAAGGAAACAGAGCAGTGAAAATTTGAAGGCACTTTTTCCCCACAAGAGTAAGTAAATAACTCACAATATAACCAAAAACACTCAATTTTTTTTTTTTTTTTTAATTTTTTTTTTTAAGACAGCACACAAATTATAACAGAATAATAATGTATAACTATAATAATATGTAAATAATGTATAACTAAATAATAATATATAAATAATGTATAACTAAAATTAAATAAGAAATCGAAGAGAGAAATAATAATAAATTTAATAACTAGTAAATAGATAAAAAAGGAATTAAGTATAATAAAATAAAATAAAAAATAAAATAAATTAATAATAAATTAAAAAGTATCGTCAAAATGAAATGAAATAATAAAACAAAGGTTGAAGTAAGTAAATTAATATTAACAAGAAATTGTATTGAGAAGAAAAGAAAGATAAATATTTTAAACCGCATTATCGCGGTCACAGTTTTCTTATTTTGTCTTCTAATAGCTTTAAAATCTTCTTGACCAGATTCATATAGCTGTATAATTTCCCCTTCTGAAAATATCGGATTCCAACACGGGAACTTTTCTTTTTCAGCTGATTAAGTTTACCCGCGTATTTAGATAAAGTAATAAAAATACATTCACTATCAAGTATTAGTATCAATTTTGTTGACTACCAAATAAATGTTGCATTAATGAATGAATTTTCTGTCAATATTATAATTCAGTTTCACAAGAATGCGCTCGAACTCAAGAACTTAAAATGCATAATACTGACGACTTTCCAAATTAACAACAACAAAAAAATAAATAAATAAAATAAAACATCAAGGATAAATAAAAGAAATGGCTACAGCTTATATTAGCGACTAAAATAAATCTTCCATCTTGTATACCAAAACAAACGCAAAATTTAATTATTTAAAATATACAGGTAATTTTGAAAATGCTGTAGTAAGCAGACAGTTTTTAAAAAACAAAACTGGCATGGTATTAAAATTAATAATGCACTCTAACATATTTATCGGTTTTGAAAGTTGCATTTTCATGTACCAAAATAGCTGCAAGAATCTCTAGGAAAGAATACAAGGAATATATTTTAAATCCAGACATCTATTCGGTTGTAAGGGGTTATGAATGTCAGAAAACTATGCCCATCAACTTTGGATGCACCAAGGTAACACTGGAGATGAAGTCCACGATTAATCTAAGATAGTTAAAAAAAACCACAGGGAAGAGGGGTAAGCCGTATTACAATTAATAAAAAATGCTATTAATAAATTGTCTTTATTTTTCAGCAACGAGATTTTTTTAACAAGCTGATTTGGCTATGCAAATCAAGTCAGTACGCAAAACAAGAACAAGTCACTGTAAGCAGAATAAGAATAAACACTATTAGAAATGAAGAAACCAATGAATATATGCTAATGAAGATAAATATTAAGAACTTGAACCATGTTATCCTACTCGTTTTCCTATTACTTTTTGTATTTTCCATAGACAGTAATGTTTTGTTTTATATTAGTATCTTGTAATACTACATTTTCAATTATTCTGCAAAAAACAAGCTTGGTGTTTTTTGCATAGGGCCCGGCTAATAAACAGCGAGGCTAATCTGTTCTCGGTAAATCGGGAGTTGACTATACGTGAAAAATCCAAATAAAATTGTCCAGAGTATATTCTATTGTATGATTTAAGTTTATTCTATTTTTTATGATAATAAATTTTGTAAGAATACCTAAATAAACCATTTTTCGGGAATTTATTATTTTATGATTTCACACATAGGCAATATAAGTTTGGCTTACACCTCTAATTCTTTCAGTTCCTTCTAATTTTATCCGGCCATGTCTGTTGCAAAGAGCTGCACAATGTAACCCTATCCTTCACAGAAAAATTTCAATTCCAACTCTAGGAAATGTGGGCATAGATCGCCGGGTTCTAAAGAATAAATTTGGGTAGGGTATTGAATATCCATAATCCAATACGTTCTCAAAATCCCAAATAATTTTTCTCTAAGCCCAGAGCGAAAGAACGAGTGCGAGAAAGATTTTTTTTCCCTCCTGGTGCTCTCAGAGGCCAGAGAATAGAGAGAAGGAGGAAGGAATAATACATATATATCTATGAAGGGAGAAGAAAAAAAAACCCAAACTAATATTTTCCACTTGAGTTGGGGGCTTATTGATTTATTCCGAGTTTAAAAAACAAAGAGACTTCTCTCGACCTATCGATCGGCGACCCTTTTGAAAGGCAGCGATCGTCCCACCAAACAAAGAGATGTGTTCATGTCGAGACAACAGCTATGAATATGTACGTTGGCCGAACATTCGAGGCTATGTGGCAGTGGTGGTGGAGGAGGAGAGAGTGGTGGAAGGGCTGGAGAAGCAGGAAGAAATGGAAAGAGCCGTCGTGTCGGCCGAATGTAACACCGCAACTGTCATCTGTAAAAGATGGCCGCCCATTTCTTTCCTGCCTCAGAATGTTTGGCATTTCTTCGCCCAAATAAGCGAGAACATCCTTCTTCTTCGGAATCTGTTGTCGGAAACGAAAATTCTTTGAAGAGGAAGATGAATCTGCCTCCGATTCTGTTTGCAAGCATTCCGAAACACTTTTCCATCTCAAAGTAAAACTCGGCATTCGGAATTTTCCCAATCAACCTGCATCACGATCCAACAGATATAAGCTTCTCAAATAAAAATGTGCCGTCGATTAAGTAAGCATAAACTACTAGAGATATATAGGACAACAATCGCAATCATATCAGGAAATCTTGAATAAAATAATACCTTATTTGTCCAGATTATTCTCTTATATTAAAGCGTTGGATTTTGAACTACACCACGAACGTCATCTTGCAGCGATTTGACTTGCCATATATGAATTCTATAAAACAATGCTAATTTAAAATGCCATAATAATAAGACGGTATAATAAAGCAAAGGGGAGTGGATAAAATACCAATGTAAATATTATTTAGTATATTTTTAAGAGCTATGATTGAATTTTAACCTGATAAAAGCACCGAACGTTATTTTTTTATCTGAACATTCATTGCATAATGTATGCGTGCTTTTCAGAAATTCTAGGTGATAATATTCTTAACGAATTTTATTTTTGTAAAATGGACCTTAAACATACTGGATTATAGAAAAGCACACTGTGGTTATCAGAGTTTCCCAAACTTTTCTGTCCCTCACAATTCGTCGATTTTTTCTGTTTTTCATAGACCCCTGCCTAAGAGGTCGTTCCAAAACTAAGTAAAGCAGTGTAATATTTATACTTGAAAGTTTCAAAACAAAATGAAACTGAGGGCAACATTTCACCAAAAGCGTTCCATACCACTTACGTGAAATCAAAATATATAGAAATACCACATGACAGGTGAGAAATTTACTTGACAAGGCGAAATTTTATTTGACAATGACAACTCTCAGGGGAAATTTTATACTGGTTGAGTAGTTTTGGATGTCGCTCTCTGAATTTTTTGAATTTATCAAGTTCAAGCATATTTTTATCTCTGATAGAGAGCTACTCACTTTGATAGGGTTTATTGTAAAGGGGAAAATTAAAAGGGAAATTGTTATTTATGCACTCTATTAATAAAAACTGCACAAAATGCAAATCTAGTAATAAACGGGCGGGAGGAATCTGAAGCTTTAACAGAATTTTTTTAATATTTGGCCTCAAATTAGTCAGGCTTAACCTTAAATCTCCTCGACCAATGATGTTCAGTTTTTTCCCCTTTTTTGAGAATACTCCCGCTTGTTCTTACACCACTTTCCAAAACGTATGGAAATGAAAAAGCTATTGAAATTTTTTTTTTTTTTTTTTTTTTTTTTTTTTTTTTTTTTTTTTTTGCGAAAGTCTAATATGCAGGATAAGTAACAGGTGTACCGTTCTGAAGCCAGATTTGCTGCTATCTTTTTTCCACTTGCACCTTAAATTCTTCGTTAATGGTTACGCCCATCAGTTCATCTTGTAACATGACATCTGATTCTTCAGTATCACTATATGCATTGAAAATCCATGGGGGTTTTACCATAGCCGAAACGTCCTATAACCTGGTTTTCATGCTGTGTGAGTGTGAAATGCTGAAATGTATTTACACAAATAAGTATATTGATACATACAAATAAATATGCTGACACGAATTAGCAGATTGCTCCAAAAAAAGAATTTAAAAGCTTCCTTGAAAAAAAAAATATGTAAACACACTCAAAATACTTGAAAAAAGAAGCAGTGTTTTGTGATATATTTACATCTGTTAAGAAGCAACTAATAATTAACGTTGCTAACTAAACATTTGAAGCAAAATGGCAATTTTTCTACTTAGGACATTCTTTAGTTTTGTAAGCCAAGCTTCAGAAAGCAAACTTTTGTTCATTTTACAACGAAATTCCTCACTCCAGAATTTTCGTTAAGAACCCCATTCCTGAAAATAAGCAGTATTTCTGACAGCATATGAAATAACGATACCAAAATTACCAATTATCGTATTTTATAAGGCAACCACCAAAATTACCTGACCAAAAATGCCTGGCCAAAATTATCTGGCTCTTTATGTGGTTGCCTTAGAAGAAAATTACAAGAACGTAAATCTATATTTCACTGTCTCTGAAACTTTCATTCATTCTAATACCATATGAGCTAGCCATATGAGGGCAGACGTGCCTTTTAAATGTAGTTATTGAGGACTAATAGTGTGTGAGAAATATTCAACACTCCATGAATCGAATCCTGTTTAGACTTACTTTAATTGTGAGGCTACTACTTTCACCTTAATTCAATAAATATCACTTTCTCCTTATTTCAATAAATATCACTTTCACCTTAATTCATCTTTTCATTTATTTTATTTCATATTAGTAAAATAAAGTAGTTTAGTTATGTTATATATATAATTTATTATTAGAAAAAGTATTTATATATCATCTCCAAGGAAAGGAATTTTAAGTAAAGTTATGAATTAGCTTTACGAATCAGAATCCAAAGTTATCTAAATCTATTCTAGTAAAAATTATTTAAAAGTCTGTAAAGAAAAATCATTTGACCGTAAAAAATTCCAAACATTAAATTCAAAAGTACTAGAAAAGTAGCTATTGTTTTTGATCGCAGATTAATTGACTTTTCAAGAAGAACAAACCAATCTATTACCAATTAACAATAACAAATCCGATTTATGAAAAAATGAGATTCTTTTAATTGCATAATAATAAATAAGAATTTGGCCTATACAAAAAATGCAACCTAACCATTCAGCTGCGGTTTGGTCATAGTTACTCCAGATAATTAGAATAGCTTGATGAATATATAAGTAAAAGACTCATTCATAATAAATAATTTACAATTTCTAACAGATGTAAATGAAGCTTCATAATTACTGCATTAAAAATATGAAATGAATGTCTACAGAATACATACAGTGGATGGACAAAAATATGGAAACACCTTGTGAAATGCATGTTTGAAAAGAAAGATTGATTTTAATGAAATATGTAGGTGGCGCTGGCGTTTTTGACTACTGACGCCACCTATACAACATCGTAAATGTGCTAAACAGTTCAGTTGTTGTCGGAGTACTGTTATGTGAGGTTGTCATTGCATTACGTCAGAGTTAACAGACTTCGAACATGGGCAAATTGTTGGAGCACGTATGGTAGGTGCTTCCGTAAGTAAGGTAGCCGAGGTGTTTAGTGTTTCAAGAGGTACTGTATCGAAGATTTATTCCGCATATTTGAAAAGCTGAAAAACATCATCTGCTAAATCACAGCGCGGACGAAAGTGTGTCCTGAGTGATCGTGACAGACGATCATTAAGGGCAATTGTGACGAAAAATAAGAAGACCACAGTTGCAAAAGTTACTGCTGAAATGAATGTTGTGTTACCGAACCCTGTGAGTACCAAAACAATTAGAAGGGAGCTTCATAAACAGGGAATTCCTGGCCGTGCTGCAATTGAGAAGCCACTCATCAGTGATGCTAATGCCCGTAACAGGAAAAGGTGGTGTTTAAGTCCTAAAGCCTGGACTATAGAGCAGTGGAAGCGAGTAATATGGTCTGACGAGTCTTCTTTCACATTGTTTCCCACTTTTGGCCGAGTTTACGTCTGGAGAACGCCATCTCAAGCCTATAATACAGACTGCTTGTTGCCAAGAGTGAAACATGGCGAGGGTTCTGTTATGGTTTGGGCAGCCATATCGTGGTTCTCTGCTAGCCCCATGATAACTGTGTCAGGGCACATGACTGCCAAGACTTATGTGAACATTTTGGCCGATCAAGTTCATCCCATGGTACAAACTTTGTTCCCCGATGGTGATGGTGTCTTCCAAGACGACAAAGCCCCTGTTCACACAGCTCACATTGTCCAGGACTGGTTTTCTGAGCATGAGGATGAGTTGTCCCATCTTCCCTGGCCACCACAGTCACCAGACATGAATATTATCGAACCTTTGTAGTCTACATTGGAACGGAAAGTGCGTTCTCGTTATCTACCGCCAACATCGTTATCTGAACTTGCCACCGTTTTGCAGGAAGAATGGTATAATATTCCCTTGGCAAACATACAGGAACTGTATTTATTCATTCCGAGAAGACTGCAAGCAGTTTTGGATGCCAACGGGTTTCCTACACCATATTAAGCAAAGAAACATGTTTTTTTAAAGGTGTTTCCATATTTTTGTCCAACCCCTGTATATCCCTCTCATTTTCTTCATTATTCTTGTATGAAACGTAAATTTAAAACTATATGAACTCTTATACTGAACTGAAATTTGACATAACTCAGTGGGAAATATATGCACACAAAATTATCATATCTTTTAGAATTCAAGTCAATCGACAGTTCAGACAGTCTATCGAGCTGGAGATAAAAATATTTTATTCTCCAAAGTGTGTCACCACTGCTCGCATTGAAATCGTTGAGTTACTTAATCAAATTTTCGGTAAAGATTACAAATATGAAACAGATAATAAAACAAATTCGAAATTCAAGATTTTGGCTTCCAGATGCCCATATACGGATGGAGGACTACGTTATTCAAAATTTGATTGCTCTAGGTATCGTTGTCTTCTCACAATCCGAGAAATGCACATACATTCACGCAGATTCTTAATTATTTAATTTCTTTAAATGTAATACAGAACAATAATATTTGGCGGTAACAATTTAAAAAGGAAAACGGGCGTTTATAGGGTCGCCGCGAAATGGCGTTTCGAGACTAATAGGTCTTCTAGGCTACAGCCCCTTTGGACTAAAATGTATTTACAAGTATACAGCTGAATGCTCAGATTTAGAAGTCAAACTAATCTAATTTATCACAATAAATTGCAGATTCAAAAGTGGATTTCTCGAAATCTCATGTTCGGAAAACCTTAAAGAAATCTTGGAAGGTCGCAAAAATACGAGTCAAAGCAGATGTTTCAGTTTACAAAGTCCGATGTCGCATTAAAGAGGGACCCATTTAGAGTCCGCAGCAGGGTAAATCGGCCAGAAATGTGTATCATTTCTCGTCGGAAAGAACCTTATGCTTTTCTTCGATGGATTATAAAGAGCCATTTCATCGCATTATGCGGTTAACTAAATTACACACGAGAGCATCGATCAAGAATGCCGTCTGGTGGGAAGAAGACGCAATAAATAAGCATGCCTCGACGCGTTCTAAAGACGACTAAAGAGTGTAGGATTTTTTTTTTTTTTTTTTTTTTCGAAAATGACCGTCTCCGCTTCCCTTTAGCAATTGCCCTGTTTATTCTTAACTTTTGTCGCTTTGAAGTGAACTAAAGACAATATTCATGCTTCATTAATATATTCATTTTTTCCCCTCCATTTAACATCAGAACGAAAAACATGTTAAGTCTTTGTGATCCAACGATGATTAAATGAGAAATAAAGTGGCATGAAAGCGCATTGAAAAGTTAATTATCTCAGTACACATATATACATATATGCTTTCTTTTTAGAAATGTATATTTTGTTTGAGTTATTGAAGGTAATAGTCGTATGATTCAAAGTGTCTTGAGATTTATGTCCAAATAACTTACGGTATAATATAAGAAGGTAATTCATGGGACAAATAATTTTACATTCATTCATTCAAATAGTATTAAAGGCCGTTAAGTTTGTCGAAGAAGGAAGCCTTAAAATTATCTTAAATTTAAAAGCTTATAAAATCGATCATCTGCGGGGTCTATTTCGAGTGTTTGTTATAAATTAATTAATTAAAGATATTTAAGAATTAGACAAAATTTTGCAACCACCAAATATCCAATACTGATGATTCCGTTTTTATCACTTTTACATCAGCTTCATTTAAGCTCATTAGTAAAAGTGATCATTGTTCTTAATTTTGTACCCAATAATTCCATATTTATCCAAATAATTCTGTTATTACAACATAATACAAATGGTATCATTCGCGTCTTTACAGAGTTCTTTACATTAGTACATAAGGTGCAGAAGCTAAACCCAAACATCAGGTGCAAGTATTGGTTAATTATCTGTGCCTTCAAATTGCTTTCCAAACGATAGAGTTAGAATCAAACCCAATAATTTATTTTTTCTTATCCTGTGAAAACAATCCATCAGATTCAGATGCGTCATCTTAGTCAGTTGCGTCATATGTCTTCATGTTTAACAGAATGCTTTCAAATTCGTTTTTGATCGTTCCACTCTTCTCTGTCTCTCTCTCTCTCTAATTAACAATTAGAAAACATAACTAGACTTTTACTATTTTTCTTTAATCAAACGGAGGTGCGGAATTTGCATCTATATTCGTTTGTGACAGTTCCACTTTTTTCTCTCCCTTTTTGTTTAATTAGAAAACATAATTAGAATTTTACTATTTTTAATATTTCCCTTAGAAAGTGTTCCACGAAGACATGCCTTAGGCAGATAGCCCTTGAGGTTTTGGCGTAATCACATAAACCAAACCATTATTAAATATTCATTGAATTATAATTATAAAGCTGGTAAGAGTCTTTTAAGCATTTTTCTCCTAAACATGAAATAGTGCTGTTGTCTATCGAAATACATTAAATATTGATTTATTCACACTAACCGTAAATTAGGCTTGAATTGTTTTAGTTATAAGTTCGTAACACATTTCTTATTCAAGGAAGTGTAGGCTTGAAATGAAAATGAAAGAAATAGCTTTGCTGCTGCTATTATGTGAGTACAATAGCTGAAATAAACTGCACAGTTTTTTTCAGCAGTTTATTTTTCATCGTATTTCTTGCTTTACTTTTTTCCTAATTCCTACTTTACGATTTCAATGATAAAATCACAAAGAATTAACTTTTCATTAAGTTTAATCAGACTTTCCCTTTCCTTTTTCCACGCTACTACTGTTTGCATTACTTAGCTAGAATGGCAAAACATTGATGAAAAGTCCCCTGAATAACGTGATCGTTAATTTCAAACTCTGAACACAGATGTTTGAGATATTTTTATTTTTCGCTGAATGCCTTTGGTTATCATCATTATTAGTTACATATTTGGCGTATAGTTTATGTTTGAATCTAAATAGAATTGTTTTTTTCTTATATCCTTGTGTGAAAAGTTCAAAATTTTATGAAACTAAAATGGTCATATGAAATTTCCATTAAAACTTTTCAAATTTATCGATTGAGAAGAAACAGTTAATCTTCAACTGCGATCCAAAGCAAAAAAAAAAAAAAAAAAAAAAAAAAAAAAAAAAAAAAAAAAAGGTAATGTCTGAATGAAAATTGCAGAAATGGGACGATGGAGGCAGTTTTTGTAAACATCTCCCGCAAACAAGTGAAGCTGACAATTAGTTCTCGTATGACGATAGATTGAAATGCATATGCTACCGTGAAAGACCGAAATTGGAGAATGTCGACTTTCACCGGAGAATATCAACATTCACCAAATACGTCGGTGAAAGACCGAATATTTCACTACATTCTTGTATATTCGGACCCTCACCGGTGTATGTCGACAATCACAGATATGCTCTGGTGAAAGTCGAAAAGAGAGGTCATCAAGTACCATATTAGATTAAGTTGTTGGAATAAATAAGATTTGAATCACATAATTTAGTAAGATTTTTATTACTTTTATTTTATTTTCTCATTTAGAATGTACTGTATAATTAAGTAAGTTTTTAACTTCTATTATTTTCCTTTCTCATTTTGAATGTATTGTGTGTTTTAGGTTCTCATGTTCTTAAGTTCTTATTTCAAGTTTCAAGTGCGTTTATTCGCGACTGAATTACGGAGAGGAAAATATAATATTGTTATATGTTCAACATTCACCGTTAGTACATGGTGAATGTCGACATTGACCGGTGTAAGTCAGAAATAAGAGTATTTGGAAAATATTTCGGACCTACACCAAGAGACTATGTGAATGTTGACATTCACCGGTGAAAGTCAACATTCTCCAGATTTCAGTGTTTCACCGTAACACATACACAAACGAACGGTGTAGTTTAAACAGTGCAAAGAAAAAAAAATCTTTCATTTTACGCAGGCACAACACACATCAGTGGTACCTGTCTAAGTTTCGCATTCACTGTTATCAATGAAAGAAATAGCTTATCCGGTGGTTATGGGGTGGGGTTTGCAAAATGGTGTCACAGAAGGAGATGGTTTACAAAATACCTCGTTTGAGATGTCCAGATCTTACGACTATAGTACAGCTTTAGTTTATGTGCACATTTAAAAGACGTCCAGCTACGTGATCATCCAAAAGGCAATTTCTTCTACGAAATGTTCTAAATCAACTGTGATTGAAAACTAATTTCTGGGCATGCTTCAAAACTGATAAATTACCCCAGCTGAATCAATCTCATTTTATTTTTTAAACGGAATGAGTTTTTTTTTTTTTTTTTTTTTTTTTTTTTTTTTTTCTAGAAAAGTGCGCAGCTGCTGCAGACGAAGACAACGGTCTTCTCACTGAAACTTTCATTTATCATACCTTACATCTTAACATTTCTTTCTTTCGGAATTTGTAAAATTTTATATATTACATAACATACGTATCACTACTGCAATTTTTCCCCAAGAATTTCATGATTGGATAACGTATATTTACAATATTCTGCAAGCAAACAGTAGATATGATGTACCGACTTTAGGATGAATTTGATTACCACATCAAAGTGAGTGATACGACACTGGGCGAACCCACTGAAGGATTATAATCAGCGTATGAGAAATATAGAAACTGTAATGCTGCTGTTGGATGCTGTTGTTCTTTATAAGGGAAAAAGAAAATTTTGTATCAGCTTTTGAAACTGCACTATTATTTTTTTTTGTTTGCTCCCTGTAAACATAAATCTGGAGGTAGGCGGCCAAAGCCGCCTTGCATGCTTCAATTAATTGGAATGATGTCTCTAAGTAAGCAAAGAAATTTATAATAACTGATAATTCTTAATCGACATCTCTTACAAAGTGATTTTTCCAAAATAATAATAATTAAAAGCCAAATGGGAAGGCGGTTTACCTAAATCTCATATTCGGTAGAGCAACTTTACAAGACGAAATTTCATTCATTTGAAGCAATAATTAGTCTGCAGATATACATAAAATTTGTAAATTATTAATCAGTATATCAATGCAGATGTGTAACTTGTAAAAGCTAATATTATTATTCAGATGAAAACACTGGCTATGCTCCGGCTAAGACTGAAACCTTTGATCAACGGAAATCTCACCTCTGTGAAATATTCTTTTACGCTTCATTGGTCATACAGAAAGCGTTTTATAAATGAATTTCTTTGCTTAAATTATCATAGAAGAATTAAAGCGAAGAATTAAGAACTTTTAATACTTAAGTCAAAATGTTACGCCTAATTATGTATATTGTTGCACTCCATTATTATATTCCTATTAATATCTTAATTTAATTTTAAAAAATAATAGAAATTATCTTTTCACTATAATACTTAAGCATCTCTAATTAAAAAAAAATATTGCAAAGTAATTGCGGAGTTTATTTAAATATCACGCTTTTGAGTTATTATAAAAGGATATATAGGAAATCTTTAAAATATAATATTAATTACTAAATCATAGTATTCTATAACCACTTAAATTTGCGTAAAAATGTATTGTTAAATTCAAGGTGCATAAAAATTGTAATAAAATATTCCAAAATTCCATCGAATTTACTTAATATCTTGTAGTTTTCATTTGAGTGAGAGTGAATTAAATTACAGTCAGTGCATTCGAAAATACTTGTATATAGGGAAAATAAAAATCTCTTTCTACTGATTTTTAATTTTACATACAATATTACATTCTTATATACGTGGTGAGGAAGGCATATCAAAGTTCTGACAGTTCTTATAATACCCTAAACGTGATTGATCTCACTGATTTACTAATGTTGCGGTGCACTCAAATTGTCACATAAATTTATATTGTATATGTTTATAAAAGCAGATTATCAAAGATGAAGATGATTGAAATGTATATGATATTAAAGATGAAGATGATTGAAATGTATATGATATTAAAGATGAAGATGATTGAAATGTATATATTTGCAGACCTTGCAGGAATTTTCGCAAGTAAAGCGTTACATAGCAACTTTTTATTAAATAGCGTAGGGATACGGAAGAAGCTCATCAAAAGATTCGCTCGAGTTATGGATATTTCGTACATTTTCCTCATAAAGGAACCTCCAGTGTAATTCCATTCAATTTAAAAAGACCCCTTGAATAAGCTTTCAACCCTACTTTTCTACCCTTACGTAACTATGAATACCAAATCACTATCACCGAACATTATAAAAACAAGTCTCCAAATAGAAATTCACAGAAGCATCCAATCAAGATACATGTATAACAAAAGTCTAAAGAATTTACATATTTTATTTCGGAGCTAATAAAATTAAACATTAGTTTTAAAGATTACAAATCACTAAATTATCATAGAAGAATTAAAACGAAGAATTAAGAACTTTTAAGTTAAAATGTTACGCCTAACTATGTATATTGTTACTCTCCATTATTATATTCCTATTAATTTAATAAAAGCAATCAATAAAGATTATCTTTTCACTTTAATACTTAAGCATCTCTAATTCAAAAAAATTGTTAAGGAGAAATGGAAAGAAAAAAATTCAAATGAACTCTTTCCGAAATTTCAAATTTCAAATCTTAAAATGCGGCTTCCGTACAAGAAGCCGTCTTCTGCGCAATATTCTTCCTTCTGCATGAATATTTTAACTTCCCAGCCTCAGTACCTTTCTCCCGAAAAAATCAAGTTTTCCCTCTTTTTCCATCTCTTTTCCTCTTTTATCTCGAGGCAGCAGATCAGGCGAATATATCACACATACATCAAGGCCCCCAAACCTCAACTTGACAGTTACAGAGAGGCGTGCATAACTGAACGAAATTCGGAAGAAAACATCCTCCTAGCCTTTGTTTCCTCTCGAGGAGTTTAAGGAGCGGTGAGGGGCGGTCGCCATTGCATACATTTACCAAAAACTTGATCTGGGCTTTGGGGGTGGGGATGCTCTCCTGGAGGAGACTTGGACTGGTGTGAAGGAGGTGATGCAATTATAGCAGAGTGACTGTGATTAACGATGCTCGACGGCGAGAGAGACTGCCTAATTACGAGCGCAATCTTCTGCCTTACGTTTTCCCCAACGATTTCTTTCTCGGGTGTTAATGGGAGCCCTTGAACTAACTTAAGGCTACCTGCAGAATCGAGTTCGACCACAAGTGGCGACTTATCGCATAAAACAAAAGACACTTTCATTTTTGCTGTAAATATGAGTCCTTCCCCGGCGAGTAAATTATTGCTAAGTTTGCAGCAGTGAAAGACAGCTCAATCCTCTTTTCAGAATTTCCAAAATTGCAAACGCTTCTTTTTTTTTTTTTTTTTAAAAAAAAGGTCTTGTAGTACCATAAATATAAATGCAAAATCCATCAAAAAGAAATCAGGGATATCCACGTTAGGCAGAATCAGATAAAGAGTACCCAAAGTAGAATCCGAAACTACAATTCGATTATTGTCTTGATACAAAGTAATCAATATCGATTGAGATCCCTAAGCTTTTCTAATTAAAACGTTTTGTATAGCAAGTAATTTCTGGTCTTTTAGGGAAAATTTTAAGTTACTTTAATCAGTCATCTTATACAAAGAAGGTTTAAATAGTCTTTGTAATTTGCCTATTCATGAAAAGATACAAAATATTTGTTACAAAAGCAAGTTAGTTTGAAAACACTTGAACCTATTTCAAGTTCTGAATGTAACTATGGTTACTATGAAATAGAAGTGCAGTGAATTGAAACGCAAGTATAGAAAAATAAGCACTTAAATCAGAAAAAAAAAAAGAGTTAATAAACATAATGTATTTTCCTAGGCAAATGCATTTATGAAAATTTGGACAATAGCCTCTCGAAGAAATTTCCCATTAAAAGGCCTTTTTCTCGATTTTTATTATCATAAATTGACTTGAAAACTCTTTTTTCTCTGTCTGAAAAGTTTGTAGAAATATTACTATAACGCTCAAGTCTTTTTTATACAAAAGCTATCTACTGATTAGTGTAAAAAAGCTAAAAATAAATAAATAAATAAATAAAGGAGCTTATCCTGCCCCCCATTCATTGGATATTATTTCTCATCCCCTTCCACAAAAATTACAAATAATAGAATCACAAAGTTAATTTGATTAGCTAATTTTTGAAGCTAAAAACTTATTCCTCTTATTCTTCATAATATGCGGTGCTGGTACTTGATGAATAAAAGCGGTTGCGTGTTCCATGCCCAGTGCTAAATTTTGATACTTTAATTACAAAGGCTGTTTTTAATGCACAAAATGTAAAACACAGAAAAACATTCAACAGTTCAATATTTTATCCAATTAAAATTAAATTAAATATAAGAAAATAAAAAAGAAAATTCATAAAAAGTTAAAACTTTAATATCGGTCTAAAAGGGTGTGTTAAGGCCTTTTCCACGCTCCTTTCGCTTAGTCTACCAGTCTGTTCTTACACTTACTACTGCTAAACCCATTTCTTTTAATCTTAGCTTCATTATCAAGCATCATTTTCTACGCTATATACAATTCAATAGTAAAAATTACAAAAATTTTGATAGCAGCATATGTTTAGAATTCCGGATTCATTGTAAAGTGGCATAAAAATCTCTATTTTTTTCAGTCTTTTCTCAGTTTTTCAAATCAGTATTCCGTTTTCTTAGTAAGACAGTTTTCAAAACTTTCCTTTGTCTTTTTATGTGTTAAATTTATTAATTAAATATCATATTCTTCGCATTCAATTCAATAGCAAAATCACAAAATACTTAACAGCATATCTTTAGAACTTACGATATACTGTCTCGCAAGTTGCAGATAAAAAGGTTTTACTAATGTTTATCAAAATTTGAAGTATAAAACTTTAAATTGAAAATTCTGGCTTCCAGGTGTGTATGTTCTGGTGAAGGACTACGTTATTCAAAACTGCATGGTCATAGGTACCATCGCTTTTTCACAATGTTAAGAACATACATACATGCAGATTCTTCATTATTATTTTTTTAACATAATTTCAGAGCGATAACAATTGGGGCAACAACTTGAAAAGAGATACTGTCGCTTATAGTGGACGACGCAAAATTTCGTGTCCAATCTAATTGCCAGTTCAGGCTAACGACTTTATTTAGGGTTAAAAATAAAGACACAAGCTTTTGAAGTTTTTCCATAAAAAATGGCACAACGGCGTAAGCCTGATGTGACCACTTGCAGAAAGAGTTCAAAGGGAAGGTTACTTCGTGTCCTTTGCTGTGACATAAATTTAAATATTTTGGATTTTTATCCTATGAGCCTTACACGTATAAGCAAGGATTAATATAACATTTTACTGTCTAGCAACTAGTACTGGTACCATTAGCGATTCTTACTCAAAGAATGAAACAATGAATATTACTGCATCTGGTGTTCGGAATTATTTTCCATTCTAAGCAAATGATTTTGAATAACTTCTTCTCCGGGTGATTTTGAATCACTCTGTGCAGGGTAATTCTGAATTCGACTTCATCTCGACCATTCGACCATTTTTTGTAAACAAGGTTAAAAAATTTACAATAAAAATGTAAAAGATGATAATCACATGGATTTAAAAAAATTCACTTTAAATTTAAAAAGAATGCTCACGTAGGCCTTTATAAAGACATGATTGAGTGCTCTTTTGAGTTATTTTTTGCCCTATAACTAACAGCAATTAATACTGTTTATGAAGTTATAATAATTTTGCAAACTAATATAATAATTTGTATTATTCATTCTTAAAGTTGAGGATGCTGCTACTAAGCGTTTTATATTTTATATCATAATATTTCCGAAATCTATACATTTTTGTCTTGAAGTAAAGATTAATTACAGAACATGCATTTAATATATAGATATTATGATGCATATATTATATAGATATTGTTGCCTCTTTTTACAAGGAGTAATATTGCTACATTAAACTGTTCCATTAAGATTAAAATGTTAAAGATAAAGCTGAATTCTTTCTAAACTTTTAAAGCAATATGGTGCCACTTACAATTAGACCTACCACAGATAAAACGATAAAGTCGCTGAATGCTGTAGTTCGACATGGATTCAAGTCTAGACGAATGTGCGACCTGCATGGGTGTTTTCGTGGTTTTCCCTATGTGTAACGTGGATATAAAGCAGTTTTCGTTAGAAAGTCTGTGGAGACATTAAGTACTTTTTGGAAGCAGGAGAAATGAGCAACGCCTTCGACAGAAATCGAACCACGGACCTCTGGTATACGCGCCCAGCGTGCTGACCACTGCCCTACGAAGGCATGCTAAGAAGGAGGGAGAAATACCTTATAAGTCCTCCACGAAGACATCCCTTCCTTTAGGCAAATAGCCGTCACATACTTTGCCATAATTAAAATAAACCAAACCAAGCCACTTACCATTGCAAATGAACTTAACTCGTTAAGCTTAGTCGTTTCAGCTCAGAGTACTAATTATTGGCCTATACCTTCCTGCATTGTTGAACTATTGTTAGGACAACTATTAAACTGTTTTGTCTTGTCATATATATAACGTTCAAATAGCCTTAGATTAAACTGTAATTTTGTTTGCTTGAAACCTGACAGATTTTCTCTTGTACTTGTCAATAGAGGATCTAGGGTTGAAACACTTATTTACACAAGAGAATAGCACTTAAAATTAGTGTGATATTTATAATTATATTGCTATAATAAATTCCGTTTCAATAGAATTCTTAATACTTGTTGAATATTCAATATTTGGAATAGCGAAATAATATATTTATAATTTCGCTTAATTCGGCAAAAAGAACGATTGACACATTTGACCGAACACATTTTATAGACACATATATAAAATTAGAGAATAATATCAAAATTTTTAGTTGAATTATAATAAAGCAAAAGAGTTTTAGTTCTGTCTCATTTCGAATTGTGTATTTAATATAAATTTTAAGTTGCAATTAAGCGAGAAAAACTGGCTTAGATTAATAGAAGTAAACGAAGAAAATAGATATAAGAATTAAAAAACAGAACAAAATAAAATAGTTAAATAAAGAAAGAAAGAAAGATAAGATCAATATGTTTCTTAGCTAATTGAAAACTGCAAGTAGCAGTTGCATGTAATCGTAATTAACCATCTTCTTGTAAGTTAAACAGCTACATTTCTAGCAGAATTACGTTACAATAATAAATTTTATTTATCTTGTAACCTTAGCATATAGATTTGTAATTAAGCTCCTTAATGAAAAAGAAAGCTATAATGGTTTGTTAAAATTACAAATGAAAAAGAAGTGCCAAATTACAAAAAAGAAAAATCAATTGATAAATCCTTGACAATATGTTTGATGGTTATGTTAATAAAGTTTATGACTTAGATCGAATGTTTCTTAACATTTTTAATTAAATACTTCTTCATTAACAAAGAACAGCGAAAACAGAACAATTAAAGAAAGATTAAAAGCCTGATCAAGTGAAAAAGCATCTGAAATTGGGTTCAGAATATACATGTTCATAGGATCTCATAAAATATTTGGAGCAAGGAATTACTTTAATTAGTTTCTTAAAATAATCAAATATGCATCACTAAAGTTTTTCAATTTGCTTCAGAAATTCGATTCCGAAGCCGCTTAGCGGACGTGGATTTAAATCCCAATGCATATTAATGAGAAGGGTAATTACAGTTCTGGGAAAAGAGTTGTCGCGCCAGGAGAATCCTCTTCAATTCCTAATAGGGTGGAACACCCGTGAGTAATTAACCACCAGAAAATCCTGAAGGCACAGCGTTATTCCTCTTCTCTCACTCCATAACACTGCTATTATGTGCTAAAACATCATCATGCAGTTACGACAGAAACGTAATAAAATACTGATAGCATGTTTTAGTCATAATATAGGTGGGCACAAGTATACAGTTAGTGTTTTGTGAAACATAGAGTTCGTTTATTGAAGGGAAAAGAAGTAAGAAAATGATTTTGCTCTAGAAACTGGTTAAAGAAGTGCTACAACATATAAAGGCAATTCGCTCGAAGAATCTGCATATCATGAGATATTCATATAACAAATAGGAATAAAGATACACTTTAGTTAACAAATAAGGCGGAGAAAAGTATTATAAACTTTAAATAATAATAAGGGACATTGTATGTTGCGTCATACATTTCCAGTGAAGTTTAGAAAGATTAGGTATTATCAGAGCATTAATTCTAAACACAAAAAATTTGCTACCCTCTTCAGGACCTGAAATCTGAACCTTTCCACTGCTAGTTGAATGTGCATCGAGTAGCACGACGAAGGAAGGAGAAAATTCTTCACATGCTTCTTTACTCAAAGGGCGACTAGGAAGAAAGGAAGACAGTTGCTAAACCCAGGTGGTGACCAATTATTGTCGATTACAATTTTTAATTCGAGCGCTACTTATAGAGTTTATCTCTCTCTCTCTCTCTGTGTGTGTATATATAATTTTTTGAAGAACTGGGAAAGAACCGGAAAACTGGGAAAATAAGTTCAGAGATTCGAACTCCAGACAGCTAGTAGGATCTGCTTCCAGTTACATCCTGAAGACCCCTAATAAGGAAAAGGAGAATTGCTTACACACTTTTTTGCTTCGCATTTAGTGTTCTAATTATAAAAGCGAAAGATTCTGACATTTTGGCTTGATCTTTGGCATTGTTAAGCAAATAAAAATTCACGTGCTTGTTTGGTATTTGTATAGCTTCAAGAGGCGGTAGAACATCAAAAACTTCCGTCACTGTATCATTTTTTGCATCAAACTAATGCAAAGATAGAAAATAACACATTGCTAGATTCTTCCATGTATATTTATATTCATCATCGGAACTGTTGTGGGAAGGTCTTTGAGTTTCTGCACTTCACAATTTTACACCCCGTTCTTACTTAGCTTTTTATTTTAAAAGTTATAAATAATTTATTTTTCTAATTTTTGAAATTTATTTAAACCATCTTCAAAGCAAATTCCAAATATTGTTTTTTTGTTGTGAATGCAGGGAACAGTGAAATCCCGAGCCCTCTTTGTTTTTAGTTGTTATTGCGCACCAAAGACTATCTTTAGATAATTAGTCTCTAAAGTCTTACTCTTCTGAAAATAAGCTCTCAAATAATGGTAACTCTTTCCACAAACTTTATAATGCAAAGAAAGAAATAACATTGTTAAAAGGGATTTGTCAATTGAGCCTTGTTCAAAAAGTGCTGTTGCAACTGGTCTCAGTTGAAACATCAATCTATCGTCTTCACTTGATAGCTTGTATCAAACATCTATTGTGAAATCGACGTGTGCTGTTCGATGAAGTATTGGAGAATGATTGTTACATTCATATTGCATATTGCTTTTTCTAATTCAAAATTTCTGTAAAAATGGTTGAAGGTCAGAAACGATCCATGATTGTGGATACTGGGATACAGTAGTTACTTTAAATAGCAAAAATAGCTAATATAGCAAATAGAGAGAAATGAATAGAAACATCTGAGAAACGAAAAGTGTCGTGCAGATTTTCCATCCGTTCCTTCCTATTTACTGTATCATAGTATACTAGCACAACTAAAAATGATATTTTTTTACAAGATACTGTACAAAAGAATATTGTTTTAAAGTACGCTCATATTATTTTTAAAACGTGCCGAAATATGTGAGAAAAAAAGTTAGTGAACAATCTGTTTAGTAACAAAAGCTTATTAAATTATACCAATGAAAATTTCATTTCTTTTTTCTCTCCTTCTTTCGCTCTTTTTTTCTTTTAAGAAAGTATTTTTATATTCCAGAACATGCATGAGTTAATAATCTCTACCTACAGTAACATATTACGAAAAGAGAAGAAATTAGATTCATTCATTGAAAAGCATAAAATATGGACCAATAACATTCTATTTTAACATTTAAGAGATATTTAAATAAATAGAATTGGACTTGTTTTATTAAATTATGGTAAAACATACTAAGGCTACCTGGAGGAGGTATACCATCGTTAAAGATTTCCTGAACGGTTCGGCTAGCTTTAGGTTATCGAAACATCAAAGCACACGCAGTTATCTACCTAAGAGAAAGAATGGCTGCAGGGAAGCATTTTAAGGGAAACGGTCTCGTATTCATGTTAGACACTGGGATTCGATAAGATTATCTGATCGCGGCAAGGCCACGAGGGCTATCTGCCTAAGAGGAAGGATGTTTTGTGGAAAACTAGCTCATATTCCCGTTACGCATCGCGAAAACCAGCTTGTTCGATCGAACCTAAACCAAGTCGAATTACAAGTATTCAAATGGTCATATTTACATTAAACATACGCCAAAACCCATGAAAATCTTATTCAGTTAGCTCGCTCGCCGGGATTTGAACCTTGGTAGAAGTGCAAGTGTTAAACAATAATTTTAATTAATAGAATACCACTAATCTATATTTTAATACTAAGCAAATTTTTGCGATTTTATCCCGAAATTCATTTCTTATTTTATTTATTATTTATTCATTTATTTGGAAAATTCAAATACCCTGAATTTGAGTTTTGTTTCATTTTAAACCATAGAATGTACATGAAGTCAAACTTTAAACTATGAATTACTACTCTTACTAATAAATAGCTTAAAATATAGGGTTATAATTTGAACATGAAGAAAGTTACATAGTCGGTCTCTGACCATCTCTAGATATGAATCCAGCCAGCAGTAGATGTATTACAAAATTATCATTTTTATGCTTCTTGTGAACTCGAAAACCTTGATTTGTTATTTACCTCGGAAATTTTGGAATTAGCATGGATAAGAGTTATTTATGCTAATTAAATGGTAGCATATGATTTGATTCTAATCCTAGATCTATATTATATCTTATAATTGTTTGATGGCATTTTTAAATCGTTTAATGATATTATGTGTTGTTGGTATCATCTCCCCTATTTCTCCACAATCCACAAATCATCCGTGCTTTATGATATAAGCAATTCTGCGGGCACTAGTTTACGTAAACCATCAAAACGCGATCAATTTAGATACCGCTTTATATCGCATATTATATAGAAATTCGTCACTGAGACTCAGATTTTGAACTTTGTATAGTTTTTCTTGTATTTGTTTTTATCTGGCCAGTCCCCCTTTTTGAAAATACGGCCGGCTTGTGCCGGCTGGAGGATCAGGGCTGTGCCCTTATGATGATGATGATGATGATTATATATTAGTAGGTCGATAATGATCTGAACATTGATGTAGTAAACATGTCATTATAGCAAACATTTGAATGTCGTTGCGATGTTTGCTTCAGATGGTGCCTGATTTGAACCTTCTGCCAGGATTCTGATCGCCTCAGTACAACAGCAAAAGTAGTCAGTACAACAGCAATAGTGAAACAATACGCGGTTGAGAAGTCCGCAGATAAGTTTATATGTGGTGCAGTTGAGGATGATGCACATGGTCAAAAATGAACAGCGTGGATTCTTAACAAAAAGGGACAGACATCATTACAAATTTACCAGCATTTAATGGTTCTTAATTGAATATTTAAAGCACAAGGAGTTTAAATATTCAATTTGAAAAAATTAATGGTTCTATGTAGTGAGCAAACTCGTAAGGTAAGCTCTGCATTTTTGTAACTGGACTGAAAACTGCAACATGAGGGATGAAAAGAATGAGAAGTTGAGATCAGTAAGGAGGCGGATACAACAGGGGTCCAACCAGATACTAACAAATAGAAGCATTAACTTCGATAAACAATATAAAACAGGTGTTGGTATCACAGAAACTCTGATACACGATTGTGCATGAAAATTTAAAAATGCGTCAAATTTGTGCTCATTGGGTTCCCCATAGGCTCATTGCAAGAAAACCAATGTGAATAGTCTTCCTGGTTGCATCGGAATATGCCCTTTTCAGTGATATGAAAGAGACTGTGTAAGGTAGGGGAATCTCCAGCAATGAGAAGAAAACGTTCTCCATGAGGGCGTCCGCAGTACTCCTAAAGATGTTTTGTTACAGTCATTCAGAAACTTCCTGGAAAATGAGAACATTGCAACCAGTTGGGTGGAATTGCTGTTAGTATGTATTATCCAACAATTAAGGTACGTTCTGTCCCTTTACTCGAGTTAGTCCAGTTCATTATTGAACATCTAATATTAATATTGTTGCGTTCTACAGGTTCGTGGATTTGGGATAATTGATGATAACACTTCATGAAGAATCAAAACACAATTTATTTGCCAATAAGCACTATTACACAGGACAGTTCGAAGACAAGTTTACACTCCTATAATTGCGATAAGCACGCTACAACAATCAGCAGGACAGCTCTCAGGCTATAATGTTGAAGACAGCTTCGCCGCAAAGCATTGAAGCACAGCTCCCGACTCGATCGATCACTCTCAAGCTAATTTCTGAGCTCAAGATATTACTCTCTTCCAGGACAGGCAGAGTATATATGGCTTTAACCTGCCTTCGCGAATATTCTCAAGAAAACCGCTAAAAATATATGCTTGAATGTTCTCGCTTTGTCTATGACATATCGCCAATTTTATCGCCGAATGGGTAATTTCGTGCTAAATCTTGCAATTTCCTGTTTTTTTCTTGAGGCTTTCTGGTAACCCTAACCGCACTCTGTGGGGAAGCAAACAAAGCACTAGATGAAGGAAAGCATAATACACCAGATCTTATAACACCAGTTGATAATGAAAGCAGAGATAGTGAATAAGATATAGCACCTTTAACATAGGTTAAACGAATTGTTAAAAAATGTGCAGGAACTGTATGAGTTTGCAATGGAGATTGACCCAAATGAAGTAAGAAGATATTTTGTGACAGTTATTGAAAATTCTGCTTTCCTTATTGCAAATCTTTTAAAGTTGTCTGAGTTATTGTCTCAAGCAAAAATTCATCATTAAAATAAGAAATAACTGTAACCTAACGACGTAATTGTGTTCAACAAGGGCTTACTGTACAATTTCTATTTCAGTGTTTAGATCAATATTACTAAGGTATTTAAATAAAAAATAAAAAATAAAAATAAAATAAAAAAGCTGTTTGAAAGTGTTAATTCTGCTTGTAAGACTACCATAAAAGAAAAGGCAAAATAAGAATACTTGGGAATGATGGAAATTTTCTTTATTCTCAGTCTCGATTTTGGATTACAGAAATTAACCAAGAAAAACAATGGCTTTTAAGCTACCAAGAAACAATTCTACATCTTATTTAGAAACTTAAAGCAGTTATAAATGTTAAAAAAGAACGCAAAGAGCTCAACTCTTTCTTGCAGATTCTTAGCACCAAGAAGGGTCGCGACTTCAGTCTTAATATATATTATTATTCTGGCATAATATTCTTAAAAAAAAAAAAAAAAAAAAAAAAAAAAAGAAAGAAAGAAAGAAAGAAAAACTATGAAAATTCCATGCAAACTTTCTTCCTCCATGATTCAAGCAGCCCGATCACCACAGGAACCAGACTGGTTTAGATTTATTTAATTATGGTAAACCACTCGAGGACTATCTGATTAGGGAAGGGATGCCTTCGTAAAGGACTTTCTGAGAGAAAACTGGATAGTACACACGTTAATCATAGAAAAAACAGCAAAAATGCCTATGCAGCCAGCCCCGTTCGCTAGGACTCGAATCATGGACCGAACTACAAGCGTTCAGCAACTTCACCTCGCGGCCTGGTGGGCTAAAGGAACCCGAAACTAGGACGAAAAGTAGTCCATTAACATTTCTTGTCGAAAGCAGATCCACTTTTATAATGAGCATGCTTTCGTGAGGAAAGTACTAATTCACTTCATATTTCGCTGCGGTTAAAAAGAAATATTTTTTATAGAACGATTTTTAAATTCTATTTTCTTATTTTAACTATTAAGCACTAAACATTAGCAAAATATGCGAGTTCATTTGGCGACACTGCATGGCTTCTGCTTGTACTCTACTAGTTTGATTTTTTTTCGATGGAAAAATTCATATGTATAAAAGATTCTGAATATCTGTAAAATAATGAAGAATGGTTATTAGTAATCAATTCATTTTTCAGTACTAAGCTTTCTATGTGTACTTAATTTAAATAAATACTTTGTGTTATAAAATGTATGACCGTTTCGTAATAAGGTATATTTTTCCTACCTTCATATTCAAAGATTTTCAAACTCCTTTGAAAATTTCAGGGGTACAATTTTCAATTAAGAAAAAAAAAATCACTCTTATGTTTAAAGAAAAATAAATGCAGATAAACTGATAGAATATATCATATATTCATTAGAATAAAATTACTACTACAAAGTTTAGAAAATCCATTCTCATTCTCAGTTTAAATCATACTAAAATGTGTTTACAAATTCAACCGAAAAACATTTGGCGATTTTAATTTGCATGATGTTGGCGATTTTAATACTCATTATCTTGGCGGTTCGGCACTTTTCGGCAACCCTTGCTCGCTAGCCGACCGAGGGTTCTTATGACAATATTGACGCAGATATAATAGCCCTATCAACAAACAAAATATCCTGAAACTAAGTTTCCGTTTTTTAATCGCTCTAAAACGAGCATCTCTGTGCTAGGAAAGACAAAGATTAATCTCCGTTTCTGCCGTCCTTGTCTAGGATCCCCTACTTTCCTAAAACCGAAGTTTCAAGTTACTTCATCTCTAGTTACGGCGCGCCTTTTTTTTTTTTTTTTTTTTTTTTTTTTAATCTTGTCTTTCATACACGTTATATATCTATATCTGTATGTATTTGCTAACTTTGTCATTATCTGATTTTTAAAGTTTCCGCTGGAATTCTACTCTGTACAGATCAATTAAATGGATTTTTTTTATCTCCATTGAATTTAACTACTGCTATTAATCTTAATCTAGGTCCCTCGTTCGATGATATCGATTTTGACGGAGGAATTTCCAAATAATAATGGAGCATTAATTATTCATTTTAAGGTCCAAGGATCTCTTTATGTGCGAGAAAAATCGATGAATTTGGCTAAGTATTGCTCACATGAATCTAAGCAAGCCTGAACGTGTGATAAGATAATAAACATGGCTCTACAAATTTCTGCTTTTATTACAATTCTTACATCTATTCAATTACTTCTATGCAACTCCTCCATAGAGGAAGGAAAGAGAGGAGAGGCCCGAATTGATTTTCCCATACACTTCCTTTGAAGCAGTGACACCCCTCCGTTGTTTACAACAAAATATTCAGTGACTTTCCACTAAGATCTATTGATTTTGACATTTTCTGAGGTAAACATTTTGTAATTACATAGTAAATATAAATATAAATGTATATATTCTCTTTTTCTACAATATTTCAGAGTCCTAAGTATATGAAAGAATATGTTTTTAAACAACATTTCATTCTCAACTGAACGAAATACTATAAATTTCCCACACTCAGAACAGTTTTAATTTGAATGAAATGGTTTCAGACATTTTCGTTAATTGCATTAGAAAGAAATTTTAAACTAATCCGATTTTATTCGGTTAACGATTACAAAAATAAAAATCAAAGATTATTGTATTATTAATATCAAAATCACGCATTATTTCATTTCTATTTTACGTAGCTTATTTCTGAAATACGTTTTTCAAATTTGAAACGGTTTTCAACTTCTGAGGCCATCTTTAAATCCAAAATCATGGTCTATTTCAAATAATAGCACCTTTTATTTTAATAGTTAAATATACTGACTTCTCATTTCCATGTACTTAGCTTTCTATGAACAATTCTCAAAGGGATAAAAAAGAGTTTTATTATTTAAAACTTCTAACTGAAGTGTTATAAAATATAAGGAAATAATTCCTTTAATAAAGTTGCGTTGTACGAGTTCGTGGATTTGGGAGGGGTTGATGACAGCACTTGATGAAGAATAAAAACATAATTTATTCGCCAGTATTACACAGGACAGTTCTAAAGACGCGTTACAGTCATCTAAAAACTACGAAAAACACGCTGAAACAATCAGCAACACAAAGCATTGGTAAAGCACTAAAATACAGCTCCCGAGTCGGTCGATCGCTCTCAAGCTAACATCTGAACTCAAGAACTACTACTGAACTCAACATACATTAGATCCTACTCAAGATACACTTCACGATAAACTCTACATACTCTTACTCCGCGTACTGGCATGACTTATATAGCTTTTGACCAGCCTTCGAGAACATTCTGTGGTAAACTGGTACGAATTCGTTCTAGAATGTTCTCGCTCCGTCTCCAATTTTGTCGCCAAATGGGCGATCTCGCCCTAACTCTGGTAACCCTGCCTTCCCTTGTCATTTTCTGGTAACCCTTAACCCTCTTTGCGGGGAAGCTATCTTACCACAGCTGGACGTTTCGCAAGAATACTTACCTTTTCTGGCCTTTATATCTTCATGTACATTCATTGTTCTTATTATATTTTTTATATTATTTTTTATTTGTTTTTACAAAGTTTGCATTATTTGTCTTATTTTGTAATCTTCTATGTTTATTTCAACTTTACTTTGAATTCTGTTTCATAATGACAATTTCCAATGTTTAATTTTTACAAATAATATAGAACTCAAATGCATAAACATGAGGGTGTCGGGGACGGTTACTCGAGTTTTTTCGTATTTCTCTACAGAAATTGCTTTTTACTCCAAGTTGAATTGGCTAAAATGCTTCATAAGAATAATTTCTTTGAGTATCAGCATTGGTTCGTAATCCCTTCTATTCGCGGAAATATTTGGCTTTACCTTATAACTCGAGTAAAGACGAAACACCTTCGTATTTACGTATTTTTATTAATTATTGTTCATTGAACGGGAGTTAGTTTGTTCCCCTTGAAAAGTCAACTAATTTCCGATCAATGACAATGATTACATGTTTTAATTTAATTTTTCCTTTTACAATTGAAATTTTGTTCTTCATGATGATTTAATTCCAGTCCCCGTTAAAACATTATTAACATTTTACTTTCAAGTTACTTCAAAACATCTTTCGAAATATAACTTACCAGTATGGATTCACTCTTTTAAAATAATTCTACTTTAATTAAACTTAGGAGATAATATAATCAATTTATCAATATTGTTTAGGAAATAAATTATTATTATATATATATATATATATATATATATTTAACCTCTGATTTCAACAATACGCATATTAAAAATTCTACTTTATTATTATTATTATCCTTAAGTAGTAAGGTATAATCCTTAAGTACAAAGTTATTATCCTTAAGTACACATTTCATATACTGCGCTTTTTAATACGTTTTACAATTTTTTTTTTTTGTGACCCAGCTTTTCGATTCGTGCTGAACTGTCGTGTGTGGTAGTACTACTAAGCTGCCGTAAAGGTAACGTGGTCTGGATGTAAGCAAAAGTGCCACATCTTCCTTTGGCTACCAAAGTTCGTTAGCACTGCGTCAGCCGTAGTGGAAGGAAGGCGTCTTCTGCTATTCCTTCCTCCGTGAGTTCTACAGAGGGTAGTTTGCTGTTGAAACTTGTGGATTCACCTAAGTTTAGATAAGCAAAGTTTGAGGTAATTAGACAGGCAATGTAAAATTTATTACAGATTGGCACTAATAGATTTTAGGGTCATTCTTGAAAGTAATGATAGCGGCCTTTTTGACATCCGTGAAAGATTTAGCATTTTTGTAAAAATTGGAAGAGGTCAAAATTTCGTTTTCAATTAACAATGGAAAAACTCGAGAAAAATTTTGTTTCAAAAAAGGAATTCTTATCGCAAAATTTTCTTAAACATAAAAATAACAAGCTGTTTATAGCTGTATCTAACAGCAGCACAGTATGACTTTATCATCCTTTAAAACTTAATATTCAGCAATATCTGCACTCATATTTGACCAGCCTTTATTTCAATTCTATACAATTAGATTTACTCCAATTTGAGTTGTAATGAAAAGTTCACTATTTGAAAGTTATTTTTCCTTTTACATAGGGCGTTCAATGCGTTCTAACCCTAACACTGAATAACTATAGAATGACGAAACATCGTGAAATGTGCATCATCCTTCTGGAGCACAAAAAAGAAGTACAAGAACATATGATTTTTATGAGGCTGTTGTTAGGCAGTCTAAAAAAAAATCACTTATCTGAATGCAGGAACATCTAATTCGTTCGACGATGGAATTCTGGTCGAAAGAAGAAATAAAACAAGCAAATAATTATTAGCGTAGTTTAACGTTTAAAGTTACATCCATAGAACCGATGTTGTGTGGAAGCAACTTTGCATAGTAGGATTGACACTGCGAAGACCAAAAGAAACGTAGAACAATCGCTAGTGCAGGCTCGACATAGGGGTACGATCGACATTAGTTACTAGCATACGATCAACACGATAAAACAAAGATTTTGATAACAATTGCGAGTAAGAGGATTAATGCTCATTTATGACATTTACAGAGTTTTCACTTATGATTCATACTGCATAAAGTGGGTACCAGCCGTACCATTAACAAAGCATATTTATGATACCAGCAGTCAATGGATATTGTATAACATAGTCAAGAGTCATAATTAGCAGCAGCATGTAATCAAGAAGGGAAGGATTTGAGTAAATTAAAATTTTTTGGGAGTCGACACCGACTTAGACTCGAAACAGATCATCGAACTGCCTTTTCAGTCCTTTGTTCGCAAAAAAACTGTCATTTCAATGCAGCCTATTCGATCCTATGCCACATTCCTTTCATTTCTATTGATGTTGCACCTTCCTGCGTTTCCGATTGCCATAATTAAGCAGAAGAAAACGTAACTCGTATGTGATCCTAGATAAAACTACAATGTGGATATCACTAACGTTAAAACGTGCACAGAAACAGAGAAATATGCAATGGAAATTAACGCGCGACAGTTTTTCAGGGTGCTACGGAAATAGATGTCAATGTTTAGTAGATGGAGGACAAAATCACGTATGAGAAGTCAGTATATATCAAATGGTGTGGACCAAATGTTTATTAAATGTCGACAGCTAACATCGACAGCATGATACTGTACTCCAGTAAAGCTTTTATGATATTTTTTGTGGGGAGGAAGAAACGACGTTTCTCATTCATTACTTCCTTTATAATATCTTAACAGCAGAGTTCTTTTATACTCGTATTAGTTTGCTGACTCAAATTCGTCATGCCATAAAAGAAAATATCTATAGCAAATTCGACAGAAAAAATGTTGCCTTTGGATGACAGTATACCTTTACTAAAGTCAGACTTTCCATTCTGCTATTCCATAGCAATGTAGATTTCGGTTTCTCTCCAAAAGATCACCAAGATCTGGTTCCAAGTCACTGTCCCCACTACTGAAGACTGAAGCGGGGGGGGGGGACATGGTACCTTTTGCTCTTTTGCTGCTACTATAGAATATGTAACATCACATAATGATGTGAAAAATGTTAATCAGAGGTTTGTCGATACATAGGTAAAATATAAGCAACAACGGTTAAGAATATGATATTATTTATAAACTACTATCAGTATTTTTCTGAAGGATTGGTAAGTACATATAAATACCGACTTACGAAATCTAATAAGAGATCTGATCATAATGACATGAGCACTTACTTCATTTTTTCACTACATTTTCATATCAGTTTTAGTTCGCAAGGATCCTTATTGTCTGTCGATTGTTAAGATCATGATGAACGGTTTGGAAACTGCAAAAAATAGAATGTTTCTAATTAAAAACTTCTTCAAAGAAAAAAAATTTAAAAAAAAAATTACCCAAATATATTTCGAAATCTCGACCAGCTCTCTACATATAAATTGCTTCCGTTCTCTTTAACAGACATAGATAGATTTAGCAGACCTGCTTTAACATTAGCTTTGAATTTTATCATGATATTTTATTTGCAGAGGTTGGGATTCTTGCTATTGTAAGGTTAAAGTAGTTTTGGGCTCTTTAAAGAAGGCTTTTTAACACAGTAAAAGATCGTTTCTTTCACCACTCAGAAAAAATTTTCAGTAGCCATTCACTCGAAAACAACAACATTAAAGAAAAAAGGAATAAACCTCTGATTCTCAGCTTCAGAGGAACGGGTGCTTTCAACCGAATGCTTTAGGCACATACACTTAGCCACAATGTCTCATATCATACGGCTGTAGAAATCTTTCCTCTGCCTAATATATTTCTCGGTCTGGGGTCGGCGAATAAAAAATATATATTCCATAGAACAGCTCCGTTCACGGCAGGATGCTTCTTTCTTGAACTTTGCCGAGAAAAGAGGCCACAAGATCAATATTGGGACACGGACCACTTCGCTCTCTTGACCGACAAGCTTCCAGACATTTTGGGCCTATTTCTCTCCCACCTAAAAAGTTCTCTCCTTTTATTATTATTATTATTCTTTCTGCCTCTCATCTTGCTCGATTTCCTTCTTTTCATCATTTTCATCTTTCTTTTTCCTTCCCTGGTCGCCTCTTCAATCATCCAAGTATACTTTTTTTCTATCCTATGTTCAGATGTTCTTCCTTCCATTCGCTAAATACCCCGCGGACTCTGATTTGTGGCTTCCCGTTGTCTTCTGACGGGATCTAGCGCTTCTTTTATCCCCGTTTTTCTCTTTTAGACCTTTTTTTTCCCCTTTTAATTATACCACCAAAGACTCCGATGTGGTAGAAAATTCACTCTTTCGCAGTTGAATTGAATAGAATCTATGAAACTGTCCATGTAACGTTTAAAACGTTCAGATGTGAAAATTCCCAGTTACAATCATATCAAAAACAAATTCATCACGTAATATTCAGACATAATTTTACAGACCCGTGACTTGATATGTTTTAACTCAGTATTTCTAAACGGTTTCCTCTATATTTGTTTTTTGATTTTCATGTCACTTTGTAGAGTCTCACTTGCGTTGACAATATACACTAAGACTTCCACTTAAGCGATACCGAAAGCACACCTGATGTTTACAAATCAGCCAGCATTTGTGTCATGAAATCAAAAGTAGAATTTTAAATTGTTGGTGTTGGTGTATTTAATTATGGCAAAGCACACTAGGGCTATCTGCCTAAGGGGAGGGATGCCTTCGTGGAGGACTTTCTAAGGGAAACTGGCTCGTATACACGTTACACATGAGGAAAACCACGAAAACAACCATGCTTTATTAGCGTATCAGCCCGTTCGCGGGATTCGAACCTCGGACCGAACTACCAGTGTTCAGCGACTTTACCGCTCGGCCGCAGGTGGGCCAATTTTAAATTGAACTAAATCTAAGTAGATGTAAGCCAAAGGTGGAAGTTGGCCCTTAACCTACACCGGCGTAACAGCGCTATCGGCAGCGATAAAGCAGCTCCGTAGACAGATATGCTTATCGTAGATTAATAAATACTAGTAAAATGGCTTTTACCAGGCGGAACATGCTCTGACTAAACCCTCATTTGAATACACGCTAGCTAATTTGCTTTCTGGCACAAAAGTAGAAGAGAGAAAAGACAGTGCTGATTTGTAACATCACATAACTTGTTAACTAACATAACCTTACAAATTTATTGAAAATAAAATTTAAAGAAGCGAAACAGGAAAGAAAATTAAGGAAACGTCTTTTGTGAACTTTTGAATAAAAATCTCAAATCTTAAATACATGCGACCTAATTTGCATTCTGGCAGGAAAACGAAGAAAGAGAAGCAACAGTACTAAATTCATAACATAAAATAACTACCGGTTAACTAACATAAATAAACCTTACGTCTTTATTGAAAATAAACGGTAAAGGAAAGAATTGTATTGGGGTTCTTCATAATACTATTCTATTCACATTATCCTTTGCATCATATATTTTTTTTTTCAGAAAATTTTTTTCTTTAAAATTCACTTTGCTTTTTTTTAATAAAAATATGTGATATCATACGGTTTTTAATTGAGAAACCTAGTTTAAATAATAAAATTCAACAAAGTCGAATTATGTTTAAAAATATTATTTTTCATGCAATTTTCTCAAGGTAATCAAGGTAATTTCATAAGAGGGAAGCGTTTTTTTCATGAAATGTATATAAGGTTTCCACAACGAAAAAGATGATATATGTAGGCCATTAGCCCAAACTGAGTTGGAACAACACAACCAGATTTGGCAAAAAAAGTCGTATCCTAACTGAAAAATCGGGTAATTATGGAAACTAGAGAGCTGATTGGCTTGCTAATAGTGCAACTAAAAATGATATTAATATTGATGTAAATAAAATTTCAATATGTTATTTCAAAAAAACATTCAAAGCTAAAATGATTGAGCAGTGGAACTGTGATTATATTTCTTCTGATAAGGGATCTGTTACAAAAACATTCTTCCCAATTATTTTTGAGAGTCTGAAAAGTAAGAACTTGTTGCTCAATTTTAAAGTTACGCAATTTTTGTCTGGACATGGTAAGTTTAAAGCGTATCTTGAACGGTTTAAGCTGACGTCTTTCAATTTGTCTTATGGCAATCTTAGTTTTCAGCAAAGTGTTTTCCACCTGCTTTTTGACTGCCCATTGCTTGATAAATCAAGAAATCTATTTAAATGCAGATTGAAATTAATTGGAATTCATTGGCCGCCGAAATGTTATGATTTTGTATCTTCAGCTTCGGCCTACCGAGCTTTCAACGATTTTGCTGACTTTTATTTTAAACATTGTAAATGATTCCTTTATACATTTTCATACTTCTGCATTTACTTTTTTTTTTTTTTTTTTTTTTTTGTGTGTGTGTGTGTGTGTGTGTGTGTGTTTTTTTTTTTTTTTTCTTTTCTTTGTGTATGATTTCATTATATTATTGAAAATTGATGTTATTACTTACAATTTTGTCTTTTTTTACTTACGATTTGTAAGTCTCGTGTGATACTTTGTGGTGCACGAGGATTTCGTTTTCCTTTGAATAATAAAAATAAAATTAATAATAAAACTAAAAAATCTGACTTATCGTAGACAGTGTCGACTTATTGCAACACAAACAACTTATTGAAAAGTTGTTCGCGTTGCAACAAGTCGACACTGTTTGATTATCCTTTCTCATCAGCCTGATATTTTTAGGCTCATTGGAATGAATATTTTAACTGTAATCGTAAGGCTAATTAGAAAAATATGTAATCGTGTGCTCAAATAGCTGGTTTTATTGAAAGCTTATTGCAAACCGAAGGAAGTTATAAGGTATTTTCTCCCTCCTTCCTGCATGCCACGATGGAATGCAGGAAGGAGAGAGAAAATACCATCGTAGCATACTCGACGCGTATTCGAGGCATCCAGGTTCGAGCCCTAGCGATGATATTACACATATTTCACGTGTCCTGCTTTTAAAATCCTGAAGACTCTACAGTGGCGCTTAAACTAAATGTGGTGGATGATGAATCTTCACCACCAGGAATTGGAAATTGGGTCTTCTAATCCCCAGACGGCCTTTAAAAGGGGGAGTATATAAGGTATTTTCTGTCTCCTTTCTGCATGCCTTCGTGGTGTAAAGGTATCACACTCGGTGCGAATTTGAGAGATACAGGTTCGAGTCCCGTTGAGGGCATTGCTCATTTTTCCCGTCTCCTGCTTCCCCCTCACCCAAAAGAAAAACTAATGACTCTACAAAGTGAAGGCTGAAGTATGCAAATAGGTTGAAAGAGGTTGTATTTCTATGCTTATACCATAGTAAACTTCTGAATTGGTATCTTGTAGTGAAATTTGTGATTAATTACTATATGAATTAGTTACTTAGATAAGCAGGAGACTTATATAATATGTCTCAGTTACAACTATAGCATGCTTTCGTCATGGTATATCACCAAATGTATAAATCTCTAGCAATAGTGTGATTCTCGCCATAGTAAGTAATCAATTATTTGCTGTTTTTTCTTGTGTTAGTCAGCATAACATTTAGTTGAAGGTACCTGGCTAATAATCATTGAACTTCCCTAGTTTTGAATTCTAACAAGCATTATTAAATTCTGGACTTTCAGCCTTTATAAAGAACTTTCTCGCGTTTATTATATTATAAAAGGGAAGCGAATGTGTAAGGTTTTGTTTTAGACTACATGTTATTTTTACGTTATTTCTTTTCTGTACCTATGTCTTCCGTCGACAATCACCAGAATTTGTATTAGGTTGAGTTTAAATAGCAACAGAATATTCAATTGGGAAAGAGAGTTGAGCTGAATTTGTCAGAACGCTTTTATGCCTGAGACTTCCACCTGTGTGCCGATATCAGTTTTTGTGACTGATTTTGTATATATGTTAGCTCGCATGGCTAGAATCTGCAGCAGATGAAACCGGTTTCATGAGCCACTGCAAGTTAGCTTTTGTGCTTTATGCATTTAAATATTTGAATTTCTGAGACACTACAAATAACAGCGAGCACTTTTTGTTAAATTTTAATTGCACTAAAAAACATAGTTTTTGATAAACGCTTCAGTCAAGTTTAACCTCTATATGTGCTCTTAGAGCTTACACTTCTCATAATTGTGAAGAGTAAAATTCGTACCAACACAGGTTTAAGACATTTAACTGTTAATTAGACTTTTCTGGCTTAAAATACCTAACTTTTATATTATTTGCAGTTGAATAGCATACTGCTAAACTAAAATTATATCAGTAAAAGAGATCCTTCCATAGCTAAGTGTATGAACTGGAAGTAAATTATTAATTTTTCTGAGACACTTTTAATGAATAGTTTTCGATCAAAAGAACTGTCTTTTCTGTGATGGAGGACCCTATTAATCATAAGCAAACCGTCTCACTATCTGAATGATTGAATAACTCTCGTGAGCAATCTGACATAATACGATCCCTCTTGGTGTTTCATCACATCTAGAAATGACAGTAATCGATAATTAGAGGGTTAAATTTATGGCTAAAGCATTTAGGAAGGCCATTTCTATTCATTCGACAATCACTGTGATAAAGCTAGTATGTTTTGTTCCAAACATAATATGCAACCCAACTTTATTATATAACGTTATTAGAAATGTAGTACGTTGATGTACTAATGCACATATTTCATTAGATCTTCCTTATTTTGTGAAGAAATTGATATAAAAATTAAGGAATCAAAGTTATTAAGAAATATTTTATTTGGGTATATTATATACATGGAATTATACTTTTCAGAATCAAAAACTTCTACACGTTTTTGAAGTAAAATACATTTTTAGTAATTTAGTAATGCTATCAAAAACAAAAAAAAAAAAAGTCACCAGCACAATGAAACTTGTTCACGTAAATAAAAGATGGGGGAGAGGAGAGCGAGTGAGTCAACTCCTATTAAGGGCACACAAAGAATAATGGAGTTTATCAAAGAATTGCGCAAATGAGATCAACAATCGTCAATAAAGTACGAGAAAGAGCAATAATAGAAATGGAGAAATGTTTAATATGATGGCTTGAGATATAGAAAACGCTGTATTTCGATAAGCTCAATGACAAAGAGAAAACATTAAACTTTTATGAAATTATTAAAGAGACACATGTCGGAAATTTATCTAATAGCAAATATGATTGATTTCATTGATTCAAAACTCGTTTTAATCTACATATCGTCAAAACAACAGGCAATCAGGTTGCTATGGAGCATTAAAAACATTTATGGATTTTATAGAATTGATGTGTAGGTGTACGATAAAAAAACACGTGAGAGAGAAAAAGTACTAAATCTCGGATAACATACAAATTACACTCGTCTTTAAAATTAAGAAAATTTGCACATTACGTTGATTTTATGAACAAGTTATAAGGAATTTCTCCCGCCTTCTTGGCATGCCTTCGTGGTGTGGTGGTCTTCACGCTCAGCGCGTAATTGAGAAGTCCGCGGTTCGATTCCTGGCGAAGATTTTGCATATTTTTCATCTTCCCTGCTTCAAAAAAAATACCCAATGTTTCTACAAAGTAATGGACAGAGTTTAATGAAATTGAATGAATAACAGAGAAATTTTAACAGAGAAAGCTATGTACCATTCAGATGTCATTTTATGTACGCAGGAATATAAATAAAGCTCATAGTGTACAAAATCCTCTTAATGGGGCATGGTCCCCTCTCACAGAAAGACAGATCACGTAGCGTGCGGTTTATTGCACAGGAGGCAGTTGAAGAGTCGCTAGGGCAGTCAGTCTCACTTCTGTAGCAAGGCAGTTTTCAACTCCAGAAGATGGTTCTCGGACGGGGGTGGGACGAGATAAAATTGCCCTCCCAAGAGCGTCTCAGACATGCTTTATAAGATTAAGGTCAGGAGGTCTGACTGGCGAATCCATGCTGCAAATATCCTCACTTTTCAGGCAATTGTTGACCAGTTAACCTCCGTGTGGATGAACGTTGTGTCCATCAACGGGAACCTAGAACCAACTGCGCCACTGATAAGTAGAACATATCGCTCTAAGTTCTCATCTTTATACATCACAGTAGTCTAGGAGTCTTTTACTGAAACTTGGATTCCAGTGACAGCATAGAGGTCACCTGGGAGCTGTTAAGATGTAGCAGTTCTGTGTCGCCGTAATAAAAATACCAAATAACGATCCTCACTCGTCGTTGTGGATCTTGATCGACCTTGTCCAGCTCTTCTCGAGCATGGGCATTACATTGAGCTCTGTAGCCAATGTAATGCCCATTGTAATGCTCTGTTCTGTCTTATGTCTTGCGCTTATGATTAGGCCTGCTTTCAATCTACCGACAATTCTCCTAATTGCATCATCCATATATTCTTGGCTACTCATTTTACCTTATAAATTTTACGCAACTCTTTCGAAATACATAGTGAATGTCGTGAGGGAGTACGAGCACATAAATCACCGAAAACCCTAGTAAGCTTACATCTCCTTCAAATTCGCAGCTCCGCAGACACGCGCGTGTACGATTACATATTCGGCTATGAATATTTGCATAATGTTTCAGCAGTAGTACCTTCGGTTCAATATTTTTTGTCAAAATAGACGTAATGTACAAATTCTCTTGATTTTGCATAGTTATATGTCACACAACATCTTTTAACCAGAGCATAGTTAAACAGGGTCTTAACTATCTGGATATTAGAAAAATTTTGAATAACTGATCTTTATTTTCCACTAGGGATTAAGAGAGATAATTTTATTTTTTAATGCATTGAATATATTTTAACAAAAATAAAATACTTTTACATAATTTCAAATTACATAATACACTTTTTGACGAAATTATGCATTGTGCTTATTATTACTATTATTTCCTTGAGCATACAACTCAGTTCTATTTCAATTAAAGTACTGCAAAGAATTTAATTTTCTTTTACTTGGTATATAAAATTAAACAAAAATGGTAAAATTTATAAAAGGATGCCATTATTTTTTATTAAAATTAAATAAGCTACATATTTTCCACAGTCAATCTTCATCAAAGGTAGATGGGGGCTATTAAAAAATTCGAAGAACTTCTCAGGACCACCGGTTCATCTCTTGACATAGATGATTTAAAAACCAAATTAATCGCAACTATACAATTCATGCAGCATAAAATAGTAAATTCGTAGTAAAAATCCATGCAAACTAATGTAATTATGTGCATTTCAAGCGCATTCATTTTTAATGCTTACAGAATATAGTATAAATCCCGGCATTTTTTTTTTTTTTTTTTTTTTTTTTTTTTTTTTTTATGTAAGCTTATCTGGAACATGTTACAATAATTGAACAGTTTAACAGGCAACAAATGAAAATGTTCAGCATAATGAGTGGCACAAGAAAGCAATTATTGTTCATTCGCAACAGTTTCGTTAAAGCTCAGTCTAACTGTACCAAAGCATTACAATATCCCCGCCTAAGATATCAACTTCAAAACATTAATAGCAATTCTATGTGTGCATCACATTAATATCAATACTTTCGTAAAGTTGAAATGAAGTCCAATGAAACTGCATCCTTCCGTTTGAATTTCTTCCGTTGTTTCCTATTTATCGCAGCATACTTCTTTTTAGTATGCTGCGATAAATAGGAAACAACTCAGATATTCATAGTTGCATATTAATATTAACAAATAACAGACTAACCAATGAGACGGAAATGATAAAATATGCACAATGCCTTTTAAGTGTGTTATAAAAGTGATTCGTATTTAGTAGTTAAGGAATAAACAAGCATAAGAACACAATATCTAAAATTACCATACAAAAACATCTTGTTACCGTAAGTGAATTTTATTATCTTCTTTTCCATCTAATTAATTTTATGGCTTTACAGATGGGAAGTGCTCAGCAGATGCCATCAAAGATATCATCTCAATTATAGAAGATAATCGAAGAAATTATAACTATACTAATGTCATATCATTAGACATTAAAAGCGCCTTTAACAACATCTGGTGGCCCTTTCTGCTCCAAGAATTGCGTAACTTGGGCTGTCCTTATAATATCTATAAAGCGTTTGAAAACCTCTTTGAAAATCGGCATATCATATAGGAGATTAATAATTCTCAATACTCTCAGAAGCAAGAGGAAGGCTGTGTGCAAGACTCCAATTCCGGACCATTGTTCTGGAATATCGTAATGAATACTGCACTAAAGATCGAATTTGGAGAGGGCATTCACGTCCAAGCATATGCGGATGACGTACTACTGTTAATTACTGGCTCGACCCATATACAAATCCAAACACGAGCTAAAACAGCTCTACAAAAATTAACGGAATGAGCACAACAATGTAAGCTTCAATTTTCACCAGACAAATCCAGCTCTATGTTCTTTTCGATTAAGAAACGGGGTGCGGCTTATTCCGCCCCAACCATTAAAATGAATGAAAAAACGATTAAAAGATTAAATATCTAAGGAATAGTCATAGATGAATGTTTAACTTGGCTGCCACATATGGATTACCTCAAATCTAAAGTTTGTAAAATTATCAATAATTTATTACACTTGCCTGGTTTACATAAACCAGTATTGAAGGAACTATATAAAAAAACTATCGAACGAACAGAGGTTTATGCGTGTCCAGCATGGTGGCACCCTCCTACTGTTAAAATGAAAAATAAAACAAACTCCATACAACGCATTGCACTTCTAGCAATGACAAAAAGTTATAAAACGATTCCCACATCAGCATTGCAAATGATTGCAGGAATTCTTCCACTCGATATAAACCTCGACATGGAAAGTGTCATTCAGTGCACATAAAGAGGATGGACAGACTTTAAATTTGAAGATATAGAAATAATAAAAGAGCAAATTGAATCTCCTGTTCAAAAGTGGCTTACCAACCCCGCCCTTATTAAAGTTTTTGAATGGGACAACAAACCCCCGCCCTCCACTAACAGTTCATTGGAGCTTTATACTGATGGATCAAAAAACGAAGATGGAACGGGAGCTGGCTTCTGTACCTTTTAGCATGGAGTTTTTAAAGAACAATTTATGTTTCAGTTGGACATAAACTGTTCAGTGTTTCAAGCAGAAACACAAGCTTTAAAGTCGTCATTATTATGGCTAAAATCACATCATGGCCAAGCAAACATCTATTCTGATAGCCAGGCTGTTTTTAAGTCGGTTGGCAAGTTTGATACTTATAACAAAAGCATTTTTGAAGTTAAGAAAATTACTTTCTTAAAAGTGAAACTGCATCGGATTCGTGGACATCAAGGGTCCATCGGTAATGAAAAAGCCGACGAGACAGCGAAACAAGGAATTTGTTCGTCAAATAAAATTAACTGCCAGTTTCCGATGAGCTTCATCGTCAAAGCAGCAAAAACCAAAGCAAGTATCATCTGACAAACAAAGGGGCAAAATGATGACACAGGACGACATACATATAACGTCTTGCCAAGAGTCTCGGAGAAGCGCCACTTTAGCGATTTCTTCCTTAATCAGATCTTAACAAATCACGGAGTGCTTCCTAGCTAAGCTGTATTAACAGATTCAAGTTGAAAGAATCTTAAGTGTAAATGCCAATGTGGAAAAGAAGCTGCGGATGCACTACATATGATCATCGAATGCCCAAGTGTTTTTTCCAAACGACTTGAGATCTTTAATCAAGCATTATCCTTGGACGTTTTGAAAAGACCTGTTCTTAATGACAAAGGACGATACTTTCCAAATTTATGGAATATATCTATCACAACGAAAATCAATTGTATGTATGATCAATGTGATTGTAATCTTCATCTATCAATTAGAGAAAAATGTTCTTATACTAATTGGCCTTATCGGTCTCAAAATTTTATCTTTGTATTCCTATTATGTACGATTTGTGTATTCGATCTATATTTCTAATGTTTCCATCGTAACAAAGCGTTATATAAAATTTGTCTTGTATAATTCAAAATATAACTTATATGTTTGTTTGATATTTTGATATACTGTATATTGTAAATAGTATTTAATAAAGATGTTGGTGAGGCCAACACATCTTCAAGTCAGAAGACATCAAAATTTCATACTAGGTGTACTTAAAAATTTCTTCCAATTAAGATTACTTATTTAAGTGAGGGTTAAGCTTTAAAATTGCAAATCTCTTAGCCTATGGCTCTGGCGATACCTCTGCTTAAGATGTGAGGACCAGATTCTCCACTTTCATGTTTATAATACCTATTGCGAAACTCCCAGCTGCGGTAAGAGAGTTCACCCACAAAGCGGGATTAAGGCTGCCAGAAAGTGGCAGGAAAAGGCAAAGTTGCCAGCTTTGGTCCAACATTGCTATTTTGGCGATATTAGGCGACAAAGTTAGCGATATTCCATAGACGGAGATTCTAGAACGAATTCGTATCGGTTTTCCCGAGAATGTTCTCGAAGGCAGGTTAAAGCTATATATACCTTGCCTGTACACGGAGAAAATAAGTAGCATTTGCAACTAACAGCATAAAATTAATATAAATAGGATATTTTAACTACTACAAGACTTTAAGCGTTAAGAGTTCTCTTTATAATCAGATTTATATTTTCGTATTTGATATATGTAGAGCTAAGCACACTATTTTATCCCTTAATCACAAACAAAACAACATATATCATAAAAAACTTTTTAAAAAAATCCCTTTAAACTAGAGCATTAGTAGTTGTCTTCAGAGTCTGAATAATAACCGCGGAAGAAGAATGATGAACGGATCTAAAAGATAAATAGCAGTTCAAACAAATCGCATTCATGGCCAAATGGTATGACTGATTCGAGAAGCAATTTTTCTCTGTTTGACGGACGAGCGTTGTGACAACAAAATCATTAATCGCGAGAGAAAAAGAACACGAAATCGTTCCGAAGAACACTGAACTTGATGCACGTCTGGCACTCCAACGTAATATGAGAAGAATATTGCAATTACTTTTTTATAATTGCATTTGAAGTTTATTTTACTTGTTATTGATTATAAGATGCGTTTAGCTTAGTTCTTTAATGTTTTAGCAACGTAAGACTTTAATGGTGATTAAAGTGCAGTAATCTTTATATTTTGGGATCATAGTCCATTCGGATATCTAAAAATTTCCGATTAGTGAGCTGTCTCCCTCCTCAGTAGACCAAGTTATTATTTTACTCAATACCAGTATGGAAACTTGATTTTTTTTTTCTTTATTTAGTTTCTTCAAAAATTACACGATTAAAAAATATGGTGTTCACTTTTATTAAACAAAGGTAAAAAAGGTATAATTTTAGAAAAATTTAAACAAAAAAAAATTTTTATTTACTTAAACGTATAACTCATTTCTGTTTAAAGGTTTCTGAGGGGGAATAAAAAAAAGAACTCTTTCGTGCTTCTTAAATGAATAATAGGTATGAAATCAATCACAATTGCCATAGCTGTACTAACATGTCTTTAGCACCACGCCAAAAATGCAAAGCTTCAATTTCCTTTTTCCATTCTTTTCTTTTCTTCTTCTTCTTTTTTCTTTTTTTTCCATGACTTTTCTAAGTAGTTTTTCGAATTTCCTCGCTTAGTTAAAAAGAGAATTCTTTGACATGTAAATAAAAAAATATTATTATATAGATATTCTATAGATTATTATATGGATACAGAAGCCATATGTCGAATTAAATCCAACACTTTTTAATACTTTAAGCAGGTCACCCTTCCTTCGAAAAGATTGTCGAGATTCGTGATTTTTATATAATGCCGATGACTTCTAGAGTAAAAATATGTAACATGTTTAAAATTCGAAGCAATTATTTTTATTTGCATTGAAGCAAAAAGTTTAATTTCTACTTAACATATTTTATGGAAATGGAAATGGTATATCCTTCAGTTTTTCGATTTTCCAGCTCGAATTTACAAAATCCATTTTGAATTTTACTAATTAGCAAATGTTTATCTTAATATTTACATGCAATAATAAAACCGTAGTCACAGAATAGAGATGAATGCGCATGTCTAAATAATTTTAGACGTAATAGACTATTTTTTTTTAACCTCCTGAATCTATCTGATTTCGTATCGCATCTCGAACCAGCCTACCTCCAGTGAATCAGTAGTTTAATAAAGCCGTGCTGCTAACAGCAGGTGTTGCTAATGCGTTATCCGCCACCGTTTCTAATTCCACGGTGTAGCGTCAGCTAATAATGCACCTTTGGAACTAATGACTTGAGCCTAATAACGTATTAATAACAACGTTACCCGCTTGTTTTCAACATTTCAACGCCTCGCACGCGATTCGAAGCAGAAGCTTGTCATCTTCCACGGATAAATTTAAAAACAGATGGGCTTAGGGTGAATATTTGTTGCTTCTAGTTTTTTTGCTTTTTATAAAGTTTCTTTTAGCAAAGGCATTATGCAGATTTTTACAGAAATTAAGGCGAAGGGGATTCATCAGTTTAATCTTAATAATTATGATGAGTTTATTTCCTTATTGATTGTAAGCTTCAGTCTTTTGGAAAGCAATATTAAATCGTTCTTGGATTTTTTAAACGAATGATGCTTTTAAACTTCAGTTACTTTTTTAAAAGCTATTCTTGATTAATAGTTGGGATTTTATTGTAGCTTGAATAGCTATATTTTAGAGAAGTGCAGATGAAAATATCTAAATAACTCAGGAGTATCTACGAAATATGCTCTCATAAAATGAATTTTTTAATTTCTTATTACAATAGACGCTTGATATAACGATCGACCATGATAGCGGCCGTTCCATTATAACGACTAGGGCGGAAAGTCCTATGCGTTTTCCTGCTTTAGATATTCTGATTACAGACTTCAACATACTATAAGCTTCACCAGTAGCATCTCTTTTACGCATTGTAAAAAACATTAAGAAATTGCCACATGTGTGGCCGCCTTACATTCGACTCAACATAACAAGCTATGAAAGGTTACATAAATTACCTAATTAATGTAACTATAACATGCTAGTAATAATAATATAATAGTAATATTAACTTAATTATCTAATAATAATAATTTTAAATATTTAATAATAATTTTTAATCTAAATTATCCAATAACATTAAGATAAAATAATAATGTTAACTTACTTAATATGTAAATAATGTACTAAGTTATATGTATTATCTGAATTATCTCATATTTATATTTTTCAAGAGAGAGTCAGACAAAATCCCTACAATACGTTGGGAAAAAAAAGTACTGAAAGCTTTCAGAAAGAAGCAGTTTCTTTATTATAGATTACCGCTTGTGTATTACCATTATTTATTAATTATCATGGTCTTCGCCCTTCACATTCTTCCCATACCGTAAAATTCAGTTCAACAGCAATAGCGCAAAATAATTTTAAAAAAGCATATATTAAGAACTTCCAATACACAGTCTCGCGCGCTGGAAATAAAAATGTTTTTTTTTCCGTACATTGTTGCCAGTGTTCGCTTTGATATCGTTGAGTTTGTTAATCAAAAATTCGCTAAAGTTTTACAAAAATATGAAATAGATAATAAAACATATTCCAAATCCAAATTCCAAATTTGGGCTTCCAGATGCCCATAATCGGTGGAGACGTATAAAATGGTTAGAACGTATAAAATGGACGTAGGTTATACAAAATTTGATGGCTCTAGGTACCGTTGTTTTGTCACAATGCGAGAAACATGCATACTATATGCAGATTCTTCAATATTTAATTTCCTTAAATATAATACAGAGCAATAATATTTGGTGGCATCACTTTGAAAGTGAAATGCCGTTTATAGTGAAGCGCCATAAAATGTCAAAATGAAATAATGAAATGAATAGCTCTTCTGGACTAATAAAAGTGTTAAAAAGCCATTGAAAATATATCAGTATTGAGTTTACTTATAAAAAAATATTTAATTCCATTCTTAAGATGTAAAACATGGTATTAATTTTTTTTTTTTTTTTTTTTTTTTTTTTTTCAAATTTTGATTTGACTTGAGATATCTCTAAAGGAGATTTTTGAAATTCAGGTCGTGTGGAACACAGTTTGACGACGACTAACTAAACGGTAATTAAAGAAGGACGAATAAATCTTCGTTTTGCGTATTCATTTTTGTTGCATTTTATATTCATCAGCCTTTTAAGGGCAAAAATGATGATGGTATTAGCAGTTAGATCTTTTTATCCAATTTTAATTACTCAGTTTTGAAAAAGAAATTTTCTTAATGAACTCACATGGTCTAATCCAACATTTCATATGATATGATGATGAACTTGATGTATTGATAAACTTTCAGGCTACAAGTCGTTTATTGATTCTAAAAGATTCGAAACTTCTCAAAAACTACCTGCTAAACTTGTTACTGGTACATTCATTTAAAAGTTTGAAACATCTGTCATCGCTACTGGACACACACGGGAACTATTCTCTTATTATTGAAAACCGATTTTTGATTAATTGATATCATGCTGTTCAGTTAACTCCCGTACGTTGAGTGACTCTGTCCTTTCGCGTGTCATTGATAATAAACAGCGGCCAAAACGATAAGTCATCAACACACGGGTAAACTTCCAACCGTTTCTCATAAACTCGTTTATTAAAAGAGAGAAAGGGGCGTCGTATTCACCGCCTACTCTATTCAATGTTCATCAAGGAAACAAGTTGTAAGAAAGTTATATGAAAACGGGCGGTACTGAACAAAATTTCCATTAAACACTAAACAGATGACTTCTTAGCTGTTAAATCAAATTAGACATGGAAAGAATAAAAAATTCAATAAAAATCAATTAGGCGTGTGAACAAAACTCCAGCTGGGCTTCCCAAAGCTATTTAGTACACGAAAGTATTCTTTATCGCGGTTAAATAAAAATTTGTGGACTTTCTCTATTACATGAGTTATAACGAACAGAAGAATGAAAAAAGTCTATACCTGTGGTCATCAAGTTCAAATTAATGGACATACGTATAGGTTACTTCCTCGATTTGTAATTTAAGAATCCAAAAATGCATCTGAAAGTTTTATGTCAGGAAGTTCTTTTTTATTTTTACCTACTTTAAGTCATCAGAAACTTGAGAGGTTACTGCGGTTACTCATTTTCATTAATATTCAATGAGATCCATCTTGGCAATTTCAGGGTTGTCTGAACACTCCTTAAATGTGGGGGATGTCTGAATATTTAAAAGTTAATGGATGAATAACCCAGGAGATATTTATATATGCATCTTATATCTGAACTTGACTTTAAGACATGTTACGGAATATATAATAGGTTAAAAAAAGCTAAAGCATGATTTAAACCCAGAAGTGTTTTAATTTAAACCCAGTATGTAAAAAGAAACTGAACTTCAGAAAATTAATCTGCGTTATAGAATAATTTCAGTCTTTCAAGCAATAAAGGTATGCACTTGTTGTTGTTGTCTTGTCCATGTATTTCATGGAAGAATGGCTGCGAGAGTCTCAAGGAGGTTGGAGTTCTACTTCCCCCTGTCCAGTTTTGAGAAAGAGCACCGCAGGGGGTGATCCGAGTGTCTTAAACTCCTCTACCATACCATCAAATCACACAAGAGGACGTTCGGCTCGCCATATATTTAGAGTGTCCCCATACCGCACCGACACTATACATTTAGAAACATCCATGCCTTCTCCGAGATTCGAACCCTAGCCCTTCGGTACTGCAGTAGGCTCCCTAACCATTACACCATCTGGGCTGCAAGCTATACACTGGAAATAAATAATTAGAGTATTTTCTGTGTAATTATCTAAAAATCTGAATTTGTAGAGTTATAAGGTTGTTATTAACTAAATTAACCAGTTATTTATAATTTCAGCTTTTACTGTAACTTTTCCTTCCCATTTCCTCACCAGAAATGTCATTGAGTTTGAAGGTTTTTGAATTGTAAGGTGAGGAGAATGTCTGTCTTTCGAGGAGCGTTGTTACTTAGTTTTGCCAGTTCCGATAGGATTGTAATATTCGGGTTTGTGTTATAGATGTCGTCCTTTAAATTGCACGATGGTTAGAGGTTAAGAGCCAACTTAATTTTATATTACATTCTGTAATCTTTTACTACTAGATTAAGTGTTAAATCTTAAACTGACAGTTACTTTAAGTTATATCGCCACCAGTTGATCCTGTAAGCATGAAAAGTGTGTTTATGTTCTAAGTTCTGTTAAATAAAAAGGTTGTTTTTTAAAAATTTTTCAAGCCTCTGCAGTTGTTTCAGACACAGCGATAGTTCGCTTAACGAATGCTAGGATTTGGAAATAGTTTACACTATCAAAGCAATGTAAAACTCTATAGGGTAGACAAAATAAAACCATATTTCCTATTCGTTAGTTTTTAATTATTGTTCGTTTATAATTATCGCAACTTCACTTTCAAATCGATTTTTAATGTAATAGCATAACCCATAAAAAAGTTTAATTGGGCCTTTCACAGTTTCTTAGTCCAAGGAGGCGTTAGCCGAGAAGGGCTATTAGTTTCGAAACGGTTTTTTGTGTTGATCACTTAAATGCGATGTATCACTTTTCAAATTGTTGCCACCTAATATTATCGCCCTCTATTAACGAAACTAAATAATGAAGAATCTGCATGAATGTATGCATGTTTCACGCTTTGTAAAAAATAACGGCACTTACAGTCATCAAATTTTGAATAACATAGTCCTACACCCGAACATGGACACATGAGAACCCAAATTTGGTTTACTGTCTATTTCATATTTTAAACGAATTTTTTATCAAAAAACTCAGCAGTTTCAAAGTTAGCGGTGGCAACACTGCAGAGGGAAAAACATTATCTCCAACGCTCGAGACTGTCTGTCGGAAATTCTAAAGAGAGGATTTTTTAAATATTTTTATCTCAAGGGGGCGTTAGCCACTTTTCGAGTAGTGAAAAAAACAAAAACAAAAAAAAAAAAAGTTAAGAAATGAAAAAAATATTCTTTTGGCGTAATATAAAATCCGAAAGCTTTCATATTTTATTTTGTTTTTCCCCCCAGAATATACTGAAAGTTCTTTGCATTTATTTGACTGTGCACACATACACAAAAACACATGTGCGTATTTTAAGGAATTTTATAAACTGTGAAACAAGAATGGAAATTACTAAAATTAATTTTTACTAAGTTTTTACTAAAATTTTAACTAAAAAATAAGCAACAATATAAGCAAATAAAGATAAGAAGTTTGATATTATGATTAACTTGGGAGATAAGGAAGTGAAAGGCGAAACTCAAGCGTTAACGTAAAATGTCTAGACTAGCTTTGGTGAGCTTGCGCATAAAAAAAAAAAAAAAAAAAAAAAGTCTTATTAGCCCAAAGGGACTTAGCCCAGATGAGGTATTAATTTCGTTTTGTAATTTTGTGTTGAAAACTTTAAATATCCGTTCACTTTTCAAACTTTTGCCACCAAATACTACAGCCCTGTATTATATTTAAAGAAATTAAATAATGAAGAATGTGCATAGATGAATATCTATTTCTCACATTATGATAAAACGACGGTACCTAGAGCCATCAAATTTTGAATAACGTACGTTTCCACCCGCATATGAGCATCTTGGAAGCCCAAATGGAAGTTGTTTTATTATCTATTTCATATTTTCTAAAACTTTAGCGATTTTTCGATTAACAAACTCAACGGTTTCAAAACGAGCAATTTCAACAATGTAGGGAGAGAAGGACATTTTTATCTCCAGCGCTGAGACTGTGTATCGAAAATTCTAAAGATACGCTCATTTTAAAATTATTTTGCGATATTGCTGTTGAACGGAATTTTATGGTTTAAGTGCAAAGAACATGATATTTAATAAATAAAGATAACCCACAAAAAGTTAAAACAAAACGCCCTTTTGGACGTAATTTAAAATCTGAAACCTTTCAGATTTTTCTTAAAAACTATTTTTACTTTATTCTAATTCTTTATTTGTTTATTTATTATTGAAAAGACGATGAATATTCCGAATATGCAATATATAAAAATCAATGGATAGATTAGAGATAATTTCATTTTCAAGTAGATATAATTTCATTTTATAATTCTATTTTATTAAAAGCAATGAACTAGAATTATAAAATAAAACTGATACGAATGTGTTAAATATTTAATCGAAAGTATAATGTTATCCAAAAGTGAAAGATTAGGTAGACTTAAGATATGAAGCTAATTATAGTGTCAGAATAGACAATTAGAGGATAATGGTTAATAATGTCTTTATTTGAAATGTTAAACTAGATGACGTAACAATATTACAGAATTATAATTTGGCAAATAATAACTACATTTTTAAGTTAATAAAAAATTTAAAGAATTTTTAGCATGCATACATTCATGTCGTATTACTTTGTAGAATTCGAGTTATTTTCAAATGTATTATGGTATATACACAACACATAACATTTAACACACATATACACAAATATACAAGCAATACGCTCAATATACATCCCTAAACGGAAGGAAAAAAAATTCCTGATGAGAGTTTCATAGACGCGTAATTTGTATTCAACTATCTCAATTGGAATTTAGAACTCTACGTACCGTATTGCAGAAAATAATATAATGGAAGTTTTAAATAATTTTTAATGAGTCTGGGTATGTAAATTTTTCTATGCGTAGAAATGAATTAATAATATGTTAGCTAAATCACATGAAGAACACAAGCATAACACAGCCTTAAAATTTCACTGATACAACATAATTTTTCATTCATCTGCTCTTTTCAAGGAATTTATTTATAATTAACATTAAAATTTTTTTGTAAATTTAATGCGAAGCTATAACGTGTTTGCAAAATAAAATCTATTAAGAGCTTACAAACCCTCTTTTGGTCAATATAAAACTTAAATTTTTGTGACTGAAATTTTTATAATTACATTATAGAAATGCGAAAATAACACATCTAGAAATATATCAGCTCGAAATTGAAAGTAATATATTTTCTGTAGAAACTCTATTAAGCATCCATGTTATTATCCTTGCTTACTTTAAAGACTTTGAATAATATTAGAATGAAACTATGCACAAATATAATAGGTGGTTTAATAAGTATTAACTATTTCAGGTTCCATAGAATCTTAAATAAACCTGACGCGTTAGACACTTTTAATGGATTTTAAGAGCCCTGGCTTTATGAAAGCGGAACTGAATGATGAGATACAGCAAAAGCACTGCAGCGTTCTACAAAACAACGAGGCTTATGCTAGAGACATACAGAAGCAGAATGCTTACAATCACAATCACTTTAAGTAATGAAGATCATATTTCAGTAAATGTACACATTTCTATTTCTGCAGTTACGTCTGCTTTCTTAATATTTAACAACTGCTCAACTTTCACGTCTCTTTCGAACACTTCTGGGAATTAAAATTTTCGAGCTTCATTCTAAACTCACAGAATTAATTGCTCAAATATATATATATAAACTAACTAAATAAATAAAAAAAGCAAAAAATCTGAAAGGTTTCAGATTTTAAATTACGTCTAAAGGAGTGCTTTTTTGATGTTTTGTGTGTTACCTTTATTTATTAAATATCATGTTCTACGTACTCAAACTACAAAATTCAGTTCAACAGCAATATCGCAAATTGATTTTAAAATGAGCATATCATTAGAATTTCCGATAAATAGTCTCGCGCGCTGGAGATATTTTTTTTTTCTTACAATGCTGCCATTGCTCGCTTTGAAATCGTTTAATTTTTTAATCAAAAATTCATTGAAATGTTACAAAATTTTAAATCGATAATAAACCAAATTTCAAATTCAAATAGGGCTTTCACAAGCCCATATTCTATGGAAGATTACATTATTCAAATTTTGATGGCTCTAGGTACCGTTGTTTTATCACAATGCGAGAAATATACATACATTTGTGCAAATACTTCATTATTTAGTTTCGTTAAATATAAGACAGGGCGATAATATATGGTGGAAACGATTTGAAAAGTGATACAGCCTTTTAAAGTTTTCGAAGCAAAATGCCAAAACGAAATTACCAGCCCTTTTGACAAATTTCCCATTTGCACTAAAAATAAAAATAATAAAAAAGGAGGCTTCAAATTTTGAATGTTTTATAGAAGATAGGAAAAACCTTGTAATATAACTGATACTGAAATAAAATTTCATTTTTTAATAAAAGAAACCTGAAAGTTTTCAGATTTTAAATTACGCCCAAAAGAGCGTTTTCTTAAAGTTTTTAGTCCAAAGGGGCAACTTGCCCAGAAGAACTATTAATTTCGTTTAGGCATTTTGTGTCGATTCACGATAATCGTTGTTTCAAACTGTTACCACCAAATATTATCACCCTGTATTATATTTAAAGAAGTTAAATAATGAAGAATCTGAGTGAATCTATATATGTTTCTCGCATTGTAATAAAATAACAGTACCTAGAGCCACTAAAATTTGAATAACGTTATCTTCCATAGAATTTGGGCATGTGGAAGCCCTAATTTGAATTTGAAATTTGTTTTATTATCGATTTCAGATTTTATAATACTCCAACGAATTTTTGATTAACAAGCTAAACGATTTCAAAGCGAGAAATGGCAACACTGTACGAAAAAAAAAATTATCCCCAGCACGCCAGACTCTGTATCAGATTCGAACCGCATATTTTCCACTTGCTAAATGAATATTCTAATCACTTACATTACGGATATGGTATTAATATTTGTAAGGAAATGTGGCAATTCCTTAGACTTTCCCCATTTAAAGAGTGACTTGAGGATTAGTACGAGAGTTATTAGCCCCCATTTTTACTTCCTTGTACGAAGTAAAAAGGAAGTATTGTAATCGCGAAAAGTTTCAGGCAACATATTTCAACGAAAATATCCATTTTGACCGCTATCGAATGCAATTTAACGATGTTTTTGCGTGATATCTGTACGTAAGGACAGAATAAAAGACTCTTTTCCTCCAAAAAAATTATAAAACTACTTTATAATGAATTCTGAAGAGAATTTTTCGTGGCGTCTGTACGAACGTATGTACGTACGTATCTCGCATAACTCAAAAACGAGTAGCCTCAGAACGTTGAAATTTTGTATATATAACTGCTATAACATATAGATGTGCACCTCGTATTTTGGTTGCAATCGGCCGCACCAAACGTATATAAATATATATATATCCACTCTGTTACCCGGCTCAGTGATCTCAGTTTCTTTACTCTTATATGTTTGTAAATTGTATATTTTTTACTTTAAAAAATGATTGAATTATGTTGTTTTTATCTTCCGGTTAAGGTTTTTATGCCTTTCGTAATTTTGGAAGCAATATTTGTACAAATATCAACAATTTAAAAGCTGTTTAAGTGCGGTTAAGTTTTAAATAACATGGCGGACATTTGTTTATATTTGAAACAGCAGAATTGTACATTTGTTACCAATCTATAGAGACTAAGCTTCGCAACACAAAAATAACGCCTTCATTTATTATTGCGTATTAAATAATGCTTAATCCTTTATGGAATTTTTTCGAGGAAATAAGTGTTTAAGATTTGCTTCGTAATTTTTAATGCAGATATTTTGAGTTTTTATGTATTTTTGCCTTGTCGCGAAGTGAGAACTGAATTAATTGAATGAGAAATACTGAATCGTCTGTGAAAAACTGTTTCTTTTATGTTTTGTTTTCTTAATTTCTTTCATACATCGTTTTAGCTTTATTATAGCATTTGAATAGAAAATGTGGCAACGATAATTCTTCAAATGATATAAATTTTGTGTATTCAGAGTGTCGTTATAGTAAACAAATATAGTGAATTTTAAAGAGTGCATTTATTCTATTGTGGTTTATGCGCTGTCGACGAAGTAGATTTAATTCAATCCAATCAATTTAAATGAAATTCAAGAAAAAAATGCGTATAATTTAATATTCCGTACAAGGAAGTCATGTGGTGTACACATCAGATTTTTCAGTTCGAGCTTCACTGTAGAGACTAACAGAATATCAGGTCAGGAAAAAAGAAAAATCAACTGCATCTTCGCAGGAATTTGAACCACCGATCTTCCAGCTGCCAGCTGAACATGTTAATCACTTGCACTACAAAGATAACTCTGTAAACACTTAACAAGCTACCAATTAAATAAAAATTAACTGTTAACCTAAAATAACAAATTTCTTTCTTTTATTTTATTGTAAGCGTTTTCAGTATCAGATAGGCCATAATGTTTTTAGCCGTGAAACTTCGCCAACAAACAACAAACAGACAACATGAAACAAATTAAATTGATAATATTTGTCTGTTTCCTAATCGAGAAATATTTAAGGTGAATTAAATTTTGTTCTACTACATACATTTATTGAAAGCATATTGATGCAAATGTGTATAACAAGCTAACAAAGGACTACTGTAACAAAATTTTTATTAGCAGACAGGCATAGATGGGTAGAGCAGTAAAAGATTTAGAAGCAATCATTGGCAGATGGGCAAATGCCTACGGGTACATATATAAGCACCTTCTTTGCCCTTTTAATTTCATTCTTCTACATTTGATAAAAAAAGTTATTAAAAATCTGATATTTTAGTACTTTTGTATTCACTTAGTTTGTTTCAGGTTTTGCACATTTTACACTAATGCGCTATAAGATTTTTTTTATGAACATCTGCTAGTATAAACAAATCCCCTGCGAATATGCGTGCAAGAAGAGCAGAGATGATATACTATTACAGCTGCTTTGAACCTTTCGAAGCGTCATTAGTGAGTTACATTTTTGCTGGCGTGTGAGCCAAAAAACGTTCAACATACTAAACATGATCATATATCTTGGGAAACAGCAGCTGCTTTTATTGCACAAATGAAAGTTTTCTCTTATGTCATAGCTAAGCGATTAGATTTGATAACAAATTACATGGATTACAGAAAGTCACTTAGAGCAAATTCAAAAAGATGACAGCAGGATTCGAATATTGCAATAAATATTTATCGCTTTCTCACAATGTGCAAAAACATATCTGCGCAGTACATTTGTTTACATACAGTTTAGAAAACAGAAAGAAATTATTGAATCGTCGTTCAATAAGTAGCGCATTCAACTATTATTGCGTCACTTGTGAAAATACTGTAGAATGGTCAATCGTCAGTAATAATAGCAGAGAAACCATATTCAATATTGTTGTAACATTAAATGATGTGATACGAGGAAATAATACATTTGTAAAATATGACTTAAGGAACTATAAGTACTAATTAACCAAAGTTTCAAAAATCGACTGTTTCTTTCTAGGCAGAATACTGGGTAGGAGTTTAACAAGTAAACAATCATAAGTTAGTTATACAGTTTTTGTAATCAGCTTTCATTCCTATTACTTCTTTACAACCATATCTTGTATTCGCAAAGGCTGCACATCTATTCAGCTTCAACTGGCCAAGTTCTGAAGAGATACATATCTTCCAGTTGATGACACAAAACTTTACCAACTCATAAAAGAAAGGTAAAATAATTTCTAATGTTTTTCAAAATTATAGGAAAGAAAATGTTTTAATACTTACTATGATAAGGTGTTCCAAGTCTTAAAAATGATGTCTGCAACTCGACAAGCTTTGATATGAAATCGCAAAGAACACAAAGGATCCGTATGCAATATTCTTTATATCATTCATGAAATAAGGTCTGTACTTGCATGGGAAAAGGTTTCCGGATTGAAAACCCATATTTGACTAACTGATTCTCCAAAGCACTGAGAAGGCGTATTTTTGAAATCCGATGAAACGTAAATTGCACACTATCGGAATTCATGAAGATTAAATTTCAATCCGTGCTAAGATACCATCTTTCTTCAATTTTCCCTTATATCCACCCTTTACATATTTATTTATTTATTCATATTTGCCCTCTTGAAGCAAACTGACTTCATCTTCTTTATCAACGATGGTTTCTCAGTATCATAGTTTGCAGTCATCCAGTACTACTGAATCGACACCTAATGCTCTGAGTTGTTATTTGTACATTTTTCCAATCCGGTTTCAGGTCAGTGGGTATAAACAATCCTGCATCTAAGAAAAATCTCTTCGGAAGGGGGGGGTTCACAACGTCATTTTTTTTTCTACATTTGCCTCCCCTCCCATTCGTTACTTCTCCCCCCTCGTTTTCTCTAATAGCAGTGTTACTGAGAACTTGATTCATTTCAATGGTGTGTTGTAACACTAGTAAAAGATCCCGCTTTAGACAGTGTATTACGTGTACTTAATTTTTAATGCTTCATTTCTACAGTTCTTCTCACACTGAAATGTCTTAGGAAACCCAAAACTCCAACATCGATCTCCAATCTTCGCAGCCGATTAGACAACACAGAGACTTAACATACTTAACGAGAGAAGGACACAATTACTGTGGCGTACAGTGCTAATAGTTAACGGTTCTAAGTATTACTGGTTGGGTTTACTTTTAAAACCGGAGGAACTTAAAAGGATAATTTAAACGTTTTCAACTGCTGCATTCATATTGCTTTGCCCTAAATTAAAGAAATCAAGATTATGTATTTATAAAATATATGAGCGAAAGCAAGAAGAACACAACACTTATTATTATCGTTATCACAATAAATCTTAAAATTAAGACACAATAACACGCCGAATAAATACTAATTCAGAAGTCAAACAACAAAAATCAGCGTTATATTTAAAAAATTTTCACAGGACTAGTTTCGATGGTTTTACCGAACCATCATCTTCAGCTGCAAAACCGCAAATGAACAAGATAGGAAATAATGTTTAGATAAGATAAGAAAGCCTGGACAAGAATAAGCAAGTGGCGCCATCTGTTGGCGAAACCAGAACTAAAACATAATTTCTCTAAAAGCCGAAGGCAAATTTGGATTGGAATTAGGATCGTTAACTAGAACAGAAAGATTTTTATGAATGTGAAATGCCTCTAGAAAATCCAGTTCTCCAATGGAAGATGTTTTTTGAATAATTTTGGCAGCAGAAAAATTGAAAGTGTGATTTTCGGACCAACAATGCTGAGCAACAGAAGACTTCTGTGTTTCCTTTTTTCTAACATATGCCTCATGTTCTTTGACGCGAAATTTTAAGGCTCTCTTAGTTTGGCCAATGTAAATTAAACCACACTGGCAAGGAATCCTATAAATACCCCAGGAATTCATATCTGGAATGGGGTCCTTGAGTATAGAAGTTGGAATTTTATTGATGGGAGAGTAAACAATCCGAAAGTTAAATTTCTGCAAAATATGTGCAACTTTATAGCCTAATTGATGGAAAGAAGGGAATGACAACAGAATTTTTATAATCTCCTAAAATAAGAGTGTGGCTTTTAGTGTGTTGAGATGAGAATTTTTTAACTGCTTGATTAATAATGTTGGGTGAAAAGCCCCTGTCAATAGCTATTGCTTTTAAATAATTTAGTTCTTCATCAAGGGCTAGTTTGGAGGAGCAAACTTGAAGAGCACGGAAAACATAGGAATAAAATGAAGCTAACTTTTGTTTAGTCGGATGACATGATTTAAAGTGTGGTGGAAGGCAAACCGATGAAGGTTTACGGTAAACTGTAGTACTGAAGTTGGATATGTTATGTGTGACCAGAATGTCGAGAAACGGAAGAGAATTGCAAGTCTCAAGTTCAAAAGTGAACTGAATAGCAGGATCAATAGAATTCATTGTTGAAAGAACTTTATTCAAATCATCTTTATTACCTTCAAACAGGGTAAATGTATCGTCTACGTAGCGGAACCATGCCGGGAATTTTAAAGTTTCAAACAATTTTGATTCATAATAATGCATGTAGATATCAGCCAGGATGGGACTGAGGGGGCTTCCCATGGCTAATCCCTCAGTTTGCTTGTAATATTTATTTTGGAAAACAAAATGTGTTTGTTTCAAACAGAGTTGAGTGAGAGAAATTAGCTCATCAATTTCGATGCAAGAGAAATGAAATTCGCGAAGTCTGGTTTCTAGACATCTTAATGCACCCTCCACTGGGACATTGGTGAATAATGATTTTACATCAAAAGAAACCATGAGTAAATTACGAGGAGAAATGTTTTTAACCTTTTTTACAAACTCTATTGAATTTTTTATGGTGTAAATGTTATTGTCTAATAGAGTGGAAAATCTAGAAACTAAATATTTAGCTAATGGATACGAGGTAGTACCTAAATTTGATACAATAGGGCGGAAAGAATACCACTTTTATGAATTTTGGGAAGAGCATATAATCTGGCACAATTCGCAACAGATGGGATAAGTGAATGTTTTAAGTTGCTTGAAAAATTGATCCCCAATTTTATTCAAATCAAATCTAATCAAAAACCTTCGAGTCGCGTTTCAAGAATTCTGTTAAATTGCAAACTTGCCTTACTTCGGTCCGTGATAAGGGATACACGTCAACAATTGTCCAAAATTGAACATGAACTCTATAAGCTTCATCTGGAACTCGCTAAAACATATCCAAAATTCACTGCCCTTGAACAAAAGTCTTGGTCTAGAACAGAGAATGCAGTTAACCGTCATAAAAACACCCTTGCAGTTAAATTCGAAAAACTTCTTTTACAGTCTTCCAGTTCAAGTAGTTCAAAAAATCTTCCCAATGTAAACATCAAGCCAATAGTTAATATTTCTAATGTTAGTCTTTCAGAAGAACAAGAGAGAATTCTAAAATATAATTTTAACTTCTCACAAAACTGTAAACCCTCGATTCCAAAGATTTTGGCTCCTATCGAAAAAGCTTTCAAGTTCAGTAAAGTTTCAGATTCACAGAAAGAAATGATTAGGCATCTTATCGCTCATAATGTGAAATTCAATAATAAACCTTTGAAACCAAATCTAACTGCGAGAGAAAGAGCTACAATGCGCGAGATTCATTCTAACCCGGATATTGTCATTTCAAAGGCCGACAAAGGTGGCCAGATAGTCGTCATGGATAAGAACACTTACATCGATGGTGTCACTAAACTCTTAAACGAAGGACCATATAATCCTATCCCTAAAGATCCTTCACCTTCGGACTTATCCAAAATAAAAACTGCGATCAAATCTTCGCAAATCATTTCAAGCAACTTAAAACATTCACTTATCCCATCTGTTGCGAATTGTGCCAGATTATATGCTCTTCCCAAAATTCATAAAAGTGGTATTCCTTTCCGCCCTATTGTATCAAATTTAGGTACTGCCTCGTATCCATTAGCTAAATATTTAGTTTCTAGATTTTCCACTCTATTAGACAATAACATTTACACCATTAAAAATTCAATAGAGTTTGTAAAAAAGGTTAAAAACATTTCTCCTCGTAATTTACTCATGGTTTCTTTTGATGTAAAATCATTATTCACCAATGTCCCAGTGGAGGGTGCATTAAGATGTCTAGAAACCAGACTTCGCGAATTTCATTTCTCTTGCATCGAAATTGATGAGCTAATTTCTCTCACTCAACTCTGTTTGAAACAAACACATTTTGTTTTCCAAAATAAATATTACAAGCAAACTGAGGGATTAGCCATGGGAAGCCCCCTCAGTCCCATCCTGGCTGATATCTACATGCATTATTATGAATCAAAATTGTTTGAAACTTTAAAATTCCCGGCATGGTTCCGCTACGTAGACGATACTTTTACCCTGTTTGAAGGTAATAAAGATGATTTAAATAAAGTTCTTTCAACAATGAATTCTATTGATCCTGCTATTCAATTCACTTTTGAACTTCAGACTTGCAATTCTCTTCCGTTTCTCGACATTCTGGTCACACGTAACACATCCAACTTCAGTACTACAGTTTACCGTAAACCTTCATCGGTTTGCCTTCCACCACACTTTAAATCATGTCATCCGACTAAACAAAAGTTAGCTTCATTTTATTCCTATGTTTTCCGTGCTCTTCAAGTTTGCTCCTCCAAACTAGCCCTTGATGAAGAACTAAATTATTTAAAAGCAATAGCTATTGACAGGGGCTTTTCACCCAACATTATTAATCAAGCAGTTAAAAAATTCTCATCTCAACACACTAAAAGCCACACTCTTATTTTAGGAGATTATAAAAATTCTGTTGTCATTCCCTTCTTTCCATCAATTAGCTATAAAGTTGCACATATTTTGCAGAAGTTTAACTTTCGGGTTGTTTACTCTCCCATCAATAAAATTCCAACTTCTATACTCAAGGACCCCATTCCGGATATGAATTCCTGGGGTATTTATAGGATTCCTTGCCAGTGTGGTTTAATTTACATTGGCCAAACTAGGAGAGCCTTAAAATTTCGCGTCAAAGAACATGAGGCATATGTTAGAAAAAAGGAAACACAGAAGTCTTCTGTTGCTCAGCATTGTTGGTCCGAAAATCACACTTTCAATTTTTCTGCTGCCAAAATTATTCAAAAAACATCTTCCATTGGAGAACTGGATTTTCTAGAGGCATTTCACATTCATAAAAATCTTTCTGTTCTAGTTAACGATCCTAATTCCAATCCAAATTTGCCTTCGGCTTTTAGAGAAATTATGTTTTAGTTCTGGTTTCGCCAACAGATGGCGCCACTTGCTTATTCTTGTCCAGGCTTTCTTATCTTATCTAAACATTATTTCCTATCTTGTTCATTTGCGGTTTTGCAGCTGAAGATGATGGTTCGGTAAAACCATCGAAACTAGTCCTGTGAAAATTTTTTAAATATAACGCTGATTTTTGTTGTTTGACTTCTGAATTAGTAAATCTTAAAATGTTGAAAAATTGTGGAAATACAATTTTAGTTGCTGAATGGTGATTGAAGATAAAGATTACAGAATGCATATTTAATAGCTAACTACAATTTGTTAACTGAATTGCATAAAACTGTTCCTTGAAATTCATTATTAAATATACATATCATTCACGTACATAAAAAAACAGTAATTATATATTTTCTTGCATTAAAACCAAATATTTTTGCTTTTATTATTATTATTTACTTCTTGCCCAAGCTCTTCATTATAACCAAAATGACAAGAAATCCGGTATATTTAGAAAGCTGGTGCATTTGATTTATTTTTGTAACATTTTGTCTTGAGGTATTTACATTTCTTTACATATATCAATTGAGCCAATTAGAATTTTGTATTACTAATCAAGGTTCCCATTTGTTATACTGTTTTCGACATTAAGTGCAAAATTCTGTGCATGTCAGGTAATCTACCCCGAAAATATAGCAATATTATAAATTTAAACAAAATTATTTAAAGAAGAGGGAACACTCGGAAGTTTATAAAAAAATTCTGATCTTATTCCATTTATTTAAAGTTTTACCTGTAGCCTTATAACTCATTCATATGCATGTACGACAAGACCAAAAAAGTACTGAAAAGTATGGAGAATAAAAGTAACGTAACGTCTGGAATATCTTCAACAACGTGTTAATAGAATACGAATTATCCACATATTTCATGCATTCAAAATCGATTTATATTTTCTTTCTTCATATATTAATTTAAACAGCTGAAGTTTATTTGTGAGTAATTAAACTTAACGTTAAGGGAACAAGGCACCCCCACCAAGAACTGGTTGATTTGAATAAAGGTAAATATGTGAGATACATCTGCTAAGAAAGGGAAGCTTCCGCGGAGAATTTTTTGAAACAAAAATGACTATTATTTACGCTATACAATGAAGGGGACCGCAAAAACGCCCATGCAGCTAAGCTTATTTAATAAAGTGCCGTCCTAGGCCAAACTACCAGTCTTCAGCGGTCTGATCCTTTCATACTGCAGGGGTAGTTTAAGCAAGGAACTTGGGTTCATCTGTTTCTTACTACGAATATTATTTGCTATTTTCCTATTGATTTAGGAGTAAAATCTACAAACTCTGCTGGCAGTGGAATTTTCAAACGTAAAATATTTTTTCGTCAATTGATATAATGATTTTTCCCAAAATTTGGAAAAGTGCAGAGCTGCTTTATAACTGTTAATATTTTTAATATTTCTAATTTTTTAATATGTTTTAATTTTTTTACTATTTGACATTGTAAAAATATTTATGTAACGTTTCAATAAACCATCTTGCAAGAACACAAGATTAATTTGCTATCTTTCTTGTAGGTGCTCTGATCTCGCTTTCAGTCGTAGTGATAAGCCTTGTGTTTCTCGTTTATCATTAAGAAAAAAGAGAAAATAAGTAGAATAAATATAGAGACCATCTTATTTTTTCTTTCTTCACGGATACATGCTACTCAAGTATGCTTCATGGATACATGCTGCTCAAATTCATTTATAAATCAGCTGGTTTAGTTTTCAAGTTGGCGGAAACCATTCTAAAGCTTCTGGAAAAAATTAAGGAAATTGAATACTCTTCAGACAATTATGTGGTTCTCTGAAAACACTGGGAAAAAAATCGAGGTTAATGAACAGCAGTGTTAAGTTAACGTAAACAAAGTCAAGAAAACTGAATGAGTGTGGGAAGAAAGAAAAACATATATCGAGTGAGAATAAATTAAATATACGGAAATTCGTATTGTCTCGCTTGTTTTGTTTCAAATATTAGCGAAACCTGATAATATAGACGAATGTTTCACATCTTAATAATACTGATAATGTTTCACATCTTGACCAATCTTTTCAAGATTATAATACTCAAACTGGCAGACAAGTGCAGCGTTTTCTGTATAAAAGAGGCGATAGAAAAAAAACAAACACTTGTTTAGGTACACATAAGCAAGCTTATAAGCCTGCACAATTTAATTTCTAAAGGTGATCGGTATTATTTACACAATATTACTTATATATTTCATTTCAATAAAGTATTAAATAAAAAAGAAATTTAAAAAAATCTGTCATTAAATTTGTTTGCTTCTCTGAGTCTGTTAATTTTGTGAAATAAATTTACTAAATAGTAATTTATTCATCTTAAAAATAAGGAAGTATTGTTTTATTTAGAAATCAGTATTAATCTTTAAACTGAAAAATAAATAACTGCGTCACTTGCTAAAAATGAGTTAAAATAGTATATATTCTTGAATTAATTATGTGCTCAAACATAAATATTCGTGAAACGATACAAGAAAACACAAATTAAAGCATTTATGCTGTAGCAAAAGCCTATTAGAAGTGAATATAATCATTATTACCTTTATTATTCAGCATTTCAAAAGAATAAGAACAAATGGAGAACGATCATGATGAATAAATTAAAAACTTAAATTTAAGATGTTATTTAATTTGGTTTTAGATCCTGTATAAATAAAAATTAATATCATTAGTTTGTTTTGTTGAAAGAGAAATTAATTGTAAATTTAATCAAAATAAAAACTACTTTCGTTGTTTGATTTTCTCGAGAAATTCTCATTTTGCTTTTCAGAAATAAAAATAATTAATTTTTTAATCTAACTTTGTTTTCTTAAATATAATATTATAAGTAAAAAATCAATATCCTTTACTTTTTCTCGGAGTAAATTTGCATTTGGCCAACAGGACAAAAAGGGTTTCTGTTATTCCGATTTTTCAGTTATCCGAGTGGCTTGTAGTCTCAGTTCAAGTATTTGAAAAATGAATATCAGTATTATTTTGAAGCAAAGTAACAATTAGTTTCGTTGTTTGATTTTGTCGAGAAATGTATATTTTACTTCACAGAAAAAAAAAAAAAAAAATCTGAAATGTTTCAGATTTTAAATTACGTCCAAAGGGGCGTTTTTTTAACATTTTGTGTGTTACCTTTCTTTATTAAATATCATGTTCCTCGCACTTAAATCATAAGATCCAGTGCAACAGCAATATCGCAAAATAGTTTTAAAACGAGAATTTCCGATACAGAGACTCACGCGCTGGAGATAAAAATGTTTTTTCTGCACAACGTTGCCATTGCTCGCTTTGAAATCCTTGAGTTTGTTAATCAAAAATTCGTCAAAGTTTTAAAAAATAGGAAATCGATCATAAAACAAATTTCAAATTTCAAATTTGGTCTTCCACATGCTCATATTCGTTGGAGGATTACGTTATTCAAAATTCGATGACTCTATGTACCGTTATTTTATGACAATGTGAGAAATATACATACATTTACGCAGATTTTTCATTATTTAATTTCTTCAAATATAATGCAGGACTCTAACATTTTATGGCAACAGTTTGAAAAGTGAACCGACATTTATCCGTCCGACGCAAAATGCCAAAACGAAACTAATAGTCTTTCGGGATTCAAATCCCTTTGGACTAAAAAATTATTTTTTAATTGAAATTTGTTTTTCTTAAATAAAATATAAGGCAAATTTTTAAATCCTTTACCTTTTCTTATAGTAAATATGTGTTTGGTCTACAGAAAAAAGGAGTTTTTGGTTATTCAGATTTTTTAACTATCCGAATGACTTGTAATCTTAGCCTAAGTATTTGAAAAATTAATATCATCATTTTTCAGTTGAAAGAGAAATTAATTGCGAAATTAAGAAAAATAAAAATTAATTTCGTTGTTTGATTTTCTCGAAGATGTTTATTTTGCTTTGCAGATATAAAACATTTTATTTCTTATTTGAACTTCATTTTCTTAAATAAAATATAATAAGGGAAAAATTAAAATCCTTTACTTTTTGTTGCGGTAAATATGCATTTGGCCTACAGATAAAAGGGGTCTTCCGATATTCCGATTTTTCAACTATACGAATAGCCTGTAGTAGCAGCCATTCATTTATAGTTCAAAGTCTTTTCGTTTAAGATATCGTAATATGAACAGGCTTAAAATTAACACTGTATTTCAAAAACTCCTTTTCGTTTAAGAAACGTTATTGCCGTTAAGAAACGTTAAGAAACGTTTATTAAATATTTATTATATGCTTAACGCCTTATATTCTACTTGATGATCTTGTATGTTTAAAATAATTTTTGCATGAAGTAATAGGTTCATTTAAAGACCTGAAAACCGCATCTTTCCACTTAAAAATTCCTACAACGCGTTAAAAATGAATAGCACACGTAAGCTTCGTCGCCCAGATGGTATATTGGATAGGGAAGCCTGCTACGGTGTCGAAGGGCCCGGGTTCAAATCCCGGAGAAGATATGGATATTTGTAAATGTATATTGTCGGCGCGGCACAGCGGCACTCTAAATATGCGGCGAGCCGAAAGTCCTCTCGTGTGGATTTGATGGAAGGGGAGAGAGGTGGGAGAGCCACCGGGAGCATTTTTCACAAGTGCACATCAGGGTAGCCACTGAGGGAGGAGTTCGAAAATGAGTCAATAAGATTCGATTGCGGTCATTTGGGACACTAAATCTGCGTGCATGTGAGCGTATATGTTGTTTATATTTTAATTTGCATCTTTTCACAGTTATAAATATATTGCGTAATAGTAGAAAATCTCGTAGTGCTTTCGTTTTCTGAGTTTAATGAACCGCTGACATTTTACTTTCGCTATTTTTATCACCCATTAATATTTGGATTGAATTTCACGGCATATTATCGCTCTTTACATCGAGAAAATGACTCAAGCTACAATTAGTCTCGAGTATTACATATTTACTAACACCTGTGGATTAAGAGAATTCAAATGTATATATTTGTTATTGAGCTGAGTATTAATTGAGCTGAGATGGACTGAAATATGAATGAATATAGTGCTTTCTTATTTCAGCGCTTGCATTCTTTTGAATTTTAAAGTGTAAGATTCAGAATACATATTGTGTATGATCTGCTTATATCCATTATTAATACTAAAAGTTTTATGTGAATAAATTAAATATATTCGTTGTGGATAAGATAAATTCATTCTGTTTGATGAGTATTTCTTGTTTAGACAGTGCATTGAAGAGTAACAATTATTAAATGTGAAATTTAATACAATAAATATATACGAAGGCAAATTAGTAATGGTCACTTTCAATAAAATTCTGCATTGGTTATTATTATAGAACATCTTTTGCATATAGACTGCAATAAAATGTGTTGACTTCTATTTACGTATATAATTTGTGTAAATATTTTTCTCATATGCATAGTTTTATCTAAAGATAGCATTTGGGCTCAGATGTTTATCACATATTTCTTTCTTTACATATTTCATCTTATTTATCACTTATTAAGTAATATATCACATGGATATTTTTGAGGAGTATCTAACATGTGTTTTTATTGATTTTAAATTCTTTCAACAAGGTAGTGAAATCCTCACAATTGCTAATATTTGATCTAATTTCGCAATGAAAATTTTCATAAGAAATCGGCAATGCTTTAATTATTTTGCACAGAAATTTGGGTGGCAAAATATTTTCAGACATCTTGGTTAAATCTTTAAGCTCGTGAAAGGTCATGTGGACATGACAGAAATATAAGTGGATGCCCATTGGTCCAACCTAGAAGCCACTCCCTCGGTGGCTACACAGATGTGCACTTGTGAAATATGCCCCCCCGGGGTGTTCTTTCTCACAATTGGGGGGGGAATAGAAGTCCAACCTCTCTTTGGAGTAGGCTCCGGCAAACGTTGTTCCATGTAATATGGGCAAGACAGCAACAACACGTAAGCTTCATATTCTCAGTCGCATCAATGCAAATCATGCTTGAATACCAGAAAATGAGTATTTTCAAAAGTGTTTTAAATGTAAACTTATCAAAAGCAAAAAAAAAAAAAAAAAAAAAAAAAAAAAAAACCTCATCTATTTTTGTTGGAAATAATTTCAAAATATTAAAAAATAAATGCCTTACTTTTTTGATATTCTTGATTCTTCTGCTTATCTGCTCTCATCTGAAACAAATGATAGCTAACTGTAACTGTAGTTTCCTACAGACTCATGCGTTATATTATTTAATAATTAATCTAATGCGTAGATGGAATTTTATTCTCTTACCTTCAAAAATATAATGGCAAAATGAAAGCTCTCAAAAGAACGTGAAAAAAAATGAATAAGATAAAAAAGAAATAGATCTTCCTTTCTTCGTTTCTTACACGCAGTATCGGAGACCTGAAAATAATAAATTAAAAATTATAAAATATGCAAAACTCAATAAGGTTTATTATAATAGCTTTAAAATATACATTTATTTTTACCTTATGTTTTCCTTATAAAGACAGAGTTTGAAATTGTTTTGAATATTTGATTATGTCGGAATATAAAAACTTTATTCTCATAAAAATTTAGCATTATTTTCATGCAATTTTAATCGAACCTTTTAAAATAAACATAGAGCATTTTGGATGTTACACACTTCTGCGAACTTTAGTGTATGAAGAAACAATAACATTCTCAAGTAATGTTTATGAAAGAAACTACAATACCGTCCCAAGTAGTACCCCCAATTCCTATAAGGTAATATAATTGTATACCAAGAGCAACAATGCTTAAGTTATAATTAACTGACGAAAGCTGCACGTAGTGGAGCATTAATCAATTAAACTTTACAGTATATAATATATATACTGTGAAGTTTAATTCATTATTTACTCACAGTAAAAAATTAGTATTGTCAAATTAAAATGATAATAATGTATATTATACTTCGCATAATAATGTACATTACGCTTCGCTAAAGTATTACACTTCGCTTTGTATATTTACAATGTGTTTTATGAAAATATTGTAGACGATAAAGCAATAAAAAATATTTTTTATGTATAAAGATCTAGTGTCATGTACTATTTCAAAATTGACAAAACAATTAAAGTAGTGTTGGGGTTATGTTCAATTCTATAAAAAGATTCCCGTTCAATTCTATAAAAAGATTTTCAGTGTTCACACTGCAAAAGCATTGAGAGTATATCCGTTCCCACAAGGTAATACAAATATGTACCAAGATCTAAAATGTTTAAATTATAATTAGAAATGGCTCGGTTTATTTAAGTATGGCAAAGCGCACTAGGGCTATCTGCCTAAGGGAAGGGATGCCTTCGTGGAGGACTTTCTAAGGGAAACTGGCTCGTATACACGTTACACATGGGGAAAACCACGAAAACGCCCATGCAATCAGCTCGTTCGCGGGATTCGAACCTCGGACCGAATTACCAGTGTTCAGTGACTTTACCGTTTGGCCGCTGGTGGGCCTATAATTAGAAATGAAAGCTGCTCATATTGCAGCTTATTGCTCATTAATCACTAAACTCATTAATCAATATTCATGCTCATTAATCAATTAAACATTACTAATAAACATACATACTGTGAAATTTAATTGATTATTTACTTACAATAATGGTTACTTTTGTCAAATTATGATGATAATAATGATGTGTATTACACTTCGCTTTGTATATTTACACTGTGTTCATGTAATAAAATATGGCTCCGAATTATAAATGTATTTGAGCATATGATCAGGATTGCAGTGGAACTATTTTACTGTACGTCTTCGAATCTTTGAACTAACTTATTTCCTCACATTACTGTTTACCACTTTACCACATTAACCACTTTCTTAACTTAGAGATTTTATCTAAATCGTTTATCACTTAAATTTAAAAAAAAAAAAAAGTTGGCGTACATTTTTTTTTCAATCTTTTCTCAGTTCATTGTACCAATATTCAGTTTTCTTACTAAGATAGCTTGCAATTTTTTTCCCCGTTATTATTAACGCTTTTTGTGTTAACTTTATTTATTGCATAGCACATTCTGAGTAGTATATCATGAATGTATGTATGTTTCTCGCATTGTGAAAAAACAACTTTATCTAAAGTCATCAAATTTTGAATAACGTAGCCCTCCGCTCGAAAATGAGATTTTTTTTTATTATTTAAATATTTATTTATTTATTATTCTCTGCTGCTTTTAAGGTAGGAAGCGAAAGTAGAGTATAAATACTCTATAAACATTTAAAGCATAGATTTATTATTCACATTAACTTGAATAAAGTTTTATTCCAATGCTAGATTTCCCTTAAATAAGAGTGCTTTATGATATTATCATTGGTATCAATGGTCAAATCATTGTTTTCGTTTATTATATTAACGATGCAAAGGAATTGTATTTTGTTTTAAAGTATTTACAAAAACAGTAAAGAAAAACGCGAAGAGAAATTTATACACGAAAATAAATAAAAAAGTAAAAAAGGGGAAATTTTATTAATTCGTTGTTGGCGAAGGTTTCCATTTTCATTTAAATAGTGGCTTCTTTCATCCAAATTTCGGAATGCGTGAAGTGCGAGGATAAGTGATGAGATCGTTTTCTCGAGCTCAAACCATCATCTCATTGAGGGGAAAACTGTTGCTCACGTGACCCGAGATTATCTCTCAATCCTGTGTGATTAATTTCCCGAGACATCGCATCTATTTCTTTTCCGTGAAAAGAGGCAATCGGCAAACAGCGGGATTGCGTTCGTGCCAAAAACAAGAAAATCATAACCGTTTCTAAAAATGCATTCTTAATGGGCTAGGGAATAACCTAATTCACACAAAAACTGCGTCTGCGCAGGAGCAGTTGGAAATATCACAAATGTCAATATAGGAGGCTTAAAACTGAGAGGGAATTTACGAGTGCAAGAAGACGATTTTGCAGGCCATTTTCATATTTAGCAGCTGCATACTATAATTTGTACCTGAAAGAGAAAATATAAATTAATTTTTAGCCCGTTTAATCATTATTAACTATGAGCATTTATTACGCTGGGATTAGTATATTCTTAACTGATAACAACACTTTTCCCAATTTCTTGCACAGAAACAACCAAAATTATAGAAATCTTTCAAATTTATGTTTCGAAGTTTTGATATCATTTCTTTCCCTTCGCTTGACCTTGAAGGAATGCAGTTACATATTATGTGCATATCCTTAAAATTCACATTTTGTAAATTAGTATCTTAAAGAGAGAGTATTTTCTTTCACTTAAAGGAAAACATTCTGCCCGTTAGAAGCGGTATTATGACAAAGCATAGTAAGATTATCTGCTTAAGGCGAGGGATGCCTTTGTCAAAGACTTTCTATGGAAACTGATTCGCATTACACATGGGAGAAACCATCAAAACGTCCATATCATGGAGATAGACAGTAAGGAGGAGAGGCCCTAACCGGTTTTCCCCATACACTACTTTGAAGCACTGGTGATCCCTTCATGGGGGCCAAAACATTCGGTGACTTACCATTAAGATCAATGGGTTTTGACACGATCGGATGTAAATATTTTTCAATTACGTCGTAAATATGCATATAAATGTACATATTTTCTTTTTCTACAGTATTTCAGGGTCCCAAGTATCTGAAAAAGAATACATATTCAAGCAACATTTCATTCTGAATGGAAATAAATGTTATACTTTCACAGAATGGTTTAATATGAATGAAATATTTTCGGTTAAGGATAACAAAAATTAAGGTCAAAGTGTATTGTATTATTAATATTACAATTACGCATTATTTCTCTTCTATTTATAGAGCTTCTTCTTAAAATACTTTCTCAAATATGACATGATTTTTTAGCTTCTGAAGCATCATTTAAATCGAAAAATCCAAGTCAATTTATAATTAATGCTCTGTTCAGTTTATTTCAATTTAGAGGACCTTTTATTTAAATTAATAATTTATTATAATTAATAAATTATTTATTTTATTAAATTTAAGACCTAGTGAAATGCGGAAATAAAAAAAAAGGAATTTAAAAAAAAAAAAAAAAATATTATTTAAAACTTGTAACTGAGTTATTGTAAAATGTAAGGGAAAAATTATTCTAATTATACTTAACAGATTTTGTTTTACCCTTAATTTCAACAATACATATTCTCAAACTCTTCTTTATTAATTTCTTAAGTACGCTCTCATAGAATTTGCTTTTACAATACCTTTTAACAGATTGCGTTCCAGTATGAACAATTCTTGCTCAAATAATTTTATAAAAGCATTTATCAACAGGATTTCAGCATATGTTTACAATTCAATGTTAAGGTTATTATATATTTAGATAATATTTATAATCATAATAAATTTAGATACATTTAATAATTTGATTTCTTCACAGTAACTTCCACAGTTTATGAATGAATAAATCCTGCATTTCAGATACATTTATAAATAATTTAATAAATATTTACGCATTTTGTGTAAAGGCTTTTGGCAAGCAGCATAAATACCCATACATATTTCATATTTTCGGTATGTGTAAATCTTTAATTTCTGTGCCTTCCCTATGCATTTAAAAATTAATCAAAACAGGACTTTGCGTTGAATCACTATAAAAGTCTGAATCACTTTTCAAATTGTATGCATGTTTTTCGCATTGTGAAAAAAACAACGGTAGCTAGAGAGCCACCAAATTTTAAATAACGTAGTCTTATTCACTCGAATATGGACACTTGGAAGCCCGAATTCTTAATTTCGAATTTGTTTTATTGTGTATTTCATATTTTGTAAAACTTTAACGAATTTTTGAATAACAAACTCAACGATTTCAACTCGAGAAATGGCAACACTGTACGAAAAGAAAACAAAAAACATTTTTATCTCCATTGCGCGACACTGTCCATAGGAAATTCGACAGCTATGCTGTTTTTAATTATTTTTGGCCCAAAGAGACATTAGCCCAAATGCTCTCGAAACGCGTATGTATGTGCCATTGGAAAAAACTTTCCTTTAACATAATATAAAATCTGAAAACTTTATATTATGAGAAATACTACTCGCTTTCAGAGGTCGTCCTGAGTGATTTTCCTGCATTTTAGTTACTTTATTTGATTATTTATTCTGACTACTGCTTTTTGTTTGGCATACTTAAATGTAGCGAGAACGAAATGAATCAGGTAACGAAAAAGAAAGCGATGAGATTTAACCACATGGAGGTGTATGGGTGTCCACATTAGCTTGAGATTAAATTCTGGAAGAAAATATTAAGATAGTAACTCACAATATTACAGCAGCGAATAGAAGCCAAATATGGTAGCCCATTCCCCAAGATACCATCCAGGTTCTCCAAGTTTGTTTAAAATATGAGACGTATCACCAGGAGGAAATATCTTTTCTCACCTTTATGATACCAAAGACAACTGTATATGGGGTGTGGGGAGATTTAAAAAAAGATGAGAACAGGATTACTTCCTGTGTAGTAAACAATCCGAAACCACGCGATGTGCATCCTACTTTATAATCGAATGTTGGTAAGTTGTGTCGGTGTCACTTTTTCCCTCCCGTCCCCCTCTTGCTGGAAAAAAATTGCGAGAGTTGGGTCTTTTGTGTTGCTTCGAGTGTCATTGAAAGGTTGGGGGAAAGGGGGTTTTGCTAATGCTAAGGAACAACACGTACACAGGCAGTGCATTAAATCGCAGTGTTTCCCTTGCACTGCCTCGTTACTCTTCGGGCAAACTGATTGATAAGGGCAAGTTTTAATTTCCGAAGTGAGTATAGGGCAATTCATCTCTTGCGCTCTATCGAAGCGGGCACTTCTTTATAACGGATTCTCTAAATGCACAAGTCCCCTCCTTTTTACCTTCCCCCCATTTCGGTCCTCTTTTTTATCCCACCCCCTTTTCTTCGAAAGTAAATCCCTCAGTTGGGATCCGACAATGAGAGGAATTTTAAGGCACGTCTCGTAATCCAGAGACACCTGAGGATCGACGATGGAGTTTTTTTTTCCCCTCCCGATTTTTATTTATTTATTTATTCACTCGTTTCTGTTACCCCGCCGTCTAGGTTGAAGCACAAGGGAAAGAGAAAATTGAACGGCGGTTTTCCATCAAATCTGGATTGGAACTCGGTTACCGTAACGAGGATAGGAAAATTAGGGATGCTCTAAAAATTGCTTCGAGAAATACAGAACTAAGAAATTGCGAAAAGAAGACTAATTTGGGAATCTGCATTAATGATAAGCAATTACTGCTAAATTTCAATATACAGATCAAATATGCATATTCGTCTACAAATTTGAATTTTGACTACGCTAAGAAGCCCCCTTTTTTAAAAAATTGCGGATCGCTACTAAGGACAGAAGTGGTGGTCACTTTATTTTGGAGAAACCTAATAGGTGGGCCACTTTTACCTCCTATGATGCCCTTGAAGGAATAGACGGTTACAACCATGCCTTCTCCGGATTCGAACACGGCCTCTTTGGTTTTGCAGTCGGCTCATCTAACTACTATACCGTCTGGGTGACTGCTATAAATAAACAAATTCACACATCATATTATTAAGAAAATATAAATTCAGACACTGATTTCATTGCCGAAGAAATAACCTTTCGAGTCAAAGACTCATTAGGATTTTTGAAGAAGGAGACATAAGAAATCAGTTTCGTCTTCGGACCACGGACTTTCCAATTGCTACCTAGTCGTATTGCCAACTTACACTACGATAGCACATAACGGGGAATGCAACAATTCCTTACAAATATACTTTTCAGATTATAGAATATAAAATATTCAATACAGAAATGTCCTTTACGTATTTTAAACAGAAACATTATTTTCTGAATTATACAAAGATAGTTATTTTAGTCTGATAAATAAGAATAACTTTTTAATATTATAAATAGAAATATTTTTTCGTTATAAAGCGAGGAATATCGTTTACAGTTTAAGACAAAACTTATGTCACATAATATTGCAAGTAATAAATAAATGAAAAATTAGCTGTTATGAGTTTAATTTAATTTTTGCACGGGGACGGCTGCTGTTTTTCAATTTCACTGTGATTACTACAATTCCTTAATTTTATTTTCGAGAAATAGGGCTTTGATAAACCGTTATGTAAAACACAACTTTACTGACAAGAATTGGAATTTCAGCAGTAAGAATTTCTGCTGCCCTGTATATACATTCAGCAAAATTAATACAGAGTGAAAGTCATGTATTCTTATCAAAACTGTTATCTCTCTCAAGGATTAAAAAAATCTTAAAATCATGAAAATGTTTTCATTTACCTCGTTAATGTAAATGATTAATATTTTCGCTTTACGCGGAGTCTATGGCCTAATGCGAAGTCCAGACGGTATAGTAGTTAAGGGAGCCGACTGCAATACCGAAAGGTCCGGGTTCGAATCCCGGAGAATGGATGTAAAAAAACTGTATTAATATCAAATGTCATCCACTACAAGTTTAAAAAAATGTATTTGAATTTGAGTGGATGAATAAAAAAGTATTTTATTAACGACAGAAAATTAATTAATAATTTTAATAACCAGTAATTTTATGTTACGAATCTTTTGCCATTTCTCCATTTTCGTTTTCCCGTCACAATATAAATGAGTTAATGCGCATTTAAAGTGAGATTTTGAGATTGTTAAGTTAGAGCCTGTTCTGCATCTTGAAGGCCACGTTACTAGGTTTCCTCTTCTAAAATAAGCTTTCTTGTCTTCGGCCTTGCATTATACTTGCTGACAGTTAAATTCATGTCGGTAAAGTCTGAGCCAACTTCGCGTTAAATTGCTCTTTGTAACTTTTGACTATTAGTTATTGAGTTCTTGCCATAAATGCTGGCCGTTGTGTAAGCACCAGGTGTGCCTCTGTTTATCTTATTAAGCTGTAAATGAAGTATTTTGAATGGAATATTTCTGTTATATACTTTCAGACATAGCGATACGTCTCTTAACATGTGTCAAAAGGGTAGTTACAATTTTCAGTAGTAAGAGATTTAAAACATAAAATAAATAAAAAAGGTATTTTTTTTTTTTTTTTTTTTTTTTTTTATTTCTCGGAAAATTAAATAAAGCAACCATAACACGATACAAATATTGCATCTTATATCTAATAATACAGCGCAAATAATTAATTGTCCTCTAACATTAGATAAAACGGCATCCATAAAACAGAAAATCAGAAAAAAAAGAAGAGTTGTAAATTACGGTCATACACTAAAAGACTTAAATAAGCCTGCAGTGTTTTGTTTTGAATTATTTACTTTTTATTCGTAATTTTACTATATTGATAGCTAGATAGATAGATAGATGGGTGGGATAGATGGATGGATAGGCAGATAGATGGCTGGACGGATAGGCAGAAATATGAACAGATATATAAATAGACAGACAGACAGATAGATTAGCTAGAAATTTAGAAAGAAATACAAAGCCAATAATTAAATAATATAAATTTCTTATAAAATCAAATAACTGAGATTATACAACTTTTGATATCAAATATGAAAATCTGAAGGAGTTGACAAAGTTCAGTCTTAGTTTTGTGTTGCTTTCAAACACAAAAGCTTCTTAAATTTCGAGATAAAAAATACTGCTCTCATACGAAAGAAAAGCACTGAAACTTTACTTTTTATATTAATACCAAGGAGCTATTTTCCCGAATATTAATTTTGCTCGCAATCGAATCGGACCGCGGGCTAGCAGAGCGACCTGCGTCCACCAATCGGAATCCGAAGTACAAACCCCCAACAGGCGAAGTGCGAATACCAGTGTTGTATCCCAGAGGGGGCCAGGCGACCCCAGCTGAGTCACGAGGCTGCTTCTCCGCCAATCAAGGAGAGGTTCAAGTAAAAGATAGGATACTCTATCAATCAAGATCCGCTGCAGAAAGAATTTAATTACACACATGAATAAGTCCGCGCGAATAAACAGGGAGGAGGGGAAAAAAAGAATGCAAAGCACAATTTCGTGCTCTGTCATTTCTTGAGTCCCCCGAGACAGGTCCTAACAAAATGTCCTGGAATCCAGTGGACTGCATACTCCAGGGAATAAGCAGTTTAGTCAGTCTAAATTTGCATCGTATTCCTGCCAGATAAAAAAGAGTGACTTATTCTGTGCAGATAGGGTAGAGAACGAAAAAAATATTCGCATAGATTTATGATCTAACCACGATAAATATATATTAGTAGTAAAACTGTTCCAATGAGCAGAGACACTTTTGATAATTTATTTCGTTATATACACAGGTGCTAGTTATCATTTATGTCGACAGCCCTGTCCATAGGACTCAAAAATTTTGGGTTCTCATGCAAGTTATATCGAAATTCTTATAATCATGTTTTAAACTGGTGATAATGATGAAGATGTGAATAGTTTACGATGTTTTCCTTGTAGAACAGCACGCGCCAAACAGTTTTGTACAGAAAGATATAAGAAACTGCCTACGTTTACTGTCGGTCACCTTTCAATTAAATGTGCTGTTCTTATCTGTTTTTACAGTCCCCCCCCCCCTTTATTAATAATTTTTAAGTGTATTATTGTATTTTGCTCACTGTATATTGAAATTCCTAACTTAAAAAGTATATTTCTTAGATTTAGAAAAAAATTACAACAGAACAGGATAAGAAAAAACGAGCGGGACACCAGAAATTTCATCGTTGGCTGCATAGGTATAGTTCCAGTGCACTAATTCTACAGTTCCGTCGTAGTTTAAATACAGTATACCACGCGGAACGGATATCCCCTCTTCCTCTACCACCAAACCGCTCGAGAGAATTTTCGGCTCTGCAGTATTTTAAATACTTCCATACCGCACAAACAAACTTTTCTACTTTCAAACCACATACAAATAATTACCACACACCAATTACTATTACCCCTGCAAACCTATCCGAGATTCCACATATCCATGTTTCGAACCCCAGCCGGCCCGTATAGTAGTAGTATCACTAACCACAATATCTGTCAGTGTGGCAGAATTTTACCATAATTGGAACGAGCTGATAAATAATATTTTCTCGCTGGAATTATTACGACCCTGCACAGATCTTTTTTCGAGAATATTGCTTAGCGTATGTTGTCTTCTAACAGATAAGAATTGCCAGCCGGAATTAGTGACGCTGATTGTTGTACCGATGGGCGCAGGTTCGAATCCCGAAGAAGACATGGACGTTATAAACTTTATCTGTACGGCAGGGAGACATTCAAGAAGTCTCTCGAGAAGTTCTTGGTAGGAGAACCTTCGGACCGCCTCCGAGTTGTTTTCCCTCAATTTTCCCCCTTCTCTACGGGAACGCGCTGGTGCCGGCCTATCTTCAATCCGTAATTGTAATAGGAAAAAGTCCGTGTTTCTAAATTTTTTTCGCTGCGGCTCATCCCCATTCCTTTAAATACAAAATTCATTACACAATCCATGCTTTAAATATATATCAGAAGGCTTCTTTTTTATTAACATCTGATCAGTACACTCAAAGAATGTAATAACTTCAGTTTTAGAAAAGTTTTTTATTCTTATATGTTGGTAAATTGTGCATTTTTTGCTTTAGAAGTGATTTAATTACGTACCTCTTATATTACGGTTAAGATTTTTATGCCTTTAGTTAATCTGCATGCAATTGTTGCAGAATTATCAACTCGCCACAAAAAAATTTAAGTGGCGAGTTAAGCCTAACGAACCTCCATTGGTTAACATTTGAAACTCGGGAGAACAGTGAATTGAGTCAGTTTTTGCACTTTCAACATCTTTTCGCCGACTGGGACCAATTGGGCCGATTGGGACCGATTGGGGCTGAACGACGTCGTAGTTCGGATCCGTTAAGTCATCGAATTCTAAGCCTAAAGTCGTTCATTACGACAGGCTACTTCCTTACTATAGCCATAGATTGTTAGTGTATATAATGTAAATAATATTTGTTTTAAAATTTGTAAATATGTGCACTCATTTATTGATTTAGTATTTGATTTGTTTTAAGTTATTTATTACAATTATTGTTTATGTTGGTTTTATTGCATTGTAATGTTTATTATTGCATTCATTATGCTTTAGTTGTAAGTATGGCTTCCTTTCCAGGGATTGTACTGCCCAGGACGTGCAGTCCTTGGGAAGGGGGCAGTGTTACGAATTTTGCATTCAGATAGCTAATTTTAGAAGAATTATAATTAAAACTGTTGTGTTTCCCCATGCAATGGAGCGCGAGACAAATTTTAAGAGAAAGCTATATCGGAAAAGTAAAAATACAAGAGCATGTTCATTTAACATTTAATAAATTGGTATCTCTGTAAGTTGTATTGAAACTGAATAAATGTAATTGACGACTATGTTAGCTATAACCGTAATTCCATCCTCTTATTGATCTCGAGAAGCAGAAAATGCTAGAACTATCTCCCTCGGCCGGTTGAAAACTATTTAAAGCCGGAGACAGACATCTCAGCTCAATTGTTTTGTTAGTTGCGTAGTTACTATTACTGCGATTTGTTTAGTTCCGCAGGAACTGTGATATCTGAATTAGCTTTCTCCTTAAATGCACTGTGCATTGCGTTCTATTTGATGTTTTTAGTAGTCTGAAGTATAACTAATTATTATTACTGCGTAATATTGTGAAAACTTGTGCGGATATCTCTTAGAGAAATTCCAGAATTCTGTTATATTTCTTTTGATAAAAATAAAATTTATTAACTTTCCATCGGACTTGTGAATTTAATCTATTGCGAACACGTACGCACACAACAGTAGTTTCCTATACATAACCAATTATCTTGCTGAATGGATTTTATAATACATTGAAAATACAGATGACAGATGTACTTTTTCAGCCTGTTTCTGTCATACTCAGAAAGGTTGGCTAAGAAATAATTATTCTAACATAATGCGAATAATTTTATGTTTATAGAAAAAGACTAATACTATGCATTGTCTATGTTTAGCACTTACAGAAATTTTATTTTATGCAAATAGTTGGGAAATCAAAATGCTTAACAATTTCAGAATAAATTTTATTAACTAATTAAAAAAGGAAGCTTTAATTGAATTATAAAAGCCTAATTCACTGAGCCGGTGTTAAAATACAATATATATGTCTATATATATAAGGAATTTGTTCAGCATACTGATAGTTTCCATGTAGAACACAATTTAAAAAAAAAAAAAAAAAAAAAAATGGGGAAAAAAAAAAAGAAAGAAAAATCTGAAAAGATTCAGATTTTTAACGTTGTACCAGAAGATTTTTGAAGGGTTTTTATGCTTTTGCTGAGCATTGCAGCTAATCAATATGCTCTTGGACTTACTCCTTCTAACACAACATTTCATCTTTTTAGCTATATTATTAAGCATTCCTTTCTTCACGCTTACGCCACATAAAATGCAAGTAAAATCGCAAAATATTTAAAAACAGTACATCTTTATAATTTCTGATATAGTTTTAGGAGTTGCCAAACATCTTTTAAATTCGCTATAGTATTTCTTTGAAAAGTAGTCGCTCGAGTAGCCAAGTGCCTAAAAGAATTATCACAAAAAAGAAAAAGTATATAATGATTTTAATGATCTTAACTAAAGCGTCATTTCATAAAAACATTTAAAATTTCTAATTAGACATCTCATGATTTAAAGGCATTTTTATTTAAATCAATTGGATTGAAAAGTAGCAAAATAATATTTTAAGACCTGCGTTTGTTGTTTTTCAATGACTTGGTTTGCTACTCCAGTAACAGAAAGATTAAAATTTGAAAGTTAAATATATTAATCTTTACTGAATGGCCAAAAGCTGGTGCGTGGAAATAATTAGTATTCTATTTGAGGCAGTGGCAACACATTGCTGTCAAATATCCGAATAAATGGATTAAAATTGAAAAACAAATATCTTACATTTAGCTGAATGGCAACAGTCTGGCACCCTGGAGATAAACATGTTTTATTTCAAAAGTGTTGCCACTTCTCACTTTCTAATTAATAAGTTTGTGAAACAAAAATTCGCTAAACTTGTGTAGAGTGTGAAATAAATCAAAAACAAATTCGAAATTCAAAATTCCGGCTTTGAGATACCCATATTCGTCTATACCACTCATATTAAAAATTCGGTGCCGTCATTTTCCACACAGTGCGAGAAATATACGTACATGCAGATTCTTTATTATTTAAATAATGCATTGAGATAATATTTGTTGGTAACAATTTGAAAAATAATTCGGATACAAAAGCGATGCAGACAAAAAGCGAGTTTCGAGGCTTTAGCATCTCGAATATAGTGCTATAAAATATAGTGCGACTATAGTGCGACTATAGTGCTAATAAAGTAAAACTTATGAAACCTGGACAGCTCAGTGTTACTATTGAGTACATAGGAATCTTGCAAGTTTCCCTACTTTTAGAAGGTCCAGCAGTAAACCTGTCACTTCTTTTGAATACTGTACTACTTACTTACGAATACTATTTTTGAAACTTCTTTTAAGTTCGTAGAATTAAGCTGAACGGAATTAAAATAGTGCATACAATTTATTTAGATTTATGCAAGCAGGTATGTGTATGCTGTACCCTATGCGACGTTATTGATAAAATTCTTTTTTCGCTAAAAATATCTGATTTCAAATCTTCGTCTTCATTTTTTTTTTAATAAAACTGTAGAAATAAATTTCCCAGCCTTGTGAAAACATCTTGTAGTCTGTTTTAGCTTTCTAAATTCCTTTAAAGCCTTTCTTCTTGATTTTAAAGACTAGAATTTTTATATCAGTTACTCATCTGTCAATATTTGTAGTTTTCAAATCCTCAATTTCTTGAAGCCTTGTATCATTAGTTCCTGTGCAATTTATTTTTCGATAAGAGCGCAGAACTAAAATATTTTTTTGAAACATAACTATAAATGTCATCAATCATGTCCTGAAGCATACGGATGTCGTCTAGTATACTACCAGTTTTATTTCCTCTGCCATAAGCCAAGTAAAATGGAAGTACCTACCGAATAAAGAATCACAGTGTTTAAAACATTTCTTCTTTAAGTATTCTCATCCTTTTTTTATTTCACTTCCTTTCGGCTGGAGTCTGGTTAATTCTAATATTCTTCAAGCACGCTGGTATCTCATTCTATCCAGTTACCTATGGTTTCTTTTCAGCTCCATCTGTAATTTTGGCTTGAAGGAAAGCTACTGCAGTAGATAGAAAACACGGGTTCACCCACACGCGTTTATTTTTCGTCATCTTAGTTCTTTTACTAAATTTCCTACAGAATTTCTAATTTCTTTCACGTGTTTAACAATATCTTCCTTACATTACCGAATATTTTTTAAAAAAACTTAAGTCTATAACTGCTAATTGCTTTTCTTACGTTCATGATTTCCCTTCTGTGTTTATATTTCTTAATTCTAGCTTAACTTATTTATTATAATGCTTTTATTTCTGTCTCATCACTCGTAATTCCAAAATTTTATCCCTTTTTATTCATTTTAACGATATGGATTGTTTTCATTTACTCCATATTCAAATATGCACAACTACATGTTATAGCAGTCCCATATACAAAATTTCAACGTTCTATGACTTCTAATTCTCGAGTTAAATACCTTAACTGGAACATAAAAGCCATATAATTCATACACTTTTAAAGCAAAAAATTCACAATTTACCAATATGTAAGAATAAAATTCTAAGCTCACTAAGCCATGTAACAGAGTTTGAATATGTATATATATGTGTATATATTTATATCCGATGTGTGCAGGCGAAAGGAGGATCTAAACTACATGTTATAGCAGTCCGTATACAAAATTTCAACGTTCTACGACTTCTCGTTCTTGAGTTATGCGAGATGCATATATACGTACGTACGGACGTCAAGAAAAAAAATCTCTCCTGAATCCATTTATAATCTATTTTACAATCATTTTTGGCAAAAACAGTGCTTTTTTTTTGTCCGTACGTATGGACGTGACTCAAAAACATCCTTGAAGTGGTTTCGAGAGCGGTTGAAATGGATATTTATTTGAAATATGATACCCGAAATGTTTCGCTATTACAATACTCCCTTTACTCTGTACAAGGAAGTAATAAGCAGCAATATAAAACCAAGAAAAGGAAAAGCTAAAGCGCTAATTTTTTTTTTTTGGGGGGGGGGGTAAATTCCTCTAGCATTCACCAAAAATATTACCATTCTTGGTTTTTCATGCAAACAAAGGCCCACCAGCGGCCGAGCGGTAAAGTCGCTGAACACTGGTAGTTCGGTCCGAGGTTCGAATCCCGCGAACGGGCTGGCTGCATTGGTGTTTTCGTGGTTTCCCCCATGTGTAACGTGTATACAAGCCAGTTTCTCTTAGAAAATCCTCCACGAAGGCATCTCTCCCCTTAGGCAGATAGCCCTCGAGGCTTTGCCGTAATTAAATAACCTACCTACATGCAAACAAAGACAAAGGCAGGAGCAACAGCGAAAAGGCGTCCCTACCTATAGGCAAAGAGCCATCGAGTTGCTTTGCCTTAATTAATTAACTTAACCTAACCTGAAATAGCAGTAAGTAGATAGAAAACACGGGTTCACCCACACGCGGTGTGCGGTGTGGGCGTGGCCAATGACGTCACACAGAGGGCGGGACCAAAGGCAACGTCATCACACTAAGAGGCGTGGTCACGAGTGGAGTTGAGGTGTTGGTAGACTGCTGATTGAGTTGTAGACCTCCTGCTTTTCATTTAAAGTTAGTTTTTTAAAAATTGGCAACGGGAAATATTTTCTGCATCTTAATTTTGATGATATAGTGATGCTGCCCTCTCTTGACTAAAAAGTGAATTATATGTTTTAGAAATATATTTTATAAGTCTGGTGTTAAAATTATTCAATGCGCGACTCTGAAAACAATGTAAAAGAAACAAATATAAAAAAGACTTTCCTTTAATGATAGTTCATCATGTCATGAAAATGAAATTACAAGATAATTTGTTTTTATTACTCAATTTTATTCTGATACTTTTATCCTTTCTAGTTTTAAATGAAACTTTAACTTATTTCTTAGGTTTTCTGTTCATAATAACATATTCATTTACTGTCATATTTTTTAATACTTAACACGTTTCTAATTTGTAATATTTTATTTAATTTCCACATACTATTTTTTTTTTCATACCTTTCATAAATTTCAGCATACCCTGATTTTTAACTTATATGTTATATTTCACAAACGTTCCCGCACATGCTGTTTATTTGTTACATTACTTAATTTTAGATGCAATTTAACACTTTTTTTAACGTTATAATGTTCAATATATTCTGAATTTTAACTTCATTTACTTTTTTTAAACCACTCTAGTATTCTATACACACTTTAACTTAGTGGTATGAAATTCTATTTAAAAAGAAACGTTTATTTTTCGTCATCTTAGTTCTTTTACTAAATTTCCTACAGAATTTCTAATTTCTTTCACGTGTTTAACAATATCTTCCTTACATTACCGAATATTTTTTAAAAAAACTTAAGTCTATAACTGCTAATTGCTTTTCTTACGTTCATGATTTCCCTTCTGTGTTTATATTTCTTAATTCTAGCTTAACTTATTTATTATAATGCTTTTATTTCTGTCTCATCACTCGTAATTCCAAAATTTTATCCCTTTTTATTCATTTTAACGATATGGATTGTTTTCATTTACTCCATATTCAAATATTTCCTTACAATTTTTATAATACTTGTTTTATTCCTCGATCATAATAGATCATCTACAGGTTTTACTCAGAAATTTCCATTCACAACTTTACAGTTTAATACCATTTATATCTAATTGTATTTCTTTCTCATATAGTTTTATGGTTTTCAAAGTTTCTAACATCATATTTAGTTTTAAATCCCGATTACCTTTAAGTGTGTTGATAATTTTCATTTCTAATTTTACAACTACGTTCAGTGTTTCATCCACACATACCAAAATATTTCTTACATTTTCTGATATTTAGTCTATGTCATATTTCAGTACTTCAAATGAATTTACACTGCTCACATTATTATTTTTTCATGTTTTAGAGACACTAACTATACTAATTTTACTATTTTTCCTGCACTAATTGCATCTATGTCAGCACTCATGCTAAACTAGCAATTGTTTAGCATCACATGCATAAAGAAATTCTTAAAACCAACTTTTTCAATATCGTACTCAAATTACTGTTTTCCAGATGGGAATTACCAGTATTCTTTGGTTTTACTCTGTTACATCTTTTTAAATTTTAACATCTTACTTTTAATTCTAACATACATCTTTTAAACAGTTTTTTCTTTTAATGATAGCCTTACCTTATTTGTTCAAATTAATTCTTTCATTCACCTTCTTTACTACCTTTCAGTACCTTCATAATTCACTATGCAGACGCAATGTCTTTCACTGACATTCTGTTTAATAATACCACAAGTTTCCTTAATTGACAAAAAGCGAATTATTTCTCATTTCAAAATAGAACTGCTATATTTTTGCACAAACATTACCTTTATCCATTCAAGCCACCCCTTAACCTGTAACTGACGTAGCGATAGGAAAGGAGATTCTTATCATATGCTCTTTCGACATTTGAGGTTTCTAGAACTTCTTTGACAAGTATATCAATACCATCAGAAAATATACTTAACACTTTTACCCAGTTTAAAGGCAACATACTGTTATAAGAATGGTTTTAGTTAAATTTATAACTCAAATAAACGCATTTTGTGCTAAATAGGCATAAACATTTAGATTCAGAATATTTCTTTTTAATCCGATGTAAGACTTGAATTTCATTCATGATACGGATTGTCTCTTGATTTTCTTTTTGTTTACCTTACACTAATAGAAAATTTTTATTTTACAAGTTCAGCTTTTAATGAAATAGAAATAAAAACTACGATACACCTGCTGTTTTTAAGAAAAGGAACTTTGATATATTTCTGGAAATGTAAATGCTTTTAGAGTTTTCTTTCAATAACGTTGATTTTCATTACTTTACTAACTTCAATAATTCTCTTATTAGCTAATATGAATGAAAGAAGATTGTCAAAAATGTGACACAGTATAATTCTTACGAACATATGTACCTTTACCAGCATACAGATATTACCGATTGAAATGAAGAAAGATACAGATATTTTACTCCAATCTACATTAAATTTAAAAAAAAAAAATATTTAAACTTTCATACATTCCAAAGAATAAACGAAAACTCAATAGATATTGTTATGTTTGTATATATGAGATAAAAGTTTTATGAATGGTATCTAAAGTAATGCTTAGAACTTCATAAAAGCGGACATTCACTATGTTAATACACATATCATCAATTATTTACATAATTCAATGTAATATTAATCATTACATGTAATATATACATATGTATTTAAAGTTTAATTGTCCTACGACTGAATAATTAAATATTGAGAAAAAGAGGTTCCTTTCTTGCACTATTTAATTCACATGGAACAAATTTTCCCATCAACCACATTGAACCGCGTTTATTAAATTCGCCAAAGCTCTTTTATTTCTGCATTTTCACACTCACGACACATTTTAAATGAAACTATTGATTACCATTTCAAACACCGATATCATAACTCAGTGTAAAACTAAATCATAACTCATTTTTTCCCTACTAACTACAATTTTATATGTTCAAGAAGTACATCTAAGACATGATCATTTTCTATGTTCTAGCAAATCGATTCAATTGCGAACATACTATTTTAACAACATTAAGACTTGCGAACATTAAGACTTGCGATTTTAGAAGACTTGCATGTATTAACGATGTCAACGTTTCTTCGTTTTTGTAAGATTCGCATCAAATCATGTCGCATTCGAATGTGGTGTAAGAGATCACTTTTTCTTTTAAACACTTGTAAACAATGGATGCAATTTATAAGAAGAGAAGTATCATGCTGTTTCAAAACATCATCAGCAGCATATTTCTGTTTCTTTTGACACCGGCAACATTTAAAAAAAAAAGTTTCGTGAGATATTCTTCAAATTCTGTTTTACTTGAAAAAATGTCCGAACTTTCAATACGATGTAAAGTTTCATATTGTTTTAAACTCTTATGCTCACTAAATATTTTTTATCACGATTTACTCTTAAAAGTAACTTTATAAGTTTTCATATCCTTTTTACATGAAAAGAACTTGTGATTATTCACTACAAAATTCTAAGACGAGAAGCTTCGCGACTTTTCAAACTACAAACTTAAATTTCTTAGGACATACACTACATCTGATGTTTCTTTCATGAGATTTCAAATATCTCTTCAGATTACTCGTATTCAAGAAACCTTACAAATATATCACATAAGTTCAGCGAATAATCGCTTCATAAACTCTTAAATTTTCAACACGAGTGAATCACTTGAAGCATATACTGCACTGTAAACATACAATACTTAAAAAAATTGTTATAAAAAATAAAAATACATTCATTTCACCAAGAAGCTTTTCTATTTAAATACATTTATTTATTTCCAAAGAACAAGTTTCTGTATTATACATAAAATATACTTAGAATTTTCTTTCATTAGTTAATATCAAATTAACAACAATATCCATTTACTGATATTTGATATACATGTTTGCTTTAAAATTAAAACTAAAATTTCAATATATTTCTGTTAAAAAAACATAATGAAAAAAAAAATACTCATAACATCAACCAAAGACAGAAATTTAAATAGAATAGCTGTACTTATATTAGTGCATTTTTATAATCTTCATAACATTTCGATTCAAAAAACCTATTACAAAATAAATGAAACATTTTTTTCTGCCTTAAAGAATCTCTTATATTTTTAAAATTAATACATAAAAATATATCTTCACCAATATATTTAATTCTGTCCTCAACACTTATTATAATGCAATCATGTCTTGTTTGTGAAGGATGATTTACAATGCAACCTTCGCATTTATATAGCTTTTTTATCACTGAATTTAATTCAGTTTTGATAGAGTTTATGAGTTCTTTAAAAAGTTCATCATCATCACTTACCATATCCGAACAATTGTTTTTACATTTGATTTGCAACGGTAAAATAATTTCAAAAATACTTTTATATAAAGTATTAGATACATCAGGAATAATTTCTTTCAATTTTTTTAAAATATCACAGTTTACTTTTAGGTATGTAGGTTTTAGTTTAAAAGAATTTTCATCTTGTTTAAAAACTTGTTGAAAAATACACTCACCTTCTTTGTTGAAAACTACCAACTCATTATTGCAAATGATGCTGGCACTCATATAGATAAGATTAAATTCATATATTTTTGAGGAAAATTCTTGCCATGTTGCAGGAGTTATAACAACACCGCGTGTAGTAGGGTATAATATTTTATTTTGTTCCACACATTCACGTAGATGAATGTTCATTCTGTTTTCAAACTGATTTATGGACACAAAATATCCCCAACCAAGAGTCCACTGTGCAATCAACTTCGAACTTTCTTTTTTCTGTTCTCGATTATTCGGCATGAAGATATTTTCAGGAACAGACTTCATATAGTGGGCAAACCAGTCATCCTCTGGAAGTTCATCCTCATTATCTTCCAAGCGTCGTTTTTTAATTTTCGAAATTTTTATGTTTCGGAATGTGATACTAATTCTAGGATCTTTAACGTCAGGTTGAGAGGGTATTCCGTCCATCCAAAATTGATTCGTTGGGTGTTTCATTACAAGGAGAGTTCCATGAGTTAAGTCCACGCTTCGAGATGTGAAATTTCGCCTGGTAAATACCATTTGACGTTTTGCACCTAAACTGATGATAGGTATATCACTTTCAGGTTCGAGACAAGTTTCATTGTCTTTATGCGTTGAAATTTTCGCCACTCCGTCAGGATAATAGTTCAATAAAGCAAAATTATATTTTTTGCCAGTTATCGTTTCAACATAATCTTTTACATTTAGAAGAGTTTGAGTCCATGGTTCTGCACAAATGCTCGTTCCAGAGAATTCGTAACTAAGTCCTTCATCACCAAAACCGAGTACTTTTCTTCGTGGAACATACTGAGTCCCATTAATTTCAAAACTAATATTTTTAAAATCATAATTTGATAGTTCATCTAGCAAAATATCAGCTTCATTTCGTGAATAAAATTCTTCGTATAATTCCACATTTAACTCTGTATCACATATATTCCTCATATTCGCTTTTGAATCTAACGACAATTCTGAATGATATAGAAATACGTAGCATTCTTAAATAGCAAAAATTATCTAAAACATACATTAACGAAATGATTTCATCAACACTTATCGTAATACATTCTTGTCATGTCTTGTTTGTGAAGCCAGTCTTTCCGGCGTCATATGTGTAAAAATAATCATGATAGGATAGTGGGAAAGAGTTATAGTGTCCTAATGTTGTTATTCTGAACCTCGATATTACATATATGCATAAGGAAAATCTTAAAAGCATCATCCACTTATCATGATAGAGTAATGGAAAATTTCTAAAACTCTGATAATCATACGTGAAAGAATGTATTATCTTAAGGTTGTTGTTGCTATTCCAAGTTTGACAATACATACAGAAGTGAAGGAAGACGCTTGATAAGCGCTGCACGTTATCATGATAACGTGAAGTCTACAGCGCTTATCAAGGATCTTCCTTCATTTCTGTATGTACTGTCAAATTTGGAATAGCAACAACAACCTTAAGATAATACATTCTTTCGCGTATGATTATCAGAGTTTTAGAAATTTTCCATTACTCTATCATGATAAGTGGATGATGCTTTTAAGATTTTCCTTATGCATATATGTAATATCGAGGTTCAGAATAACAACATTAGGACACTATAACTCTTTCCCACTATCCTATCATGATTATTTTTACACATATGACGCCGGAAAGACTGGCTTCACAAACAAGACATGACAAGAATGTATTACGATAAGTGTTGATGAAATCATTTCGTTAATGTATGTTTTAGATAATTTTTGCTATTTAAGAATGCTACGTATTTCTATATCATTCAGAATTGTCGTTAGATTCAAAAGCGAATATGAGGAATATATGTGATACAGAGTTAAATGTGGAATTATACGAAGAATTTTATTCACGAAATGAAGCTGATATTTTGCTAGATGAACTATCAAATTATGATTTTAAAAATATTAGTTTTGAAATTAATGGGACTCAGTATGTTCCACGAAGAAAAGTACTCGGTTTTGGTGATGAAGGACTTAGTTACGAATTCTCTGGAACGAGCATTTGTGCAGAACCATGGACTCAAACTCTTCTAAATGTAAAAGATTATGTTGAAACGATAACTGGCAAAAAATATAATTTTGCTTTATTGAACTATTATCCTGACGGAGTGGCGAAAATTTCAACGCATAAAGACAATGAAACTTGTCTCGAACCTGAAAGTGATATACCTATCATCAGTTTAGGTGCAAAACGTCAAATGGTATTTACCAGGCGAAATTTCACATCTCGAAGCGTGGACTTAACTCATGGAACTCTCCTTGTAATGAAACACCCAACGAATCAATTTTGGATGGACGGAATACCCTCTCAACCTGACGTTAAAGATCCTAGAATTAGTATCACATTCCGAAACATAAAAATTTCGAAAATTAAAAAACGACGCTTGGAAGATAATGAGGATGAACTTCCAGAGGATGACTGGTTTGCCCACTATATGAAGTCTGTTCCTGAAAATATCTTCATGCCGAATAATCGAGAACAGAAAAAAGAAAGTTCGAAGTTGATTGCACAGTGGACTCTTGGTTGGGGATATTTTGTGTCCATAAATCAGTTTGAAAACAGAATGAACATTCATCTACGTGAATGTGTGGAACAAAATAAAATATTATACCCTACTACACGCGGTGTTGTTATAACTCCTGCAACATGGCAAGAATTTTCCTCAAAAATATATGAATTTAATCTTATCTATATGAGTGCCAGCATCATTTGCAATAATGAGTTGGTAGTTTTCAACAAAGAAGGTGAGTGTATTTTTCAACAAGTTTTTAAACAAGATGAAAATTCTTTTAAACTAAAACCTACATACCTAAAAGTAAACTGTGATATTTTAAAAAAATTGAAAGAAATTATTCCTGATGTATCTAATACTTTATATAAAAGTATTTTTGAAATTATTTTACCGTTGCAAATCAAATGTAAAAACAATTGTTCGGATATGGTAAGTGATGATGATGAACTTTTTAAAGAACTCATAAACTCTATCAAAACTGAATTAAATTCAGTGATAAAAAAGCTATATAAATGCGAAGGTTGCATTGTAAATCATCCTTCACAAACAAGACATGATTGCATTATAATAAGTGTTGAGGACAGAATTAAATATATTGGTGAAGATATATTTTTATGTATTAATTTTAAAAATATAAGAGATTCTTTAAGGCAGAAAAAAATGTTTCATTTATTTTGTAATAGGTTTTTTGAATCGAAATGTTATGAAGATTATAAAAATGCACTAATATAAGTACAGCTATTCTATTTAAATTTCTGTCTTTGGTTGATGTTATGAGTATTTTTTTTTTCATTATGTTTTTTTAACAGAAATATATTGAAATTTTAGTTTTAATTTTAAAGCAAACATGTATATCAAATATCAGTAAATGGATATTGTTGTTAATTTGATATTAACTAATGAAAGAAAATTCTAAGTATATTTTATGTATAATACAGAAACTTGTTCTTTGGAAATAAATAAATGTATTTAAATAGAAAAGCTTCTTGGTGAAATGAATGTATTTTTATTTTTTATAACAATTTTTTTAAGTATTGTATGTTTACAGTGCAGTATATGCTTCAAGTGATTCACTCGTGTTGAAAATTTAAGAGTTTATGAAGCGATTATTCGCTGAACTTATGTGATATATTTGTAAGGTTTCTTGAATACGAGTAATCTGAAGAGATATTTGAAATCTCATGAAAGAAACATCAGATGTAGTGTATGTCCTAAGAAATTTAAGTTTGTAGTTTGAAAAGTCGCGAAGCTTCTCGTCTTAGAATTTTGTAGTGAATAATCACAAGTTCTTTTCATGTAAAAAGGATATGAAAACTTATAAAGTTACTTTTAAGAGTAAATCGTGATAAAAAATATTTAGTGAGCATAAGAATTTAAAACAATATGAAACTTTACATCGTATTGAAAGTTCGGACATTTTTTCAAGTAAAACAGAATTTGAAGAATATCTCACGAAACTTTTTTTTTTAAATGTTGCCGGTGTCAAAAGAAACAGAAATATGCTGCTGATGATGTTTTGAAACAGCATGATACTTCTCTTCTTATAAATTGCATCCATTGTTTACAAGTGTTTAAAAGAAAAAGTGATCTCTTACACCACATTCGAATGCGACATGATTTGATGCGAATCTTACAAAAACGAAGAAACGTTGACATCGTTAATACATGCAAGTCTTCTAAAATCGCAAGTCTTAATGTTCGCAAGTCTTAATGTTGTTAAAATAGTATGTTCGCAATTGAATCGATTTGCTAGAACATAGAAAATGATCATGTCTTAGATGTACTTCTTGAACATATAAAATTGTAGTTAGTAGGGAAAAAATGAGTTATGATTTAGTTTTACACTGAGTTATGATATCGGTGTTTGAAATGGTAATCAATAGTTTCATTTAAAATGTGTCGTGAGTGTGAAAATGCAGAAATAAAAGAGCTTTGGCGAATTTAATAAACGCGGTTCAATGTGGTTGATGGGAAAATTTGTTCCATGTGAATTAAATAGTGCAAGAAAGGAACCTCTTTTTCTCAATATTTAATTATTCAGTCGTAGGACAATTAAACTTTAAATACATATGTATATATTACATGTAATGATTAATATTACATTGAATTATGTAAATAATTGATGATATGTGTATTAACATAGTGAATGTCCGCTTTTATGAAGTTCTAAGCATTACTTTAGATACCATTCATAAAACTTTTATCTCATATATACAAACATAACAATATCTATTGAGTTTTCGTTTATTCTTTGGAATGTATGAAAGTTTAAATATTTTTTTTTTTTAAATTTAATGTAGATTGGAGTAATATATCTGTATCTTTCTTCATTTCAATCGGTAATATCTGTATGCTGGTAAAGGTACATATGTTCGTAAGAATTATACTGTGTCACATTTTTGACAATCTTCTTTCATTCATATTAGCTAATAAGAGAATTATTGAAGTTAGTAAAGTAATGAAAATCAACGTTATTGAAAGAAAACTCTAAAAGCATTTACATTTCCAGAAATATATCAAAGTTCCTTTTCTTAAAAACAGCAGGTGTATCGTAGTTTTTATTTCTATTTCATTAAAAGCTGAACTTGTAAAATAAAAATTTTCTATTAGTGTAAGGTAAACAAAAAGAAAATCAAGAGACAATCCGTATCATGAATGAAATTCAAGTCTTACATCGGATTAAAAAGAAATATTCTGAATCTAAATGTTTATGCCTATTTAGCACAAAATGCGTTTATTTGAGTTATAAATTTAACTAAAACCATTCTTATAACAGTATGTTGCCTTTAAACTGGGTAAAAGTGTTAAGTATATTTTCTGATGGTATTGATATACTTGTCAAAGAAGTTCTAGAAACCTCAAATGTCGAAAGAGCATATGATAAGAATCTCCTTTCCTATCGCTACGTCAGTTACAGGTTAAGGGGTGGCTTGAATGGATAAAGGTAATGTTTGTGCAAAAATATAGCAGTTCTATTTTGAAATGAGAAATAATTCGCTTTTTGTCAATTAAGGAAACTTGTGGTATTATTAAACAGAATGTCAGTGAAAGACATTGCGTTTGCATAGTGAATTATGAAGGTACTGAAAGGTAGTAAAGAAGGTGAATGAAAGAATTAATTTGAACAAATAAGGTAAGGCTATCATTAAAAGAAAAAACTGTTTAAAAGATGTATGTTAGAATTAAAAGTAAGATGTTAAAATTTAAAAAGATGTAACAGAGTAAAACCAAAGAATACTGGTAATTCCCATCTGGAAAACAGTAATTTGAGTACGATATTGAAAAAGTTGGTTTTAAGAATTTCTTTATGCATGTGATGCTAAACAATTGCTAGTTTAGCATGAGTGCTGACATAGATGCAATTAGTGCAGGAAAAATAGTAAAATTAGTATAGTTAGTGTCTCTAAAACATGAAAAAATAATAATGTGAGCAGTGTAAATTCATTTGAAGTACTGAAATATGACATAGACTAAATATCAGAAAATGTAAGAAATATTTTGGTATGTGTGGATGAAACACTGAACGTAGTTGTAAAATTAGAAATGAAAATTATCAACACACTTAAAGGTAATCGGGATTTAAAACTAAATATGATGTTAGAAACTTTGAAAACCATAAAACTATATGAGAAAGAAATACAATTAGATATAAATGGTATTAAACTGTAAAGTTGTGAATGGAAATTTCTGAGTAAAACCTGTAGATGATCTATTATGATCGAGGAATAAAACAAGTATTATAAAAATTGTAAGGAAATATTTGAATATGGAGTAAATGAAAACAATCCATATCGTTAAAATGAATAAAAAGGGATAAAATTTTGGAATTACGAGTGATGAGACAGAAATAAAAGCATTATAATAAATAAGTTAAGCTAGAATTAAGAAATATAAACACAGAAGGGAAATCATGAACGTAAGAAAAGCAATTAGCAGTTATAGACTTAAGTTTTTTTAAAAAATATTCGGTAATGTAAGGAAGATATTGTTAAACACGTGAAAGAAATTAGAAATTCTGTAGGAAATTTAGTAAAAGAACTAAGATGACGAAAAATAAACGTTTCTTTTTAAATAGAATTTCATACCACTAAGTTAAAGTGTGTATAGAATACTAGAGTGGTTTAAAAAAAGTAAATGAAGTTAAAATTCAGAATATATTGAACATTATAACGTTAAAAAAAGTGTTAAATTGCATCTAAAATTAAGTAATGTAACAAATAAACAGCATGTGCGGGAACGTTTGTGAAATATAACATATAAGTTAAAAATCAGGGTATGCTGAAATTTATGAAAGGTATGAAAAAAAAAATAGTATGTGGAAATTAAATAAAATATTACAAATTAGAAACGTGTTAAGTATTAAAAAATATGACAGTAAATGAATATGTTATTATGAACAGAAAACCTAAGAAATAAGTTAAAGTTTCATTTAAAACTAGAAAGGATAAAAGTATCAGAATAAAATTGAGTAATAAAAACAAATTATCTTGTAATTTCATTTTCATGACATGATGAACTATCATTAAAGGAAAGTCTTTTTTATATTTGTTTCTTTTACATTGTTTTCAGAGTCGCGCATTGAATAATTTTAACACCAGACTTATAAAATATATTTCTAAAACATATAATTCACTTTTTAGTCAAGAGAGGGCAGCATCACTATATCATCAAAATTAAGATGCAGAAAATATTTCCCGTTGCCAATTTTTAAAAAACTAACTTTAAATGAAAAGCAGGAGGTCTACAACTCAATCAGCAGTCTACCAACACCTCAACTCCACTCGTGACCACGCCTCTTAGTGTGATGACGTTGCCTTTGGTCCCGCCCTCTGTGTGACGTCATTGGCCACGCCCACACCGCACACCGCGTGTGGGTGAACCCGTGTTTTCTATCTACTTACTGCTATTTCAGGTTAGGTTAAGTTAATTAATTAAGGCAAAGCAACTCGATGGCTCTTTGCCTATAGGTAGGGACGCCTTTTCGCTGTTGCTCCTGCCTTTGTCTTTGTTTGCATGTAGGTAGGTTATTTAATTACGGCAAAGCCTCGAGGGCTATCTGCCTAAGGGGAGAGATGCCTTCGTGGAGGATTTTCTAAGAGAAACTGGCTTGTATACACGTTACACATGGGGGAAACCACGAAAACACCAATGCAGCCAGCCCGTTCGCGGGATTCGAACCTCGGACCGAACTACCAGTGTTCAGCGACTTTACCGCTCGGCCGCTGGTGGGCCTTTGTTTGCATGAAAAACCAAGAATGGTAATATTTTTGGTGAATGCTAGAGGAATTTACCCCCCCCCCCAAAAAAAAAAATTAGCGCTTTAGCTTTTCCTTTTCTTGGTTTTATATTGCTGCTTATTACTTCCTTGTACAGAGTAAAGGGAGTATTGTAACAGCGAAACATTTCGGGTATCATATTTCAAATAAATATCCATTTCAACCGCTCTCGAAACCACTTCAAGGATGTTTTTGAGTCACGTCCATACGTACGGACAAAAAAAAAGCACTGTTTTTGCCAAAAATGATTGTAAAATAGATTATAAATGGATTCAGGAGAGATTTTTTTTCTTGACGTCCGTACGTACGTATATATGCATCTCGCATAACTCAAGAACGAGAAGTCGTAGAACGTTGAAATTTTGTATACGGACTGCTATAACATGTAGTTTAGATCCTCCTTTCGCCTGCACACATCGGATATAAATATATACACATATATATACATATTCAAACTCTGTTACATGGCTTAGTGAGCTTAGAATTTTATTCTTACATATTGGTAAATTGTGAATTTTTTGCTTTAAAAGTGTATGAATTATATGGCTTTTATGTTCCAGTTAAGGTATTTAACTCGAGAATTAGAAGTCATAGAACGTTGAAATTTTGTATATGGGACTGCTATAACATGTAGTTGTGCATCTCCCTTTTCAGTTGCAGTCAGTATATATATTCCCACTGTGTTACCTGGCTCGGTGACTCAGTTGTTTTCTTGTTATACGTTAGTAAATTATGCATTTTTCTCTGCTTTAAAAGTGATTGAATTATGTTGGCCTTATGTTCCGGTTAAGGTTTTTATGCATTTAGTTAATCTGCATGCATTTGTTCTAGAATTATCAACAATTTAAAAAATTAAGTGGCGAGTTAAGCCTAACGAATTGCCATTTGTTTACGTTTGAAACTCACTAGAATAGTGAATTCAGTTTCTGCACCTTTAGTGTCTTTTTGCCGAGTAGAACAAAAAGTTAATTTTCAGTTTTGTGCACCGAAAAATCTGCCTTCTTGCCCGCTGGCCGAATTGCTTGTTATTGCAAAGAAACTCTAATTTTAATTGCAAAAATTGTTTTTTAACTGTTTTAACTGCATTTGATGTTTTATGTATATTTTATGTACGGTGTTTTATTTTACAATTTTTAATGAAGACGTTTGAGATTTAATGTTTTTTTGCCGCGAAGTGAGAACTGAATTATTTAATGAAATTTGAGGGAATAAGTTTAAAGAAAATGCAGCAAAAAATGTGCATAATTTAATAGACCATGCAAGCAAATAGTGGGGTGTCCACATAACATTTTTTTGTTTAGCTATTGAAATTTACTCTTAAAAGTATTTTAGATCATATATATATATATATATATATATATATAATCTAAAATACTTTTCCATACTTTTTTTTTACTTCTTTTTTTTTTTATATTCATGAAAATGTAGAAGCCAGAAAATTAAATTAACTTAAAAGCTAGAAAAAGAAATGAAATCTAACCACCTCGGTTCTTTCACTTACTGTGTATTCTGTACTTTCTGTACCTTTCTCAATAGATACATTTTTTTAACTGATATATAAATATGCTTTAAATTTTCCAGTTATATTTCCGAGGAAGGTGCATATTTGTTGCGAAGTCCAAATTCAAAAATTTAGATACAATTAAAATTGAGTTTTACATTTAAATTTGAAGTAGAAAATAAAATATATATATATATATATATATTCCTCGGAAAAATAACTGGAAAATTTAAAGCATATTTATATATCAGTTAAAAAATGTATCTATTGAGAAAGGTACAGAAAGTACAGAATACACAGTAAGTGAAAGAACCGAGGTGGTTAGATTTCATTTCTTTTTCTAGCTTTTAAGTTAATTTAATTTTCTGGCTTCTACATTTTCATGAATCCATTGTAGTATTAGTGTTATCTTTTAATTAGAAGAGCTAGTACTAGCAATGATTAGTTGGAGTGTCCTTATTTAATTCCCTTCTCCCGTTCTGTTTCTCGGGTCTTACCCGGTTTCAATTTTCAAAGAATATTTGTCATGCCAAATTAACTGTTTTATTGTAAGCTGTGTATTTTATGCAAGTTTCAGCTTTCCAAGTTTTATTCTACGTAATAGGTATATCTGCAAAATCGATATAAATATCATCGTGAAAAATTATACTAAATATTTAGTAGCTGTTTCTAAGAATATTATTTCTTAAACTGCTGATCTCTTTTTAAGAAATTTATGTAAACTGAGTTTCACCATTACTGCACTATCTCAAAGGAAGTATTGTTGCGACTAATCTTACTTCAGTTAAATTAACATTTTGGCACTAAATTTACCTCTTTGCGGAACCCTCTTTTTGGCGATAAAGATAATTCTTTTACGATGTGGGGATAAAGGCTACATGTCTAAGAGCCCCGTAATAAACCCTTCCTTGGTTCCTTGGTTAATCTTACTTCTCTGATAGTAACATCATAACAAAATTCATAGTGCCACGAAATTGCCACCATTCTGGCAAGGAGTGGAAGATGCGCCTGTCGTTGGCAACAGCCTTCAGTAGGTGACATTTCGATGAAGAGCACCTCGGAGAGACGGATCCGAGTATCTCCTACCACTCTCTTTGATTACCAACAACCTCTCAAGAGTACTTTTAAATAGCCGAATATTTAGTGCCCCCACGCCATACGGATACCATACATTTACAAACATCCATGCCTTCTCCGGTTTTCGAACCCGGTTCTTTGTTACCGCAGTAGGCTCCTTTAACCACTATACCGTCTGGGCGTTTCAAAGTAAGTTTTCGGCATTGAATAACCACTATCGATATTGGCAATTTCGATAATAGTTATTAAATGGCTGTTAACACTTTCGATAGTGGTTTTTAAGTCAATAGACAAACAAGGGGAGACACTTCCAATGCCGACCTTACATGCTTAAAAAAGTAAGAGAAATGAAGCAGAAAAAAGAATGGCTGCTTTTGAGCAAACTAGGAATCAATGACATCAAACAAGAGCAAAACTTGCAGTAGTACCTTGGGTTATTTTACATTAATGGAAATTCTAAAGTACTGCTTGGAGATGTTAAGGGTAGCGAAACTGGATGATGCAAAGGGTTAGATGACATTTTCAAAATGATTTCATTGAAGAATAGAACAATTCAGCAAAGAGTAATTTTGGGAAAGAAACTCACCAGTATAAAATTTTAGTTTAAACAAGACAGCAAATTTAAATCTGCATTAATTTGGATTTTTTGAATTTATTTACTTATTCATGCGGACAATGTTCAACAAACCCTCGTCTTTACAGGGAAAAAAAATAGCCTGTAGTTGCTGTACTTAATTTTGAATAAGTAATTTCACTAAACACAAAATTACATGGTAACAATGAAAGTTTAGCAAGCTAATTAATTTTAAGGCGTAATGTAAGCTCAAGCTAAAGATTTTAACATAATATGAGCTATAACTAATCCACCAGTAGTTAGTCAGGGTGAATTTCCTTCTATTATTTAAAAAGATATTTTGTTCCAGCTGTAATTCTCTTCTTAAGCTTAATCTCAAAAATTTTTGTTGTATTACTTTAAACTTTTTTCTTTAATTTCCCTGCTCACCACCAAACTTCTTATTTACTCTGGACACATTGCAATTCCAAAGCCATGATGGAATGTCTGAGCACGTCTCCTCAAAGGCTTTATTTTCATTGTAGCAACAGGATAGAAGACGAGACTTTAAAGACTGCGGTAAAGAGCTTCTTTTCTTGAAAATTAACGAACCCGATGAGAGGGTGGTCCAGGTCTCAGCTGCGACAAATGATTTCACAGATTTCTAACCTCGCTTTCATCGCGTAGGAGATTTGGCCCTCGTCAAGAGATGTGTATTCCAACTGTCGTTCGTCAACTGATGAACTCCATGTGTTCGCCCAGCATGCCACCCGGAAGAATGAGGTTTTTTTCCCTCTCTTTCCCCCTTTTTTTCCGAAACTTTTTTTTTTTTTTTTTTTTTTTTTTTTTTTTTTTTTTTTTTTTTTATCAGTCATGTTGTCAGTCAGCAATCTGACTTAACTTAGACGTTCTGAGCTTTTTATTTTAAATCCAGCAAATTTCGGTAAATTATGTGCTTCAGTCATAAGCTATTTCTGTTTACAAACTCACCAGTGATAAACTGTCTTAAAAATAAAGGTACACACAAAGGATTATTTAATCGAAATGTTCTTCAAAGTTCCTCTTTTATCTATTTCCCTCATTGAACTCTCTTTCATGATTTAAAGAAAATTGTATACATACATAAGATTTTTGAATCAAAATGTTTTTCAAGAGTTCTTTTGAACCTGTTCTACTCAGTGAACTCTCTTCATGATTTTAAAAATACTATCTTAAAAACAATCTTGTATACATAAAATTATTTAATTGAAATGTCCTTCAAAGATTCTCTTTTACCTATTCCATTCATTGAACTCTGTGTCATGATCTAAAAAACAATGCACTGTCTGAAACATTATTGTATACATACATAAGATTATTCAATCAAAATGTCTTTCAAGAATACTCCTTCCCATCAAGAGTTTCTCCTCAATGAACTCTGTTCACAATGTTAACAAAACTATGCGTTAGCCCAAAAGGGCTATTAATTTCGTTTTGCATTTTGTATTTAAAACTTTAAATGTCCATTTCCCTTTTCAGATTGTTTCCACCGAATACTATCGCCCTGTGTTATATTTAAAGAAATTAAACAGTAAAGAATCTGCATAAATGTAGCATGTTTCTCGCATAGTGATGAAACAACGGTATCTAGAGCCATCAAATTTTGAATAACGTACGTCTCTACTCAAATATGGGCACCTGGAAGCCCGAATTTGGAATTTGTTTTGTTAGCTATTTCATATCTTGTAAACATTTATGAGTTTTTGATTAAGAAACTCAACGATTTCAAAGCGAGCAATGGCAACACTGTACGGGGAAAAAAAATTATCTCCAGCGCAAGACTGTGTATCGGAAGGTCTAAAGATATGTGTTTTTTAAATTAGTTTGTGATATTGCTGTTGAATTTAATTTTATGGTTTAAGTGCAAAGAACACAATTTTCAATAATTAAAGGTAACACGAAATAAGAGAGAGAGAGCTATTGGCAGCTAAGCTGACCTCCGTAATATTTCCCTCCTAGAATTACTTAGTTCGACTTTAGCCTTTTGCTAGTCGCATTGCTCGTGCTTAATTAAGTCGTAGCCAAAGCTTAATGAGAATTTGCATTATGAATTTCAGTCTTTAAATACTTACATTTTACTTTAATACTTTTGTTGTAGCTTAAATCCCGCAAGCAGTTTTAAACGTTTCTTTAAATATTATTTTTCTTCTTTTTTGACATTGATGTGGCCACAGGGCACCTGACAGTCTTACACGCAACCAAGTTTAGTTTCGTAAGCAAGTGACTGATTTTCTATACACTATCAAAAAGTAATTGTACATAAATAATATTATTTAATTGAAATCTCTTTTAAGAGCTCTCTTTCACCTATTCCTCTCTATTTGCTTGTGGTAAATATACTTTTGCGTGCTTTGTCAAGTTAAAAAAGACTGCCATTAATAAAAAGGTGAGAGGCCTAAGGGACTTTTGAAATGCAAGTAGATCGTTCCAAAAAATTGGCTTTATTTTTTCACGTATCGTCTAAACACAGATTCATAAATAAAAATTTTTTCAAAACAAGATACAGATGTCACAGATTTAGTAAGAATTGTTCTTAATGTAAACATATTTAATATAGAAACAGTAATCCCGAAAACGAAGAACTTAAATTTTGCAGTTGCTACCTAAATTTTAAACGGGTTTAATGTATTACATGCAAGCCAGCTACTTTATACCATCTTGGCACAAATTTCCGCGATTGTTTACTCGAATTTTAGAGGAATTTTTAAAATTTTTGCGAATTTCAATTTCATCTGTGAATGTCGAATAAATCTGCAAATTTCAGACGTTCCCTATTTTTTTTTTTTTTTTTTTTTTTTCCTGCTGTAAGCTTTAAATTACTTTTACACTGAGTTTTATGCTACTGTATAGAGTCATTAGGTATTTTTTAGAAGCGGGAGAGATGAAAAATTAGCAACAGCTTCGCCGGGAATCGAACCGCGGACCTCTGGAATATGCGCCTCGCTTGCAGACGACCACACCACAAAGCTATGCCAAGAAAGCTGGAGAAATACCTTATAACTGTCTATCAGAATTGCTGAAAAAAAAAAAGAAAAGAAAAAGAAAAAATATTTCAAAATTCAAATCTGAATTTTAAGTTCTCAGTCATTCTGAATTAATGGAATGGGAAAAGTTGCCTTGTAATGTAAACAAAAAAGTTCGAATACAGCAATGCCTTTATTTTTTAATAGATTAATTAATAAAGAATTCATGTACATACAATGTAATACGAGAAATGTTGTTTTGTTAAATGATAACCGTAATCTAAACATAATGTTTTAAAATATAAAATATCATTAAAATATATATAATCTAATGCTTAATTACAATATAATATAGTTATTTATGTTATCGTATGCTTCTAGTAAACGTCCCGTCCTACGAATATTATTGTAAATATTCTACTGCGAAATATTTGCCTAAATACCAGGCTTCGAAAATTTCTCGTATTTTCTCTATTTACCAAATGACAGCCGCAAAAAGTCGTCCTGCCTTTCTGCATGCCTTTTAATTGTTGCCTTAAAAAGAAGTTATCTAAAATTTGTTCTCGAATATCTCAGTGAACTGGGACTTAAATATATCAAGCTTTTTGTATTTAATATAATATAAGTGTGATAACTTACTTATTGCTCTTCTTGCTCTTAGGGTCTGTATAAAATGGGAGATTTAATTCTTACGGGATCTTTTATCACTTAAAATATCGAAACATAGTTCTCATATATTGCCTTATCTTACTGTGAAGAATTTTACTGGAGATATATAATACTTAGATAAATATATTTTACTGGAGTATGTATTTTATTGGACATATATCGTATGTTTTGCTGTATAACGCCCATCTCGTATAACAAGCATCCTTTTCTATAGAAAGAAACCAGAAAGATACATGCAGAAAGCTCTTATATTTCGAAATCATTCATTCGAATATTTTTCCCACGAGCTGGAACAATGATGTACTAAACTGGCAGGTGATAAAAGGAATAATACGTGTGTGAAAGAAATGCTTGATGGAGCAAATAATTCTGCAGAGAGGATAAGTTGTATTCAATGCAGGTGCGCACAAGAAAGTTAGTGTAAGACTTCGTGAAAAGGGAGGCATAATTTGGGGTAAGAACACTCTTCCGACCCGAATACATTAGCTAAATTACGAGTTTGTTTCTGTAGTCATTCGAAGCCGTAATTTTGAAGTGAACATCGAAGGCTTTAGTAAATCGAATTTGTTTTAGTTGAAATACAGCTGGTGTTCCTTTTAGTAGTAAATATGGCTTCCGTCAAACAGAAAACACAGTGCTGGTTTCGAATGCATTCAGTTTGTGAAAGAAAATGGAAATCGTGTTGCAACAAGGATGTTTTGTGTTGGTGAAAGATGGAACGGATGATGATTATTTATTTATGAAGCAGAGTAACAGTGATGGTGAAGAAGAAACAGAATTCGATGAAGTGCTTGAAGATACAAAGAACGAAAGACGAACATGGCTTCGTGTTACCAGATAATGAAAATTTTTAAGTTCATAAGGTATGTGATTTCTTTTAAATAATCAGCTTTTGGGAACAAGTAATAATCTAATTTTTGTATGAAGCAATTTTCCTTATTTTTAATCTGCCATTTTTATGTATGACGTATAACGGCACCCATAAATTTCCATCTTATTTATGTATTAAAAGTGCACGTTATACTCCAGAATATACGGTATTTAAATGTATAAAGCTCGTAGCCTTCTTTCTCGAATGCTCTGTATGTTAAGAGATGAAAGATATTGAATCAAAATGTGTAAAACGTATAGTAAAACACTATATGTTAAGATCCAATAATGTAATAAACATGAATTCTTAAGCCTAATACACGTAACTACGTAACAGTACATTAAATTAATACTAGATAGAGACAAATACAAATAAAAATTAAATAAACAAGTGAAGATATTCAGCGAAGAATTTTCATAATTAACCTTTTACTGAATAACATGTTTAGGGAGAAAAAACGATGATTTAGAAAGAAAACGAAGGAAAAACAAAAAGCCGATGGACGATGGTGGACGCTGTTTTGAAAATAACTGATTGACCAATAAAGTGAACTTAATTTCAGTTCCAAGTCTAAAATAAAGGAATATGATAGGAAAGTTACTCTACTCTCTATCTAAATTCAAAGAAATACAGCTTCAAAGCAGGTTAAGGAATTAAAAAATATCAGAATAAAATCAGCTTCACTAATTATGATGCATAAAATATATTTGAATAACTGAAGAAAATTAAAGGAAAAGCGAAGTCTTCTTGTTTATTGATACATAAGTAAAGCCAAAAAATATCTGACTCTATAATGAATAAAAATTTAAAAATCTAACTATTTCAAGAAAATACTGCTGACTTAAGGAAGACACTGGGTATCATTCTATTACATGGAGATTCTTAACTAGAAAGGCGTGAAGGAATAAAAAGAAAGAATATCTTTGTGAGAGCAAAAAGAAAATGCCCCATTTTTCTTGCATTCTTTACCTTATAGAATTAAGTAAAAAAGTAACATACTTAATGTTCTGAATATTATTTTTAAGATAACACTCAAGGCATTATAAGGCTATGAATAAACATAAGCAACGAAAATAAGAAAACTGACAAAAAAAATCTTAGGTCTAATAACCAGTGGGTCCTATTCTATGTTTTTAGTCACCATTTCTTTTTCAGGAAAACGAGCTGCTTGCCTCGTTTCAATTTTTGTTTACAAAAACTACGAAAAGCCTTGTTTATGGTCCATGGATCTTTCAGTACATCTTTCTTGTTGATTGTAAATAACAAAAAAGGGACTAGAGCTATTTTTTAGACAACTGTACTCACAAAAATAGATGCACCTTTCGTAGGTGCCACCACCCTCGAGGTACTAATTCAGCATGCGAAAGAGAAGTCCAGATGGTTCCATATTCTCGGTCCCTCCTCCCCTTTCAAGCAGGAGACCTCCCCGCGTAGGCTCTATCTTTCGTCCCTTCTTCCTAATTACTTCCGAAATTCCATTACTGTCTTCCCTTCAGTACTGGACTCGTTTTTCTTCTTGCTCCAAGAACCCTCTCGTTTCCAGACCTTCCTTTTTTTAACTTTTCTTTTTACTCATCCCTTTGGTAACCTCCCCCTCTTTGGAAATAAAAATTTGCTTTCCTCTGAAGCGAAGTGAAGTGACGGGAAAAATAAAGGAAATTGGATAAGAAAAAGAGATTATTTTTTCGATACTCAAATTAGTATATACGGGAAATTGAAAATCGCCGAGAAATTAAAGCGGAAACTGGTTATAAATTAGATTATCTCCAGCTTGTAATCTTGAATATTGAAATATATTAATCAGCAGTAGGGATTACAATATTACCAATTTTTTACCCTTACCTGTACTATCAAAATATACATCTCTATTATGAACAAATACTGATAACAAAGATAAATATTATCGCGCAGAAAAATGATAATAAAGATTATAGAAAAGTTTCTTTGTTTTCATAATTTAAAAATAAAATTTTAATTGCAAAAACTCAGGTAATAAATATAGTTAATCGAAGAGACATATACTAATGTAAAATATAAATTAGACGAAAAGAAAATACTTTTATTAACACAGAGACTTTGTATAAAAACTATGTTTCGATAGGTCAGATAGGAATCCTTCTTTTTAGTAGCCATTCTTGCATTCCTGTTTGATAAACTTAAACGCAAGTAGCTCTCGAAATCGATAGAGTTTTAAATAAAATCTAAGCTAGCTTTTAACCTAAAATATATAACAAATATGGACCTTCTTACTTAATTACACTACTTACTTACTTACTCATGATTTAAAATTAGTTAATATTTGAGGAAAAAATAAACATTAAGCATCATACATAATTTTTAGCTTATCATAATTAATTTAAATCTAAATAAAAGATAATAAAGGAAATGAACATAACATTTGAAAAAAAAAATTGAAAGCTTTCAGACATTTTATATTATTCCGTAAGGGTAGTTTTTTTTTTTTTTTTTTTTCATTTACATACACATACACGTTTCGAGAGCATTTGGGCTAATGTTCCTTTGGGCTAACGTTATTTAAAAGCAGCATATCTTTGGAATTTCCGGTAAACAGTCTCGCGCGCTGCAGATAAAAACTTTTTTTTTTTTTTTTTTTTTTTTTTTTTTTTCTGTACAGTTTTGCCATTGCTCGATCTGACATCTTCTTGACATGAATTTGTTAATCAAAAATTTGTTAAAGTTTGACAAAATCTGAAATGCGCAATAAAACAAATTCGGAATAATTCAAAATTCAGGCTTCCAGATGTCCATATTCGGGCGGAGGACTACGCTATTCAAAATTTGATGGCTCTAGCTACGGTTTTGTTTTTCACAATGCGAAAAACATGCATACATTCAAGCAAATTCTGCATTATTTGATTTCTGTAAATATAATACAGGGCGATAATATTTGGTGGCAATACACGAAAAGTATTTCACATCGATTAATATTTATATTTTACCTTTGCTAGATCATCATTCCCTCCTTCCTTTTGAAAACTCGAAAAATAAATGCACATTTATTTAGATTTAGGTACAGCAGGAAGCAAGAAGTCGGACTGACGATATTCCTCCTTGAAACTATAAAAATTCCCCCTAGGGAGGAATTCCGCCTTTGGTTGAGAGTCCCTGGTCTAGTCGTTGTGATTAAATATTGGGACAAAATAATCCTAATGTAAAAAATGCTTTTATTAAACAAAGATTTAATTATTAACAAGAATTAATTGCAAGTTAGTTTTAATGTTTATCACGAATAATTATTGCTGCAATATGCTTTTATTTCGTGTTTCACTTTCTGTAAATTAATGCATATTGATATTGCAATATGTTTTGCTGAAACATCATCAATCCTTATTTATCAGGAAGATATATTTCTATTACGAGAAAATTACGAAGCAAGAGATATCTTCCTCATCATTATCTTTTCTACTGTTTATAACATTTAAATATTAAATATATTTATGCCTCCTTCTATTACTTCTATAATTAAACTACCGCCTTAGTCGGTATAGTGGTTACTGATACTGGTTGACAGAATTTGGGATTCCAATAATTAAAATAAATAAAATGCAAATAATAAATCTGAAAGCTTTCATATTTTAGATTACTCACAAAGGGGCGGTTTTTTTTTTTTTTTTTTTTTCGTTCGTTTTGTGTATTACATTTATTTATTAAACATCATGTTCTTCTCACTGGAACCATATAAAATTCAGTTCGCTGGAGATAAAAATGTTTATTTCCGTACAGTGTTGCCATTGCTCGCTTTGAAATTATTGAGTTTGTTAATAAAAAAATCCTTTAAGTTTTACAAAATATGGAATAAATAAGAAAAAAATTCAAAATTAAGAATTCGGGATTCCATTTGCCAATATTCGAGTGGAGGATTATGTTATTCAAAATTTGGTGGCTCTAGACACCGTCGTTTCTTCACAGCGCGACATACATACATATTCAGAAGACAAACAACAAAAATCAGCGTTATATTTACAAATTTTCCACAGGTCTAGTTTCGATGGTTTTACCGAACCATCATCCTCAGCTGCAAAACCGCAAAAGAATTGTTTGTCTTCTGAATTCCATTCATTTGCGGTTTTGCAGCTGAGGATGATGGTTCGGTAAAACCATCGAAACTAGACCTGTGGAAATTTTGTAAATATAACGCTGATTTTTGTTGTTTGTCTTCTGAATTAGTATTTATTCGGCGTGTTACTGTGTCTTAATACATACATATATTATGCAGATTCTTTATTATTTACTTTCCATAAATGTAATATTGGGTGATAATATTTGGTGGCAATAACTTAAAATCTGATTCGCTTTTATAGTGAAACGACGCGAAATGCCGTTTCGAGATTATTAGCCCTTCTGAGTTGACACTCCTTCAGGTTAAAAATTCATAATTCTTACTGACGTTTTCCCTTGATTATGAAAAAGTTGTAAGACATCTGAGCAATTAGTTCGTTTTTCCCTCATTCTTTTCATTGATTCTATTTTTAAGTTATCGCCCCAGGCAGCTTTGACAATTAATCTACCAAAATTTTAATGCAAATATCTGCTGTTAATAAATTAGCGTCTTTGTAATCAATTGCTTCCACCGTAACTTCTGCAAATGCAAAATATTAGATCAAGTAATAAATCCCTGTCATTGTAGGGAAAATTAGTATGTATTTTTAAGTTGATGAAATGTTTTCTTACGCAATTTCTTATTTCGTTAAATATCATCCTTTAAACATTCCAACAAATTGTTCTATCTAGCTTTCAAAATCCATCATTAGTGATTTTTAGTTTCGAAATTCTTCGATTTTGTATTTTTGCAATACCTGATTGGTTTTTATAAAGATTTTCTAAGCATTTTAACGATTAATTTATCACCCTTGTCAATCAAAACTTCTTTCACCGGAATCACAGAGAAGCAAGTTACTGCCAATTAGTTATGCTAGACCATGTCCTCTCTCCTTTTTACTTCCTTGTACGAAGTAAAAAAGAAGTATTGTAATCGCGAAAAGTTTCAGGCGAAAAGTTTCATATTTCAACGAAAATATCCATTTTGATCGCTATCGAATGCAATTTAACAATGTTTTTGCGTGACATCTGTACGTAAAGACAGAATAAAAGACTCTTTTCCTCCAAAAAAATATATAACTGCTTTAAAATGAATTCTGAAGAGAATTTTTCGTGGCGTCTGTACGAACGTATGTATGTACGTATCTCGCATAACTCAAACACAAGTAGCCTCAGAACGTTGAAATTTTGTACATAGGACTGCTATAACATGTAGATGTGCACCTCGTATTTTGGTTGCAATCGGCCGCACCAAACGCATATAAATATTATTTATATATATATCCACTTTGTTACTCGGCTCAGTGATCTCAGTTTCTTTACTCTTATATGTTTGTAAATTGTACATTTTTTTGATTTAAAAATGATTGAATTATGTTGTTCTTATCTTCTGGTTAAAGTTTTTATGTTCCTAAATCTGGAAGCAATATTTGTACAATTATCAACAATTGAAAAGCTGTTTAGGTGCGGTTAAGTTTTTAATAACATGGCGGACATATTTGTTTACATTTGAAACAGCAGAATAATAGATTTGTTGCTAACCTAGAGACAATAAGCTTCGCAACAATAAAGATAACGCCTTCATTTATTATTGCGAATTAAATCATGCTTAATCGCTTCTGGAATTTTTTGGAGGAAATAAGTGTTTAAGATTTACTTCGTAATTTTTAATACAGATATTTTGAGTTTTTATATATTTTTGCCTTGTCGCGAAGGGAGAACTAAACTAATTGAGGGATAAATACTAAATCGTCTATGACAAACTGTTTCTTTTTTGTTTGGTTTGGTTAATTTCTTTTAGACATCGTTCTAGATATATTACAGTGTTTGAATAGAACATGTGGCAACGATTAGATAATTCTTTGCATTCTCAGTTATAATATCAACGAAATATAATGCTGTTAATTGAACCTAGCGCCAGAGTGTCGCTATGGTAAACAAATACAGTGAATTTTAAAGATTGCATTTATTCTATTGTGGTTTATGCGCTATCGACAAAGTATATTTAATTCAATCCAATAAGTTTGAATGAAATGAAAGAAAAATGCGTATAATTTATTATTCCGTACAAGGAAGTCCTGTGGTGCACACATCAGATTTTTTAAGTAATAGTATTGGGATTAACTGTAATGATACAACTGGTAATTAGGTTTTTAATTAGTATGAATTTTACAGTAATTTTTCGCGTTAAAAAATGACGTAGCGCTTACTAATTTTTTACGCTAAGCTATAATATGTGTAATTTCATACAAGCAGCCTAGTAGGTGAAACATTAAAAGTAAATGTTTGGAAACTCAGAAACTATAGCCCTTTTCTGTTTCTTGATAACCTCCTTTTTAATGACGCTCCTATAAAAAAGTGTATTGGTGCATCTTAGAATCAAAGAAACAAGACGAATTAGTTAAAAATATTTTTAAACGAATTTTTCAGATATATTAATTGCGGTATTTTAATGCGAAAAATTCATTTTGAATCAATCAATCAAATATGTTAAAAACTGCGAGCATCCATTTATCTCGTTTATTTCAATTTGTTTTTTCTCAATAAAAATTCTGAGAATAATACACTTCCTTTAAGGCTATTTGAAAGTATTTTAGTTTAATCATAGAAATACAAGTTAAAACTTAAGTTGACAAAATACCTAGAGGAAATAGAACTTACTCGTAGCTTATCTGCAGTTATTCAGAAACAGGATTGACCACTGACCTGGCCTTCTCAAAGAAAGTCTTTCAGCGTTTTATTATCACCCCAGCAGACAATTTATTAGGTCTAACATGGGCAAGCAATGTCTAATTCTGACATAGATACAGATAGTACGTAAGTTGGAGAAATCACAAGTTTGGGAACTGTTACAGGACAGGAATTTAAGTATCTTACATTACATCTACTTTGCCAGGTATGTTAATCAAGACACCAATATATATTAAAATAGTAATAATGATGATATTAAAAAAGAGAAATTAAATGTAAAATAGCTATAATAATGATAATAATGATTATAAGAAGAAGAACTGTTATAATAAAAATAATAATAATAATTTATATACAGACAATGAGTATAATAAGATTTAAGTAATACATCTCCAGCATATTATGCTTGAGATTCGCTCCAATGTCTATACACAATCAGTAAAATAAAATAAACTCATTAAATACAATACATAAGTATGCGGAAAATGTATATAAAACATGTATCCATACGCTAGTATACATTTATTCCCGCACTGTAACTGATTACTTTTTATTAAATTCCTACTATTACCTCACATTCTCCCTATATCTTGTTCAAATTTTCAGTCGTTAATAAAATACTTTTATTCATCCACTCAAGTTCAAATACATTTTTTTTAAACTTGTAGTGGATGACACTTGATGTTAATGAATTTTTTTCACATATTACAGTCAATTCCTACTTATTTATTTCTGCTTATCGGAACTAAAGATATGCTGTTTATATATTATTAAGACGTACAAATAATGACCGTTTATTAGGAATTCTCACGTGGTGTAAAAATTAATTTTATAACAACTTATAAATAATGGTACATGACTGTGATAAATGGTATTGTAATATTTAACAAAAATATGTGGCAACAGTAAGACAGAGTTTTAAAGATTTTTAAAGTGTATGGAATTAAAGAATTAAAGTTTTATACAGTTGGATGAAGCGGATGTAATGTCTCGTTACTTCGCAAAGTAAGTTGCGAAGCACTGTAGATTATGCAGTTAGTCCTGTAGCCACCGTAGATTATGCAGTAATATATCTAGGACGAAAACTCTTCGCAGCAGGCCAAGCATATGTCGCCTTGAATCGTGTGAAATCATTAGATGGAATATTAATTGAAGAACTGGGCTGCTCGAAACTCACTGGAAAGGTTCCTTGAAATAATGAATCATTACAAGAGATGGATAGAATGAGAAATTGTAGACCACCGTCAGCTTCATAAATTAGAAACGAAAAATGTTAATCTAAAAAGTAACTAAAATAAAATTTTTCTTTGTTGACCTAATTGACTTTAAAAATTTTCTTTTTATATTACTTGTTCTACTTTTCTTTGTACTGCCTGTATTTCTGTAATGCTGTCGGCCCATTGTAGCCAGTACTGATTAGCTGGGGTACGCAGATGTTGATTAAGTGTGCCATTGCAATTGAACAGATATTGATCTGAGTCCTCTATTTCTCCGCAATAACAGAGCTGTATCATGCAGATGAAAACGATTCAGGTACACCGGAAAAAGCCTGTGAAATGTCCTGTGAAATATTGCGTTGGGTACCCATCAGAAATTTTCAATTCAGATCTCAATTTGGGAAGGAATATGCTTTAAAATGTAAGGTACCTACTAAAAGTAAACTTCAAATTCCCATACAAGTCAACCAAAAAATCTAACACAATCCATCCGCAAGCCTTATGACTAGTGATGATTTACGAGACCGCATAACCAAAGAGACCACCAAAGTGGGACCTATTAAGCAGCACAATGGACTTAAAGCACTGTTATTATTTTCCATACAGGGCACATGCCCTTAACCCTTTCTAGCTAACGCCCCCTGCCACATTTCGGTATGAACTATTTTGACAGTAGATGACAAATTAAGGGGCTGGGTGTGAGATAAACCCATCCTTTTACCGCAGTCGTCAGAAAAGCGATTAAGCACAAAAACGGAGATAAATCTGGGGTGCCCCCCGGTTGATTTATTTATTGCTCGTCCCTGCTCAAAAACATAACTCGTTGCCGGTCGCAAGAATTCTGGGTTGAAGTTTAAGTTCACATTAGTCATGGATGGACCAGGTGAAGGTTTCGCTATTTTTAACTCGATTTTTGACAAGCAGTGGGAACCGAAGACAAGAAGTTATTTCCTGTTTCTGGGATTGACGTGAATGTATATATTTTCAGTTTTCAGCGCATTCGACTTTTCGATTTTCAGTTTTCAGCGCATTCGTTTTCAGCGCATGATAAAGTTAGTAAATGAATACATAGTTGCAACAATAGAACAACGCTTTTTTGAATTATCTAGACTATAGAATTTCATATAGTAAGATTTCTTTTCATTGAAAAAAGAAAAAAGTGGCTTTTTGCATTTTAACCATCATTTTGTTAACGCTAAGCGCAGATGGACATTTTGCGCTGAATCGCTATTATACTCGAAAGGACATTTTGCGCTGAATCACTAAAAGCGTTATATCACTTTTCAAATTGTTGCCACCAAATATTATCGTCCTGTATTATATTTAAAGAAATTAAATAATGAAGAATCTGCATGAATGTAGGTAAGTTTCTCGCATTACAAAAAAACAACGGAATCTAGAGCCATCAAATTTTGAATAACGTAGTCCTCCACCCGAATATGAGCACTTGGAAGCCCAACTTTGGAATCTGGTTTTAATGTCTTTTGAAGTTTTCATGAACTGTTTTAATAATGAAGTTTTAATGTCTGTTTCATATTTTGTCAAACTTAAACAAATTTTTTCACCAACAAAATTCAGCGATTTCAAAGCGAGCAGTGACAACACTGTACGAAGAAAAGAAAAAATTATCTCCGGCGCGTTAAACTATCTATTGGAAATTCTAAAGATATGCTGTTTTTAAATATTTTTAGCCCAAAGAGACATCAGCCCAAATGCTGTCGAAACGTGTGTGTGTATGTGTAAAGGAAAAAAGCGCCCCTTTGAACGTATTATAGAATATATAACATAGAAGACTTAATATAGAAAACTTTCAGATTTTTTATTTCGCATATTATTTTCCACTTTTATTTTGAATGTATTAAAAATAATGTAAACTTTGAAATTCTCTTTTTAAACTCATCTTTTCATTTAAACCAAATATTAAATATTTTATGGTAGGACTTAGATCACAGGCATTTTGTGAAGTCTGTATCTCGGCAGGCATAAAAGCACCAATCGTCATCGAATTTCGAAACATCGAATTTCGAAAATATTTCTAGAGTATATTTTATTTACTTTTGAAGAAAACTTTCAGCATGGTGCAGATTTAAACTGACATAACAAACGTAGACAGTTAAATATCGTGTTCAGAAAAGAGATTTTGCAGACATTTAACATTGTTACTGCTTGCAAATTTTATACAATAGATACATTCCTGAAAAACACATGTAAAAATGACATTGTAGGAATGGAATAAAAGCATATTGGTTTCGGATCTAAAGAAACGGACAAAAAATAATTTTTCAAAAACATCTGAAAATATTTAAGTTTTTTTATTTTATTTAAAAAAATACACATGTATGAAATACAATAAGCATTTAAAATGAGAAAATTTCTTGAACCAAAGAAAAGGGGGAAAAAAAACTATTTTACACTTACAATTTTTTTTCACTTTCACTTCCTGATGGTAAATGGCGTTTACGTTTGCGTACGACTGGAATATCCCCCTGCTATTACTAGAAGAAAAAGTTATGTGTATTTACTTCTCCCTCTGATATTGAAATTCATTCTATGATCTCTAAAGCAAAATAACCACGAGTCTTCTCTCATGCTGGTGTTTCCCCGGTTTTACGAAAGAATTCCGTCATCGCTCCTTGTGTCTGTCTTTTGTTTAAGCTGTTACATGAGTCTTTCAAACAGATTGGCAACACCTTCGGTACATGTTGAAACTTCACTGCGTTTTGTTCATTAGATTCATGTTTGACAAAATGATTATCCAATTTTCTGACCAATTCCAGACCTTCTTTTATTGAATTTGCATTTATAACAGGACAATTTTCTTCATTATTGCTACTTTCTGTGGGATCAGGAGTCTCAAGGACAACGTCTATCATTTCATCTTCGCTTAAAGCTTTGGAGGTTAGCAATTCATCAATATTTTGAAACGACGGGTCATCAAATTCTTCTGCTTCTATTACCTGTGCCATTGTAATGACGCTGGGAAATTCAATCGTATTAGCGATGACGGGATCTTTGTATTTTATACATGGGGACTATGTGTAAAAAGCGTTCAAAATAGCTGGTTTTTTATTCAGTTAACGTTAATCCAACATGAATGGTACAATTCATAGCAGAATTTCTTTCACTTATAAATGACTGTAAATAATTCTTCATTCAGTTTCTCCCTAACATATTGGAATTTTTGTTTTACGTTGTCTTTTATTTATCGCAATTACACCTTTATCCTTGTCTGTAACAAAGATATAGTATGGCAGAAAGGAATTTTATGCATTTGGATTTGGCAGTATTCGCTCGGGCCTTCTTGATACCTCCCAGAGAACAAGCAGTTTATTAGTGCATATAAGTATATTACTATACTACAGATAAAAAAAAAAATTCACAGAATTTAAGCTAAAATTATTGTTAGAAACTAGCTTGAATCTCACAATAACTCAAAATTTAAATAAAAAATTACAAAAGGAAATGCTTAATACTTTAGATGGTTCCAATAAATTTTGTTTAGCGAGAGAAGATAAATTATTCATTTAGTATTTCCAATACACGCTATATTTGTTGGTAAATTTCAAATTATTATTTGGTTTACCATGGTTATTAAAATTTCAAATTATAATCCCATGGTTAAGAGAATTTGAGACTAAATGCAAATAAGTGTTAAGAGAGAAATTAATCGAGAAATAAAATTTCCATTTGCTCTCATATCTCTTTTCATTTAACTGATAGTTTAGTATTAATATTTGTTGGAACATTCTCATATTGCTTGAAAATCCTTCTTATTTTCTAAGATTCTTCTAAAGTGTTTCATATTGTTTCGGAAATTTAGTTTTGTTACCTATCTGTATTTTGTTTTAGTGAAGATTATTTATTATTACGTATAGTTTGATTCAAATGATGTCAATTTTAGAATCAAAATTTTATTTCAATAATTATGTAATATACCTTTATAAATGAGGCAGGGAATTATGGTGTTGCATAATTAAAAATTCCTTCTTAAAAATTTCCTTCATAAAAGGCAAAGTATTTTTTTTAATGTAAATAAACTTTTCTGATAATAAATTTATTAAAATTACGGACACAATTTTATTATTTTTTTGATTTATATTTATCTGCTAACTGATTTAATAACTTTAATCAAAATATATCTATTCCCGAAGTTTAATAAAATACAAATGAAATAGACAAGGAATATTTTATAATATATTGCTATGCATTAAGATAACCAAAAAAAAAAAGATAATTTTATTGACAAAGTTCTAACGATATTAGTTTTCAATAGAGAAAAGTGTTATACAGATCCACGCAGTGGTGTCTACGAAATTATTGCTGAAGAAGTTTTAGAGCTGAGGGTATAGTTTGTAAAAAAAATTATGTTCTAAAAACTTGGTAAGGTTATAAAATTTGTCATAAGAGCAGTGAGTGGAAATGCAACAAAGAAAGAAGAATGCATAGGAAGCATCTCTACATGTAGCAAAAGAACTTGTATGTGTGTGTGTGTGTGCCTTTCGTTCGTGCTGCGCGTAAGCTAATAGACCTAGGGCTACGAAATTCGGTACATAGGTGCATCTAGAAAGAGCCAGTGAACCTCAAAGCGATTTTTTCAAAATTAGAATCAGATTTTTATTTATTTATTTATTTATTTTTAATTTTATCTTTTTTGATGAAATCGCATCATTTTGAATAGTTTCATTCTTTTAGAAATGTGGTTTTGGCAACAGTTTTTCATTCAATGCTTTTTATACTGGACTGCTGCCCGTTGAAAGTATGAGATAAAATATTTATTGCTTATTTCACTGTTTTTAAGATACTGAAAAGTTTTGCATATTTTATTTTCTTTTTCAACGGGAAGTTGACCAATTTATTTATTAGGATAATTAATATTTGTATTAAGGGATATTGCGTATTTCATGCTGCTTATTTTCTTTTGATTTTTGGACACGGAACACGCACGTAGCAATCTTATTCTGAAGCGCATGTGTCTCGTGAGACACAACAAAAAGAATTTCCTTTTTTCTCTCTCTCTTTCTTTTTATTAGCTAATGGCAGAAAGGTTTGTATATTTTGAATTATATAATTCACAAAGCCCAATTTTGATTTTGTAAGGATCTTAAGTTTTACTAACGTTTATTTTATTTTAAATCTTTACTATCACTTCTTATTTTCTACTTCCGGCCAGAATTATAAGCGTGAAGGAGTTTATGCAAAGTTGTCTGGCGAACGCCAAGTATTTAAGTGTGGCCTTTTTGCCAAGCAGAAGAGAGGAAGCCGTGAGTTCGAAGCAGGCCGCTTACCTTAGAAGTTACGCAGTTGCTACTTTGCCTTCCAGGCCAGAGGTTTTAATCCTCTTGATAAATTAAACGTATTGTAGTGTTCACAGTCTCTGTGCTACATACGCTTTCTGTTATTATAAGGCCAATCTTATTCTAAAGTTAAATTAGAGTTTAGTTTTATTTTGATATCTTTTAAGTTAGACCCCGAGTGGAGGGTCATTGTATTCCGAAGTACGGAAGTCATTGTATATAAAGAAAAAAATAAAGGGTTTTGTATACCCTTCGTCTGTATCCTGTCTACTTACTACAATTAGTGAACATAGCTTTAGTAAGCTCTCTGTTCTAGTCAGGTCATTGTATGTTTCCGAAGAAGGTTAGAAGAAACATTGAACCTGATAGTGGCGCCCGACGAAGAATAACCATGGCCGAGTTTCAAGAAGAACCTGTGCTGCCTGCAGAAACAGCTCAGAATCCAGAAATGCCAGCTGCCGCCCTGGAAGGATTTGGGTATATTGTCCAGACCATGCGCGCTTCGATGAAACCAGAAGCAACGTTTAATGGAAACTCACAGGTAACCAGTTTTTTGGAAAAATTGGATGACCACTTCATGCTCTACCCCGTGCACGAGTTTCAAAAAGTTACCTTAGCTACCAGCGCTTTGAGGGGCCAAGCGCTTAACTGGTTCAAATGTATCGGCAGAAGTCTCTTGGGTCAAGCAGGAAGTCCCACCTATACCTACGAAAATTTCAAGACTGCCCTACTAAAAGCCTTCCCTGTTGTAAGGGATCGTGCGAAATTAGAAACAGAACTTTTCAGTATATATCAACAAAGAATGGAAAACATGTCGAGTTTTATTTTAAGAAAAATTCACGTTTTCAAGCTCTTGTATGGAAACCGTCCGGATCCTGAAATAATTCAAGTGATTTTGCCGAGGTTACTACCCCAAGTGCAAGACTTTATTGAATTGAGAAATCCGACTACACTGGAAAAATTATTTGAGCTAGCAATCCAGTTTGAAAGTAGAAGAACGGCGGACGTCGAAAGAAGACGCCAATATCAACAGCGAAACCAATTTGGTACGCCAAGACTACAGCAAACTCAAGCACATGGCTACGGAGAAAAAGCGAATCAGTGGGCAAGGAAACCCGAGCATTCAAAAACAGCCGGCGAACGTCGACAGTTCAATAGCAACCCAGGAAAAAAGTCTCAAGGCCAGTGGAGAAAGAAGGAAAGCACCGAAAGGAAAAATAATTTAAACTAAAACGGATTTCTGCTGACGAGAGGGTGCGGAAATCCGAAGGCCACGAAAACCCCTCTTCCTACAAGTTAAATACAGTAATGGTGAAAAATTTAACTCTTCCGAAGATTGAAGTCTTGGTAAATAATATCCCGGCCACCGCACTCCTGGATACCGGCGCGCAGTGTTCCTGTGTGGCAGAAGTCTTTTTTAGAAAGTATTTTCGCAAATACCGCATATATAATGCGGATAATACAACAGTATTAGCGGCGCAAGGAGAACAATGTAAGTGCGTAGGTAAAGTACCTTTGTACATCCGTATCAAGGACGAACAAGTAAAGGTGATGTTTTTTATAGTAAAGAATTTGCAAGCACACTTAATACTAGGAATAGACTTTCTTTCAGACGCACAAGCTACACTGGATTTTAATGAAGCGTCTCTTAAGCTGACGATGAAACCAGTGCGTGTAGAAAAGGTTGAACCGCCGAGGTTAAATCTTGACCACCTGCCTAATGACGAGCAAGATAGAATCCGACAAGTGGTAAGTGAATTTGCTTCCTTATTTAGTGATATTCCAGGATTTACCCAGGTTACTAACCATAGTATTGACACCGGAGATGCATTGCCGGTTCGTCAAAAACCATACCGGTATGATAAGAATAAGGAAAAAATTATAGAATGGCATATTACCGATATGCTACGTAAAAAGATCGTAACGCCTATCTCAAGTAGTTATGCTAGTCCGGTGGTTTTATGTAAGAAAAATAATGATTATCCTTTGGAGCATCCAAAAAGGTGGAGATTCGCTATTGATTACCGTAAATTAAATTCCATAACGAAATATCCGGTATATCCGTTACCGATTATAGAAGAAATTTTAAGGAACATAAAATCAACCAAATTTATGACAACTTTAGACTTAACGAATGGTTATTTTCAAATAGGGATCAGGCCTGAGGACGTGCCTAAGACTGCTTTTATAACCAAGTCTGGCACTTATGCATTTTTGCGAATGCCGTTTGGCCTTTCAGGCGCCCCAGCAACATTTCAGCGATGCATGGACATTGTATTAAGACCTGTTCTCGGAAAGTCCACATTTATCTATTTAGACGATATCATTATTACTAGTGATAATCTAGACCAACATGTACAGGATTTAAGACAGGTGTTTTCTTTATTAAATGAGGCCGGTCTAAAAGTTAATGTCGAAAAATGCAAATTTGCAGCCCCTGAATTAAAATATTTAGGTTACAAAATATCGCAAAAAGGGATCGAGACAGATGAATCAAAAATAATCGCTGTACAAAAGTATCCGACTCCAAACACGGCAAAGAAGCTCTCTTCTTTTCTAGGACTTTGTTCATATTATAGGTCCTTTATAAAAGATTTTGCGGCTATCGCTGAGCCATTGTTAAAATTAAAAAGGAAAAAGGCAAGATTCTCGTGGACGGCCGAAGCCAATAGTGCTTTCGAAAAATTAAAACAAGCATTAACGCAAGCCCCTGTGTTGAAATTTCCTGAAAAGGATGAAAATTTAGAAATTTCAGCGGATGCTTCGGATTATGCGGTAGGAGCGGTACTTTCGCAAAATCAGCAGCCAGTGGCATTTTTTAGCCGAACTTTAAATCAAACACAAAGAAACTATTCCGCGACCGAGAGAGAGGCACTTGCAGTTCTGTTAGCAGTGCAAAAGTTCCGAGTCTATTTTGGAAAGGCGCCGATAACAGTATATTCTGATCATGCGGCGGTAACTAGATTGTACTCTGGAAAAAATTTATCCCCAAGGTTAATAAGATGGGCACTCAAGCTGCAAGAATATAATCTGGTAATCAAGCATACCCCCGGAAAGGAAAATATCGTAGCAGATGCCCTGTCACGAATTAAATTAGACGAACAGGGTAATACCGTAAAAGTTGCAATGCTGACAGCGTGTACAATAAATTCCCGAGAAACTGTAATAACCGAACTGGGTAAGGATCCTGAGTTTGGAAGTATTTATGAGTATTTGAAGGATCCTGAAAATTTTAGCCACCAAGATATTGTGGCGATAAGAAATAGGGCGGCCCATTACGAACTAATAGATGGTCTATTATTTTATACAAAAACTACGAATTCCAACAACGAATTTCGACCTGTTATCCCAGCTAGTCTTAGATTAAATATCCTGCAAGAGCTCCATGACAGCCCTTTAGCTTCTCATGCTGGTATTCGAAAAACTACTCAACGCGTACGCGAGGAAGTCTACTTTCCTGAACTGCAAAAGTTAACAAGGGCGTATGTCCAGTCCTGCCCAACATGTCAAGCCGTTAATTATATTAATTTCCGCCCGGCCGGGTTTCTAAATAGTATTAAATCCGAATTTCCAAATGAAATAATCGGCATCGATTTATTGGGCCCTTTCCCAAAAAGTCAGTTAAACAAAAGTCGCTATCTCCTTGTTATAGTTGATCATTTTAGTAAATGGACCGAAATTGTTCCCTTAAAACGAGCCTCCGCGAAATTAGTTACCGATTCTATTTTAAATAAATATATTTTAAAATACGGGGCGCCCCTAAAAGTTATATCGGATAATGGTCCTCAATTTGTAAGTAATATATTTGAAGACATGTGCCAAAAACTGGGCATACGTCATTTAAAAATGGTCCCGTATCGGCCGCAATCAAATATAGCGGAACGGGTCAACAGAAATATAGTGAAAATTATCCGTAGTTATGTTAAAAATTTTCATAAAAGCTGGGATAACTATGTCAATGAATTTGCTTTCGCCCTTAGGACCGCAAAACATGATACAACGGGCAAAACTCCTGCTGAGTTATTTCTAGGCAGAAAGGTTATAACACCGTTAGATAAACTATTTTATGTGCAACAAAGAGCCCCAGAATTTAAAATGGGTGATATAGAAAAACTAATAAAAGAAGCAAAAAAGAATACGGAAGTAGCACAAAGAAAACAAAAATTGTATTATGACTTGAAACGACGGGGAGTAACTTATAAAGTAGGGGATGAAGTACTAAAAATTAAGCATTCACTTTCTTCAGCACCAGAAGATAAAACTGCCAAATTTTTTCCACGCTTTGAAGGACCATATGTTATAGAAAAAATAACTCACGCTGTTGTAGTGTTAAAGGCAAGAAATGGTGAAACCTGTTCCGCAAACATTGACCAGATAAAACCATTCTATGACCGTAATAAAATGCAAATCTTTTCAGATCTTTTGCAGGATCCGGTACGGCAGACACCGCAGGTACAAGTTCCAGAGGTGGGAAAACGACAAGTACAAGGGCAAGCCAATGAGAGACAGAAGCAAGTGAAAAGAAAATTGCCCCGCGGAAAAATTGAAGGTACAAAGAAAAAGAAGCCGTTCCACCGTCCAAAAAACAGAGTTCACGAACACCCCCAGAATGAAGAAGGGAGAAGGACGACGTATGTGGAAAAGACCGGGAGAAAGGACGGCAACTATAACCCGGCTGTGAAACGGAAGATTGACTCATCCGACAGAACTCTCCGCAGCAAAAGTCGCCGAACTGCGGAAGGGCCATCAGCGGCGGAGGAAAAAGTACAAGAAAAATTTGAACGGCCAACAACGAGGTCCAAGCAGGATCATGACAGAAGTTTCCCGGTTCCACCAAGACCAGCTGCCTTCAAACGGCCAAGACCACAAGCAGAGGACAGAAGGAAGATGTTCAAGGGTGGCCGTAGTGGTGAAAAACGGAAGCTTCCAGAGAAAAGCACTGAAGGGCGAGCCCGTACAAGAAGGAGGATCAACCAAGCTACGGTCTGCAGCACCTTTAAAGACTGGGCCCAGAAAAGGAAGTCTGAATATTACAAAGATAAGTAAAATTTTATGTTACTTTACAAACTTAAGTTAATCTTTCATTCTTACTGCAAGTGGCAGATTTCAAGAAGTTTTACCTCATGCGAGGTCTACCTTTATCGCCAAAAGGGCGAGAAATGAGTTGTGACCGATTTTCTTATTATGTTTTTCAATTACTCGCGCGTAAAACTAAAGTTGATGTATAATAGCGTTGTATAAAGACTTAAATATTGTAAAAAGTTATTGTATAAATTTTATTTAAAACATTCTAACAAGAAAGAAGTTTTAGTCTGAAAGACTTTTTGAAATGTAGTATTATTTCAATGTAGAAAGAATTGGCACTTGCTTTGAAAAGAATAGAAGTTAACAATGTACTACTAATGTATGTTTTCAAATGTGTAAAATTAACGGCATCTTGATATGTTCTTGTATACATGTGAACTGTTATTTTGAATGTTTAGAAATAACGTGATATGGTAAAAGTGAAAGTAATGTTAAAAATTTTTTTATTCGTGTGACTGTAAAGATTAAATCATGGTGAATATGTGTTAAAGGTTGAATGATGTAGTTAGGCTCTCTGACGCTACACTTTAGAGTTAGCCACTTTCAGAATAGTACCTCAGGGTCTAGAGTTGAAATTAGGGTGTGTTAAGAGGTCTCGTATGTTGAATTTTAACACATTAGTGTTTTGATTGTAGGAGGAAGTGTTGAACACATAGACAGAAACACATTCGTGTTTGGTGTTTTTACAACACATGTCAGAGAGCACGGGGAGAGATAATTAAAATAGTCATGAATGAAATAAGAATGTTAAGAAAAGTATATTCTATATGTTATTTACAATGTCATTCTGTAACATTTCATTAAACTAGTTTTCCTTCCAGATCTCTGGAAGGAACCAGAATTGAATAAAGCTCCTGTTTTGATGCAGTACAGATGAAAAAGAAAAAAGATTGTTGTATATTCCGGGAGCTGCTATTGTAACAACTTTCTTTCTTTTAAAATTTTCTAGTTCTAGCTAAGTTATGATTGTAAAGGTTGGCCTCGCGTTAGTTTCTAGAGCTAAAAGTTTTCAACAAGGTCGTTTTAGACCTCAGTTTCAAACTAATTAACTCTGGCGGGAAGTATGTAAGGATCTTAAGTTTTACTAACGTTTATTTTATTTTAAATCTTTACTATCACTTCTTATTTTCTACTTCCGGCCAGAATTATAAGCGTGAAGGAGTTTATGCAAAGTTGTCTGGCGAACGCCAAGTATTTAAGTGTGGCATTTTTGCCAAGCAGAAGAGAGGAAGCCGTGAGTTCGAAGCAGGCCGCTTACCTTAGAAGTTACGCAGTTGCTACTTTGCCTTCCAGGCCAGAGGTTTTAATCCTCTTGATAAATTAAACGTATTGTAGTGTTCACAGTCTCTGTGCTACATACGCTTTCTGTTATTATAAGGCCAATCTTATTCTAAAGTTAAATTAGAGTTTAGTTTTATTTTGATATCTTTTAAGTTAGACCCCGAGTGGAGGGTCATTGTATTCCGAAGTACGGAAGTCATTGTATATAAAGAAAAAAATAAAGGGTTTTGTATACCCTTCGTCTGTATCCTGTCTACTTACTACAATTAGTGAACATAGCTTTAGTAAGCTCTCTGTTCTAGTCAGGTCATTGTATGTTTCCGAAGAAGGTTAGAAGAAACATTGAACCTGATAATTTATGTCATCCACAAAGCACAATTTTGATTGGTTATTGCTTTCTGATGATATTTTCCTTCCTTTAGAAATGGGGTTTTGAGAACAGTTTTTCATTCATTGCTTTGGATACTGGACTGCTGACTGTTTCCTCTTGAGAATATGAGGTTTATTGCTTATTTCATTGTAATTTTTTATATTATGTTTTAATTATATAAAGAATTTTGCATGATTTTTTTTAAGAAACAAAGTTCTTAACTGCCTTTATACTATTTGAATTCTTAAGATTTTGCAACAGGAAGTTGGTTAATTTATTTATTAGGATAATTAATATTAAGGGATGATGCCTAACTCATTGTAATTTTTTTAATATGTGATACATTTTTTTCAAGATAAAATTCTGTGCAGGTTTTAAATTTAATGTTCTCTTTAGCCATTTTTACGGTGCATTTAAACACCAGACGAAGGCTGGCCGCGTAGCAGTTAGTATATATATATATATGCATAATCCCTTTTTTAGTTAATACACATTTACAGTATACAATTTAGAGCTATGTTTCTGTAAACATATTTTTATCCTCTGCTTTGATTTAATCCCAAGATATATGCGAATACGCACTTGGTGTTATTAAATAGTAATGCTCAGCCTTTTTTTTTTTTTTTTTTTTTTTTTTTTTTTATGCTCTTGGCAGGCTTAACTAATAATTAAACATCTTCATAATTTTCAACATCTGAAAGAATAAGAAGGTTGCGATGTGTGTGTTGCGTATTCAAAAATCAAAAGAAAATAAGCAGCATGAAATAAGTAATATCCCTTAATAAAAATATTAATTATCCTAATAAATTAATTAATCAACTTCCAATTGGAAAAAAAAAAAAAAAAAAAAAAAAAACATGCTTAACTTTTGAGTATCTTAAAAACAGTGAAATAAACAATAAATATGTTATCTCATATTTTCAACGGGCAGCAGAACAGTATACAAAGCATTGAATGATGAAAAGATAAACCCCTGAAACGGCTGAGTATGAAGTTATGGAAAAGAATATGTTAGTTTCTGTAATTCAGTTAGAGAAATATTTTTGAAGGAAAGACCTTGTTAAATTCCTTTAGATAAACAGAAATATAAATTTTAAAATGTACTTATTTAGAATGTGACAGTATCTGCAGCAAGAAAGCAGAATCGGAAAATATCTAAAAGCACCAGTTTCTTTATGAAAAAGGCTAAGTAAAAACCTAGCATTTCCATACACTAGTTCGTAGAGTATCATAAAAAAATTTATATAAGTGTCAAGAAATATTTAAAAAAATAAATATTGCTACAAACATCAACAATACATTTTACTCGTCAATTATTAACAAATATTTTATAAAAATTTTTAAATATTTTTATTTAAAAAAGCAAAAACATAAAAGTTTGGTTATTTCCTGTTAAAGACAGTATCTGCAGCAGATGTGAGCAACATTAAATCATTTCAGAAATAAAAAGAATGTCCTTAATGATTAAATAGAGGAAAAGTCTCAAGGTGATGGGTTGTTGATGAAATCATGGCGTAATTATGATTGGATGCCGCCACCGAATTCTTGGATTTTGCATGCTAACCTGTCGTAAATGAGATCCTCTAATGAGACCACACAGCGACCAACTAATCTATACCTCCATTAAGGAAACATAAAAGTTTACGACAAAAACTTCGCCATTACAGGCACACACAGCATCTTTGGACTGTCGCTTGCATCGGAACAGTTTGGGACAATGATTTGATGATTCTTTAATCAGCGCAATTAGTGCTTCTCAGGATGTGTTCAGGTATCGCAATTTCTGACCATAAATCACATTTTTTTATTCAAAGACATAGCAATTTCTAACTTCTGGATACTTCTGGGTGTTTCTTTAATTCAAGTATTAAAAGAAAAATAGCTAATACATTGCTCATGATCAGGGAAATTAAGTACACTTAATGGTATAAAAAGTTAAATTTAGTATCTACAATATCAATAAATTCGTTAACAATTACAAATAATGTTTCCAAAATTGAAATTCGCCGTTATAATTTTCATTTTAGTTATAATTGGAAACTGAAACAAATAACTTGAAAGTTTCAGTTATTGGCAAATGCACTTTTTAAATTTCAGACGCATTTACTCCTTAATAAAGTAAATTAAATGGAAACTATTGAAATTAAACACATTCATTTAAAATATGTTTAGTTTCCTCTAAGATTTAAAATAATGTGATTAGAAGTCACATAAGTTCATGCATGTTCGTGTTTACTTTAATTACAATATTGTAAAGGGACAACTTGTAAAAAGAATGTCCTTAATGATTAAATAGAGGAAAAGTCTCAAGGTGATGGGTTGTTGATGAAATCATGGCGTAATTATGATTGGATGCCGCCACCGCCACAGTTTTTTGTCGTAAACTTTTATGTTTCCTTAATGGAGGTATAGATTAGTTTGTTGGTACACTTTGTAACGTTGGTACACTTTGTAACGTTAAATAAATTAGACATTTCAAGTTCTCCTGTATCAGTACCCAGCTATAAAATTATGGATATTATAAGAACAACATATATATTAATTAGGAAAAATGTGATAATAATGTTAATTTTGGGAGTTTAGACATTTGTAAGTGTAAAAGAATGATAAAATTATATTAATAAACATTTCCTTAGGCACCTTAAAACTGCCGTTTTTGAGAATATAAAATTAGTGAAGTTGATAATAATCACTCTCTAATAATCTTTACTATATTGTAAATAAATAATTCTAATAATCTTTACTATATATAAATTACAAAATTTGTGCTTGTCGGTTTGTTTGTAACATCTCCTCCGGAGCGGTGGAGAGTTGAGTTTCGAGAGATGTACACCCCGGATTCTAAGAATTCGTGGGAAGACATTTCGACCATTCTTATCTTCGTACGACTATAATCAGCCGAGATATTAATTAACAATTCTGAAAATGCTATGTTTTGAAGTAAGTCCGCTGAACTGTTCGGCGTACTAGAGATAAAGCAAAATATTTTATGGAATCATACGACCTCCGTCATCTTTACCTCTATCTTTTAACGTTTTTATGAAATTTTCTTAAAAATTGTGGATTTTAAAAATATTTTTCTGTTTTTCGTTTAAATATGAAATATCTCCATAAATTTCACATAATTTTTTCAGGTGTATATAGAATTGATTTCATTCATATTGAAGTGCTTTTATACATTTTAATATCAGGTGTACATAGAACTTCTAAATTTTGCTTTGGCCACAGCCCTCTAGTATGTAAATACACATATTCTTGCAAATATTTTTAAGGAGTTTAGAAAAAAAAAAACAAAAAGAAAAAGAATTTATATATATATGTGTATAGACATAAAAAATAAACCAATTTAATTATTATAAAACATCTTAAAACAAAAGTACATTTAAGCTGCTGCTCACATAACTATTTGAGTTCCGTAAACAATAAAGATGTAAAGTTAGATATTAATTACAAATTTTTTTACGATATATCAAATGTAACCAGACCTCTAGCAAAAGGCATGCACTTAGTAAAGAAAAATATTAACTTCTAAAACAGCAGCCAAAACTCAAATATTGATAGATTTCCTTTAAAAGGAAGAATATGGGCACATTTTAATAATGTTGATAGGAAAACAAATCTGACCAGGAAGTTCTCGAAAGTACAAAATACGACATGTAAACATTATTTGCCTCAAAACTGATAATAATTACATAAATAAATAAATAAAATTTTAAAATAAATAAAAATATTAAATAAAATAGATAACATTTGCCTGTGTTACCGTGGAAACTTTGGATTGAAACAGGCTAATTAAAATACTGTTAGATGCTTGACTATATGTTTCTTAATTTACTTAAAAAGTTAATTTGTCCAGTGAAGCTAATAAGAAAGATCTCTTCCCCCACGTGGTCAATGCATACGAGCAAATTCTCTTTAGAAAGTCTTCCATTGAGGTATTCCTAGCCATAAGCAAATAGCTCTCGGTTGCTTTGCAGTAATTAATCAGACAACAAACAAAGAGAGGAAAGGAGGTTTCGTGATTCTAGCAGTTTCAGTATTACGATTTTAAGTATGATTTGATATGTAAGTGAACATAAAAATGTTAACTTTAATGAATAAATAATAATACTAAATTCAATTCTTTAAATACATTTTTCAGTGGATACACCGTTATTTTAGGTGTGCATTAGAAACTATAAATCCTTCGTTCTTTTAATTCATACCAAAAATAAAATTTACTTATATGTATTGATAGCATTGATCTCTAAATGATGTTTCCACGCAGAGAGACAAAAAGATTTTCCGTGACCGAACATTGTCTACAACTTACTGAAATTGAGCAGCAATGTTAAGATTTTTTTTTTCCCTCCCTGCCATCTTAAGTGTTACAGTCTAGTATTTAAGTGGTCGACAGTCTTTTTTGTTCCTTTTTATATCTTTCTCCTTTGTCATTCAAGTGACATTCACAAGAAGTTTGTTTTCTGCACCCAATTTATCTGAACTTCATTTTCTTAAAAATAAAGCTAATTTTTGTGTTCAAATTAATACCATGATGTTTATTTCGCTTTATCATGATATCCTAATGGACTGAGAGTAGTTTGGCACTTGGATGAATTAAGAATAATATGTTCTGTTGCTAAATTAACGAAATGTTTAAATATAAGGGTTTTTTCAAATTACTTCTGTCTGAAAAACTTATTTGTACTTAAATGCAATTAACGTTTCAAAACTATTTTGTTGTTATTAATTTACAAGCACTTTTTATTATTATTATTATTTTTTTTTTTTACTTTTAAATGAAGAAATTTTAATATATAAAAATATAATGTTATTGTTTACTGAAATCATATTAATTTTGGTTATAGATCTAAGAAACAGAATGGGAAAAATGTTGCAGCAAATAATTGTAGCTAAAATGTTATTATTTTTTTAACCTACATATATTTTTATGTTTCCTTATTTAAAACTTTATTAATAATATAGTTCTCCTATAAATATAAACGGCTAATCAGAAACACATTTCAGACCTGAAATTAATACTACTTTTGCTTTTTTTGTTTTTAATCCTGTGTCGCTTCTGAACACAAGATGCTAAAAACTGAAATACTATCAAAAAGTTACTTAAAAAAATAAAATCTGAAAGCTTACAGATTTTATATTACACGCAAAAGGACGGTTATTTAATGATTTGTGTATTACCTTTATTTATTAAATATTATGTTCCTTGCACTCAAACCATAAAATTCAATTCAACAGCAATATCGTAAAATAATTTTAAAATGAGCTTATCTTTAGAATTTTTGATATAGTCTCACGCGCCGGAGATAAATTTTTTTTTCGTACAGTGTTGCCATTGCTCGCTTTGAAATCCTTGAGTTTGTTAATCTAAAATTCGTTAAAGTGTTACAAAATATGAAATCGATAATAAAGCAAATTTCAAATTCCATGTTCGGGCTTCCAGATGCCCATATTGTTAGATGTAGGTTATTAAAGATTCGATGGCTCTAGGTACCGTTATTTTATCACAGTGTGAGAAACATACATACTTTTATGCAGATTCTTCATTATTTAATTTCTTTAAATATAACACAGGGCTAATATTTGGTGGCAACGATATGAAAAGTGAACCGACATTTATAGTGAACCGACGCAAAACACCAAAACGAAATTAATAACCTTTCTGGGTAACGCACTTTGGCTAATAATTACAATTCGTTATTGAATAAAAGTTAATTAAGTAAAATTAGATTTTGTATTCAAGATCTTAAAACAATTGCTATTGGACATTCATGATGTATGTTTGTTTCCTGTATCTGCCATTAAATATAGATAATTCGCAATTGTTTTAGTTTCTTTTAAGTCTGACGACGGATTTTGTTAAAAATGACTGCTAATATCCCCCCCCAAGACCGGTTCTAAAAACTGTTTTAAAGATTTCAAAATATTTCATATATCATTTGTAATTAAAACTTCTCATACGCCGAAAAATTGTCGATGCTATACTAGGAATGATATTTAAAAGAAAATAATAAAATGTAGTCTTTTGAAAAAAATTGTAATATGTGAAAAGAAACTTAAAAAAGAACATGGAGGCATGAAGTACCTCTCACGTGACTAAAATCTTTGTGTATATGTTGAAAAGCATGCCCTCGATATACAAATTATTGCAGTAACAATGGTAATATTAAACAAGGTATCCTAGGTACTCATAAGATATTTCTAAATAAAAAATTGAAAACTTAATATAGCTACTGAATAGCATTTTTAACATAGGATTGCATTCCTCCATAATGGTGTGACGGGAAATAAAAATTAAAATGCTATCTAAGGCGTGCGCGAATGCTTATATCTTTGAAACTACAAATGTTACAAACGATGTAAATACATGATTTGACAGATGAAAGAACACATTTAGCGAACACTTTTTTTTTTTTTTTTTTTTTTTTTTTTTTAATTGGGCAGAGGGTATATGCATAAAAACGCGAAATTCTGGTGAAGCTCTGTGCGCATGCGCGACAGCATGTGAGTGGCAATGTCGTCTGGTAGACAGTCGCGCCGGATGGTGTTTGCAACATTTAATTTTATTTCGCCAAGCTAGTGGTGTTACGATTTATAGAAATTTGACGAGTGTAGTGGCAACATAATTTACTGTTAAGGAGCGTAAGAGAATATAGGATTCAGAAGCAGGCGATATTTGTATGGTTTGATGTAATTGTTAATGGATAGTCACGATTTATTCTAGCATCTGTATATATCCATCCAACTGTTAATTCAGGAGACTTAAAGAAAATTTTCCTTTTTAGTACATTGATAAATATTCTGAGATTACTTTATTGATAGCTGAAGAATTTACTGTAGATACAGATGTTCGTATTTTTATGATGGGAGAATTCAATGTAGGCGTCAAACGAAGGAAAAAGTATTTGATTTTTATGAAACATCATTTTAATATCAATCTGGTGCCAAGTAAATATCCTAGCACACTTGGCAATTTATTTATAGATTTAACATTTATTAGGAATATAACTATAGATATCTTAATTTATGTAACTTTTTTCTCAAAACATCAACCAATTTTACATAGGGCCTTTCTGAAGAAATAAATGTAATAAATAAAAAACCACACGACTTTCTTGATCGGAATATTAAATTATATGCATTTTTTCTTGTATTTCATTTAAATTTTTTTCCACGAATTTCATTAGAGATATATTTCTCATTCAATTAATTCAGTTCTCCCTTCGCGACAAGGCAAAAATACATAAAAACTTCAGAATATCTTTATTAAAAATTGAAAAATATGGTAAAATATAAAACACCAAATACAGTTAAAAAATTTAAAAAAATTATAATTAAAATTAGAGTTTCTACACAAAAACAAGCAATTCGCCCAGCGGCAAGAAGACAAATTTGCGGTGCTGCCATTCTGCAAAAAGGCACTGAAGGTGCAGAAACTTACTTAATTCATTATTCTGCTAAGCTTCATATGTAAACAAATATGGTTGCTATGATAAAAAAATTAGGTTTAGCCGCACTTAAAATAACTTTTTAATTGCTGATAATACTACACTTAAAGCGTGCAGATTTATTAAAGGCATACCGGAAGATAAGAACACCATAATTCAATCATTTTTAAAGCAAAAACGTGCCCAATTTACCAACATATAAGAATAAAAGAACTGATCTCACGCAGCCGAGTAACAGAGTGGATATATACGTATTAACTCGTATTAACTCTTGTTACCTTAGACATCTTATCATCATTAATATATTATTATATATTTATTATTATTACATTATTATATATTTATATAAATTTGGTGCGGCCGATTGAAACCAAAAAGGGAGGCGCACAAGTACATATTTTAGCGGTCATATATATAAAATTTCAACCTTCTGAGGCTACTTATTTCTTGAGTTATGCGAGATACATACATATGTATGTACGTACAGACATTACGGGGGAAAAAAACTCTTCTGAATGCATTTTAAACCCTTTTTGCAATCGGTTTTAGGAAAAAGAGTCCTTAACTCTATCCTTACGTATAGATATCACGCCAAAACATCGTTAAATTGCATTCGATAGCGGTCAAAATGGATATTTTCGTTGAAATATGATAGCCGAAAATTTTCGCGAATACAATACGTTAACTTCATACAAGGAAGTAAAGATAAAATAAAATAAAATATTTGTGTGCGTAAAAGCTTTTGTTTGTTTCATTTGTTCTATAACATCTTCACTGTAGCTAATAGTTTATCCAACAGATGGCAGTATCTGCCAAGCTCCTTTGGTAATTGTCATTGCGCATGCGCAAGCGGAGTGTAAAAAGAAGTATGTTATTAGGAGAATGAGCTTTCGTTAATAATGTTGCTGCGCGTTTTCGCTGTGTAAATAAAAGTATATTTTTATATCATAGATGTTCTTTACTCTCTAATGCGAAGCACTAGGTTAGTGCACGAATCTCTTCTGATTCAGAAACCATTTTCAAACCGTGGATCACCACAATAAAAAGTGGCGTCCGTGACAGGACGCATTAGTTAGGTAAAGGACACTTTTGATGGTTTAACAGCAGAAATGGAAGCCTTGAAAGTAAGAAGAATACCACTGCGTGCAGCCTTCACGAAAGCATATAATAGCCTACATGGACATTTGAATGAGTCAGAATTGAACAGTGATGTTCTATTATCGTCCCTGGAAATTCTGGAAGATAAAGGAATTCGACTACAACAGTTGGATGAAGAAATATTGGATCTCCTATCAAAATCGAAAGAAGTCTCGCAAGAAGAATATACTAAAGAATTTGAGTCATGTGAGACTTACAAGGAGAAATTAATAGCAGCCAGGATGAAAGTGAAGCAAATCACTGTGAAACTAGAGAAAAATTTGCTGACTCATGCGTCGGTAAATGAAACCAGAACTGTTGATTCAAGAACAACGGCAACGAATTTGAAGCTTCCGAAAATAAATTTGATTGAATTTACAGGTGATCCACGACAATGGTTGAATTTCTGGAATACCTTTAGTAAGATACACGAAGATCCAGTGCTAGATGATCATTTGAAATTCGTATATCTGATCCAGGCTACTGCTGCCAAATCGAAAGCACGGGAAATAGTGCAGAGTTTCCCGACAACTAAAGAAAATTATCCGAAAGTCATCGAACATTTAAAGAACCGTTTTGGACGTGAAGATATTCTTATACAAGTGTACGTTCGGGATTTATTGAATCTTGTGTTGATAAATAATAATGCAACCAAAAAGGACTTTGCGCTATCATCGTTGTACGACAGTTTAGAAACAAAACTGCGTGCTCTGGAATCTCTCGGTGTGACTGAAGATAAATACGCTAGTGTTATTTTTCCGTTAGTTGAATCTTGCCTGCCCCCTGACATCTTACGCGTGTGGGAGAGGGAACGGGAGAGCTCGTCACAACAAGGTAAGAGCGATCTTGAATCTATTATTCTGTTTTTGAAAAATGAAGTGATATCTGAAGAGAGAATTAAATTAGCGCGTTTTTCTTTTGATAAAAGTAGAAAATCTAAAAGTTACATTAATGATGAGTCTAATATTCCTACTTGTAATGATTTGTATACAGGAGACAAATTTAAAGAAAATGCTCCTATTAAGAAAGTTGAGGAATCGTGTTTATTTTGTGATAAGCCACATTTAACAGAAAAATGTTTTAAAGCTAGTACGCTTACATATCAGGATAAAAAAGATTTAATATTTAAGAAGGGTTTATGTCTATTATGCTTGAAGAAAAACCATATTTCTCGTAACTGTAAGTCCAAGGTTAAGTGTTTAATTTGCCAGAAAAGGCATTTGGCAGTAATGTGTCAACAAGTTCCTTCTCAATTGAAAGAGACTAAATAAGTAGAGCCTGTGGCGAAAAATGAGGTCAATGTTTTGGCTAGCAGATCCGCGAGCTCCGATGTGTTACTACAAACATTAATCGTAAGGGTAAAAAATGGCAACAGGGAAAGGATAGTCAGAGGGATTATAGATACGGGTTTGCTAGAGAAGTTATTTAACGAAAGATATTACAGATTCTTTGAAATGTAAGAGTGTTGGTGAAGTGAAATTAGTTCATAAATTATTCGGAGGTGTAGAAACAAAAGAAAAATTGCATTCTAAATATATAGTTAATTTGAGTAGCCTTGATAATAAATATGTATGTAGTGTGAATTGTTTAGGTGAATCTGTTATCTTTTCTGATGTTAAGAAAATACCTAAAGGTCCTTGGTTGAAAGAACTTCGTAAATTAAATATTCAAGTGTCAGATGTAGAGGGTAATGCTCTCGAAAACGAAAGTAACATTAAATTGTTGATAGGTTCTGATATTGCTGGAAAATTATTCACCGGAAATATTAAATGTTTACAAAGTGGTCCGGTCGCGATGGAAACAAGTTTGGGATGGATTTTAATGGGTAAAATTCCAGCGAAGGAATCTTCGGGTATAAATGATTCTCTTGCATGTGTTTCTTTATTGCTAAACGAAAGATCAGCAGAAAACTTGTGGAAGTTAGACGTTATTGGTATAAATGACCCAGTTGAGTCTAAAAAGAAAGCTGAAATTCATGAGGAGACCATGCAATATTTTGAGGAAAATTTGAATTTGGATTCAGACGGGAGATATGAAACTGCATTACCTTGGGTACTGGACCCCTCTCGCTTGTCTAATAATAAAACGTTGGCAGAAAAACGCCTGACTAATACGCGAAGGAAATTATTAGATTCGAATCAAATTAAAGTTTATCAGGAAGTATTTAAAACTTGGTTGAAGGAACGAATTATTGAAGAGGTAAATGAAGGCGAAGTAGATAGAGAGCACTATTTGCCTCATAGGCCGGTTTTTAAAGAATCTAGTGAAACTACGCGAGTAAGGCCAGTTTTTGATGCTTTGGCACACGCCAAAGGAGAACTTTCCTTAAATGATTGTCTTGAGAAAGGTCCCAACCTAATAGAAATAATTCCAACATTGTTGAATCGTTTTCGGAAATATCCTCTTGCAGTAATTTCAGACATTGAGAAAGCTTTCTTGCAGATTGGTATAAGAGAGAAGGATAGAGATTATTTGCATTTCTTTTGGAAAGGTGCAGAAGAAGAGAATACTAAAATTTACAGACATTGTCGCGTGGTTTTTGGGCTTAACTGTAGTCCATTTTTGTTAGCCGCTACGTTGAACTATCATTTAAATCGTGCCCCTGATCAGTTTGCAGTTACAGCCAACATTTTGAAGGAGTCCTTCTATGTTGATAATTGCCTGACTAGTTTTAAGAATGTTGAAGAATTGAATAGATTTGTACTAGAATCGAGAATGTTATTGTCACTGGGAAAGTTTAATCTTAGAGGATGGCAGTCGAATTGTGAAACCGAAATAATTCCCAACTCTAAATTAGATACATTCGTTTGCGTTCTAGGGTTAAATTGGGATTTGAAGGATGATACTCTTTCTTGTAAAATTGAGTCACTAAAGAAAGAGGAGATTGTCGCGAGTAAACGAACACTCCTTTCTTGCGCGCATAAGTTATTTGACCCAGTAGGCTTCCTTTCTCCCGTTACCCTGTTCCCAAAGGTGATATTGCAAGAGTGTTGGAAATTACGATTAAATTGGGATCAAAAATTGCCAGAACATTTAGAAAAGAAGTCCATACAATGGGTAAAGGAAATGAAACTGCTGTCTGATGTCAAAATTCCTAGATAGCTTAATATTGACAGATCGGTTAACGAAGATGTAAGTCTTCATGTTTTCAGCGATGCCAGCAAGCATGCCTATGCTACCTGCATTTTCTTAAGAGTGAAGACCGAAAATAAGGTTTATTTAAATTTTGTGCAAGCACACACTAGAGTTAAGCCTTTAAAGAGTATATCCATTCCTCGTTTGGAATTATTATCCTGCTTAATCGGAGCACGCTTGGGACGTATGGTCTTTTCAGATTTGAACATGCCAAATTTAAGAACATTCTTCTGGACTGACTCAACAACCGCTTTGTGCTGGATCCAGCGAGACGTACGGTGGGGAACTTTCGTTTGGAATCGTGTCCAAGAAATCAGAACACTTACAAAAATAGAAGATTGGCATAACATCCTTTCGGAGCTGAATGCCGCCGATCTCCCTTCTAGAGGCTGTTCAGTTAAACAGTTTTTGCTGTCGAAATGGTGGGAGGGCCCATCATGGCTGTTAGAACCAGAATCGTCATGGTCAAGAGGCACCGATTTGCCGGACGAAGAGATCATAAATTCAGAAAGGCGTAAATCAGTATTGACAACTCTTAACAAAGATTCTAAACCTGACAATTGGTATTACAGGTACTTTTCATCCATAAAGAAAATTGTACGCATGTTAGGTTGGATTCTTAGGTTTTACTTTAAATTACGAAGAATTACAAACGAAACCTCCAAAATTTCGTCAGTTTCGGAAATTGAAAGAGCTGAGATAACTCTTATGTTATTGGTTCAAAGAGAATCATTTAAGAGTGTGAACGATGATAAAATTAAAGACCTCAGACCTATAGTTGATCGTGATGGTTTGATCAGAGCTAAAACCAATATTTCTTATCGCGACGATACTGATGACTTTAAGTTTCCTGTAATTTTGCCATCTGATCATGCAGTAGTAAAATTACTAATAATGAATGCACATAATGAGCTGCTGCATGCTGGTACTTCTATGGTGATGTCTCATTTGCGGGAAAAGTATTGGATCCTCAAAACTCGTAAGACAGTACGAAACTGCATTAGAAAATGTGTTAAATGTCAAAGATTTAAATCCAAAAGTTGTGATGTAACTCCAGGAATTTTGCCGAAAGATAGAGTACGTGATGCAAATGTTTTTGAGATAGTGGGTGTCGATCTGGCAGGACCCCTCTACCTTAAAGATGGTCGAAAAGCTTATATTGTTCTTTACACATGTGCGGTTTATAGGGCCATTCATCTGGAGTCAGTAACATCCTTGACAACTGAAGCTTTTTTCCAGTCATTGAGACGTTTCATTTCTCGTCGCGGAAGACCATCTATAATATACTCAGACAATGGCAGTAATTTTAAAGGAGCGGAGAGCCTTCTGCATACAATTGATTGGGAGAGTCTGCGATCAAAGACCGCTGAGCAAAGAATTCAGTGGAAATTTATTCCTCCTTCCGCACCTTGGTGGGGCGGTTGGTGGGAACGTTTAGTTCAAATGGTGAAACAGATTCTGAGAAAAGTTCTAGGTCGTGCTGCCCTGGATTACGAGGAGTTGCTTTCAGTACTATGCGACTGTGAGAGAGTAATCAATACTAGGCCACTTACCTACGTGTCGGAAGACGTTGAAGATTCATCCCCATTAACTCCAGAAATGTTCCTGCGGGAGATTTCCAAATCAGGAGTACCTGATATCGATACAGTGGATAAGGAAAAACTGAGTAAACGAGCTAAGTATCTACAAAAGGTGAGAGAACAACTTAGAGCAAGATTCCGTGTGGAATATCTAGGACAGTTACGTCAGCAGTCAATTAAAAACTCTATAGCTAAACCTCTCCAGGTGGGTGAAATTGTTCTACTTGAAGATAACAACAAAAAACGGGCTTTTTGGAACCTGGCGCGGGTCATAAAGCTGCTACCTGGTCGTGATGGACAAATAAGTCTTGCTGTCATAAAAACAGAGACTTCTGAGTTTCTGAGACCAGTGCAAAGACTGTACAGACTTGAGCTGGATAACCCAGTCCAAAAGGATATGACTGAAAATATTCCTATGACTACCAGCAGTGGTAGAACTGTGAAACCAGTGATACGTCTGTGAAATGTTTTGTACTTGTTTGAATACTTTGTAATAATTTGATTTATTTTTATTTTTCTAGGTTTAGTATTATCTGTTACTATGTCTAGAAAATTATGGAATGCTGCATCTCCAGGTAAATTTGTATTTCAATTTAATTAGAACATCTTGGTAGGCATAATTTTATACTTCAATATTGTATACTGTACTATTATGCATATATTATACTTAACAGATGTGTGAATTTACCTCCCAGTAAATTCAGGTGGGAGGAATATGTAGCGAATAGTTTATCCAACAGATGGCAGTATCTGCCAAGCTTCTTTGGTAATTGTCATTGCGCATGCGCAAGCGGAGTGTAAAAAGAAGTATGTTATTAGGAGAATGAGCTTTCGTTAATAATGTTGCTGCGCGTTTTCGCTGTGTAAATAAAAGTATATTTTTATATCATAGATGTTCTTTACTCTCTAATGCGAAGCACTAGGTTAGTGCACGAATCTCTTCTGATTCAGAAACCATTTTTCACACTTCTGTTAATAAACCTACGTATTAAACACCAACAGCTCTTTGAACTAAAACAAACAGTGGCCTTTTTTCACTGTTCCTTGAAATGTCCTTTCATCATCGAGAAGCATTTCTGCACCATATACTATTTGCGCATTAAAAGTACATGAGTTAACCACAGTCTTTATTTAATAGGAATCGCCCACTAAAACATGGTCAATTATGTTCCAAGATATAAAGAAGAAAATTATAGATAAACCTAATGAATTCTGAAAATTTAACGACACTGCACCGCCCAAAGATCAAGGTCAGCTCTTAAGTCTGCTACTTTGTTATCACTCAATCAAATTTATAACCATCGTATCACCAAGATTGTTGAGTTTTAAAGCCAGAACGTGGTGCCCACACAAGATGTTGGAAAGTAGCCGCCCTAATATTTGTATTAGAAACAGATATTCCGTGCAATTAGGATCCACTTTTGGCCAACCTATGTTACTAGAAATTAATCTTGTTACATACTCATCGCACGTTATTATGTTTCAAATATTGAAAAAAAAAAAAAAAGGATCATTTGTTTTTGATTGATATCTTGACTTCGGGTAGGAAGGAGTATAATGAAAGACATATCGTTTCATGTATGTTTCTAAGGTACTGCAGTCAACAAGTAATTTGTTACAGCAAGTTTGAAACACGGGAGAAGAATGAGTTTATAAAAAACGTCTAATATTTTTTAATTTTTGAAATTTCCTTACCAGGCTAAACTGCAAATTTTTTAAAGAAATATTTATGGGCACTGGAAATATATATAAGTGAAAAATATTTTTTAATGGTATACCTGGTTAAAATATTTATTTTAAAAAAAATTTTCTGATTATATAAGCTGTAACAAAGATGGATTCAATAATTCTAAATGGAAGTGAAAAATTATCCTTTTTTCTTTTATAAATTTAATCTACATAATTTCCATGTTCACTTATCTACATGTAAATATTTCAAGCAAAATAATCTGAAAGTTTTCATATTTTATATTAGCTTTGATGAGGGGTTTTATTCATTTACACACACATACACGTTTCGAGAACATTTGAGCTAATGTCCGTTTTGACTAAAAATATTGAAAAACTGTGTGTCTTTAGAATTTCTGATAGATAGTTTCGCGCACTGGAGATACAAATGTCTTATTCCCTACAGTATTGCCACTTCTCGCTTTGTAATTGTTGAGTTCTTTTTAATAAAAAAATTTTTAAAGTTTTATAAAATATGAAAGAGACTATATAATAAATTCGGGCTTCCAAGTGCCAATATTCGGGTGGAGGACTACATTATTCAAGATTTCATGGCTGTAGGTACCGAAGAATGCGAGAAACATGCATATATTATGCAGATTCTTCATTATTTAATTTCTTTAAATATAATACAGGGCGATAATATTTGGCAGCAACAATAGAAAAGTAAAAGGGTCATTTATAAGTGAACCAATGCAAAATGTCCTTTCGAGACAACTAAATGGCTAGCGCCCCTTTGGGTTAAAGGGTAAGAGTATTGACAGCAATCGTCCGAAAAATTTATTTAAAGTGTTAAGTAAGAAACTCATTTTCATTAAAACATTCACCTCTGTCGACAAAGCGATTTCGCCTTCATCAATTCTGCAAAATAAAGAAATTAACTAAAGGATTTCCACACTAAGCAATAGAACGAGATTCCTTTCTAAGCTCCTACTGAAGTAATATAACATAATTTATCGGATGATCTTATAAGATATTTCTCCAGCCTTCTTAGCATGCCTTTGTGGTGTAATAGTCAGCACACTCGGCGCGTATTCGAGAGGTCCGTGGTTCGAGTCCCGGAGAGGGCATTACTCATTTTTCATGTCTCCTGCTTCGAAATAACCTAATATCTCTATCTTATTTATTTATCAAATCTTGTCACTGGAATGCATATTTTCACAAAGTTGTATCTTAAACCATAAAATAAATTTGAAAACTGCATGTAAACTTATAAATAACTTAAATCGAAAAAATTCTTAGTCTCTCCTCTTAAATAGCTAATAATGCATATTTTAATTTAAAATAACTATTTTTGCTTTCTTTTAGTAATATTAGCTTAAAATATTCTTATTTAATTAGTTATAAATTTTCTTAACCCTTGTTCGCTGTTAACGGTATTCCTTATATTGATTAGCTATTTTTTCTAATTGCTTATCGCAAGTACGAAAATGCCATATACTTTAAGAGATATGCCTTCGTGGAATTTTTTTCTACGGAAAACAAAGACGTACCAGTCTAAAATCCTCCTTCAGCACATTCAAAGTCTTGACAGGGTCTCTTTAATAAACTCAAGCCGCGATTACCCATCTTCCAAAGTAACGTTATAAATTCCGCTACAAATTTTAATATTCTACAGAGATTTTTGGCTAGGCCTAGAGACAATAGAATAGTCCACCATGCTGATAGTATAACGGGCAATACATGATAACGGGTAATACAGCAACTCAGCTGGTGATAAGTAAGTAAGTAGACCTACCAGGAGCCGAGTAACTAAAGCCGTTGAATATTAATAGTTGGACCTGCTTTGGGGTTCGATCCCAGGTGAACGAGCTGGCTGCATGGTTAGTTTTGTTTTTGTACTTTTTCTTGATATGTAACGAAAATATGGGCCAGTTCCATGCAGAAATTTCTCCATGAAAGCATCGTTCCTCTTCGGCAAGTACTCGAGGTTTTGCTACAATATTATATTATATTAAATTAAGAAAAATTGGCAATCACTCGTTTTAATGTTCTATGACACGTTTTCAATGTGCTTGCAGCAAAAAAAAAAAAAAAAAAAAAAAAAAAAAAAAAAAAAAAAAAAAACTGAAAGCTTTCATATTTTGCATTACACCCGAAGGGGCGTTTTTTTTTTTTTTTAACGATTTTGGGGTTACCTTTATTTATTAAATATCATGTTCTTCGCACTTAAACCATACAATTCAATTCAATAGCAATATCGCAAAATAATTTTAAAATGAGCCTATCTTTAGAATTTCCAAAACACATCTCGCGCGCTCGAGATAAAAATGTTTTATTTTCCGTAGAGCGTTGCCATTGCTCGCTTTGAAATCGTTGAGTTTGTTAATCAAAAATTCGTTAAAATGTTACAAAATATGAAATCGATAATAAAACAAATTGCCAAGTCCAGATTAGGGCTTCCAAATGCCCATATTCGGTGGAAGATTACGTTATTTAAAATTTGTTGCTTCTATGTAGCGTTGTTTTATCATAATGCGGAAAACATGCATACATTTATGCAGATTCTTCATTATTTTATTTCCTTAAATATAATACAGGGCGATAATATTTGGTGGCAGCAATTTGAAAAGTGAACTGACATTTAAAGTTTTCAACGTAAAATGCCGAAACGAAATTTATAACCCTTCTGGGCTAGCGCTTTATGGGCTGAAAAAAAACTTGCCAAAGTAAACACTTACAAGTGAAATAAAGTAAAGGTAGGCTTGACGGGCATACCTTTACTTTACTTCTAAGGTACTCTTTGGAATCCTAGACCCAGCACTCTTTGGAATTCTAGACCCAGCAGACATCGAGTGTTCCTCATGTTTCCATAACAGAAGTCAATGTTTGCTACCTTTATTTCCACAACAGAAATAGAATTACAAGGAAGATTTTGAAGGCCCTCTAAAATCTAGGACTCAGAGCTCAAGCCTTGAAGTAATAGACAGTAATGAGCGCCTGGCTAACAGCATCTAGCTGAGACTGTACTCGAAAATTAATGAAACTAATAACATAAAGCAAAAGCACTTTGACTCTTTTCATTTTGGCAGAACAAAAGTAGTGTTTTGAAACTCTAATTTTTTGTTTCATCTTTCTCCTGTGTTTCTTTATTCTTTTTCACTTCGCTGCTAGTTTGGAAAAAATAAAATATTTTATTGCGTGTTGTTGATAAATGACATTAAATTAAACCTTAAAGTCAGTGCAGAAGGAACTAAAGTGAGAAGTCACGTTAAGAATTTCTGACATCGGAGTAGTTAATCTAACTATTCCGAATTAAGTCACAAATAAAATGGCAGTTAAGGAATATTTCCTTATTCCTCTGATTTCTGTCTCGATGCCATTTGTGGAGGGCCCCGTTCATGGAGATCTTACCGTCAGAAGGATGAATGTCCCTACTGGGGCATCAATCGTGGAGCGCTGCATCGCTCTCTCTACCATCGCCATACAGAATAAATGAGTTCTTTCGCCTATCTCAAACAACCTGCTTAAGATAATGGTTAAGTGAGCTATTTAGTAACGGGGTTTACATGATTAGCCAGGGAAGTGGAATATACTACTTTCCGCTGGGCGTTGACCAGTTCGCAGTATCTGCTCATCCGTGCCTATTTTGTTAAGTGGTGCATTAAAAGAGAAGCCCCCATCTGAGGTCTCCCGTGATATTCGAAATCACATGCAGGTTAGGAATCAACAAATATCTTGGTTTTAGTTCGAGAAATATTAAAAGATGAGCCATATTAGACTTCCAATTATTGTGAAAACTGAAGTGATGAATAAAGGATGCGGCGAAATGACAAAGGCTTGGAAAGCATACATATAAGTATTAGGCCACACTTAATAAGTTTAATAATGATGCACACAATAAAAATTTTCGTACAAAAATTTGATACATATGCAGAAAGTACATTTTTGTGCACCCAAATACTGCATCCTTTTTATTATGAAACGATTACTAAGTATATTTTTTCATATTAAAAAATCTGATGTGTACACCACATGTCTTTCTTGTACGGCCTATTAAATTATACACATTTTTGCTGCATTTAATTTAAACTTATCTCCTCGAATTTCATTAGAGACCTATTTCTCATTCAATTAATTCAATTCTCACTTCATGACAAGACAAAAATGCATAAAATCTCACAATTCTTTTCATTAAAAATTGTAAAATATAGAAAAACATAGAACACCAAATACAGTTAAAAAGAAATAAATAAAAACAACTTTTACAATTAAAATTAGAGTTTCTACGCAAAAACAAGAATTCGATCAACGGGCAGGAAGACAGATTTTTCGGTGCGCAGAGCTGAAAGTTTACTTTTGGCTCCACTCGGCAAAAAGGCACCAAAATTGGTATAGAAACTGACTTACTTCACTGTTATACTAAGAGTTTCAAATGTAAACAAATGGCGGGTTCATTAGGCTTAGAACCACTTAAACAACTTTTAAATGAATGATAATTCTACAACCATTGCATGCAGATTAACTAAAACATAAAAACCTTAACTGGAATATGAGAACAACATAATTCAGTCACTTTTAAAGCAAAGAAAAACAAATTGCACAATTTATCAACACATAAGAATAAAACAACTGAGTCACCCAGCTGGGTAACAAAGTGGGTATATATATATATATATATAACCACTGCAACCAAAAAGATATGTACACATCTACATGCTGTGACAGTCTCATATACAAAATTTCAACTTTCTGAGGCTACACGTTTTTTAATTATATGTGATACATACCTACGTACGTAGAGATTTCACAAAAAATCTCTTCTGAATCCATTTTAAATTCATTTTACAATTCATTTTGGGAAAAAGCGTCCTTTAATTTATCCATACGTACAGATGTCACGCAAAACATATTTCAAATGGATTCGAGAGCGGTTAAAATGGGTATGTTGGTTGAAATATGATGCCCGAAATTTTTCACGATTACAATACTTTCTTTACTTCGTACAAGGAAGTCAAAGGCATAGACATCACAGTTTTCTGCAATAAGTCATGTGTTAAAACAAATTAAAAAAGAGAATAGGTTATAAAGATTGAAGTCAAATTGAAAACACTCATACTCGTTTATGACTGTCTTGTCACATTCCTGCGTTTTGCATGAGGATAGGCATTGTTATTTTCTAATAAATATTGCCTGAATTTTAAAAGATCAAATTTTGCTTACAATTTATTGTAATAAAAACCATAATCAATAAAATTAATTTCAAAAATATTTAGAACTTATGCGTATTATGAAAAAAATAGTTACATTTTCAAGAAAAACCGATCAGACTTCAGCTATATTCCAAACACTATGTGTAATCCTTAAAGGAGTAAAATTTTCACATCTAGTTACGGATGTAAAAATAAATTAAATATTTTTTTCTTTAGAAATAAAACAATGTTGAAATTTTAATATTGAGTTATGAACAGTTATTATAAAATGGGAGAAAAGTACTAAAAATGCTTCTTTAACATGAAAAATACTCAATTGACGTCATTTCAAAGAGTAGAAAAGAATTACTTAAGAAATTAAGTAGAAGTGTGATAGCTCGTTGTGTCAAGTTTAACATGTACAGAATAAGTCACTGTAATTAAAATTTAATATTTAAAAAGTAAGAAGATAGTAACGGCAACAATAAGTCTTCTATTAAGTAAAATGTATTCGAGTATTACTAAAAAGTGATTTTTGAAAGGGTTAATATTGTAAATTAATAAATATTACATATTATTACAGTTTGATTAGAAAATAAAAGATCTTATGCCACGTAATCTGATAAATCGGTGGGAAAGTCGCTTATTTTAATCAGACTTTAAAAACAGAAAAATATCCTTAGTGTGTTCATAAGACTTTTAATTTACGTTACCTTATGCTAGACTTTTACTCCCCACTCTTCGGTAAAACTTAATTCTTATGACAGGAACTACCTTTAAATACCAAAGAATTAGCTTTAAATATGCTTTGCAACATTTAAAAAGGAATTTTTACTTAAAAATGATAATTTGTTTTGGACATAAAGATGTTAAAGAAGATGATTTGTTAATCCATCCCAGGACAGTTTCTAAAAATGAATATGCGTACATAGATTAATATATGCACAAAGCATTTTCTTCTTCCTTCCAGCATGCCTTCGGGGTGTAATGGTTGGCACACTCGGCGCGTATTCGAGAGGTCCAGGTTCGAGTCTCGGCGAGGGTAGTTCTCATTTTTCATGTCTCCTTCTTCCAAAAAAACCTAATGACTCTACAATGTAAGTATATGTTTTAAAAATAGTAATGTAAGTATATAGTTTATTCATACTACGTAACTTCCTGTTATTTTATTTCTTCTAATAATGATTTTATTCAAATGTTAAAATTGTTTAAACTCCTCCCCAGAAAATAAATATATTTACAAAAATCTTCTAAGCGATTTTTACTTTGATGCATACATATTCACATCGATCATTTAATGAGATATTTTTCTACAGCCTTGAGAAAAAAAGTCCTTAAAAATATTGTAATATATCAAAATGATTAAGTAAATCTAACTGAATTTTTTTTATAAATTAATAATATGATAATTAAGAATAACAAGAGCTTTTTAAAGAGTTCCGCATTTGACATAAAAGTGAAATGGTTCTATTGGCAGGAAACATGTCAGTAAGATAGCGGTAAATAAAGTCATTTATTAAGTTAAGCCATCATTTAGTGTTTGGGAGAACTGTTATCGGCTAAAAGCAGCTGTTTGAACACACAAACAGTATTAATATTCTATTTCCGTTTTCATTTCGGACGACCGAGTTACTAATCTGTTGTCTGGTGATAAATTGTAATTTCTTAAATTTGAAAGGCATTTTGTTGTGATAAAAGTAATTTTTCCCGGAAAATAATATTAACAATAAAAACGTGAAAGCTTTCAGATGGGTTGTAACATAAGTAATGGCCGTTTATGTTGTGTTTAAAATTACGCGGTAAAAATAAAATTATCCATGCCATGTACTGGCATAATATTTTGTGTTATTTGAAAGAGAATCTTTCCCTCTAAAAGATGGCGTATTTGACTTTTTTTGGCTGAGCTAATTTTTGTTATTTTTCAGATCATTATAATGGAGTGTAAAGTGGATAAAAATAAGCATTTTCGACACCTTCTTCTTTTTGCATTTAATCGAGGCGCCAGAGCTTCAGAAGCTACCCAAGAGATTTGTGAAGTGTATGGAGAAGGTCCAATGCCTGAACGAACTGCAAGACATTGGTTTGCCAAATTGGAAAATGGAAATTTCGACCTCGAAGACGATGCTCGTTCCGAACGACCCAATGAGTTTGATGAAGAGCGTTTGAATCAACTTCTGCACAAATAAAGCGCGTCAAATCACTCGAGAATTAGCCGTATGAATGGCTTATAACCAAATGACTATAGTTCGACATCTAGTCCAAAACCTCGGATATTTTTGAATAATTTATTGTTTTTTTTTTTTTTTTTTTTTTTTTTTTTTTTTTTTTTTTTTTTGTTAAAATAAAAATTTTTTAATTAAAAAAACGGCTATTACTTATGTTTCAACCTAATATATTGCGTCCAAAGGAGCGTTTTATTAACGTTTTGTGCGCCACCTTTGTTTATTAAATATCATGGCCTTCGCTCTTAAACCATAAAATTCAGTTCAACAGCAATGTAACAAAATTTTAAAGAAGCCATAAAATTCTTTAGAATTTCCAATACACAGTCTCGCTCGCTGGATATAAAAAAATTTTTCGGCGGGTGGGGACAGCGTTACCATTGCTCGCTTTGAGTTTGTTAATGAAAAATTCGTTTAAGTTTTACAAAATATGAAGTAAATAATAAAACAAATTCTAAATTCCATCTGCCCATATTCGGGTAGAGAATTACGTTATCAAAAATTTGATGGCTCTAGGTTCCGTCGTTTCTTTACAGTGTAAGAAACATACATGCATTCGTGCAGTTCTTCATTATTTAATTTCTTTAAATGTAATGCAGGGCTCTAATATTTGGTGGCAACAATTTGAAAAGATCAAAACGAACGAATCAATAACCCTTCTGGACAAATTGCCGCTTTTGGCTAAACCACTGCTTAAATACTAAAAGGCATTTAGTAAACAAATGCATTAAAAAATATGCATAAACAGCCTAAAAATATACTTTTAAAACGGTACAATTTTATCAGTCCATTAATACAAAAATTTTATTTGAACTTCCAAAATTTTAAGGGTTTGGATAATTTGTAGTTATTTCACATCTGTTTGGCTCTTGAGATTTCAGTCGAAACAGAAATGTGAAAGAGAGAAAATATAAGCAAATTTTGATTCATTATTTTTGATTATTTGGCGCTTCTTTAGTTATAGTCACACTTGATAATTATTTGCCTAAGGAAATAAAAATCTTGTTCCAAAATTCTTTCAGAATTTAAGAGTTATAATAATGATAGTATCTAAAACGTGTACTTCAGTTTTTTATTTATCAAGAACTCATTGAAAATACATAGCTAATAGTTATAGAATATAGAAATATTTAGAATTTCTAAAACCACGTGTTGCGTTTCTGATTAAAAGAAAGAATTTTCTGCAATGTTTGAACGCGATTATTTTAACACAAACATAATTTAACTTTCTTTTCTTTGTGATTTTTACTTTCACCGTGATTGGTTGAGATGAATTTTGATTAATTATATATTTTAATCCTCAGTCTCTGTTCATGAAGCACAAAAACCTGCGCTTTTCCAGACATTAAATCGGGTTGCCAAAGAGCAGACTGAAACAGACTCTCATTACTTAAACTTATCGGTAGTGAAATCCAGACAACGTCTGGAGTTGAGCATCATTACAGCAAAAAGCATTTTATATACATCGCTCGCTTATTTTCCGATATTGTACATGTAAGAAAGAGAACATTAGGTAAAAACAAAAGCCAAGGTTCAGAAACAAGTATTTATTTCTGCAATTTTTTTTTAAATAAATAAATAAAGATTTCCTTCAAAGTTTTATGTAGTTTTCTTTTGCTTTCCGTGTAATACACGATAAGCAATTTTTTAGCTACCGGTTAAAGAAACAAGGAAACATGAATTTTGAAAGGAAGCAGCAAGCATCAACATCTGATATTGACAATCAAGTGACATATTGGATTCTTCAGCGGTGTATACGATCGCTTCAATCATAACACCTTTCAGACTCAAAGCATTTGCTCGTTTAACATGTTTCACTTTACAGAACAGGAAAGCGTATAAGAAGAAAGTTATCTTCATGCTAAAGGTACAGACAAATTTCCAAGGCAGAGTTTTATAAAAGTAATTTTCTGATATATTGCACAAAAAGACAGAGAATAAGAATATTTTAGTCTTACAAAATTACAACTTCCTACCGTAAAGTTTCGCTTTAGATTTCAAAGCTTCGGAATACTTACTGATTTTAGATTAGATGTTTACTTTACGATTAATACATGGGGAAATATGCATATTTACAAGGCATGAGATAAGCTCGACATAAAAGGTTTTGATTGAGAATGTAATTTTTGAATGGGAAGTGAGCGGGTTTATCTCTTCAGTTAGGTCACAAACGACTCCCTGAAAACATAGGTTTTGTTTCTGATCGTTGAAAAAAACTGATGGTGATTTCTATCAAAACCTCAAACTGTATGCAAGATCACCATTAATATGTAAAAGTTGTCATTCATTTATTAAGTGAATACATCTCTCAAATTTATCCACGAAACAGAATAAATTCACTAACTTTCTTTCCAAACAATTCAAAAAACTCTTACAAACAATTCAGTTTGTTCTTTCAGTTGCCACAGGCATTTATGGTAGGATCCAAACGAATAGGATGGTTCCAGATATTTTCTAACTTCCTTATAGAGACAAGATTTCGGAATTGCGTTTCGTATTAAGGATGTCGAATTTAAAAAATTTGTCATTTGCAGCCGTAAGATACTATCGCGTTTTCCCCTCGCAGGCATACTCGCATAAATAAGTGGTTAGCACAAACAGTCAGCTTTTGGCAATGATATGCAGCCATAATACATTCATTCGTGAAGTGCCATCGTGTCCTGCACCTTCGTAATATCAGCGAGTTATTAATATATGTAGCCATGGTGCTTCAAAAGGGCCTAACCTGACCCAAAATGTTTATGTAGATATTGGGACAAAATACAAATTTAAATTGGTACCATCAATATTACCGCTCTATATTACTTTTAAAGAAATTCAGGACCTGTACGTGTTGTAATTCGCAGCAAAGACTAAGATGTTTTTAAATTTAAAGTGGAATGTTACTAGATAATAAACTAAGGGCTTTATAAGCAGTAAATACAGTTCTGAAGAATATTTCTATCTTCTACTTTTTAATATGATTTATTTAAATAAGCACGTATTAAATTATAAGAAATTAATTAGAAATATTCAGTATTCTAATGAAGCTGAACACTAACCGGGCTCATTAAAATCATTATATATTTTTTTCTCTTTAATGATAACTGTATGAGACGGCTGACTGTGCCAGCGTCTATTTTTTAAAGAAATAATACAGCGAATATAAAAATATGTATGACAACCCTGTAACTGTTTATCGGAAATTCTAAAGATATGTCTTTTTTATATATTTTGCGCATTTGCTATTGAATTGAATTTTATCTAGCATAAATGCGAAGAACATGATATTTAATAAATAAAGTTAACAGGCAAAACGTTTATAATAAAAAGAGGGGAAAAAGTTCTGTTAATTATCTTATTAAGAAAACTGAAAATTGAGGGTATGAACTGAGAAAAGAGAGCAAAAAGTATGCATCAACACTTAATACTGCATCGGGAATTCTAAACATAGGATGCAACGCAGCTTTTAAAAATATTGTATTTTTATTATTGTTGTTGTTGAACTGTATATGGCGTAAGTGCGAAGAAAGCAATGCTTAATAATAAAGCTAAAATGACAAAAAAAGAGGGGGTTAGAAGGAGTGAGTGCAAGAGCAGACTGATAGACTGTGAGTTCAGTGAAAGCGTAAAAATTCTTAACAAACCCTTTTGAGTTACCGTTAAAATCTGAAACCTTACAGATTTGTTTTTGTTTTTTAATGTACTATCTTGAAAAAAAAAAAATGGAGATTTTAAACAACTCTGTGGGTTTTAACTTCAGGAAAGATTTTTAATTAAACAAAATTTGAAAATGCGATTAAAATTTCATATCAAGTTGTTTACATTTTCATTTAAGCAATCAGATTATAACATCTGCACGCGTTTCACAATAACTGAATGTCAACCTCTGCAGCCATAATTATGTTGGTACAAATAAGTAATGTTCGAAATAAGATATGATCAATTTCGTATAAGAAATTAATCGTGAAACATATTTCTGGAAAGCAAATTTCATTTAAACCTCAACCCCTTTTAATTATATAGAGGGATTTTGGTCTCACCCTGGCCAAAGTGACCAGCTGAGTGGTCACACTTCGTAAGGTGCTTTTAATATCCCTAACTCCGAAACCAAATACCCACACCTCCATCTCACTTCAAGTACATTTTAAATCGCAGGCGCTTTAAAAGCAATTAACGCTGTTCGCAGCTAATGATGTCGGCTCGCAAAATGAGGTAGAGCACTTTTCCATCATTAAACCCCTATACGAAGCCTGTCTCCACTGCACACACCCTTGGATGGTAGGGGCGATGTATTAAAAGGCGATTATGTTTCTATAAAGTCACCCTCCTCTGTTAGGCGGAGAGCACACAGTCGTCTATCATAAGCTGGCTTTCGATTCTCGGAGCAGTTTCTGCTTTCCTCAGGAATTAGTGGTTGCTTTTCTTTCGTTTAGGGATGGTATATAGGTTGAAAAGGAGATACTTCGAGTTAAAACTTGGGCATAGATACCCAGCTGCAATGCTTTGCCCCGGCATAAGGCTGGACCTCCTCTCTTCGATTCACGTGCCGAATTTCTTAATTGTTCGATCACGAAGCGGGTCAATGAAAGCACCCCCAGGCTGTGAAAGCAAAGTAAAAGGAAAACGTTCAACTTAAGATGAAGAACCTTTAGAAACAAGCTGTTATTTTAACGTATCGAAAATCTGTATATAATGATAGGTATCAGAGCTTAGAAAAAATTCAACTTGCCATTTTTATTTATTTATTTTGATTATTTTTCTTTCCTGTTATCTAAGTTCGAACGCGATAAGAATCTGGCTAGCGATAAAATGTTGAAAAGAAACGAAATTTTTACACAGCTTTTGAATGGTTCTAGAGGTTTCCTGTTGTCATTAAAATTAATATTATGTCATTAAAATAGCTTTATGTCCAAATATTAGACGAATATATTTTTAAGATAGTTCTATTTGAAAAGGAAATATATCTTCTAGCTACGTTCGAATATGTATGCTTGCTCCAGTTTTCCTCATATTCCTGGATGCTTATTTTGGTATTTGCCATATACTGGTGGTCGCAACATCTTGGATAGTTTGAATTACCTGAGGACAGTAGATTAAAAAGATAAGAAATCTGGGAATTAAGATGACAGGAACCTATTTCTGATCAAAAAGAAGCCTAAATTTCTTTGCTCAAACGTCCTTTGCACACAGTGCGACACTGGACTGAATGGTCGAAAGATGCTTCAAATCTATTCGTCGTACAAACCGAAATTTGTTATCCTGGAAGATGTTACATCTTATGTAATTTTTATAGAGAGTACCTTAAGGAGATGTATAACGTTTGGTATGTTTTACTTTCATCAAATGGTGTCCAAACTCTTGGTAGACATTAAAGAATTATATATAAGTCTAAAATACCAACTGAAACTCTGAAGAACCTTTTTATTTAAAACCAAGAAGAACAGAAGTCCCGCCTGGTACTTACAAATTAGCTAACTATTTGTGACAACATAACTTTAGGTAAATGCCAAATGTAAAATTTAAATAAGCTAGTAATCAAAGGCTACATGGATCAGTTTAACGCGAAGTTGGCTCACAATCTAACCGGCGTGGAGATTTAATACTACCGACGAAGACTACAAATCCTCTTTGAGCGTTGACTTTCTGGCAAAGTATTTGGATAGAGGTTTAGTGATTTGTAAAGAAAGTACTTTGAGGGTAAACGTCAAAACATTTTTATCTCATATTCATGAGATAAACAATGTTTTATTATTTTACATTTAATTAAATAAATTATTAAACTTTATGCAGATATCGTGTTTATTGTGTAATCTCACATTTCGTTAGGTATATAAAAATAATTACATGCAACTGAAAAACATTAATTTTAGTTCATTCTACTTAATTTTCACTTTAAATTAGGAACAAAAATTTACGTGATTTTTGAAATAAATTTTTAGATTTGTCAACTATTCTAAGCAAATTATTCTGAATTTAATTTCATATGGTATGTAATATAATAAGTTGCATAATATTGCTTATTTTAATAAAAGATCGTGCCTTAACATTCTAAATTAGCTTCATTTAGCGCTAGTTTCCCAAAATCATTTTGTTTATGAACATTGATTCATTTGACCTAAATATTGCAGTGAGCATATACTGTTAATAATAGCAGAAAATCAGTTATTACACTGGTGGATTTAATTGAAAATCTTATACGTATTACTGTGTACTTTTATTTAGTTTCCAGACAAGGAATCAAATTAAAAATTTTTTTCCTACTATTATTTAAATAGTATGCATACTTGTATTATTTCAGATTATGAAATTTTAGAAATTTCTTACCTTAAAATTAATAGCTCTCTGATCTCTTATTAATATTTTTTATTTCTCTTATCTCTAATTAATGTTTATCGTATCCTAAAAATTATATAGTGAAAACACTGAAGCATAAAAAAGTCTATTTCGATGAAGCAAGAACAAACATATTTGCAAAAATATTGTATCATTTTGCTAATTAAAGATTCCGTATAAAAGATGATTGGTACTGTATCAGTTTAAACGACATTTCATGCCATAAAGTATTAGATTCAATTTCAAAATTCAAATCCCTAAAGATCCAAATCATCATTCGCGAAGGAGTTATATTATGTTGGCTTATTAGCTCCAGAACCGAGTTCATGTAGGGCTTAGGAATAAATAGTTCGTTAATACTGAAAGAGATTTAATTAAGAAGTTGAAAATATGATTAAGAAATATATAAAAGAAATGATTTTTCAATGAGGAACACTAACTTGAGAAATGGTAACTCTATTAGAGAAAAAAATCTGATGTGTACACCACATGACTTCCTTGTACGGAATATTAAATTATACGCAGTTTTTCTTGAATTTCATTTAAATTGATTGGATTGAATTAAATCTACTTCGTCGACAGCCCATAAACCACAATAGAATAAATGCACTCTTTTTAAAATTCACTTTATTTGTTTACTATAACGACACTCTGAATGCACAAAATTTATATCATTTGAAGAATTATCGTTGCCACATGTTCTATTCAAATACTATAAAGCTAAAACGACGTATGAAAGAAATTAAGCAAACAAAACAGAAAAGAAACAGTTTTTCACAGACGATTTATTATTTCTCATTCAATTAATTCAGCTCTCACTTCGCGACAAGGCAAAAATACATAAAAACTCAAAATATCTGCATTAAAAATTACGAAGTAAATCTTAAACACATATTTCCTCGAAAAAATTCCAGAAAGGATTAAGCATGATATAATTCGCAATAATAAATGAAGGCGTTATTTTTGTGTTGCGAAGCTTAGTCTCTCTAGATTGGCAACAAATCTACAATTCTGCTGCTTCAAATGTAAACAAATATGTCCGCCATGTTATTTAAAACTTAACCGCACTTAAACAGCTTTTAAATTGTTGATAATTGTGCAAATATTGCTTCCAGAATTACGAAAGGCATAAAAGCCTTAACCAGAAGATAAGAACAACATAATTCAATCATTTTTAAAGCAAAAAAAATATACAATTTACAAACATATAGGAGTAAAGATACTGAGATCAATGAGCCGGGTAACAGAGTGAATATATATATAAATATATTTATATACGTTTGGTGCGGCCCATTGCAACCAAAATACGAGGTGAACATCTACATGTTATAGCAGTCCTATATACAAAATTTCAACGTTTTGGTTCGGTTGTATTCAATCATATTAGTTTTGCGAGTACTAATTTTTTATTCAAAATGAAAAGGAAATGCTTGTATATAATTATTTTTTCCATACTTTTAATCAAAAACATTTGTAACCATTTTTTTAGATGTTAGACTGTAATTTTCAAAGGTGCAAGTTACTTTTTCTTTCTTTTTTTTAATACCATTCATTATGTACCATAACAAATCAACGGCAATATTCACACAGGCATCTTCTCGTCTGAGATTCATCAAAGACGTAGAAAAGAAAAATTCCTTAGAATTGTAAGTAAATCTTTGAAGTAAACAGAGTGCTCAGATGTTACTTAACATCTAAGTGCTCCCTGTTTATTTCAAAGAAGTTAACTCCTAAGTGAAGTCTAATCTCTCATAATGCTACCAGCTCTGTTTGCTGTCAAGGCCAATAAGCTGTCTCCTTTCTTTATTTCCTATATGAGATGTGCAACCAATCGGAAGCCACTACGAGTTCGCGCCACTTCGTCGCCCATGGGAGCTGCTCACTCAACGTAAGAAGATTGTAGTTTTGGCTGAGAACGGGCAGTAAAAATCAGTCTAAACAACATTTTCTCTGTAACATTGAATGTTTTTTAGACATTCAAAAGTACATTTCAAAATGAAATACTGAAATTATTTTTTTAACTAATATATTCGCAGAGAGTATGTAGTATAGACATAAAACGTCTTCATTATTATTATTTTTATCTCTAAATTATTGACATTAACTGTTGTTACATTAACTAATAATATTATGACACGGTGTTCGGTAAACAAAGCAGTTGAATGAATTAATATAAATGATGGAAGCAAGAGTAATAAATAATTACTCGTTGTTTATTTTTCGGCCAATGAGCTGTCAGAATTCCCAAATTTGTTTCAATTTTGGTAACCTGTACGAAAGTACCTTATTAGCATGGATATAAAACGAACTTTGTCTTTTTTGTACAAAAACTCATGCTATTTTATGTGGTCATAATAAGGTTCTTATAATTTTGTATTACAAAAGAAGAAAGTTTTAATTAGTTTCTACTATGAGCAGGCTAGCATTTTTAAATCTTTTAATTATCACCCTTGTCGTATACCTTTAATGTATGGAACTCAAATGTGCGAGGCTCTTTATATGTAAATTCAAACAATTTTTCTTGTAAAACATCTTCAAAAAATTCTGATCGATAAGTTAATTTTAGTAACTCTATTGTAGTTTGCACACTGTACTATAGTACGCTGTTCCTGTACTTTACTGCTCATCTTCATCAACCAGCTAATGTGAAACATAAAATTACGCAAATTTCTTGAATGCTTTGAACGCATGCCTGTTATGGTAAGTGTATTTTTTCCATAAAAACCAATGTCAGTCTAAAGGTTATTTTATTTATATAGGCTATATCGGTATATTTTAATTTCCTAATACCGTTTTTACTCGCTTAATAGTCGCACCCGCGTTTTTAAGCAGAAAAAATTGCCAAACATGTACAATATTGCGTAGTAGATTTCCCCGCATAATAATGGCACCTATACTTTCATAATGAAAAGTTGGCAAAAAAGTTTAGTAAATACGATAGTTTTTTAGCCCGAAGGGCGTTAACCCAGGGCTTTCGTTGCGGCATTTTGCGTTGGTTCACTATAAATATCGGTTCGCTTTTCAAATTGTTGCCACCAAATATTACAGCCCTGTATTATATTTAAAAAATTAAGTAATGAAGAATCTGCATAAATGTATCTATGCTTCTCGCATTGTGATAAAACGACGGTACCTAGAGCTGTCAAATTTTGAATAACGTATGTTTCCACCCAAATATGGGCATTTGGAAGGCCAAATTTGGAATTTGTGTTATTATCGATTTCATATTTTGTAAAACTTTAACGAATTTTTGATTAACAAACTCAACTATTTCAAAGCCAGCAATGAGAAAAAACGAAAAAAAAAAAAAAAAAAAAAAATTCTCCAACGCGCGAGACTGTGTATCGTAAATTCTAAAGATATGCTCTTTAAATATTTTGAGATATTGCTGTTAATTGAATTTTATGTTTCAAGTGCGAAGAACATGATAGAAGTATTTAATAAATAAAGGTCACCCACAAAACGTTAAAAAAAAAAAAAAAAAAAAAAACTTTTGGGCCCAGTAGCAAAGAGCTTAGTACTTCCTGGTACAGCGTGTTCTGCCTTTTGACCAGGTCGTTGTTTTAAGTCTAATCTTAGGACTTTTCTGCCTTACAAGCTTGCTAATATTTGCCGGTGATCTTTAGTAAGGGTCAACCCTGATAGTTCTTTTTAAATTTAGTTAGTATCACATTAGTTGCTTATTTATTATCCTGAGTTGAAGCCCAAGTGGAGGCTTACTATAAGCCCGAGAAGGGGCCACCTGTGAAACATTTAAGTTGGAATAAACGGTAAATTTAACCCTTCTTTGGACTTGTCATTTAGGTACTGAACTTAGAGATTATTACACAGTTCTTAAGTATTCTAGCTTTGAAGGACTACAAATTTATCTAGAATATTGCAAGGCTTAAAGGCTTAAGAATGCCAAACGCAGCACACTTTTCTGCAAGTTAAAATTGTATCAAACATAATTATGGTGCTCAATGTGCAACTATATTAATCCCCGTCTTCCCCCGCCTCAGATTTTCGGTGCAGCGTTTGACCTTCCGCAGACAGAATTCAAAAGCGGCCAAATCGAAACATAAAATATTTTTAAAGCTTTCATTTAAATATTAATTAAATAAAATTAGATTTTTTTTTTTTTTTTTTTTCATGAAGTTCTTCAAATTCTGCAGCGAACTATGCTAAATCTATAATGTAGCAGTTGGTTGTGATATCTAAGATCCATTTAATTAAATCTACAAATAAAAGTAGTAAAGAATTTACTTTAAAAAAAATTGGGGTTTCTTAATTTCCTATTCCTGACTTTACGTTTTGATGTATAGATTATATATAGAATGCGTATGCATACAATCGACTTGCATTTGTAAAACCCTCGATATAAGGATTCAAAAGAAAATCTTGTACACCTCTTCCTTAAGCTTTTCTTCCATTTGATTCGTTTGCCTCAAATGGTTTGGTTTATTTGCTTATGGCAAAGCACACGAAGATTATCTGCTTAAGGGAAGGGATGTCTTCGTGGAGGACTTTCTAAGGGAAAGTGGCTCGTATACACGTTGCACTTGGTGAAAACCACGAAAGCGCCCATGCAGCCAGTCCTTTCGCCGGTATTCGAACTCCGGACTGATCTACCAGTATTCAGCGACTTTTGCCCTTCGTTTGATTTAAGAACAATCTGGTATAATAAATAAGTATTACACCGAGTTGAATGGATTTCGATTGTTAAGTTTTCATCATCATCTTTCAGTTGTTCTCAGAGCTTTATCTTGTTAAGAATGTTTTTTCCTCCCTCTAATGGTAAGTCAGTTTATTATTGTTATCTAGATTATTGCTAAAATGGGAGTCGACTGTATATCTATGTTTATGGCATGTACGTTGCTTATTACAAACATATATCCGTATCACATGCAAAAACCTCTCCAGCAGACGTATCAAACACTTTTACTCAAATGTCATTTTCGACACTAAATAAGCTAACTAACTTGATCTACTCGTAACTGAAAAGAAATTTAATAGCAGTTACAAAACTTTAGAATAGAAAAAATGAAGTTCAACTCTTTTAATAATGTGTAATAGTTAAAAGGATTTTATCTTCATTAAAATTCTGAAAATATTAAGAAGAAAAAATAGTTAACATAATAAATTTCTTCCCCACGTGCTCAAAATGTTTATGATACGTAAACTAATTTTAAATTATTATTTATAATTATTAGTTCGTGGATTTCATCATCTAACTTACGATACTTAATCTAAACTTACTTATACTCAGTTTTCAAACTTTTTACATCTATAAATAAAATCAGCCCCATATAATCAGTATATTTTCTTGAAAGAACTAAAACACTCCATATTGCTTATTAGTGTGGCAAATTTGAGCAATTAAAAGCAGTAGGCGTTCCCTGTTCTATTAATATAATGTTACCGTTTTCAAAAATGTAACATAATGATAAAATTCTGTAACAATACGCGGATTGCAATAGCCTGTTTGTTTCTTTCTTCTCTCTTTTATAAACCAGCCAGAATTATATATGATTTGGCATTATCTCATATCAGGAACATCGAAATAATTTGTAAAAGTAAGAAGTACGAGAAAGTTTGTATAAAAGTGTATATTAACATTTTGATTTAAACAATGATTCTTAGAATTAACTTATCAAAAACATGGAGAATGTTTAATTTTATTTATGAGCTTTAATTACAACAAACTTCTTGTGAATCTTTTTATTAATACTTGAGAAAACTATATTAGGGCGTCATTGTTTTCCCTTTTCTTTAGAAATGAGAAACCATTTACAAACTGTAAAGTGTTTAATTTTATAACTGTTTGTTTTGCTTATAAAAGTAATATGTGAAAAATTAAAAAACATTACGAAAGGACCCAAATCTTAAAGATCGTTTAAAAGGGCTCTTAAAGTTTAATTTAGTTTATAAGTAGATATGCCAGGTGGAATAGCGAAATATTCTATTGGATTTTAGATGAACATACATTTCGACTAACATGAGAACGTTACATATCTTCAGTATATTTCAATAGTGAAATAATACTTAAAAATTCCATCAAAATATTTCATTAGATATATCTTGAATTTGATATATCTTGAATTAAATGCATTTTTATTTAAACCAGTCAGATTAAAAAGTAAAAAAATAATATTCATAAAAACTACATCTATTGTTTTTAACAGCTTTGTTTGTTAATCAATAACACATAGATTTTATATGAAAGATAAATATTTTACATTTTGTCGAATGGCAACACGCACTTAGAACTGACAATATATAAAAAGGAAATCAACGCTAAGTCACAATTCGAAAATAACAGCATTAAAGAAAGAAAAAAAAAAAGGGAGAAGAGAGAAGCCACCAGATTTTGAGTAATGTAATCCTCCATCCAACTCTGGGCAGTCGGAAACCCGAATTTTGAATTTCGAATTTAATACCTCATATTTTGTAAACCGTTAATGAAGTTTTGATTAACAAACTCAACGACTTGAAAGCGAGTAGTGGCAAAACTGCACGGAATGAAATATTTTTATCTCTAACGAGCGAGATTGCTATCGGAAATTCTAAAGATATGCTGTTTTTAAATATTTTGTGATTTTCCTGTTGAACTGAATTTTTTGTGGCGTAAGCTCCAAGAACGTGATACTTAATAGATAAAGTAAACATACAACAAGTTAATAATAAAAAGACGAAAAAAAAAATTCGAAAAGCCATATTAGTCAGAAAACTTAACATTGATGCAAAAAACTGAGGTAGGAAGCCCCCCCCCCCCAAAAAAAGAAAGAAAAACATATACCAACACTTAACACTTAATTTTAACTATGTACTGCGCTATGCTGCTTTTAAAATTTTCGTAATTTTGCTGTTGAACTTTATATGGCGTATGTGCGAAGAAAATGGTGCTTAATAATAAAGCTAAAAAGACAAAAAAAAAAAATTGCTAATATTAGCGAGTGTAATAGCAGACTGGTAGATTTGTGAGCTTAGCGAAAGCGTAAAAAAAACCTTAACAAACTCTTTGCAGCGATTGTTAAAATCTGAAAGTTTCCTCTCTGCTTCTGTATACACTGGAAAAATTTATTTGCCAAAATCTGAAATTTTTATAATTCTTGTTTATTTTATATATTAGATTATGGTCAATAAAAATGTCTTTTAAGAAAATTTGGATGTAGAGTTTTTGATGGAGACGGATGTTTCGCTCTGCATTGATATCAGCTTATGACACATTTCATATGCAGTACAAATATATTAACTGCACATTTTTATGTATTTAACATAAATTAAACACAATGCAATTTTTCAACTAAGCCTGACTATAGCTAGAAGTCTCACTGGCTAATCACACAACCAGATGAATACTAATGAAATCTTTTTAACATTCTTTCAGCCCATGAATTATTCGACGCTATCTAGGATCATAAGAAGTGAGATAACGTACCTTAATATTATTCCCCACCGAAGACTGTTCTCAAACTTTCAAACTCTGGTTCTCAAGAGCGCTATTCTTTTCCCCTGCCCTCCCCCTTGTGCAGGGCCCATGCTATTTTCCACATTTTTCCGGAACAAGACGGCAGAGTGTTTTTTAGGCTTCTTTTTCTTTTTCCGTTCTTCTTCTTTTGCCTTTTTGGCGGACATATTGTTTTTATTATTATTTCTACGCCAGCAACGGGATTCTAGAATGGGAGAGAAAGAGATGCCTTTCTTTTAGATCTTCTTAAAAACAAACGCCAACTCTTTCGATGGCATAGTCCAAGTATTCCTAAAAAAATATCCAGAAATAGTAAGAAAAAAAAAAGATGAACGATATATATGTATATATAAAAAAATCTTTTATAAAAAATGCTGAAACGTTGGCGTTATAAGGATTTTCAAACTTCGCTTTCCTATAGTTGTATTTGTTTAGTTTATTTCATCTTCCTTCATCTTTTCTCGCGGCTTTGTTTTGGTGAAGAATTTTTTTTTTCTCTCCCCCTACCGGCAAGTTAGTTTATTTCTCTTTCTTTTAAAAAGGGATTTGGTTCCGTTTTTCGAAAAGTCAATCGCTTATAAACAAGAGACGCAGATTGTGGGCGTTTCACATTTTTAAGACATAGTAACGAAATGACTTCACGTTTGTCGGAGATCCCACCAAAAAATTGAATTTTCTTCCTTCTTTTTCCTTTCAAGAATACCTTTTTTTTTTTTTTTTCGCCCGATGGCTAACTCAGAAACGGAACGCATACCCAGTAATCTATTATGCAGCACAATGCATGAAAAAAAAATTAACTAGAAAAAGATTACACATTTTATTTGGCTTTTGAAATAAATCTAGCTTTGAAGAATTTTGTCCGTTAAAGAAAGCAATAGGATATACGACAGTTTGACAAATTTACTTAACTGAGGTTTGTTACTCGCAGTTTGGATGGGGGGGGGGGAAGGAGAGTCACAAATACGCTGTAAAAAAGTCCTGTAATTTTATTTCTCAGGTGCTTCTATGCCACAAAACACTTAAAATATTCTTACAAATAAATTACAATTATAAATATTTGAATGCATTTGATTAAATTGTTGTTTTGTATATTGTTACGAATTTTGATACTAATATTCTGTTATTCACTAATTTCTTGTCATTAATATTTCGACTCAAGGCATTGAGTTTATCGCCCAACGGTATAGTGGTTAGGGGAGGTAAACCGCTGAGTTGGCTTCCGACCCAGGTATATCCATGCAGAATTGGTTACCAAATCGGGAGTCAACCACTAGCTACCAGGCCGCAGCCCTGGGCAGCCCCGGCTGAGCAGACGACATTTATAAAATGCAAAAAAGAGGTATACATATGCATACAAAGCACTTGAAGAAGAGTACAACAATGTACAAAGAAATACATACATGTGCATACAAGGCACTTGAAGAAGAGTACAACAATGGTGGTTAGGGGAGCCTACTACGGTACCGAAGAGCCCATGTTCGAATCCCGGGCAATACATGGATGTCTGTAAATGTGGGCAGTGTCGGTGTGGCATGGCGGCACTCTAAATATGCGGCGAGCCGAGAAGTCCTCTCGGGTGGACTGGTGGGTGAGGAGAGGGGTGGGAGACTCACGGATGCCCCCAGGGTGCTCTTCCTCAAAATTGAGGGTGGAAAATAGATTTCGGAGCAGAAGAGAGGTTGGCAACCATTATTTCATGTAATATAGACCTCTCTGACAACCATTGTTTTGTAATATGGACAAATCTGGTTAAATCGTCTAGACGAACAACCACTTCATCTACTGGCTTATGGACTTGAGCAGCTCTGATTGGGTGGCGGTCTCTACGAATTGCTTTTTAGGCTGTCTCGAATTTCATGGCTTCACACAAACTCTGGTTCTCGTGAGAGAGATTGGGCTCGAGCCCCGCTCTGACACCAAAAAGTGTTGCGTGCTTACGAGTTCGTCACAGGTTGAATTCACAAGTCCGATAACAGGTTAACACAAATTTATTTTTTATCAAAATAAATATTTCAAAACTCTGGAATTTTCCACAGAAATAAGCGTACAAGTATTCACAGTATCAGATAGTGTTATTAGAAAGTATCAGCAGTTACACTTCAAACTACTAAGAACGCTAAACACAGCGCAATGCGAAGCGCATCTAAAGAGAAAGCTGACTCGGATATGTCACTTCGCAACAACAATAACTAAGCAACTGACCTCAGATGCTCTTTCTCTGGCCTTTTACAATTTTCAATCGGTCGCGAGATATTTGTAGTACTTTCTCCTTCTCTATATTACTAGAAAGCAATACAAGGGCGAAATTGCGGTTGCAACTAACATAATGGTCAATTACATTTATTCAATTTCAGTGCAAATTACCAAGATATCCATTAATTCAATGTTAAATGCAGGTGCCCCTGTCTTCTTACTTTTCCGGCATTGATTTCTCTTAAAATTTGTCTCGCGCTACATTACACAGAAAAAATATAACAATTTTAATTAGAATTCTACTAAAGGTGACTGTCTGAATACAAAATTCATTTTTGCAGGTTTTGAGAACAATTACATTTGGCGCGTTAATGTGGTCAAATTGATTCTGATGACGTCATATGTTTACATTCCTTTCAAACATTATTCAGCAGAGAGTTGTTCAGTGCATTGCATGTTTCGCTTTCGGTTTTGCAGAAAGCGCAATCTTTGAAATAACAGGTCGTTGGAAAAGAAGATCATGAGACCTATTTTGGTTTACGAGTACAAATTAGGAAACAAAGCTGCAGAAGCCGCTTGAAAAATATTCTCGGCGTTTGGAGAGAAGTCAGTGAGTGAACGAACTGGTTACTGTTTAAAAGTGGTTCAGCCGACTTTCTTTCGAAGACAAGATCCTTGAAGACCAGCCTCGTGTTGGTCGTCCATGCACTCTCGACTAAGTCCACCTGGAGGCGGAAATCAAGCAGAATCCTCATCAACCTTGATGAGGAGCTTGCATACGGGCTTAGAGCATCTGACAAAATCATTCGATCATATTTTCATCACTCTGGGATGACGTAGAAACTAAGTAAAATGGGTTCCTCATGTCCTGTCCGAGGAAAACAAACTCCAGCGTTCGAATATCTGCTTGGTCGTTGCTGTCGCACCATAATAAAGCCTCGTTCCTGGACCATTTCTTGATATGTAATTAAAAAGGGATAATGCGTGATAACCGGAAAAAGAAACATCATTGGTCGATTTATAGTTAGCTCTCATTGGCCGCTACACCGAACATTCACCAAAAGAAGGTAATGATGTGTGTTTGGTGGACCAGCACTGGCATAGTCTACTGTGAATATCTAGAAAACGAGAAAACCATAGCAGCTGAAATCTACTCGTTACAGCTGCAAACAGTCTTAGCTGCACTGTACCAGAAGCATACAACACTGGTCAACAGAAGATGAGGTCCACTCCTAAACGATAATGTTCATACGCCAAAAGCGAGCGAAAAGGTGATCGAAACCACTGGGCTGGGAATTTCTGCCTCAGCCACCCTATTCCCCGGACATTGGACTATTACCTGCAAAACCTGCAGGAACAGCAGTTCCGAAAACGCGACGATGTACAAAGGCTGTTTCACAATTTTGGACTACCTGTTATCAAGCTCTTTTACGCTCTCGCTGAACTACCAGTCTACCAATCTCCTCTTTCACTCAATCCTGTATATCTTTAGAATTTCCGACAGTGCGTTAGAGGATGCCATATATATTTTTATATTCATTGTATTATTTCTTTAAAAATTAGCCTCTCACGCAGCCAGCTGCCTAAAATAGTTATCATAAAGAAAAATTATCTAGTGCTTTTAAGGAGTCGAACTACGTAATTTAATCAAAATATTAGATATTTCTAATTAAAAGTCTCATGATTTTTATACATGTTTATTTAAACGAATCACATTAAAAAGTATCAAACAATAATCTTAAAAACTGCGTTTATTGCTTTTAAATTGCTTAGTTTATTTAAATTACTCAGTAACCTTCCAGATTAAATCCAAAAGTATCTTAGGCGTTGCTGAATGACAACACGCCTGCACTTAAAAAAAAAAAAAAATGTATTTATTTTCCGGCCGCGGCAACCATTCCCTTTCGCAGAGCCGAGTTTGTTACAATGAGGTTAGAATAGATGGAATAGGCATGACGTCATGAAAATGAAGCCAAGAAATTGTCAGCAAGGTGATGTCACGACTTATCATGGCCACCATACGGCGTACGGATAAGACTTCGAAACATATTGTTAAATAAAATTACACTGGTATTGACAGTAATATCTACGTCCGCAGGCTCACAAAAGACTCTTTAGACATAATTACATAAAATACCATTGAAACTTTCACTGTCTTCCAGGTTTTACTATGCATACATTTGTCTTATAATTACTATTTACATATTTTTATGTTCCTAGATTTTACTCAATTTGAAAATTTGCAGTCCTTGCAATTTTTTTATATACTAAGCAGAAAATCTATTATGTTAAGAATTAAAATTAAAAGCTGAGACTTATAAATTTTCGCTGATGTACAACTAACATATAGACAACACCAATTAGAATGTAAGCAAAACCAACCATAAGTTTGCCTACAGCAGCGGCCATGATAAGTTGTGATGTCATACCGTGACGTGTCATAGCTTCATTTTTATTGCACGGGACATACGGAGAAGGTTTACTCGATTTATTCTAACATCATGGTTTTTTAATTAAAATTGAAAGATAAATATCCTACATTTTCAGAATGGCAACAGCCTTGGGTGGAGATGAAAATGTTTTATTTCGAACAATGTTGCAATGCTTGAACAGGATTGATATGCAAACTCAACGATTTGAAAACAAACAGTGATGCTCGCTTTCAAATCATTGAATTTGTTAAATAAAAATTCATTAAATTAATATCATATTAAAATCCTATCTATTCATATCTGAAATTCATAATTAAATTCATATGTGAAATAAATAATAAAATAATTCCGAAGTTCAAAGTTTGGCCTTCCAAGTGCATATGTCCGGGTGGAAGACTACGTTATTCAAAATTTGATGAAGCTAGATATCGTTGCTTTTATTTTCATAATGCGAGAAACATGCATACAGTCATGCATGTTCTTCATTATTTAATTTTTTCAAATACAGTACAGAGCGATTTTATTTGGTTACAACAATTTAAAAAGTGATACACCATTTATTGTGATTCAACGCCGAATTCCGTTTCGAGACTCATATTGCATTCGGAGCTACCGGTGCTTTTCGGCTAAAAAAAATTAATGAAAATATGAAAAAACCAGTTGTATTTATAAGGAAATCACTAACAACTGCTCAGATTTAAAATGTAAGTAACATTGTCCAATTAAAGTTGGCTTGAGAAGTAATAATAGCGCATGCCTGATTGGCGGCGTTCTTAAATGCTTTAGGATACGAAATATTTACGAAACACTGTTCTAGGATCACAAAAATTTTAATATTATACTTTTAACTCAAATTACACAATAACTTAAAAGAATTCTATAAAACAAAGCATGTTTATAGAGTTTCTAATTATTAATCTAATTATACAATGCAATTTTAAATTTTCGGAAAAATTTTATTGATTCTTTTGTGTTCAATTAGAAATGAAGATAAAATGTAAACTCGTAAAACAAGTTTATATACATCATTGCATCGAAAAACATAGAGATTGAGCTGCATATCCACGGAGCGATCTCAAATGAGTCCAATCTACATAAATTTCGCGAATTTAATGGAAAAAAAGCGATATAATCTTGCCCAAATTAGTTAACTCTAATATCGGTTCTTTAGAAAAGATAATATTGAAGCAAATATGACGATGTTATCTGAGTTGCCAACCTACATTTGTCTCCTCAACTGTCAACTGGTCAGCTTTCGGAAGTCACTCAAGTGTGTAATTCCTTTGTTTATTCATCTTCAAAAAAAGCCTAAGATAGCAGCTGAAGAGAGCATAGAATAATAATTTTCCCAAAGAGTCAATTGTTATTCTACAAATGCTGTTCAAAAAGTAACGTACAACCCACTGCAGCTAGATAATGGCAAACTAGATAATGAAATTTTGTAACATTTGTATTTCAGAAATATTTGTCCTTTACCACCTAATTTTTATTTCTTGTTTTTGCAAGTAAGCCACCGTGGATGATCAACGTGAGAACCTAACGCCAAAGCACAGGGATCGAATTCCTCAGCCCCAAATCCGAGAATAACTCAGCAAGAGTGGTTTAGAGCAAGTTGTTGCCAGCCTATTGGGACAACGCAATGAATCGAAGTAATGTGTATCAACAGCTTCAGAGACTTTCAGGTCGTCATTACAACATCTAGAACTAGCCATAGCCCTCTAGACCAGTGACAATTAAGTAATGAGTTGCCACCCAATTTGGGGTCCCGAAAATGTATAGTGGGATAAAAGTCCTAAAAAATGTCAGTTGAGGATATATAACTAAGGTTCAAAGCTCTGACTCGTTTGATTACAATCCGCAAGAACTGTTTAAAAAGAAAAGAGGAGGGGGAAAAAGGAGAGAAAAACGTAACTCGTGCTTAAGTTCTGATCTTCTAATATCCAACATTAGAACTTTAAAAAGGAAAAAAAAATCTTTGTTACTTATTATAAGAACGAAATATCTAACGTATGCTTCATATGGACTAGTACTATAAACCAGAAACTCGAATAAAATGATTACTTCTACTTAGGCAAGCTGCATAATAATCCTTTGAACTTCATTTGTAAATGTGAATGTCTGTTTTGAAATGGTGTTGGTGTATTTAATTATGGCAAAGCACACTAGGGCTATCTGCCTAAGGAGAGGGATGCCTTTCGTGGAGGACTTTCTAAGGGAAACTGGCTCGTATACACGTTACACATGGGGGAAACCACGAAAACACCAATGCAGCCAGCCCGTTCGCGGGATTCGAACCTCGGACCGAACTACCAGTGTTCAGCGACTTTACCGCTCGGCCGCTGGTGGGCCTGTTTTGAAATGTGAATACCTGTTTGTGGATAGGGCACAAGATTGTCAGTCAACTATCTTCCTTCATTTAAAGTTTCTACAGTGTTATTATAAAACCTTTAAACTCAAAAACCTGACACAATATCTTTGCCAACAAGATGCAACGCTTATTGAAATTTAAAAAGTTATTGCAGAGATTGTGAAATTTGTTGCTACAGAGATCACTAAAGATAGATTTTGTGTTTGCATTCTATGCTATATTTTCATCAAAAATTGAGTTTTACTTTATACTGAATGAAATACCCACATATACGAAAGACTCATTTCGCATATGATGTTTCCTACTGTAGATATGTTTGTTCATTGAAACAGAGGATAGAAAGTCTTCGAAAGAATGGTGATTAACTAACGTCAAAACAAATAATGAATCTGTGCAATCCAGTGGATTTTCTCACTGCGGGAGGGCTTGAGCCTTGGGATAACGGAATGAGCGTGCGTGAGGGAAGTAAGAGGGCTGGGGGGTGGAAGGGAGAGTGAGTGAGATTGTTCCATCGCAAGGAATTCTGGAAACGCTTTCACAATCTCATCGCTCGACGCACTTTAATTAATGTCCGCCGCATTAATTGCGTTAAATCAGATCTACATAAGCCGACGTGGACGCGGTCCAAGAGAACTCCTTAATTCGACCTTAGTCCCACATGATGAATCTCAGCTCTGATGAATACTGGTGCAAGGCGATTCGTCATGCGAAAGAGGACAAGCCGTGTGTGGCCCTGGCTGGTCGCAAATGTCGGTTCGGTTTACCTTTTAAATTGAATTTGGCGGAGCTTTGAGCAATGAGACTACAAAATGTCGGAAGAGAAGGAAATCCAGTAAGGGGTGATATATAACCTGCAGCATGGTTCTTTACAGAAAACGTCAAGTATTTATTTGCAATCTCACTTTGACCATTACCACCCATTCAGCGTTTAGCATTGAATTTTGATTGTACCTCGTATAAAATAACTTAGATTTGCTTTTTGGAGCTCAGTTTATTTTAACAATGCAAGAGTTGTACCGATAAATTTATACTACGAATAAAAACTTGGAAAACTGTTAGCATTTCTAATCGATTAAAAAATCAAATCTATGGCAAAAATATTATTTGAAAATTAAAGTGTTGAAATTTTAAAAAATGTTCATTACAACAGTGAAAAAATAACAGAGTTCTGAGCCAACTCTTCCTTTGCTTGCGGTTTCTGTAATAGTAGTTAATGATTGTCAATGATAATGCATGTGTAAATGTTATATAGTCGTCATGGTAATTACATGACATGAAATATTAGTAAAATGAAAACTTACTGACTACTACGATGCAAAAACATCGGTAAAAGGTCGCTTTACTTTTATTTCGAATCGCTTATAGTGGAAGTATTCAGAAGTTTGATGCAATTTTTATATTTCTTAAATGTTCAGTATTATTGTAAAATTCCGTAAAATTAACATTTATTTGATTGCGTTGCTGTTTTGGGGTATTGTTGTTCTAGGTTTTCTGGGCATGTTTTGAGGTAGTGTTTATTCAATTATTTGTTTATTTGTTGCTCTTAGGTTAATAATTTTAGAGTTTATTTTATTTGTGATTGAATATGTGGCCCCTGTTTTGCATATAAGTGTTTATTTCTTATACAGAATTATAAATCCTTCAATTTTGAGTTCAGAGTATTGAAACTGTAAACATAGCTCGACTCGAACGCGATTTACATGCAAACATATTCCTGACTGACCTTGGCAACAACTTATGTCACTAAGTTGTCAGCATTTGGCACGCCACATTTTTCCGTCCAACATTTGGTGCTTTTCGGCCAATTTGGCGACTCTCTGGAAGATTCTGGAAATTGCATTTTCGAAGCTATTCTACCGATTTCTTCCGGCACCTCCAGATGCCCGGGTAGTACCATATAAATACGGCTCCCTGAGCTAGGACGAAAAATTTGTTAATCAACTCTTTGAGTTTGGAGTTCACAGACAGTTAGCTGAGTTCCATTTTAGAACTGACTATGTGAGTGATTATGGGAATTTACAATACTTGTGAAATAAAGAGGAATCGCTCAATATCCACGTCTCATTCAACTATTTAGAGCTACTTATTTTTCGTTGTCATTATTATTTATAACAAATTATGAATTTCTTCCTGCTCATCGGAAATGACTATTCAAAGAAACAGCCACGACTTCGTAGCTCATATTAGTTGTATTGCTGTTGTCAGCAATCATGAAATTCTGTAAATCCATTTTATCCTTACGCAAAAATTATGTAATTCTGCAAATTTAGTGTGAAATTTAAACTCCCCCCCAAACAAAGGTTCTAATACAGCAGGTTATTTGGTTGTTAATAAACAATTCCGGAATTTTGAACACTAATTTTAAGCTACAATGTAATAAATCATATATAAATAATAATAATAATAAAATCTGAACGGTTTCAGATTTTGAAGTACGTCCAAATGAGCTTTTTTTTTTTTTTTTTTTTTTTAACATTTTGTGTGTTACTTTTATTTATTAAATATCATGTTCTTCGCACTTGAACCATAAAATTCAGTTCAAGCGCAATATCGCAAAATAATTTTAAAATGAACGTATTTTTAGAATTTCCGATACACAGTCTCGCGCGCTGGAGATAAAAATGTTTTTACTTCCTAGAACGTTTTACTAGCCTCAGAACGTTGAAATTTTGTATATAGGACTGCTATAACATGTAGATGTGCACACCTCGTATTTTGGTTGCAATCGGCCGCACCAAACGTATATAAATATATTTATATTTATATTTATATTATATTTATATAGGCCCAGCCCGAATGTATTTGTATTTTTAGGACTAATAGCTCATCGCTATTTATTTTCGTTTTGATTTTAATTTTAGACTAGATTTAGAAAGTTTGATTCTGATTTACATATTTTAACACCTTAATGTGTCTTTCTAAGCGGACGCGTCGGGAAATTGGAACAGAGAATTGAGACTATTAAAATTTCCAAGACACTTTGTCAAAAAATTTTTTAGCGTAAAAGTTTCAATTGTCTCTTTCGGCGAAACGCGTAATGGGGTTAGCTTGATTCGACGTTCAAACAATGAAATTTCCCTTGAAAAGCCTGTTTGGATATCGAATTGGGCTAATTTACCATTTTCCGCTTACTTTTTAACTTTTTCTGTTATTTAATTTTATTGTATTTATGTTTTACATGTCTAATGATTTGCTTTTCATGTGTATTGATTTTTGAAAACGTCTTTAACCTTTTGGAGCGGCAGCTCTTGGTAACTTTTAGGCGAGCTTTCTACAATTTTTATTTTTTAAATATATTTATATATATATCCACTCTGTTACCCGGCTCAGTGATCTCAGTTTCTTTACTCTTATATGTTTGTAAATTGTATATTTTTTACTTTAAAAAATGATTGAATTATGTTGTTTTTATCTTCCGGTTAAGGTTTTTATGCCTTTCGTAATTTTGGAAGCAATATTTGTACAAATATCAACAATTTAAAAGCTGTTTAAGTGCGGTTAAGTTTTAAATAACATGGCGGACATTTGTTTATATTTGAAACAGCAGAATTGTACATTTGTTACCAATCTATAGAGACTAAGCTTCGCAACACAAAAATAACGCCTTCATTTATTATTGCGTATTAAATAATGCTTAATCCTTTCTGGAATTTTTTTCGAGGAAATAAGTGTTTAAGATTTACTTCGTAATTTTTAATGCAGATATTTTGAGTTTTTATGTATTTTTGCCTTGTCGCAAAGGGAGAATTGAATTAATTGAATGAGAAATACTAAATCGTCTGTGAAAAACTGTTTCTTTTCTGTTTTGTTTGCTTAATTTCTTTCATACATCGTTTTAGCTTTATTATAGTATTTGAATAGAACATGTGGCAACGATTATTTATCAAATGATATAAATTTTGTGCATTCAGAGTGTCGTGATAGTAAACAAATATAGTGAATTTTAAAGAGTGCATTTATTCTATTGTGGTTTATGCGCTGTCGACGAAGTAGATTTAATTCAATCCAATCAATTTAAATGAAATTCAAGAAAAAAATGCGTATAGTTTAATATTCCGTACAAGGAAATCATGTGGTGTGCACATCAGATTTTTTCTGTACAACGTTGCTATTGCTTGCTTTGAAATCCTTGAGTTTGTTAATCAAAAATTCGTTAAAGTTTTACAAAATTTGGAATTGATAATTCAAACAAATTCCAAATTTCGGCTTCCAGATGCCCATATTCTTAGGAGGATTACATTATTCAAAATTTGATGGCTCTAGGTACCGTTGTTTTATCACAGTGCGTTGGTGTATTTAATTATGGCAAAGCACACGAGGGCTATCTGCCTAAAGGGAGGGATGCCTTTCGTGGAGGACTTTCTAAGGGAAACTGGCTCGTATACACGTTACACATGGGGAAAACCACGAAAACGCCCATGCAGCCAGCCCGTTCGCGGGATTCGAACCTCAGACCGAACTACCAGTGTTCAGCGCCTTTACCGCTCGGCCGCTGGTGGGGCCTTTATCACAGTGCGAGAAACATACATACCTTTATGCAGATTCTTCATTATTTAATTTCTCTACAAGGCGATAGTATTGGGTGGCAACAATTTGAAAAAATGAAACAACTCTTGTAGTGAATCAACGCAAAATGCCAAAAACAAAATTAATAGTCTTTCTAGGCAAATTGCCCCTTTGGACTAAAAATATTATTGCAATGACAATATGAATGTGTCTGACTAATGCTTTAATAGAAATAATATCCAATAAGTTCTAAAAAACTCATATATAGATTTATTGTCAAAAATTTGCTATTCCAGGAAAGTTTTCCGGTACTCAGTTTCGCTATACAGGTCTCTGAACAGCAATTCTTGAAAAGTGCAAGATTTCCTCAGCTATCACTAAATTAAATGTTTGCTTTTAAATTACAGATTTATATTAAAGCTTTCTTATTGCACCTTATGGCCCCTTAACAAGCGAGCTTATTTCTAATTTCTGAGCAAATACTAGAATATTAAAATGTTCTAATAGTAAAATGTCATGATTATAAGTTAAAGCATATCACAAATTGCAATCATGAATATTTATTGAAAACAGCTCACAAATGACAGTCAGAAAGTATTTGAAGTTTTTAATTAAATCCTCAGTATTCTTAAATTTCAGTGATCCAATTAGCTGAAAATTAGAAATAAGTTTTCTCCTCCTTTCTATATGAAAAGAGACATACTGGAGGAGGTGTTCATTTATTGGAAGAGGTTGGTAATGGGAGGAGTTGCAGGCGGGGCGTAAGTAGAATTGTGTTGAAAGGGGTAAAAGAATGGATGCCATGAAGCATAAAGATACATTCATGATTGATTTTCGAAAAATAGACTAAATTACAGCTTTTTAAAATGATATCTGTAAAGGACGAGTGATAAATCAAATTAAATAAAATTAAACCGATTTTAAACTAATGTCTTATATCGTCAGAATTAAACAATTTTTAATACACATTTGATTTATTTAACAAAAATTGCGCAGGTCATTTAAGCAACTTTCATTTTTAACTATAATTATAATGGCCCATAAATTCACGATTAAAACGGTGATCATCACTAAAAAGGGACATTCAGTTCATTAGCATAGAAAATAATATGCTTCTAAACATTTTCGAGGGGGGGGGAATCCTTTTCTAATACCTTATATATTAGAAAATGAAAAATACCTTAAAAAATCAAAAAATATTTTTTTAAACTAGTTCGAAGTTTAAAATAAAAAATATAAATAAATAAAGTGGTGTGTTCAAGGAAACTTGTCATTCTAAAAGGGATAAGATCTTTCATTTATTTATCTTCAAATGTTAGCAATTCATTGTTAATCAGTGTAACAACCTAATCGGTACTATTCGGTTTCAAGGGCCGTAAAAAATCGCCAAACTATTGTTGATGCCAATACTGCCAAAAATAATTGCGGCAACCCTAATAATTGCGGCAAGAAAGGAAGTATAATCGTAAATAACTATTACGATTGTACTGGTTTAATTTAAATGAAAGGTTAATTTCATATAAAAATTTTTTATTATTATAATTTATATGAAAAAGGCTAAACATGACTGAATGGAAGCATAAGAGTAAATAACTATTTCAGATCATTATTATAATTTATATAAAAATTTCTAATCATAACTGAATGGATGCCTGCATCGCTATTTAGCTGCCGACTTATCGCTAAAGCATAATTTCATCCGTTGGTTGTTCAAACGTAATTTTCTATAATGAATGATGCCTTTTCTTTGAAAAAATTCTCGGTAAAGTGCAGAATCGCTCACTTATTTGTTTGCCGCTTTTTACAAGGGTAAAAACAATTGGATTTTTGCCAATTTTCTTTTACTTTTTAAATGAAAATAGGTCGATGTGTACATAGATAAAGTCAAGGGTGTGCGAGTGCCATTTTTGTGCAATTCTAGGATTTTTTTTTTTTAAAGTGAAAATAGGTTGATGTGCACATGGATACCAAGTATGTGCAATTCTTAAAAACGCGTCAAGCAGTGGGTGATTCTGCACTTTACACAAAATTCTATTGCCGAGTTTTCGTCATAGGCAATTCCCAAATTGTTAAATCCATAGGATATCAAAAAAGGATTTAAAAATTAAACTAGTATTTCAATGGCGTCTTTAGAAATACAAAACTACATAAACTTACGCAATCTGAAATCAGTGCGTACGCTAGATTTGGCGCGCTGTTAAATGGGCGCGTTTGCTAGATTTGGCGCTTTTGCGCGTACATTTTGGCTGCAATTTTTTTTTTTTACGACCCTCGAAACCGAATAGTACAAACTAATCCAATTAAGGAAACTTCATAATAATATGAATATTTTGGAACTTCTAAATGCCATTTTTTGGGGGCAGAATAATTGTTGTTTAAACACATAATTCGCGGCAAGTTTTTTATTTGAAAATTGAATATTACCATTGTAAATTAATTATTTTGATAGATGTCATTAACGTTATTATTAAACGGAGTTCCTAAATATACGTATTATCTATTTTGACAGAAGAATTATCATTCGTTTAAGTATAAATGCTCGAACAGTACTATTACATCAGAAATAGGAGCATTAGCAATCGATAATTTAACTAAGAATGTAATGATGAAACCGCTAGTTACTTTTAGTTTTCCAGATAGTATAATTACCCTATTTTAAACTGTCCGAAGACTGTCTTAATATCGAAAGAAACGCGAGCAATGGCAACACTGTACAGAAAAAAAAAAAAAAAAAAAAAAAAAAAACTCCAGCGCAAGACTGTGTAAAAGAAAGTCTAAAGATATGCTATTTTTTAAATATTTTGTGATATTGCTATTGAACTGAATTTTATGGTTTAAGTGAGAAGAACATGATATTTAATAAATATATGTAACACACAAAACGCTAAAAAAAGGCCTTTTCGGCATAATATAAAATATGAAAGCTTTCAGTTTTTTTTAAATCCTCCACTTTCTTTTTTATAATCAGTTCTAAAAAACATGATGCAAAAGTATAATTAAAGTAAAATAGAGATTTATATTTTAAGCCGGTGAATCTTCGGATTAGGGTAACTTGGGGATTTTTTGGCGAAAATTTGGCGACCATTCCTGCTACAACCTGCTGTTTTTTTTTTTTTTTTTTTTTTTTTTTGGACGCCATTTTATTTTCACGAAGTAAAGGCATTTTTTTTTTTTTTTTTTAACTCAACATTTTTTCCAACAATCTGCTAGCCGAATTACGCTTATGCTAGAACTTTTATGGAACAAAAGTGCTTAATTATGACGAAGCGGGCGAATCATGACGTGCGAAATTGGGAGAAAGTGCAGAATCGCCCACTGCTTCGTGCGTTTTTAAGAATTGCACATACGCGGTATCCATGTACACGTCGACCTATTTTCACTTATAATAAACATCCCAGAATTGCACAAAAACGCACACTCTTGACTTTATCCATGTACACATCGACCTATTTTCACTTAAAAAGTCAAAGAAAATTGACAAAAATCCAATTCTTCTTACTCTTGTAAAAAGCGCCAAACAAATAAGTGGGCGATTCTTCACTTTAGCAGCGAAATTGTTTCTAAGTGCTTATTAGCTAAAATCACGATCGGAATTTTCCGGAAAATGTCACATGACATGTCTCTTGATCTCTCATTTTTTCGAGACAAAATAATCTGCGATTCGAACTGTGTACTCCTCAGATTATTGCTAAAGTCCTACCAAGTAACCTTTATCTTTTTACCAAAATGTCGCCAAACTACCTGTTACCATATTCCAAAGATTAGCCTTTAAGCCTACCTCAGAAAAATTTTACTTTATATATACTTGAGATAATAGTTTCACATATTTAAATTTTGAACTGACATAACTATTGATAGATTTCATAAATTCAAAAATTTTTTTAGATAAGGGGTAAGGAAGGTAAGCTAAAGCATACTTTAAAACTAGCTTCCTATAACAAATTTCTAACGAATAAATTTATAATTTCATTAACTGGCAGTAATCTGAAACTAGAGAAATTAATCTCGCTTGGATGTGTCGCCAAGTTATTATATAATAACTCTTAATGTTTACATTTAACAACACTTATTAACAAAGTAATACAAATTAAAATTACTTTCAAGGATAAGGAAACATGCTAAGGCAAATTTCAGAATATTAGAAACATTTCTAATTATACCAACGGCCTGAAATAAAGTAACCATGGCTTTTAATACCGAAATGCAAAAGTTATTGCGAATTGGATATTAAGAGTTTCTATGACATGCAATTACATATACACTAATTTGCAGATGACTGTCATACTAAACGTGATATGGAAATTTTCGCAATTCGAATTTCAACGTATATGCATAGTTCGAATGTTTGCACCCATATCAAATTTAATTGCATTTGCATTGACGCGTGCATATTTCCTACATTAATAATGGTAGTAAATTAGTATAAAAAGTGTTGGTTTCGTGGCAAATCAAATTAGCAATAAGTAAATAAGATAAATTTTATGAAAACACTAAAATTTAATAAATGACCTCAGGATTTGTTAATTTCTGTAAGGCAGTCTATTGAGTCAACTTTGAAATTGTCAGATTTTCTAATATCCTTATTTTTGTTTTGCATAATAAGTATAATTTTACGGAATCGAACCATTTAGACTCTTAAATGTACTCATACGGAAGTGAACGGGGGTTGGGTGGTTCAAATCATTTGATGACTATCCATCAAAAATGCTACTCACGTCACGCAGGGGAAAAAAATATGAAAATTTCATGCAGTTAGCTAGCTGTTTTGATGACGATAAAATTTGAATGAACTACTAGTGTTCAACGGCTGCAGCTACAGTGCCTGATGTGTGCCGGAATTTAAACAATTCAAGATACTTTAGAAGCCAATGGGCAGATGACGTGATTCTCAAGGATCCCAGCGAAGACCAGTCGGTATTTTTTCTAGTGATGCTTCGAAAAACTAGGCACATGTGTGCGCGGGGGGGGGGTATGAAACCAAAGGGATTTGATCGACTGGGTCTCGTCCTCTTCCCAGTCACTATCGAAATGGGAAAAAGCATAAGGAACTATAGCACTTTTCCCAGGCGCCCTTTGTGTTGTAATTTTGGGATTGATAATGTACCTAGTTTGCTTGGAAGATCTGTGGTTCGAAACCAGCCGAGGAGAAAATTGATAATTCACGTTTCATTCTACGAAGGAGGAAAAAAAGTTGATTACAGATACATACACGTTTCGAGAGCATTTCGGATGAAAATATTTAAAAGCAGCATATCTTTAAAATTTCTGATAGACAGTATCGCACACTGGGGGGTAAAAATATTTTATTCCGTACAGTGTTGCCACTGCTCGCTTTGAAATCTTTGAGTTTCTCAATGAAAAATTCGTTAAAGTTTTACAAAATATGAAATAGACAATAAAAAAAATTCGAAATTCAAAATTCGGGCTTTCAGGTGCCCATGGTCGGTTACGTTACGTTATTCAGAATTTGATTTGTCTCTAGGTACCGCTGATTTTCACAATACGAGAAACATACATACGTTCATGCATATTCTTTATTATTTAATTTCTTTAAATATAATACAGGACGATAATATTTCATTGCAAGAATCTGAAAAGTGATTCAGACTTTTATAGTAATTCATAGCAAAATCCCGTTTTGAGACAGACCTTCTTGGCTAATGCCATTTGGGCTTTTTTTTTAAAAAAAGAAGCCTATTATTTTCAGATATTTTGATAAAATGGAATGGAATTTCTCAGAAATTAATCAATTTGAAAATTTGAAAAAATTGAGGTTTTGGCATTATTTTATAAGGAATAAACACATCAAAATAAAAACATCACGCTCAAATATTAAAATGCTCATACTTGTTGATTATCAGATTTTAATTTTAATCTTCTTTACAAGCAATGCTAATATCTTGATTCTCTTTTTAAAAAAACTTGTTCTTTTGTTGCTTAAATTTCAGTTCAGAAGAATTTTTTTAAAAAGCCTCATTCCAGTATCTGTATTTATTTATTTTTCATAACAAAAAAGGTGAAATATATAACTGTAAAAATACATACTTATGCTATCAAAATTACGCACTGGTTATAAAAATTGCGAAATTTTAAGATTCGAACTTCATTGAAATGAAATAACGTAGAATCATTCAAATCTTTAACTTTTCCTTCTCGATAATTTAGATAAAAATAATATTGGCTGCTGCCTTTTCTATACTGGCATACCATAATTCTGGCAACCATTCAAATAAAATAAATTCATTTAAATAAAATCATAAACATATCGTATTTATAATCTTTCATTCTTAGTGTAAACAGGTTGTAAGGTATATATTGGGGAATTAGACAGAATTCAATGTAAAGACAATTGTACACGTAGATACATATTCTTTAGTACACGTACGCAGTATAAGAAATTAGAAATATACTTTATTTGTATTACCAAGTTTGTAAATGTTAATAAAGTGACTAATTACCTCAAAATGCCAGCAATCGGTGCACGTTTAATAACAAATATAATATATAAACTATATGCAAGTGGCAGTTCAAAAGTAGAAAATATTTCAACTTATCACTTAAACTAATTCGGACTTATATGTGGCACCTCTGGAATTATTGACATTAGTGGTATAATTTTAATACATTAATGGTATAATTTTAACACATAAGTGGTATTTTTTATTATCATTATTATGACATTAGTGGTATTTTTTATTATTATTAATTATTAGTGGTATGATTTAAAATAATGAGAGAAAAACCATAATTACGTATGTGCATGCTCATGTGCAGATAGAAAAATATAGGGTAAAATTTCAGCAAAATTTCTTAATTAAATTTATTGAACTGCATATTTGCTGAGGAGAACAATAAAGTAGAGCCGAGTTCATTGTAATTATTATTAATTAGCAAATTATCATTGAGTGATAATATAAGAAACTTATCATACAACAACAATTATTCTATGCAAATTACCATGAAATACAAACTTTATAAAGAGTCTAATTTGAACAGATTTTCCTTCATAAATTTGGTTTAATTCATGCCAATTCGTATGACTTAACATGGGATTTATGCAGATAATATCTTGCTCATTACAAATAATTATTTCACAATCGATTCAAAGTAACTGATGAATACTTTATGCTTAATTCCTCGATTAAAATAATCAATTGATTAAAACTATGCAGTGCATAATATAAATAGTGCTCTAAGAACTTTTTTTTTTTTTTTTTTTTTTTTTTTTTAATGCTACAAAGATAAGAAATAGTGTGCTAAACAAATTTACTTTAGATCGTAACTTTCGATCTTTATTAAAAACACAGATAAAACCTTTATTTTTATGTGTTTAAGTATTAAAATCTCTTGTTATAATCTGTAATATATCCCTTACTAACAGCCACAACTCAGGATCTGAGAAAGCACAAGAAATTTCATGCTAAAAAACTAAAGAAAACAAGAGGAAAAGGAAACACAGAATTAAATAAATAAAACTTCCAAGTCCTTGAAATCCTGATGCTGCCACAGCATGCCTGAGCACGTATTCGGCCATCTCCAGGTATGTCAGAATTACCGATGCAGTCGCTCGACGTTGGTCAAGCAATGCGGAACATGGGAGAATGATATCAGCTCAGTCCAGAAGGACTCATGCTCATGCATAACGCCAGAATCCTTGAAGCATGAGATCCATGCTGAAGCAGGAATCTATCTGAAGAGGATAAAGAATGATGGATTTGGGGACGCTTGTGTCACTTCGCACTTTATCCCTGCCTGTCTTCTCGGGGGTCGGCTTTGATAAACAGTCGCCCACTCCCTCCTTTCGGACTTATATATCACTCATGTATAAATATATATTCGCATGTTGTCCTCATTTCTCGGTCTAAGAGTTTTTGACAAAAACGGATGATGTGGTTTTCATGTGACTCGCGTAGGTGGAGGAAGGGTTGATGATTACTTTGGGATAACACTAAGCTCTTATTGCTCTTATTCCTGGTAGGGGTAGGATGAGCACTAGGGGTTTTCTATTCTTTTTAAAGGATAATGCAAGCAGGAACACGAATTTTCTGTCGGAGGGGAAATGAAGCGTAAGGAGTTTGTAATAATGAAAAGGTACTGACAAATTTTTTAAAAATGATGATGAAAAGTATTACTAAATGTACTTTGCATTTCTCAAACTAAAGATTCAATTTCATAAATTCAGACCTTGTAGAAGGCTAGCGAAATACCATCCATAAGACAACAAATAACAAAAGATTTGCAATTTAAGCCACCCGCAAAAGTCAGCCTCAAAGCAAACATTAAAGGTTTTCGTTTAACGAAATGTTGGAATTCAGCGATTGTAAAAAATGTTTAAAATGCAAAAACGTTCCTGCGAAATCATATTCAATATTTCCCTAAAAAGCTACTTTGTATTTTAAGATTTCAACTTAAAAGACTATTTCAAATAAGTATTTCGCGAATTTCAGCTTAGAAAGAGATGACACAAATTTGTATTCAAAATGCTTAATTTTGCAACGCAACGTCTTTTGGACAAAGTTTCGAGAAAAAAAAAAAAAAAAAAAAAAAATGCACAGCGGGGTAAAAAAAAAAAAAAAAAAAAAAAAGGTTTTCAATAAATTCTATTAAAAATTATATTACAATAGGCGATGATTAACATGATCACGTTTGTAAATGACTGTTTTGAAAGTATTAAGCGAATAATAACATTAAGTCATGAGAAAATTAAATTAATACTAATCGAATAAGTAATTTAACATAAATATGACTAGAAACATATTAAATGCTTACTTTCATACCATTTGTAATTAGGGAAAGATCATCAATAGTTGAATATCTGTAATTAGTAGACTGTATCTATAATTAGTTATATGTTTATGTGTCTACCATGTTTATCTGTTACATTTCTTGAGTCTCCTGACAGAATCTTTTTCCTTGTTCATCCTCATTTACTTTTTAACTTCTCAAAGAAAAAAAATCCAGACACACACACACACACACACAAAAAAAAAAAAAAAAAAAAAAAAGGCCCACAAGCGACCGAGCGGTAAAGTCGCTGAACACTGGTAGTTCGGTCCGAGGTTCAAACGGGCTGGCTGCATGGGAGTTTTCGTGGTTTTCCCCATGTGTATACGAGCCACTTTTCCTTAGAAGGTCCTCCACGAAGGCAGATAGCGCTCGAGGCTTTGCCATAATCACACACACACACAGACAAAATTGTAGAAAGGGAATTTTCGCAGACATTGTGCATCCTAACTTGCAGCAACTCTTCCAAGTTACTGAAGTTCTTAAGCTAATAACTCGTCATTTTCTTCTTTGTTATTCCTAGACATATATACAGTATTGCTTTGAGGCTGTTAGTTTAATTATTGTTTAACTTTTAAGAGAGTTTTATAGTTATATTTGCTTGTTTCGTGCAAGCCTCAGAATTTGGGAACCGATGAACATTCCCAACCTCTCCCTTTTGAGCCACTCAAATCCCCATCCATTATTATATATGCCTGTAACAGCTTTTTTTTTTTTTTTTTTTTTTCATTAATTTGAAATATGAAGACGTTAGCAGCTACTCTTTTAAGTTTCCAATAGTGAAATATAAATAGTATGTTGTTCTAGTACATGAACGATTCTCTGGATGACCAGTCTTTCACAGTATATAGCGCGATATACTGTTCCATAAGGAAAGAGAAAGATAATTTGTAATTGCTGCTTAGAGTCCGAGAGACAAAGCAACGATCTGTAAGTTTCTGCCAATTTGCCAACCGCGCTTATCCTGACATGAACGATTCTGTTGGTGACAAGTCTTTCATAGTGCGTAGTGCGATCCAATTGCCTTACTGTTCCGCAAGCTATGAAAGAGACAGTATTTTATAATTTCGCCTTGTATTTCCAGCAACAAAACAATGATTTTAAAATTTCCACGTATTTGCCAAAAGCAATTGTTACAATTTGTATTTCCTTCGATGTTCGAATTCTTCCTATTCGTTTCTTCGTATTCTTCCAATGTTTGTGAAACGTTCCGTATTTATAGATAATAGAAAGGGTAGTTTCTGACCGCAGCTTAAAATCCAGAGACCGAAATTCAGAAAAAGCAGTTTTCTTGGGACATTTTAAGGATTTTTTATATCTGGTTATGATACACAATATAATAGGATCATACTTATCCAATACTCATAATCGGATTGTTCTTGAATTATTTGAAAATTACTTTTCATAATGAAGAAAACAGGGTAGAATTCTTATTGAAAATGCAAGCAGTTATGTGAGCATATTAAATTTTTTAGCAATACGTCGTTGTGAAAGGGATTTTAATAATTTACCATGAAGTGGATGGTGATTTAATGTTTTAATATCGCAGTGTTATTTCTAATCTATTAATTTCGAGCTTAGCAATTTATATTTTGTATTTTCTTTCTGTACTACACATCTTCATATTTAATTTATTTAAAAGAATTTTAATTACTGTTCTTTATTTTTTATTTTATTTTATATTATTATTAGTTTGCATATTCTAGTAAATAAATATTACTCTGGAAAATGTTATGGAACACAAAAAACATTAATTTCTTTTTCCATAGGTTGTGACTTCGTAAAAAAAATATTATCCAATCTCCCAGATAAAAAAGGTAGGAAAGATGAATGTCTGTTCTGTTTCTTCTTTTGTGCAATGCTTTCGTCGCAAGATGACGTACTATGTTTGAGTACTATCTATAAACATCGAAAAAAAAAAAAAAAAAAGGTCAAAGAAAGATACTACCAGTGGCCAGGAAAAATTTTTTCCCCTTTGCCTCGTTCCTTTTCAAGGTTTTTGATTTATGCTGTTCTCCCATTTTGGAGATATTCTCCGTTTTCGGGCGTCTCGGACGTTCGATCTTTGAGCGCCTGGGCCTATTTTTCTATTTCATCACCACCCCCCGATCACAGAAATGTTGAAAAGGGAAATTTGTTACATTCTAGCATGAATATATATGCGTGAAGGGCTCTTGATATTCTTCGGTGGCAAAAGCGCAGCCCAAGCGCAAATGTTTTTCTGTTTCTTGCTCATCGAAATGCTAAAAACAGCATTAGATGTCCTTAGGTTAGGATACTTTTCTCAAAATAATCAAATTTTTAATTATATTCATGATATTATTAAGTTAGATATGTATACTAGTATATTTCTCTTATGTATATTAAATGCTAAAACTATGAAAATGACATAAGCTCAAACAAATCCATGACCTAAACAGCACTCTAAAAGCAGTACTCGGTTTAATGACAATAATACAAAACCAAAATAAGCTCTTATATACATATATCATTTTCGACGTCGAGGACAGTAAAGTTAATTTCGAATATATATATATATATTCTCCGGATTACATGAATTCCATACCTCAAAGTATAAAAGAAAAAGTAATTAACACAGATTAAATAAATAAATAATTGAAATACGACAAAGTGTCACGCATATTCAAATATGTCATCAGAAGACTGGTGTCGCCAGATAAATAAAATAAAAATAATTAAAAAAATTAATCTGGAAGCTTTCAGATTTTATATGACCCCTAAAGGGGTGTTTTTTTAGCGTTTTGTGTGTTACTTTCATTTATTAAATATCATGTTCCTCATACTTAAACCATAAAATTCAATTCAATAGCAATATTGCAAAATAATTTTAAAAAAGCATATCTTTAGAATTTCCGATATACAGTCTCGCGCGCTGGAGATATTTTTTCCCCCTTCACAGTGTTGCCATTGTTCGCTTTGAAATCATTGAGTTTGTTAATCAAAAATTCGTTACAAATTTTATAATAGATAACAAAGCAAATTCGAAATTCAAAACCCGGGCCCATGTTCGGATGGAAGACTACATTATTCAAAATGTGATGGCTCAAGGTACCGTTGCTTTTACACAGTGCGAGAAACATTTTTGCATTTATACAGATTCTTCATTATTTAGCTTCTTTAAATATAATATATGACGATAATATTTGGTGGCAACAGTTTTAAAAGTGAATCGATGCAAAATGCCGTTTTGACGCTATCTGGGCTAAAAACTCATTTTGCGTATAAATTGGCTAATTATTCATCAATGTAATTTAGCTTCTCAGGCTAAAGAAGCACTTTTTGCAAAGGCAGAGTTTCAGGTTGTTAAAAATTTTATAATTAATATCATAGTTACTTTTTTCAAGTGAATATTTATTACTTACTTATTTATACAAAGCGGCAATTTGTCCAAAAGGACTATTAATTTCGTTTTAGCATTTTGCGTCGATTCACGATGAGCATCTTTTGACTTTTCAAATTGTTGCCACCAAATATTATCGCCCTGTATTATATTTAAAGAAATTAAATAATGAAGGATCTGCATGAATGTATGTATGTTTCTCGCATAGTGATAAAAGAATGGTTCCTAGAGCCATCAAAATTTGAATAACGTAATCTTCTACAGAATATGAGCCCATAGAATATGGAAGCCCTAATTTGAATTTGAAATTTCTTTTATTATCAATTTCATATTTTATATCACTTCAACGAATTTTTGATTAACAAACTATATAATTTCAAAGCTTTCAAAGCGAGCAATCGCAACACTGTGTGGGGAAAAAAAAAAAAAAAAAATATCTCCATCACGCGACACTATCGAAAATTCTAAAGATATGCTCATTTAAAAATTATTTTGCGATATTGCTGGATTGAACTTTATTGTTTAAGTGCGAAAAATGTGATATTTTATAAACAAAGGTAACACACAAAATATTAAAAAAAAAAAAAACCGCCCTATTGAACGTAATTTAAAATCTGAACCCTTTAAGTTTTTTTTTGTTTGTTTTTTATTTAATTTTATTGTCTGTCTGAAAGCAAACCCTGAAATTGAGTTTTAAATATGAGAATTACTATTAGAAAAACTGAAGACATAACACTTGTTCTCTCTTTTTTTTTACTCTTAATATACATAAATAAATTATCTTGGTAGTAAATCATAAGAAGCCCCAAATGTGGCTTGAGTTGATAAAAATATTACTTATTATTAATTCAACTTAAACAAGCTAAATAAGTTTTTGATTATTACATTAGTAACACGGATGATATGAGGATTACACGAGAACAGATATTAGAGTATATAGATATTAGAGTATATATACGAGGACAGATATTAGAGTATATATATATATATATATATATATTTCGACTCAAGGAGCAGAACAGAATTTTTTTTAATCAAATAATTCCCATCCCTAGAATTAACAAATATCGTTGTTTGTAATTTAAGATACAGACATTAATATGTTAAAATCAAAGAAATATTTATTAATTTTTGACAGTCGTTCTAAAAAATATATTATCCCCAGCCCCGGAACTAGAAATTTTAAGAAAAAAATTCCGTTAAAAAGTACATTTTTATTCACTACCTGAAATTTTATTGGAAAACCAGAAATAAAAAGAATAATAAAAAATAAATAAATAAAAAAAAAAAGAACTATCTAATAAGCATGTTTTTTTTTTTTTTTTTTTTTTTTTTCCGCTTGCTTTATTTTAGAGAAATTTAAACATTTTGTAATTAGATTTTGGATGGTGAAATTAAACATTTCTGAAAGCCATTAATCTTACGAAACTAGAAAACTGGATCTATAAATTATCTTTTTCAATCTGCTGTTCATTTTCGCACATCATTAATTATTTCCTCTCGGACGTTATCAGTTAGTCTGCTTCTACGTGGAGACTGTCTTGTAATTAGACGATGCCCTTAATTATAGCTGTGAAATCTTGTTCCAACAGCCAGGAATTTATCTGAACAACATCCGCAGTGCAGTATTTAAAAAAGATGTATCTAAGAATTATGATTGTAAATCCTTTCGATGTCGTAGCCTTCAGGAAAGAATACATACAAAGTCATGTTGATAAATATACATGTTTAAATGCTAATTAAGGAACACATCTTGTATATTAATTCATTGACTATGCGTTAATGTAGAAGACATGCCGAAACGAATACAAGTTTTAAAAACTATTTTCTTAAGGCTCGCCTGCGCAATAAGAATGAATTGCTTTATTATCGAATAGGATTATTTGAAATTACAGTAAAGCAGGCTAGGGCCACGTTCCCGCTCCCTTGGGCAAGTGTCTCTCGATTGTGTTAGCAATCTATATAACGATACATCCTCAAAAGCTTCTCCATGCCTGTCTTGCATCCGTGGAGGGCTTTCTTAAGGAAATTGGTTTCTTTTCATGACATGCGTAGAGAGAAAACCCCGAAAATTCTATTGCAATTAGTCCGTTTGCGTGGTTTTTGAACAGGGTTGAACTTTGGGGAAAATTGCATAATAATCACAGAATTCTTAATTTTAAAAATTTATTATTATTACTTTTACAATGTACAGATTCTTTACAGAATTTTCAAAGAACAATAAAAATATATTTAATTATTTAACAAGAAGACGACTCATGAATAAAATTTATTTTTCCCTCCGCTTACAAAAGATACCGAGCACTAAGTATTCTACGATTAGTGACTTGTGTCTCAATCTATAGTATTAAAGAAATTCAAGTCATCGTTAAATATTGTTGTTTCTGAATGGTAATTAAAAAAATAATTGAAGCAGCCCTGAAAGATATTGAGACTTTTTCAGGAAAATAAACAACAGTTTAGAAAAACAGTACATACAATAAAAAGAACTTAAATGGCACAGAAGTTTTAATAAACATTATTAGGACTACTTCATAGAGCACTATTGAAATAACGTAAATGGCTTTTTGTAACAGTTTAAAAGTACAGGTACAGTTTAAGTGGTGCAGTGTATACTGTAACAAGTAAAATCACAACTCTCGGAAAACTCGATGAAAGCGCTTTTGCGTGCGTACGAATTCGTAATAGATTGAATGCACCGGCTTGTTAATATTTATTTTTACAAAAAGAAACACTTAACAATTCTGGAACTTTTCAGAAAATACTCATACAGCACTTCTCATCATAGCGTGCAATCAGTGGGTACACTTCAAACTTCTAAGAACGTTAAGCACTGTGCAATGCAAAGTTCATTAAAAAGGCAAAGCTCCTACGGAGATCTCTTCCTATTCGAACTTACTCTAAATCAAACAACTGAGAAATTGATGCTATCCCCGGCCTGATGTAGTTTTTCCCCGTCGAGAAATCTCTAGTACCTTCCATATCTTGAAATTATTGGAAAACATATACTGTTAAAGTTACATATAGGGGTCGGATACAGTTAGAGTTACACACAGAGATCAACTGCAGTTATTCAATTACAGTACTAATTACAGTTATACAAAGAGTGGGCCAAAATGTCGCCAAATGATTGGGGATGTCTTGCCAAACGTGGCGACAAAAACTAATTGCCAAGATCATCGCCAACTTGGCGATATTCAACCAATTAAGCGAGATAGCCATTTACTCACTGTTAAACAATATCGGAAAATAATATTACAGACTTGACCCCTGTAATATTATTTTCCGATATTAATTTTTCTTCATGCATTTTATGTTATATTATGCAAAAAATGCTGCAATATAACATATAATTTCACTAAAACTATTTGCATTACATATGTACAAAATTCATAACATCAGAAGCTGCTAACTGCAGCTTCTGAGATGTTAAGTTATATGTCATGTGTCTCATTATAAAAAGTATGCATTTTCAGTAATAAATAATATTTTTTCAAATTTTAGCTTTGTTAGATAATAGTAAGACACTAATTATAAATTCCGTGTCTAGCTTCACTACTAGTTGCTTCTAAAAATAGTCTTGAAATTAAAAAATTTATGTAAACAAATAAATTTTTTCTAGATCATTTTATCATCCTTCATTCACACAAATGAACAAATGAAATAGTGTCAATATTCTTTAGGGGAATATTTCAGTTTCGAGCAAAAAGGAAAAACAGATTTAAAGTTGTAATATATAACACATTTCTATTATTTTAAATTTAAAACTTAGTTCATATATTGCAAATTATATAAAATAAGCCTATTTTAGGAAGAACGTGAAATATAAACTGTAAGAAAAGGAATAATCACTTACACTGTATAGTTTAAACAGCAGCCACAAGCTAAATAAATATTACCTCTTTAGCTTTTAAATATATATATATATATGGCGGGATGCGCCCATAACCCATCTGCAAATTTCAAGTAAATATTCGTTTAAATTTAACAGCCTAAAACTAATTTAGTTTCAATATTGCATTTCAAGTTGTCTGAGTTAAATGGATATTATTAGTCAACTAGAATTAAATTTTCCCATCTAAATGTTGAAGAAAATCATTTCAAAACTATATTTATTTACATTTTGAGCCTGTTCTGTAAAAAACCAAACAATACTTGAAATTCACACTTACTTGAGACTTGAGATTCACATTGCAAAAATTACTTATTCATTCTTATTTAAAAAAAAAAAAAAGTACAGTGTATAAATATGCATAAAACATATATAAAGTATGTACAAATAATTCTTCATATACAAATAAAATTCTTATCTATAGTCACATTATGAAGTATGTACATATATAAAGTATGCACATAAAACATATATAAAGTATGTACAAATAATTCTTCATATGCAAATAAAATTGTTATCTATAGTCACATTATCAGCAAAAGATAATTGCGTATACAATAGTTATAAATTTATTAATGCTAACTTTTTATCAGCTTATAATTAAAAGCAAAATTCTTAATTGCAGTAACTTTCTTTAATGGATTAAGATTTTAGAATTAAAATTTTGCTAAAAAACATGTAATTAAATTTAATGAATCGTGGGAAATGAAGAATATCTTAAAAATTAATGCTTGAAAGCTATAATACGATTATAAATTATCTTCATTTTTTATTCATTAACCCTCGACGCACTGAAACATACTATGTTATCAGACATATTATCAGTTAGTTTAAACTCACTAAGCTCCTTTCGATTTTATTTGAATATATTAAAATCTAAATTCCCTTTAAATTTATTTTCTGTAATAAGTAGTAAGAAAAATGATGAATTCTGACTTCTGAGTTACGCTAAATTTAAATTACACTTTAATTTTGTTTGAAAGCTTTATATTTTAAATGTTCATTAGTGGTGTTCTAGTTAGTTTATCCAAAATGTGTTTTAATAGAGAATCTTGTAAGTTTTAGAATATTTGAAAATCAAAGACTATACTCAAGTTATTTTTTAAAATTTTTTCTTAATATACAAATAAATCAAAAAGATTGCATTGTGGAAAAACTACTGTACCTAGAGCCACCAAATATTGAATAGCGTAGTCCTGCATCCTAGTATGAACACCTGGAAGCCCGAATTTTGATTTGGAATTTGTTTTATCATATTTTGTAAAACTTTAAGGAATTTTTTATGAACAAATTGAACGATTTCAAAGCGAGCGATGGCAACACTGTACGAAAAAGAAAAAAAAAAAAAAAAAACATTTTTATCTCCAGCGTGGGACTTCCTATCAAAAATTCTAAAGATATGCTATTTTTAAACTTTTTAGCCAAAAGAGGCATTAGCCCAAATGGTCTCGAAACGTGTATATTGTGTATATAAATGAAAAAAATCTGTTGTGTACACCACATGACTTCCTTGTACGGAATATTAAAATATAAGCAATTTTTCTTGCATTTAATTTAAACTTATTGGATTGAATTAAATCTACTTCGCCGACAGCGCATAAACCACAATAGAATCAATGCTTTCTTTAAAATTCACTCTATTTGTTTACCATAGCGACACTCTGGCGCTAGGTTCACTTAACAGTTTTATATTTCGTTCATATTATAAATCAGAATGCATAAAATTTATATCATTTAAAGAATTATCTAATCTTTGCCACATGTTCTATTCAAATACTATAATAAAGCTAGAACGATGTATAAAAGAAATTAAGCAAACAAAACAAAAAAAGAAACAGTTTTTCACAGATGATTGAGTATTTCTCATTCACTTAATTCAGTTCTCACTTCGCGACAAGGCAAAAATACATAAAAACTCAAAATATTTGTATTAAAAATTACGAAGTAAATCTTAAACACTTATTTCCTTGAAAAAATTCCAGAAAGGATTAAGCATGATTTAATTCGCAATAATAAATGAAGGCGTTATCTTTGTTGTTACGAAGCTAAGTTTCTCTATATTGGCAACAAATCCACTATACTGGTGCTTCAAATGTAAATAAGCAATGGCCGCCATCAAAAACATTATTAGGCTTAGCGGCACTTAAACAACCTTAAAAATGTTGATAATTCTAAAAATATTGCATACAGATTTACTAAAGGCATAAAAACCTTAACCGGAAGATAAGAACAACATAATTCAATCATTTTTAAAGCAAAAAATGTACACTTTATAAACAGATAAGAGTAAAGTACAAAATTTCAATGTTCTGAGGCTACTCGTTTTTGAGTTATGCAAGATACGTACGTACGCACATACGTTCGCACAGACGCCACGAAAAATTCTATTCGGAATTCAGTTTAAAGCAGTTTTAAAATTTTTTTGGATTAAAAGAGTCTTTTATTCTGTCCCTTACGTACAGATATCACGCAAAAACATCGTTAAATTGCATTCGATAGCGGTCAAAATGGATATTTTCGGTGAAATATGCTGCCTGAAACTTTTCGCGATTACAATACTTCCTTTTTACTTCGTAGAAGGAAGTAAAAAACGCAACTTTGAGCGTAACACAAAATCTGAGAGCTTTCAGATTTATATATATTTTAGAATATGTATTAAGAACATCAAATTTTCTCACCGAAGAATTCAAGCTTTGACAACAAACAGCGTTGTGAAACGAATTTTTTTTTACTTTAGTTGTACGGCTTTTAAAGAACTTATGTCTATATGAATTGATTTTTCTCAATTAAAAGTTATATGACAATCTAAAATCATTCCTATAACAGAAATGCCCACTTAAAAAAACATGTTTGTTTTAATTTAAATAACAATGCTCGTTAAACAAATGCATGACCAAGACATCCTAGTAATTTTTAATAGTGCAAAATGCACTGTATGATCGCAATAACTCCCGGCTAGAAATGTTTTTGAAGTTTAGAGACAAACAATTGCATCAATAATTTTTATCTAATTATTCAATTTGGGGGGATCTAAGTAGATTATAGTACAAAGTATTACATCCGTACAAGACATATATTTATACATATGCTAATGTAGGTATCAGTATAAAAATACAATATTAACTCCATTTCACTGAGTGCCTCATCTTCTTCCCGAACTGCGGATGCCCATAAAAAACACACTTATGAACAAAGAAATAAAGCAGTAACAAATAAATCGAAAAATTAAAATTTTTATGCAACAAATTACAAAAATAGAAAAATGTCGCAAAAACGAAAACTGAAGTTATTGAGACATATCTTGTGCTGATATATTATTATACATTTTTGATGAATTAAGGTTCCTAGAGCATTAAGTGCTTATTTATGCTGCAAAATAAGCCATAAATTTCAGAAAGAATGCAATAATCGTGCATTTTATGTTTTATTCTTATACAAATAACATACAGCAAAAGAATGTTATTTAAATATTACTTCCAAAAACTTCAGCGAATTTCAGGGTTTTCAGACGATTTGGAAAATTCTAGAAACGGTATTTCTATTCAGAAACAGCATCTTTAAAGCCGTAATACTAGCACTAAACATGTTTATATGTTTAAAGTCAACAAACTTAATCAAGTATCAGTGACATTCAGAATTCTGTCTAATATGCACTGCACATTTTAGAAATTTATTATAAGATAGAAATCCACATTTACTATTTAGTGCATCTAATCTTTCTACAATGGAAAAACTTTCAGAAAATAATTAAATTGATTGAAAAAAGATATGCAAAATAACTACTAAATTTGTTAAACCTAGTTCTTTTTAAAATTTTTATGCAAATTAATTATTGCTTAATAATTATGCAGCTTTCATTCATTTATTCATGAAAATTATTATTTAATAGTGTATTGCAGGAACAAATGAATGGAAGTGAGCTCAATCATGTAAACAGCAGGTTTAATTTGCACAAATTTTTAACTCTTGATAATGAAGCTTAATTTTTAATTTTAATTCTTTTTATGACATTTTACACTGTAGATATTTAACAACACAATGTTATTAGAGACTCAATACATCATGTACTGGTATTATCAAACCTATTGGTCAAAATGGACATAGATGGAAATTATGAAATTCAAAATAGGGTCATAGTTACCTAACCTATTTTGAATTTGTATTAAACTGTATCTGTTTTGCTTATTCTAAATACATGAAAGGTGCACTGAAAATGCTTAGGAGACCTTAAATTAGTTTGTCAGTATTGTTACATTCGACAACATTGCGGAATAATAAAATTTTACGTACACAGTAACAAGCTCCCAAGATAAACCTGATAAGAAGATTTTATTTATTTATTATTTTTTTACGTAGCGAGTGTATCATCAGAAATACTTCACAGATTTAGAAATATAATTATCCCTGTTTCAAAGTAGCTTGACTTTCTGAAGATTCTGTATTACGAATAAAAAAACTTCATATTATGGTATGTAATTAATTTTCTTGCAAGGCAGAAAACAATACACTTTTACTTTTTTTAATAACGCAAAAATTAGCTCTAGCCTTTTTTTCCCGGTTACACAATAAAAATATATTAAAAAATTTAAAAACTGCAACGAATAAATAAATATATTTAATTATCGGTTAAAAATAAATTTAAATAAAAAAAGTTTTCCTTTTTTTTTTAATTTCTAAATAATTTGTTTTCCTAACCAAAATTTCTAATTTTTTCCTATTTCCCCCCCCTCCTTGAGAATTTTGTGATAAAATTGCTTACATAAAAATGCTAAGTTTTGCCTGCTGTACTATTTTCATTTCATATTTCTCAGAAAAACTACAGTATGCGAAAGTCACAGTTACAATTAAAATGCACTCATGTAAAACATATAAATAACATATATATAACATAAAAAAATCTGAAACACAAACAAGATTTTTAACCTTAGGAACATTAAACTAAACTCAGAATGATTAAAAGCACACATTTTCAAAAAAAAAAAAAAAAAAAAAAAAAAAAATTCTTTTGTTTCTTTTGCTCACTAAAAGGAATTTTAAATCATGATAGAAAATTTCATGATTTATTTATCATGATCTCTAATTTCATCTATACATAAGATTAGCTTTTGCTAAGACTGAATAACAAGAGATTTTTTTTCTTTTTAAACAGAATCATTAGATGTAAGAGAATCAAAGAGTGTTCAGATTTCTGGCTTCTGAAGTCATTCGCTTACGAACTACATAACATTAAATTTCAGTAGTTGAATTATAAATATTTTTAGAACTTACCAAACTCATTAATATCCTGCAAAATATTTTAAAGTAGTACCAAAATTCTTCAGCCATTTCTTTAAAAACACACTTCTTACCACTCAATAAAGCCAGTTTCAGCGTTTAGCCTGTCCGTGAAACCACTGAATACTCTTTTTTTAGTGCTTAATTTTTTCCCCCACTTATCCATCCCTCTGGGGGCAGGACGAACTTCCTTAATTTATGACTGGTTCTTTTTGTCCGTCTCAGCTCCTGCTGACCCCTATCGCTCCTGACGACTTGCCCCCTTCTAGTTATTTTGCCTTTTTTTCCCTTTATTTTGCCACCCTACGGCGAAGTCCGACCATCTGCTGAAAGCCCCCCTCGTCCAGATGGAGTAAGTAAAAATAGCTCAACCAACATCGATGGGTTAATTTATGCTTAGACTGAGAGAGGAAACAAAGCCAATGTCAGGTGCTTAGTACCTTGTGGTATTTCCGTCAGAATAATAGTTTTTTTTTTTTTTTTTTTTTTTCCCCACCCTCTAAGTTAGGTTAGGAAAGAAAAGTTAAATTCCCATTACGAGTAAAATTCAATATTCATTCCCAATGTTCAGACTTGCCCCTTTTATACGTCTTTTTTAATTTAGTTTTTAGTGTCTTCACCAATACATGCCTTCTTTGATTCGAGTCCAATTTAATTTAAATTAAATCTAACATTTTGAAAGTATTTTAGTTATTTGGAACAAACAGAAACAAGTCCAACCGCTCTCTTATCCATTGTAGTGATGTATTATGCTCTCGTTTATGATTTGGCAAATAGTATTCAACTTACCAAACCTTCCGTCTTGAAATATAAAAGTCTGAACATAATAATCACAATAAAATGATTCATAAATTAAAATCAACTAAGGATGTGATAAATGCCAATTTTGCTAGTGGCGATCACAATGATGATAATGATAATAGTAATAATGATGACAAATATAATCCAGGTAATTACAGTAACTGGCATGCTGATCAGAAACCTTGTTGAGGAATATTTACAGCCACATGTCTTACTACTTCCAGTATATTTTCTAAGAAGTAGTTTGGAACAAAATGAACACGGATGAATACGATTTTAGATGTAAAATTTTCCATGAAATAAAACAACTAATAAATAAAAATGATAAAAAATTACAATATGAAGAATCTCAGACTACATACCTACCTTAAAGGTAAATAAGGTAAATAAGTTACCTTAAAGACGTACTTACATCTCAATAAGTTTGCCTTTAAGGATTAAGAAAAAACTAATGAAGGTAAAAGTATTGAAAAATTCGTATATATATTGCCTTTAAGGATTAAGAAAAAATTAATGAAGATAAAGTATTGAAAAAATCGTATATATATATATATATATATTTTAATTGGCTCTGATATTATTTAACTTTCTTTCAATGCCACTTGGAGATTTGTGCGCTTATTTAACAAAGTAAAACTTAATTATAGTTGTGCATTTCTTGTATTGGATCGCTTGTACAACAGGCTTGCGTCATACATTTCCTTCAAATGTCAACATTTTTCTTTTGCCAGGACACCAAAACCTGCCAGGAGCTGAAAGCAATAGAAATTTTAGTCCAGGAATTTAATAAATTTGAAACAAGGGTCCTATGTTTTAGTGTTATCTTCAGTGAAAAGCCAACATAACATAGCCTTACATTTAATACTCAATTATTCACACTCAAGTTGTCTACAAAAACTTGTAATAGAGGAGTACTTTTGACTTAATACTTAAAATTAAAGATGTATATAAATATATTTATATTTCATGATTACAAAACAATTTTTTTAAAACAAAATATAAACATGCCTAGTATTTTCGCGCAGAAAATTTATCAGTAAAGACATAACGTAAGAAATTTTAAACTAATTTTTTTCACAAAGACCAAAAATTTAAATTCGTAATTAATAAATTTCATATAATTCTATAATTGCAATAAAATATTTTAAAAATGGGAAGACCAAAACTTTCAAACACGCAATACTCCGGTTAAAAAAATTAAAGAAATTTAAAGGAAAACGAACATAATAGAAGGAGAATTCAATGCCACTTCATCAGGTGGGGAACGCTCAAATCAACTAAAATCAATTATGTACATTATTATTATTATTATTATTATTATTACTATATATGTGCAAGTTTTTCTACGAAAATTGTTTCATAATCAGACGATTCAAATGGAGATATAAAGTAGCATTGATTAAAAATTTTAGTAACAGGCCTTTTTAAATAACTATTATGGAGTTCATGTTTTAATTCACTTTTTAAATTGAAAAGTATAGCATTATTTTCTTTTTATTAATAATTGCCTGAAAAAAAATCATATTTCCCAAATAATTCTGCCAACAATTTTATTTAGCTTTTATTGTCACTGACGCCAATCACTTTTTTATTTTGTTGCTTCTACTATGTGCTTATTTTTGTCATAAATGCTGCTTCTATAAATAATTACAAGAAAAATACTTTCTTTAAAAATTAGTATAAATAAATTTTTGCAGCACACATTTCTGTTCTAATGAAATTTCGTGTTTTTAATAGCACTGCCTTCTTTTCGACTGTTTAATTCATTAAATTTTCTTTCTGGGGGAATGCGGGAAGGACTTTTGTAAGTTAATGCTAAAAAATATTAATAGCTGATTTGGACAAATAAATCTGTGTTTGAAATTATTTTGGGGAAATGCACAATACTAACTTTCTTAGAAATATTATTAGTAAAGAACATTTGTAATGGCTAGTTAGGTTTACCTTCCAATATAAGTGACAATTTTTAAAACACCAAAATCAACCTGCAATTAATAGGAGTTCAATAATAAATGTAATTAATAAATAATAGTGTAATTAATAAAACTTTAAAACACCAACAGAGCCAATTTTGAAATTTTAAACTTAGATAATTACATGGTCCAACTCCACAACAGAGTATGATACCGAAAATTCCCATCTTTTATCTAATGCAAAAAGAAATACCATTTGTTTTTTTTAGAAATTTGCCTATTTAACTTAACCAAGTTAAAGTTAAAAAAAAATTTTTTTTTTTTTTTTTGGAAAACTAGAAATATTTTAGAAATAAAGTAAACTAAATAAACTGTAATACGAATAAAAGAAAATCGTTACTCTATTTTTAGGAAGTTCTACTTTCCTTTATTCAGTTGTTTACCAAAGTGTTGAGAACAAGGCCTAATGGGAAAGGATGTCTTTTCAGTGATCTGTTAACTTACCACCCTAAGGCAAGAGGGCTTTTGCACCCTATTTCTAAGTTCCTTCATCAAGCTCTTGTTACCCCTCACCGATCTACAATAGACCTAAATTTGGAGTTTTTCTTTCTTAGTCTAAGTGAGTTCAAAGTGAAGGACAATTGAGACCATAGAGAACTTCCATGGCCGAGACAGTATGGAGGCAAGCTTTGAAAAATCTATAACTTTGGAAAAAATTGTATTAATCTATACATGGCAAAGATAATAGTTTTTGGTAATTTGGCTTATTTTTATTTTTCTAGTTTTTAAAAAAAAATTCGATTTCCTGCGTAATAATAATCTCTTCTCTTTGAGAACTGTGAATTAAAACCGCAACATTGCCCGATTAATAACGAAAGCATAATTAATGTGCTATAGTAAGTATTATCAGTTTTATTAGTGTCAGTTTTTTTAACTCCTTTTCTATCTTTAGTAAATATATTTTATTCTTGGGGGGGGGATATGACATTTTCAGTTAACAGTCTTGAATTAAGTCAGTACACTTTTTTCCCCCTTCCAGTTCACATAAAATAGTCATTTTTCTAGAGTGTTTATTTTTATATTCCATCTGACATCATTTATTGCTAAGAAACATTAATCTTCAAAAGAAAGGTAAACAAAGTTAATCAACATTTTGATAATTAGCTAACTACTGAAAATAATCAAACAACTGAAAAAATGGGGAGCAACTTTCTGCAAATATAATTTAGCTATGTTTAACATTTGAGCTTAATTTCATTTTCATACTCCCTTTTTGCTTCCACACACAGACAGACTCAAACAAATAAACAAAAAAAAAAGAGTTAAAAAAACAGCAAAATATATTACGATTCTTTAATAAAATAAATATAAGTCTCAACAAAATCTTTACAAATTATTACATCACTTAAAGAAAAAGGTAATCAAATCTTTTTATTTTGGTAATTGAAGAAAGACCATTAGGAAGAGAGAATACGAGGCGAATTTTTTTGTTTAACAAACACAATAGAGATATTAATTGAATTTCTAGTGCATGCCAAGGTCAACTTTTAAAGGTTTAAGTCAACTCTTATCATTTTAAATGATTTTATCTTTGATAAGTATTATTCTAATTTCTTTCATATGAGCTCTTACCACCATGTACGTGGTAAGTAGCAAAACCGAAAAAAAAAGGGGGCGCTGTTTTAGGTTCTTAAACACTTTCCAAGTGAACGATGGGTAATATAGTGAAATATTCAAATACAGTAACTCGAAAGTGACCAGTATTATTGTCGTCCCATATTCCTACTATATTAATGACGAAAAACACTTATATTCTTCTTTCGCATTGATGGAACATATATAGGGACTGGAAATGTTCACTGTGCATCTTCATGATTCTTAGCTTACAATTCATCCCTCAGTATCTGATACTTTTCCCTTACACACTTCTTGTTAGCCAAAAATATTTTGGCAGCCATCAGAGAATATTTGAATCATCTTTCTTGCTTTAAAATATACCTGTGGTGCTTCTGCGGGTTCTGTTTTCTTTCTGGTTTATCCACATTAACATTTTCGTTATTTCTTTTTATTTATTCGTTTTTTGAAAAAAGAATTTTTTTGAAAATTCGATTGTGACCTTTCATTTAACTAACGGTTAAGATTTATTGAGAGCCTTCCTTTTATACCTCATTTCATCACGTACTCGCTCAGTACAGAGGTTTATGCAGAATTTATGGCAAGCTGCCTACTTTAAACTGGGAAAAGAGTAGTAACCGGATGTGTCGTTGTAAAAACTTGGCAATTGCTTCCGCTGTCCATTTGCCTGTTATACAGGAAGCCCATGATTCATGAAACCATGAAAGCCTAGTTTGCTTGCTTGGTTAGGTTTATTTGATTATGTGTGTGTGTGTGTGTGTGATTATGGCAAAGCCTCGAGGGCTATCTGCCTAAGGGGAGGAATGCCTTCGTGGAGGACTTTCTAAGGGAAACTGGCTCGTATATACGTTACACATGGGGAAAACCACGAAAACGCCCATGCAGCCAGCCCGTTCGCGGGATTCGAACCTCGGACCGAACTACCAGTGTTCAGCGACTTTACCGCTCGGCCGCTGGTATGCCAGATTCATGAGATCAGAAATTATTCTCATTAATGAAATTAAGTAACATTTTATCTGCCTTTTTAAAATGACAGGAATATAAAAGAGAGGGCGAATGGATCAGGCGAATGACCATTGAAAGTTCTACCTGGACTGAAGTCACGGAGAATGGAATAATTAACCCAAGTAGCACAGCAACGTCGTAACGACGTTGCAAACTCGTCGCAGATGTCGTTGCAAAAATGTTGCAATATGTCGTCTTTAAGACGCCCAGATGTCCGCGAACATCCACTGTTTTGCAACCGTTGCAAAGACGTCTTTGCAGATGAGGTATTTGTCGCATAAACTATTATTAGACTATTGTGTCGCATAGAGTATTATTGCGTCTTTCACAGGTGATATTTTGGTTGTGAAAGCATCGTATCACGACGTCTTAAAGACGCCTAAATGTTCGCCAAATTCCACCTTTTTGCGACAGTTGTGAAAATGTCGTGAAAATCCTTGTCCTCATTGATTTATGCAGAAAAATAAGCTTAATAATTAATATGTTTTTCTTCTTTTTAAAATTTTTGTATTCCTTGTATTTATCTAAAGTTTAAATATTCTATCATTTCCTGAAAACAGAAGATAACGCAATTTTTTCTTTTTAGACTTGTAGAGACATTAGGTATTTCTTGAAAGCAGGCAAGATGAAAAATTAGCAACCGCCTTCGCCGGGAATCGAACCACGGACCTCTGGAATACCGGCCCAGCGTGCAGAACCACTACACCACGAATGCATGACAGGAAGGGGGGAGAAATACCTTATAGACTAAATACAGTGGTGGGCCAAAATTGTGGAAATTTTTATATTTTTGACCTTTGTATGCTTAGAGAAAACGTTACGTTTCACAAAATGCAAACTTGTATATATCATTTTAAAGAGAATTTATTACTGAATTCAATACAAAACACAAAATTCAATTATTTGCAATATAAAAAAAGTTAAACGATAATAGTTTTCGATATACATTAGATAGTGATGATTGCAGTGAGTTATCAGTACTTAGTAGGGTACCCTTTATTTTAAATTACAGCTTCACATCGACGTTTCATTGAGCTGACAAGAGTTTTAAGCTCTTCTTTCGTTATTACAGGATGCCAGCAAAGAATTATAGCCTCAATTAGTTTCCTTTTATTTGATAGGCGCCTCATTCGGACAAGAGTTTTCAAACGGTGCCACAAATTTTCGATAGGATTGAGGTCAGGACTGTTTCCTGGCCATGACAACAATTTAATGCTCTTTGTACGAAACCACTCTTTCGATATTTTGGCTGTGTGGCAAGGAGCAGAATCATGCTGAAAAATAAACGAAGCATTGTTGGGAAAGAGATCTCTGATGGAAGGTAGAAGTTTTGGTTCTAGAATAGTGTCAATGTATTTTCTGGCATTCAGTGTCCCATCGATGACATGAAGGCGACCAATACCATCTGCTGACATGCATGACCAAATCATAACACTAACTGGGTTCTTCACAGTTGCTTGAATGCAGTCAGGATGTAGCTCTTCTCCTATTCTACGTCTTACATATTTTCGCCCATCACTACCGAACAACGATATCTTAGTTTCATCACTCCATATAACTTGTGACCACTGATCATCTGTCCAATTAATGTGTTCCTTTGTTCACTGTAGTCTTGTTTTTCGTTGCTGAAAATTAAGATAAGGCTTTTTTCGTGGAATTCTACCTCTCAGTCCAACATCTGTTAATCTTCTCCTAAATGTTCTTGAACTGAGAGAAACACCAGCATCATTCAGATCACTTCTGATGGCCGCTGATGACATTTTTCTATCTTGGAGACATAGTCTTTTTATTCTTCTGTCATTAATAGATGTGGTGCACCTTTCTCGGCCTTTTCCTTCTTTGTTTTTTATTGAGTTTGTCTCCTAATATCGTAAACAAAACTTTCGGACTCCAGATGTAGTCACTGAACCCTCCACCTGTCTTGCAATTTCAGCATATACTTTCTCGTAACACAATAATATTACATCTCTTTCTAGGTGTCCAATCTACTCTTTTATTTGATGCCATTGCTTCTTGACTAAATATTAAATTTTTTTACAAAAATTCCTACTTGTAATTACAGTGTATAAGAAACAGGTCCTCCTTCTACAGAACAAAGCAAAATAATGAATTGTTTCAAGTGTAAACATGATGTCAGCTTCTACTGGCACTTACTAACATTTGATTGGTCCTCAGAACAAGAACAGTGATTGGCCAGGAAAGCTAGACACTACAAACCACTTCATAACTGTGTTTTTTATTTATATTAAAGTACATATAACTTTTTTTGTATTGCAAATAATTGAATTTTGTGTTTTGTATTGAATTCAGTAATAAATTTTTTTTAATGATATATACAAGTTTACATTTTGCGAAACGTAACATTTTTTATAAGCATACAAAGTTCAAAAACATAAAAATTTCCAAAAGTGTCCACAATTTAGGCCACCACTGTATGCATAATTAATAATAGCCTTAATTATTTTCAGTACTTTAAACTATAGTTTTTAAATTTCTCTTTAGACTAATATGCATAATTAATAATAGCCTTAATTATTTTCAGTACTTTAAATTATATTTTTTAAATAACTTAAATTCTAAGTTACGATTATTTAAGATTTCATCATTTTTTTCTTTAAGTGAGAGTAATTATGAAAGTGGTTATTATAAATATATAACATTAATAGTAGGTTTTAAGTAAATAAAACTCAATTAGACATAAAGATACATATGTGGCTAAAAAAAAAGAGCTTTTCTAATAACAGCATTATCAGATTTATTTTTGTTAAATCTCAGAGGCATTGAAAATTGCCCCTGTCATGATAATTTAGGAAGCGGTTCTTAAGGTAACATAATCAGCATTTTACCTGAAGTCAAGTATAAATTTATTTGTGTTTCACAGTAAAAAATATAACCATTAACTTCTACATCTCCAAGATATGCAAATGAGAGACAGTATAAAGTAGTTAATAAATGTGATAAAAAATATGCCTAAATCTAATAACTTCCCATATTCATATCTAAAAAGAAATAATAACCTAACAAACAACATACACGACAGCACTATTTAGGAAAAAACATGAACTAGTAGTGTTTGAAAGTATAAATAGCAGAAGGAAGGTAACAGAACTAAAATTTTCAATTAATAATAAAAAAAAAAATGTATGTGCTTTTTTAAATAGTAAGCAATTAAAAGTGCAATAATTATGGATTGCAGTTTTTACTAGTAATTCTGATGTTTCTTTCACCTTTTCTTTCGATCATATGTAAATGTATTTACTTACTATTAGTTTCTACATTTTTGAATAGTGGTAGATTACAATGATCATTTCATGCACTTTTCATAATCAATAACTTTTCTTTTGAGAAAATAACTTTTTCAATAACTTTTTCTTTTCTACTGTACAAAAATAATTTAAATAATATAGTATACGATAGTAAGCTAAGTATTTTAAAGTAAGCTCTTCATTAAATAACACACGATAAAACTTTTTGTTTTATTATGAATTTCTTTGCTATCATATGCACATAAAATGTAAGCGAAGAAAATAGAATATACTTAAATTTAATAAAAAATAAAACCTAATTTCCAACATTCATTTATTGAGGTAATCTAATAGACATACATAACAGCAATATTTTAAAAAACGCGAATTACACAGTGTTTGGAAGGAAGCTACCAAACGGCAAGTAATAAAACTGCAATTTGCAATCGATAAAAAAATATTTAGTGTTTTTTAATATTACACACTTAAATATCGCATAATTATAGATTACAATATTTCATAGTAATCCTAATGTTTCCTTAACACTATTTTTTCGATCGTATGCGGAAAGTCTGGGAACCAACCTGTTCGCTTAATATGAGTGACATACGATATAGCACTTAGGACGTTATAACCGAATCCGTGTATCCTAATATTGCACCGCTGGATCACTGAAGATTGGAGAATCCCACCATGTAAGTTTAATCACCAGAAACATAAAATACCAAAACAGAACACTATTTCTCTGTAGGACGATTTTAGCACATTGCATTGTAGAGCAGATATTCACAAACAAAATAACCAGAAATTCGGCATTACCACCTTGATTTCTCCTAAATTCAAAATAAACTGCCATCATTATATTATTTTCCATCGTTCTCTTGCTGTATTGAAGCTCTCCAGTATTTAATTCCGACAGTGAATTACAAAACCGTGAAGAAAATATTTCTGAAAATAAAATGGAGTTTGAAATTATTGCGCCGTTAAACTGACTTGTTCGAATTAGCCAAAACGCGCAAGCCTCGACCTCAGATGTTCGTTTATATAATCATCCAGTAAATATTTTGTATATGGAATGTCAATCTCTCGAACAGCAGTTCAATCTAAACTTTTCGGCGGTTTATACGAACGCATTAAACCTTTCGACGGTTTTTTTGATAATTTAATAGAATCTTTTTTAAATGACATAGAATTACTTCAACTGAATTGAATTACGAACAATGTTCACAAGATTATATTTACAAAAAATTATTTATCGGGCTCGCTAAAACATTTGTAATGTCAACATCGCCAAATCCCGAGTGTACTGTATACTAGGATTAAACCAAGCAATCTTAAATGCATGGAGATGGACAAAAACGTAACAAACAGTTCATCAGAACTTTTATAGGTAATGAATTTCGTTATTTTGTTCACAGTTTCTCTATTTTTGATGTAAACATTTTTTATTAATTTATCAAAGCCATTAATTTTGTCGTGTTACATGAAAAGTGTTAATATTTCTTTCTCCTTTTCCATTAATTTTTTTCGTTCTGTTTCTCCTGAGATATTCTGGACAGCCGTTAGATATGCATGGATATGCAACGTCTTTTAACATTGGACGTTTTCTCGGAATTTTTAAAATCGCCCCATTTATAATCGTGAATACATCTTCACGCATAATCATATCTTCGCGAAAATTGTACTTTTTGCTGTGTATGTGTTAAAAATGTTTCATATTATGTCAGCATATTAATTCAAATAAATTCGTCCTTACTTCAAAAAAATAAAGTCATATTTCAGCAGTAAAATAATTGCTAAAATGTGATTTGCATTGATTTCGGAAATATGATTTTTCTAAAATAAACTGCATAACTTAATAACTTACCTTATAGATTAGTTTCATTTTAAAATATTTTACTATAATATTTATAAAAATATTTTAAGTATTAATTATTTTAACAATAATTTAGCATGTATTTTTAGTACTAATTAAATTTAATAATTCAAGTATTTATATTAAATCTATATTTTATTAGATGAATCTACCTTAGATTTAACCTAACAAACAACATACATTACCTTATTTCATCTAAATATATTAGATGAAATAAGGTAATGCAGCATTGCAAAATAAATCTTATGCGGACTTCAGATTCTTGAAAGGGCAGATTTAGTCTCTTTTCATTCTAAAAGTAACGCTGATGAACTATGAAAAAGATGCTAAAACGACCACGTTTAAAAGCGGTCATATCATGACGTTTCAGCGACGTCGGCAAATTGCCAAGATACAACGGCAAATATTTTGCCGCTTCGCAACGTTGTAAAGACCTCGTAAAAGTTACCACGACCACTTTGCAACCTCTCGGACCAGTTTGCAACGTCGTTACGACGTTGCCGTGCTACTTGGGAAACAGAGATTTTGGATTTTTCCCATATGGGATAATGTAAAGTCATTTGGTTATTTTGAATCAGGAGTTATGAAAAATGAACAATGGCCTCGCCAGGACCTCTCGAATACGCGCTGAGTATGCTACCGTTACACCTCGAAAGCATGCAGAAAGGAGAGAGAAAATATCTTATATACTCCCCCTTTTAAAGGGTGACTGGGGATTAGGGGACCCAATCGCCAAATCCTGGTAGTGAGGAATCATCACCCACCACTTTTTTTTTAGTTTGGGGGCAACTGTAGATCATGAGATTATTTTAAGAACGAGACATAAAAAATGAGCAATGTCCTCGCCGGTACTCGAGCCTGGACTTCTCGAATACGCGCCGATTGGGCTACCAAAACACCACGAAGGTATGCAGAAAGGAGGGATAAAATACGTTATACTATAAGTAAGAGCCAATTATTATTAGAAAATCCTTCTCGAAAGCAACCCGCCTCCAACATTTACATTAAAGCTCTAGTGTGTTTTTCGACAATCAAGTAACCTAACGCAACTTGTGCATCCGGCTAAATAAAATGACCAGCCGCCCTTTTTTTCGGCTTTACTGAGCATTGAGATATATATATATAGTTCATTTGAGACTTTTGTGAATGAGTATGAGACATTTCTTAAACAAATTATTATTCATTTATTTATTTGTTGCTAATTGCAATATTACTATATGGAACCATTTCAAAATTCATTTATTTACAACATTGGGAGATATTCTAAAACACTTTAGCTTGTCATATGTTGAGCTTTGATTTAGAGCAAAATACTCAAACGCACATCATGCAACATCTAAATTTCTAAAAACAAATGGCTAGACCCAATTTATCCCTTTAAGAAAAATTATTGTTTTGTTAATGTTTTATAATAGCAACAAAAAGTGTCAATAAAACTCATACGCAGAACATTACAGGATCTCTCAAAGTTCTTTTCATTTTCATTTGAATTGAAAGAAAGAAGGCAAATTATTATTTTATTAATATAATACAAATAAGTACTTTTTATTGCCTTATTCACACCACGTTAAAACCGAAATACATAAAAAATAAAACAACATTCTTCTTTTCTTTCAGATCTTCACAATAGAAAATTCCTTTTCAAAAACTTCGTTTTATTCAGAGCGTTTGTATAACGTCGATCGAAAACAAAGAAACAAACACCAATTCTGAAATGTTGCGATTGCTTATCTGGCAAAGAGAACTATCCTATCACATGTTAAGGAAATGCATTCTTCCGTCTTATTTGATCCCGACAGGGGTTCTAAGGAATTGTTTTCCGATGCTTTCGCTTAAAATGTCAGCTGCCCTTTAATTAGGGGTCATTTGGACCCCTTGTTCTTCCGGGGACTGTCGATGACAGGAAGACACAAACAAACTAATGGCGATTCAAACGCAAACTCCGCTTCGAAGAAGCATTGCTTTCTAAGGGTTTTGCAAGTTGTTTGCGCAAGAACCGGTAGATGGAGAAAAAGAAACATGAAAAGAATCGTAATAAACTACATTTAACTAGATTTGGAAATTTCTTGGCTTGATAATTAATTAATAAATTTTCTTTTTAAATTAGCATATTAATATTTATGCCTTTTTAAAACTTAGAAATGAGTGAAAATTTTTGTGCAATATTTCAAAAAGTAACTGAACTGCATGTTGCAGTTATAGCAGGTTTGAGATATATTTATGAGATTTTTATTGTTAAAAAGAACTGATGATTACAGCAGAACTGTGTCTTCAAAAATCTAACTGTATATGAAGTATAAAACTAAACCTTATGAACTCAAATTGGCATTCGTTTGTAGCAGCAATATCAGTTAACGCGGGAAAAAAAGTACACTTTAAAATATATAATAACTAGATTCGTGTGCATTTTACACTTGTGAACATTTTTACATCTTTTTATTTAAGAATGTTTTGTTAAAAACTTCACATAGAACCATCAAGCAATTTTCTGTGTATCCTCGAGTTTCAAATTATAGGTACAGGTTGAAGCAAGACTGGTATTTGTACCCGTCTGGGCGGCTCTAAATTTCAAGTTACGTCATTTGTCTGTTCAAAGGTTTATATATGATAATACAAAATTATAAACTAAAACTTTAAAGCCTTATTTTACATATTATAGGTGACCAAGTGAATAACACCGAATACTGGTAATATGACTGTGGTTCGAATTACGACAAATGGGCTTGCAGCACGGGAGTTTTTGTGCTTTATGTATAATATCAATGTGAGCCAGTTTTCCTTAAGATGTCCTTAATGAAGGTATGCTTTTCCTTTAGCAGAGAGTTCTCGTGTGGTTTAAGTTTTGATTCAGCAGACAACTTATTCATTAATTTGAGATCAGATGCAGAAATTAAAAAATGACCATTCATCGCCAAGGTAAGTAACAAAATTATTTTTCTTCAGTAATTAAGAAACCTACCATTCAAAGATATAAAACGTATTATTAAGAAAATTACGGTTTAAATATTCTTTATCAGTTGCCGAGTGAGTAAATATGCTCAAGGGTGCTAATCCAACATAGACTCAAATTCCGGCGAAAGGGTAGCTGCAGAGAATGTTTTCAGCTTTCCTTGCGTGTAATATGAATACGAGCTAATTTCTCTTAAAAAAAACTCCCACGAAGACATTCATTCCATGTCAAATAGCTACCACGTGCTTTGTATTAATTAAGTCAACCTCTTAAACAGAATTTATTACAATAACTTTTCCAAATCCAACCAGAAATAAAGTTTTAATAAAAATTTCCATTTTGTTTTATAACTCAAAGATTACTTTGCACTACAAATTGAAAAACATGGGTAATCGTTTAATGCTCTTCATGCATTTATTAGTTTCTTCATAGGTTTCAAAATGTTAAAACCGTTAATAGCCTTAAGATTAATGTGAAAGAGCATCCAGAATCAGATTTCTTGTAAGATACAGAGAAGATGTAAAATTTGCCACGTCATTAAACTCAGTAAGCCATTCTGTGTTAAACGCAACTTGTTGCACTTAATAATTTCTTACGACTTTCATTTGAATCGTTAGAGCAAAATGGTAAATTAGAGCAGAGCAGAAATGTAAGTGATCCACTGGGAAACAAGCCCAAGAGTTAATCGTGCAATTAATTCAGTTCCAAATGGTTGGGCCATAATCGGTTTAACGTTTCCGATTATCATTTCAATTACGACCATCATAAATGTAAATCGGATAACAAGTCGGTTACCTCCATTACATAATAATACGGAATCCCAATTCTTGCGTGTAGAAAAGTCTCGCGTTCATAAATAATTTCTCTTCGCCAGGGTTACAGTCAGTACTAAAAACGGACGCCAGGATGTCGCCAACGGGTGACAGCTTCGCCAAGAAAAATGGCTGTTTATGCTTTGAGTCGAAGATAAACAGGATGAACACTGCATCGGATTTTGGAACCCTTGTCATATATATAAGCCCTGTTTAGCATTTTCCCTTTCGAAAGGGGTTTAGAAATTAAGAACGGAGATTTCTGTGATTGTTATTGGATGGACCGTTGTGTTGGAAGGATGGGGAAGTCGCTCCATTTGCTGTATCATTTTTAAGATCTTGTATTTAAGACATGTTTTTAAGGTACAAACTCTGTGAAAAATAAAATGCTTGAAATATTTCAACATTTAATTCTATTTGCATTGGAAAATGGAAATTTTATTTCGCTATATGACACATTCCTCATTAATTCTTAGCAATTTGATATTTAAAAAGCTTATATTTCCCAATTTTTATTCATATAGGATCTTTTCAGTAATAAAAACCGTAATTCATATAATTCAATAAGCTTTAAAAATCTTGATATTATATATATATATATATATAATTTGCGCAGCGAGACTTTCGGATTGGACCTATTCTCGTAGTTTCCAAAATTCTTGATCATTTGTGGCCCACCAAGTGCATTAAGTGGATCAAATCGCCGACCACTAGTAATTCGATCCAGGTTTAATTATCGTTGAATGGGCTGGCTGTGCGAGATCTTTCGCAGTTTTTCCCTTGCGTGGCATGAATGCGAGCCAGTTTCCCTTAAGAATTCCTCCACAAAAGCATCTCTTCTCATAGGTAGATACCCCCATGTATTTTCCCTGAATCAATTAACCAAATCTTGCGTTTTTTTGTGAATCTTAGAAAGCTGAATATTCCCCTCCCCCCCCACACACACAATATTCTTATCAAATAATGAATCGATCATGAGAACTGTAACGGTGCTGTTAACGTAGACCATGGCATTTTCTTTTTCGTTCCGATTTTCGAGATTTTGATTTATTATGTATATATACATATATATGAATCCACTGATTCTCGTGCAAACAGCTTTCAATAATTTCCAGTGTTATTAAATGGATTATGAAGTTACATATATCTCTTATAAATTTTAGGACAAGTTGGCTTGGTTGAATCTGTCTTTAAAGTTCTGAGTTTTCGTAAGTTGTAGTTCCTACACGAAAATAATGAAGTTTTAACTTTTACTCTGAAAATCCACTAATAATTTCGCCCCACATATATTTTATTCACAAAAAAGGAAGAAAAATCTATTAATTTAGGTTCGAATTTATTTGAATTTTTATTAATGCTTGTGATGAATTATTTTTAGGAAAAAATTATTTATTTTTAAATATTGACTTGATTCGAAATTATTAACTAATAAATTTTGCTATCTATCTTCTTTCCCTCTCCTTTTCACCGCCCCTTTCATCTTGAAAGCACAGGTGTTTGTTCAAAATTTACCCTTTCTGCAAACTCAATGATACATACTCTCCCTGAAGAACTTTGAGAAAATTTCTCCGTGGGTGCCCATATGTATGCACGTGATTGCATGTCACTAAATATGTTAATAAATACGCTCTCGTAAAGCAAAACCAATATTTTGTGATTTTTTTAAAAATCATTGACAGTCATAAAAGTTTTATTTTAATAGCAAACGTTAATCATATATTTTCTAATCAGAAAAGAAGAGAAAATCTATTTTCATTAATAAGAAAATAAGCAAATTTCTTCCTCTTTCTAAAACCGGATTTAAACAATAAAAAATCTGTAATAGTTTATTACTATTAACATATTTCTATACGGTAAGATCACGTGGATCTCTCCATAAAAAGCTAAGCATGATTCGTATTCTAGGCGAACTTTTCGTATGTGTAATGCATCACTAATTTTTCATGCATATGCTTTCGAATTCTGTATATTTTATTAAAATCACTATACATTATGATTATTATCTAAACACATAAATTTAAATTTGTATTTATTTACAACGCTGTTCAGCCGATTCAGCTATCTATTCAACAAGCAGTAGCTTTAGACACAACCTGAGAAATATTTTCCCTTAAAAAGAAGTTCTCATTTACATAGAACGCTGATGAAGACGCCAACTTTTGACAGAAGTTAAATATTAGTATCTTTATGGCCGCACCCAGTATTTCACTGAAGACATCAAAAATTCAACTAAACTGCCACAAGGCAACGAACATGAATTTGGATCCTCCCTGAAAAAAAAGCAAAAAGGAAAAAGAATCAGTAAAAAGTGTGAAAAACTAGCCAAAAATATGATTAATGGAAAGAATACATTTACCAGCTCCAGTACCTCTCGACCCTTTGGAGCTGCCCCAACCGGGGTCTTCCCTTTAGGGACCTCCCCGTTTCTGTGTGCCTCGAATCTGATTAAAGCAGAAGCTGGTTCGCCTCACAACGGAATTCACGGCTGGTCAGACGTCAGTCGAAAACTGACCTGAAGACTAATCTATGTAGAGCAAGTCAAATCTAAAGGTAGAGGATAACTGAGTACCAAGGGAACATTGCCTTATTGCATGGCTTTCATCTTCAAACGCAGAAGCCACGATGAGTTTTCCTAAAATAAAACGAAACCTTAAAAAGAACAAAGGAGGCGTGTTTATTTATTTATTTTTGTGTTAATAAAACAAACAACAAAATTTATACAGAACTTCATGTTTTATGACATCTTAATTATTTAAATAAAGTTATAAATATATTTGTAGGGTTCACTCTCTGTAATTTAAAGTCCTTAAACCTTGCTTAGACCAACTAGCGAGTTATCGTCCCTCTCTGAAATTACAATAGAGTCCTAAGGAGGTTTTAAACAACCTTTTTATTAAAAACTTGAACTTAACAACTGCAAAACTTGCACATACAAATGAAAGTTCCGCCACTGGAAACAGGAAGTGGAATTTACAATGGAAACATGAAGTAAAATTTGCAATGGAAACATGAAGTAAAATTTGCAATGGAAACATGAAGTGGAATTACGCCACCACAAATGGAAATGGAATTTCCAATTTAAAATAGATCGTTGGATGAGACTACAATATATATGGCCTATTAAAGCGCTGGTTCAAATTCTGCGTGAGTTATTTAACATGGGCTAGTAAAATGGCTAATGCGGACTAAACAGCTGAACAGAGGTGGGTGACAGAAATATCACTGCGAGCTTCGCTGTTGAAAGCTCTAAGACTTTTCGGAATTTAATCAAACTTTAGATACTTAAATAGCTCAATTCATTTGCATCCTGATGAGATCTAACGAAAAGGAGAAATGATAGTAAATATCCAAATAAGTTAATTAACCTAAATTCTGCCCATTTTTAAAAATTATTTTTAAATAACTATATATTAAAATTATTTTAAGTTCTAATAAAGTAAGCATCAGAAAAATGAGATGAATTTATATGTGATGTATGTTTTAGGCGCATTGTTTTGGGATATAAATGTATTTTTCATTTGGAGAGGAGCTCACCAGCGGCCGAGCGGTAAAGTCGCTGAACACAGGTAGTTCAGTCTGAGGTTCGAATCCCGCAAACGGGCTGGCTGCATGGGTGTTTTCGCGGTTTTACCCATGTGTAGCGTGTATACGAGCCAGCTTCCCTTAGAAAGTCCTCCACGAAAGCATCCCTTCCCTTAGCCCTAGTGTGCTTTGTCATAATTAAATACACTACACCACCATTTGGAGAGGGAAATGTTGCTCACCCTTTCATAGGCTTCATCTAGACAAAATATTTCAGTACTGAAAACAAACATTGATTATTTTCTCGCAAGTTCAGAATATCAATACTAAATAAACACGCAAAATTTGTAATTTTATCATATCATTGTTTATTGATCTTTAATAGAAAAAATAATCATAAATATTATTTCTTGATCATAAATTTTTCTTTCTAATCTTATAAAGCCTCTGATGTTGAAATTATGGATGCAAAACACCCTGAACACTGTCCATCTTCAGAGCGAAATTTTTGATCAGATACCAATTACATGCTGGGGAGATGATTAAGACTTGCAAACTAACTGAGTATTTCGAAATATATGTGATCTTAATTGAATTATTAATCTGTTCTAATATCTTTTGCTTCTCGTAGCGTATTTTGAAATTTTTATTTATACTTCGGTGTGCTCTGAAATTCCGTTTATGACGTTTTAAATTTCTTCTGTGTTTGTGGTATCTGGTTCGAAATATTAGTGAATAATCTTATACTAACAACTACCTCTAGAAATAAAATTATATAAGTAATAAAAACAAAGTCGTAAACGAATAAAGAATACTTTTATTTTTAGCCAAAAGGGGCGTTAACCCTTGTCTCGAAACGGCTGTTTCACTTTTCAAATTGTTGCCACCAAATAGTATCGCCCTTCTAATGAATGAATGTATGTATAAATGCGTGTACCTACATGAATGTATGAATGTTTGTGAAAAAGCAACTATACTTAGAGCCATCAAATTTTGAATAATGTAGTCTTCCATCTGAATATAGGCACCTGGAAGTCCGAATCTTAAATTTTGAATTTGGTTTTTTTCTATTTCATAATTTTTAAATTTTAACTAATTTTTGATTAAAAAGCTCAACGATTTCAAAGGGAGCAGTGGCAACACACTGCACGGAATAAAATACTTTTATCTCCAGCGCACGAGACTGTCTATGGCAAATTCTAAAGATATGCCATTTTTATATATCTTTAGCTCAAAGGGGCGTTATTTCAAATGTTCTGGAAACGTGCATGCTTCTGTAAATGACAAAAACGCGCCTTTGGACGTAATATAAATTCTGAAAGCTTTTAGATTTTTATTTACCTTGTAAGGTATTTCTCCCACTTTCCTAGTGTGCCTTCGTGGTATAGTGGTTCTGCACGCTGGGCCGGTATTTCAGAGGTCCGTGGCTCGATTCCCGTCGAAGGCGATTGTTAATTTTTCATCTCTCCGGCTTCCAAAAATCCTAATGTCTCTCTACAGTGGCGCCGGAACTAAAAGGGTGTTGGATGAGGATTCGCCACACCCAGGATTTCGCGATTGGGTCCCCTAAAATCCCCAGTCGCCCTTTAAAAGGGGGTATATATAAGCTATTTCTCCTGCCTTCCTAGCGTCCCTTCGTGATGTAGTGGTTCTGCACACTGGACCGGTATTCGAGAGGTCCGTGGTTCGATTCCCGGCGAAGGCGTTTGTTAATTTTTCAATCTCTCTTGCTTCCAAAAATACCTAACGTCTCTACAACCAATTTTTTACCTTGTTCCTTTGTTTATAATTATATATTTATTTATCATTATTATTACTCTTTCTACTTTTTTTCCTTGAAGAAGACTCAAGTCATTCTAATTAATTCTCTCTGAAGAAAGAATAACATTTCTTGTTTCTAAGCTAACACATTTTAATAAAATTTTCTGTCGTGTAAGCTCATTCAGTTACTTTTAAACCGTATGGATGATAAAATTTCGACAAACGGATGCTCTCTTTCTATTACTGTACAGGTTTCCAAGAAGCAAATTATTATCCTAAACAGTTGATTAGAGAATATAGTAAACTATGATTCATTTGAAACTAAGTTTAAATATTGCTTATTAATTGTGTCTAATTCACGTAATCCAACCAAATCTAATGCGTGAAGTTAAGCAATAGGAATAAGCAACTTGGAAAATTTCGGGAAGATAGCATAACAGTAGAAACTAAATGCATTGTTTTCCATATTTACTATTGTTAGTCTCTAAATGATAAAAATCTAAAGATAAAAATAATATATTCGCCCCCCCCCAAAAAAAAATAAGAAGAACAGTGTTTTTTAATTCTTAAGCAAATTTTACAGGACATTAATGAAGTCTCGAAACGTTTAGGGGAAGTTTGCTCCCCTTTTCTTTAGTAAGAGTAAAATTTTGATTACATAATTTTACTGTTCTATACCTGAATTGCATTTTCTCTAAAGTTGACGAAGTTCTATAATCTGTATTATTCTGAATTACCCTTCGAGAAAATAAGCATTTAAAGTGATAAACCAGACATTTTTATTTAAAGAGATTTCAAGTAGAAAATGTTGGTATTCGAAATATTAGTTTCCATAAAACTCATATGTGTCTTAACTTAATCATATCTCATTATGAAATTTAATTCATTCCTCGCAGCAGCAGAAAGCTCTCTTGATTAACTGTCTAATTAAGCATATTGATGAAGTTGTAAGTGAGGAATGCGCATGATTGCAATGAGTATCTGTAAGAGATATTAGCATAAATGTGCATAATCTGATCCTTTACTTGGATTGTAGGAGATCAAAGCTTCCTTAATCTGTAATAATAAAGCTAATATTTTTAATGCTCACGACTTTTGTTTTAATATATGTATACTTAATTAATGAATTTTAAGCTCAATATATATAATAACACGATCATTTGTACTTTCCTGTACGAAATAAAGGAAATACTGCACTCGTGAAAATTTTTGGTTGTCAGACTTTAACGAAACCGTTCTCGAATCCAATCTTGACTATATTTTAACGTAATTCTACATACGGACAGAATAAAGTATTCTTTATCCCAAAACGAATTGTAAAATGAATTCAAAATGGATTTTTTGCGACGTCTATACGTATGCAGGCGTGTATGTATGTATCTCACATAATTCAAAAATGAACGCTGAAAGCTGAAATTGTATAAGGGACTGCTATAACATTACTAGTAGTGCACCTTCCATTTTTTATTGTAAAAGACAGTAGCAAAAGTATGCATGTATATATAGATATGCATGTATATGTGTGTGTTTACCAACTTCCTTACTCGTTTATATTTTCGCAATCCTCGATTGTAAAGCAATATTTTAAATGACGAAAATATTCATGTTTTGGCAGTGTAAAATTAAAAAAAAAATTAATTTGGAAAAATAGCGAAATCGAACTTTTCATGTAGTCTTCTGGTTCCTATCCGTATATTTGGGAAAATTTTATATTCATTATGGAAAAAAAAAAAAAAAAAAAAAAAAAAAAATGATAAGAAGTTTGACTACTTTTCTACTACAAAAGTTGACCGGGATATTTAATTTCCAAATTTGCAGTTTTTGATGTCATTTCAGTTTACCTTGCGGTTAATTAAGTTAGACGAATTCGAGAAAATAAGTTTAAATGAAGTGCAGCAAAAAATGTGTATTATTTAATAGACCGTACAAGGTAGTCATGAGATGTCCACACAAGACGATTTAGTTAAGCTAAAAGCGCTGAACTTTCAGATCTCACATTACTCCAATGTGAACACTTGCACTTACATTTTAGGACTCTAATTAAGAGCTTACGAGGCCCATTTTCGGTCAATAAGTTACGAATACGAGGCCTACGACTGACCACGCAAGCTGTTAGTAAACTTAAAAAAAAATGGAAATATGTATATATGTAAGATAAAAATATGTAAATCAAAATGATAATTTAAACTAACGGGTAAACTCCTTAATTCTCCATCTCGGTTCTAAAAATCGTAATAACTTGTCTCCATTGCGTCATTTCTAGATCATTCTATGGCCTGCGCAGTTCTGATGACGTAATAATTGTAAACTGAAACTTTTTAACACAAACCAAAAGTTTTCTCTTCGTGTGCTTCCATCTTGCATAATTACGCACTTCAGCTTCGATCTCTACATTGCTAAACTTCACTGTTTTGCTTGCTGGCCACAGACGTCAACTGGAAAATAAAAATGGAATTAAAACCGCCTCGACTGCCAAGTTCTTTAGATATTACGAAGTCAACATATTAGCATACTAAGCAATCAGAATTCTTCAATATGGTACTTTATAATTATACATGGTAAGTTTCATTGAGTATAATTTCAAACTTTTAGACAATCCTTATATAATCTGCCGTTTAATACAGTAAATCGGAAAGAAAAAAAATTGGATTAATAAGAAGAAATAAATTCTTAATCTAACGTTTTCCTTTAAAAAAAAATGAGAAAATCAGAGGAAGACATAGCATTTAACATAGCATTTATAATTTATGACATAACAGAAGATTTTTGCATTAGGCCTAATAGTCTTTGCAAACAAGACTTTCTAGCAACTGAGGAAGGGGTATTCATAAATAAATAAATAAACTATAAACTAAGTATTAGGGAAATCTGTACGGAAGGGAAAAAGATACTGTGAAGTATATCTTCGGAAACACGATTCAAACGGAAATCAAGGGATACCCAATCAAGAGCGGAAACTTCATCTTTTACTTAAATCACACAAGAGGAATTTTTTATTATTTTATTTATTTAGGGAACAGCTTATTTAATAATTTTTATCATTCTTATTTAAAAAGAGGGCAAAGGCATTCTTTTATAATCTATGAAATTTCAAAACTTCATAACAGATACATTTTTGGATATTGAAATTTTAAAATAACAAATTTAAACGGTCGGGAAAAAAATCAAACTATTTTTGAAAAATGGCCCAAAATTAGGAAAACATGTTAAAAATTCGATAGAAATTCACTTAAAGTATGTTTCTCTGCTCTATCCGATGGCGAAAATTTTAAAATTCTGTGACTTTAGCTTGTTTATTAAGTAAAGGCATGTGCGAAGATTCTATAACAAATCATTTCAACGTTTGATTTTAAAAAACCTAAACAGAATTTTGAAAAATATCACATTTCCATAAATGAAAACGAAAGATTAGCAGGAACGAAGTTTAAATTTATTTGATGACTCAAGGTTCAAACAGCATAAATTGTTTATATTGTTCTAACAGTGTTCACACTTTATCACTTTTATATTATATTCTAGCATTCCATGGTTCAGCATTTCTGAAATTCAATATTGGTAAATACTTTCAAATTTCTCTTAATTCTGTGATTTGGGATTCCAAAATATCTCTTAAAAAAGTGGTAAATAATAAAATCTTGTAATATTATGATAATGCTCTGAAATATATTGTCGAGAACTTTTCTACGTAATAATTGAAGATCCAATATAATAAGCGAATCATGTAAAGTTTCTGAGCATTATAGAAAAAATTAATACTATTTAATAAGGTTTCAAAAATTATTAGTAGTTAAAATTGGCGATTACAATATTAAACAACGAATTTTTATTTAATGTAAGAAACGATGACAAAAATGATTTTTGTAAGCTCAAAGATCATTGTAAAACAATAATTGTCATTGATCGTGTCTTTAAATATATGAAAATTTTACAATAAATGTATCAAAACTTTCTCGTTATTTCTATAAAAAATATTTTAAATGTAAAAGCACAGTATTCGAAAGCAGATAAAAAGAATGAACAATTTTGCATATCAATATAAAATAGGATGTATTGCAAGTATTGCCTTACTCATAAAAACGTAAAGAAATTAATAAATAAGGAAGCCGCCTAACTGGTATAGTGGTTCGCGACTCTGACTGCCGTTACGAAGGGCGTGAGCTCGAATCCCGCCGAAGGCATGGATGTTTGTAAACGTATAGTGTCTGTGCGCCATGGAGGCACTCTAAATATGCTGCGAGTCGGAAGTCCTCTCGAGATGTTGGTGGTGGAGGAAGAGGGGTGTGAGACTATCGGACCTCTCCATCCAGAGTGCTCTTCTTCAAAGTTTAGGGCGAAGAGCGAAATCATACTCTAATCTATATGAAGCCCAAGGTTCTTGCCAACGACCAATGGAATATTGCCTCTTTGCCATGATGAATTTCGTGGGTTTGCTCTGATATCAGAGAAGCGATATTAGTTACAACAACAACAATAAATAAGGAATGTAGTCAGTAAACAGCATATGTAGTTAACCGTAATTCGTAAATATTTAGATTGATTTCATGTTGCAGTACGGTTTATTATTTTATCTAGCTATTTATTGTTTTGATGGTTTTAAGGTGATAATTTTAAGGTTTATTTTCGGCCAAATCTAATTTTGACTTGATGTATAGTAAATACATCAAGTCAAAATTATTTGACTGATGTATGAGAGAGTAAATAAGTATTTATTTCTTATGCAAAATTACAGACTTTTCTATTCAGAGTACAACAAATTTTAAAAAATCAGTAAAAATTTTAATTTTATTAAATTTTAATTTTATTAAATTTTAATTTTTTTAAAAATCAGTAATAATTGTTTTTCAGTAAAAAAAAAAAAAAAAAATCATGAAAAAATGCACTTATGCAACTCCATAAGTATGGTTAGCGGTTCAAAGAAGAATGTAGCTAAATTAAGAAAGGAAGAAGGGAAATCTTAGCGACAGTTTCTAAAGATAAGAAGATTAATTTTAAATAGCAGGTGTTTTAAAAAAGAATCTTTTGCCATAAGATTAAAATAAAAATAAAACAGCCGAAGGCTGTTGCGACAGAAACACCATTGTTTCGTCTTTCCTAACGATTTTACCACTTCAGAATCCGTCAACCGGGAAAAGAATGATAAGTTTCTGAAATTCGCAGAAGAATTACAATTTAGTTTCCAGCTTCAGATACATTGGTGAACCCATTCCTCAATTCCCGTATGGGAATAGTACTTGAACGACGCATGCAGTAGGCTACTCTGTTTTCGATCACATGATGTGACACCTTCTTCTTTTAGCTACCACATGTCGACGTTCGCCACTTTCTATACCATATTGATGGTTTCCCTGACAACTGAGATTACTACCGTGTGTGAAGCTTTTCCACAGTCTTCAGCTTCTCTTTTACTGACTGATACCTATACAAAAAGCAAAAGTTCATGTTTGAAGTTTTTATTATTATATAAAGGGCAGAAGTATATGTCCGAAGATATTTTATAAAACCATCACGTATTTGGACTCTCATTCGTATTAACGTACTTAATAAAGTACAGAAGAATAAATCATAATGGAATAATTGTAGTTAATGAGCATTTAAAAGAAGTGTGCATGAAAGATATATTTGAGTGATAATTAATTAGTTGTCCTCCAGCTTTTTTAACTCGTGGCATATTGTAATTCTTACAATGAATATTTTATGGCACTGCAGCATTAATATATGTACTCACTTATTTATACATTATAATAAAAATATTTTTAGTATATCCATACAGCATGACTTACCTAGACATTAGGAACAAGAATTAGACACATATGCAACATATTACCGGCATCAAAGTCACAACATAATTACAACAACCGCCCAGTTGGCTTAGCTGTAGGCAGGGACGGATAAAGAATTTAGCTCTCTTTAGGCACTTAAAAGTTTTTGTTGTTCCCACAATGCTTTTAAGTTTGTTTCTCCCCCAATATCTTCTATATAGGTCTTGGTCTAGTTGCATGTTAAAAGCAGCATTCCATGGTAAAACGTGGTGAACATATATTCCATGGTAAAAACAATAGAAATGTTTTGTAGGAACCGCTTTATTGAGTCTCTGAGCACATTTTTGTACTGCTCTTTTTCCTTGCCCTTGCCTAACTTATTTCGCTTAATGGTTAATCCAGCTCTTGTATGTTTAATGGTTAATCCATATCTCGGCAATCAGCCTTTGGCCAGGGATCGAGTCTCGAAGCGTTGATGTTATAAACGTATAGTATCTTTGTTACATGGGGTACTTAAAGTACTGCCAAGGCAAAAATTCTGTTGAGGTTAAGGGTAGAGTAAGAGTAGTAAGTGGCCCTTGGATCATACCCCCCCTGAGGTGTTCTTCAACAGAACTGGCATGGAACTGGGCAAAAATCGACGTGGAACTGACAAACTATAAATAGTTCATGGTACGTGCTGAAAAGGTTTTGAAAAGTACTAGCTTTGTACATTGAAATACACACCTTAAGAACACGGTTGCAACGCACATCCCTTTAATACGTCGTAAATGTTTTAAATGCAGCTAACGCCATCAATGAACAAACTACACGTAATTTGAACGTGCTATCAAAATTCCAATGAAAACCTTGGCCAGACGATCTTGGCTACGAAACTCACAGCCGTAAAGAATTCACTGATTTGATTCCCATCCCTTTATATAATGAGATTAAGAAACAACAATAGTTATGACTCCAAGAATGATGAGGTTTTAAGCTGCCATTCAAGAAAAGATAAAAGTTTAATATCACATTTTGTGTCAAAAATAGATAAAGAACTAATACTATCTCTTGAGACAAAAATGCATCATCTTAGGCCTAAAGTGATCATCCTGTATAATCTGCTGATTTGTAAGAGCATAAAACTATTAAAATATTTTTTGTCTTGTTTGAGAATCACCGTGCATCATGCAAAGAGTAAATGGATTCAGTTATGCAGCCACATAGGCGGTATAGTACAATGGACATTAAATTCGATATCTATAAATAGACAGAGAAAGGACTATAAATACGAAATCTAAACTTCGCGTCTGCCACCACAGTGTCAGAGTGCGAATCCGAGAGTCGACATGACGTCACCGGATATGAATAATGACCCTCAAGGGGCTTCCAGGTCTTACGTGGAGGACAGCCTTCATGTAATGACCCGCTCACACATACATGCATACATCGACTGTAAAAAAAGAAAGACGGATAGAATATAAAGAAAAGGGGAAAAAATACGAAAGAGCGAGAGACGGACGGAAAAAAATTCAGTTGGAGCTTTGTAGTTGTGACAAGACTTCCAGAAGAGTTGGATTAATGACACAGGATCGAGTTAGAGGAGTGGCACACGGATTTTTTTATCTAATTCCACATTGCTTTCTTTTTGACAGAAGTCGCAGCAATTGTCTTCGGAATCACTGCAATTTCAGGTTCACGGTGACGTCTCTTTCCTTATTCGAATCAGCATGGGGTGCTAATAAATTATAAGCAAAAACATTTTTCATGCGAGCAAAAAGTACAGGACGAAAAGACAAAGTAACAAGTACAATATCGGTGACTTCAGCGTGATCTTGTTACTGACCTTAGACTATCTCTGTTGTAGATAAGTCATACTTATCCATTGAGTCCAGTAATTCTTGACAATCCTGATTTGTATTGTTTTTTTTTTTTTCTCTCTATTCATACAAATACCGGATTTAGAATTCATTTATAGTTTGCATAATTATAATAATTAAAAAAAGAATAACAAATATCAGTTCGAAGATTTTTTTAAATTTGAGTATGCTGAAATATTTAAAATTAAGTTTATTTATTTTTTACTTTTATTTATTATTATATATTTATTTATTTATGTTCGTAGTTTCTATATTACGGTTTCAAAATATAATGAATTCTTTTGGTTACAGATAATCATCTCAGTCGTAATTCTTGGAAACCTGTTAAGCGGTTATTAAATCATTAATTAACAGTTTCGAACATAAAACATAAAGCATCATGGTGCGGCAGGCGTTTATTAATTAAAATATTGAACTGTCTTTTTCAGATGAGCGCCCAGGCGATGGCATTCAATAAGATATTTAGCAGAAAGTGCAGCAGATCAGATGAAAGTGTTAAGAGTAGCTATTCATGTATTTGACATTAATAAACTGAAGCTATGTAGAGATCTATGTTTGAAACTGCATATGCGTAAATGAGATTTGGAGAATAATTATATTTGAAACTGTGTTCACAGAACTTGGGAAAATATAAAACATTATGCTCAGAAGAAAATCTTGAGTAAATAAGAATAAACTGTACACTTAAAAATACTAAAAATAAATTAAACGGGGAGAAATAATATGAAACGTTGAGTAATTGATGCGATACTTGAAATTACATGATTGAAAAAAAATCTGATAATTTCGAATCCAGATTACGAAGAAAACTGTCGGAAAATAATTTTCTGAATAAGTTTGGCTTTTTGAATACAATCAATATTTAATGTAACATACGGCGTATTCACTTAAATTACTTTACATCACTTACATTACTTAGGCTTATACTTTTCGCTACGTACTTGGCTGGTGTCGAGAGTGTGCCTTCGTCTGGAGTTCGAACTGGCATGTTTGTAGATGATATTGTTCTCTGGTGTTCTACCACTGATACTGATGAAATCGCATAGAGAATTAATGACTGTCTGGCGGATTCGTCAAACTTTGCCACAATACTTCAACTCTGTTTTAATTCAACTAAATTAATTGTCTCCTTCTTCACTACCATTGAGCTCCTATATACATATCAACCAATATATATTTACACTGGTGTGCAAAAATTAAGGACCAGACGGTTTTTTCAATATAACTTTGTACAAAAGCTTTCCAAATCAACACATTTAATACCGTAAGATCCCCAATACGTAAGGACATCAGTAATGTAAGCAACACTTACTAAAAGAGAAATCAGAGGGATAAAAAGAAGCTTTATTTAAAAAGTAGCATGGAGCGCAATGCGACTGAAGGCCGAAACATCCCTGTGATGGGTGTCCAGCAAGAAACATCCGGTCTTTAATAGGGGATATGATCTCCCCTGACTGCTAGGCAGGTTTCACAGCGTCTGCCCATGCTTGAGAATGAGGGTGTCAATGAGTTGTTGAGGCATTGCTGCCCATTCGTCTTGCAGCGCCAATCGAAGCTCCGGAATCGTTACTGGTGGTAAGGTACGAGCTCTCAAGCGTCTGCCTAGAAAATCCCATACATGCTCGATGAATTATTATGGGATCGTGCTCGATGGATTATTATGGGATTGAGATCCGGAGATCGTGCCGGCCAATCCATACGTTCAATATCCTCACTCTCTAAGAGCTGTTTGGCAGCTACTGTGCAATGACATGGTGCATTATCGTCCATGAAAAGGAACTGCGGACCCATAGCGCCTCTAAAAAGACGCACATATGGAGGAAGAATCTCGTTACAATAACGGGTCCCCTTGACTGAACCAGCGTCGAAGATGTGAAGGTCTGTACGACTACCAAGCATGATGCCTCCCCAAACGAGAACACCGCCACCTCCATACCTGCCTCTTTCAATGATGTTCGAGGGATGATTGCGGCTTCCCCGCTCTCTCCAGATGAGTATGCGATGAGAATCGCTACTCAGACTGAATCTGCTCTGATCTGTAAAAAGTACTCGTTCCCATTCATTGTCTCTCCAATTCCGGTGTTGCCGGCACCACAGAGAACGTCTTCTCGGATGGGCAGGCGTTAGAGGTACACACCGTACAGGGCGTCTTGCAAACAGACCACCACCGTGCAGTCTTCTGGCCACGGTGAAACGCGATATCGGTCGTCCAGTCGCCTGTGTCGTGTGTCTAGCGATTTCTCCCGCTGTCTGCCGCCTGTTTCTTCTGGCCTGTAAGACAATATATCGGTCATCTGCGGGTGTGGTTCCTCGTGTACGACCACTACTAAACCCGGGATAGCTGTTCCTGTAGTTTGAAATTGTCTCCAAAGTCGTGAAACGATGCTGGGAGCAATTCCGAACTCTGCATCCACACTTGTCACACTGCGGCCTTCCTCCAACTTCCCAATGATTCGACCTCGGGTAAAAGCATCCACATGTCGTCTAACAGATTGATTATTCGCCATTTCTCGCTGAGGCAGCAACTCGGTGGGATTTTAACTTCTATACGGCGTGCAATCTCTTTGCCAGAAATACTGATCTTACACCGACAACATGCTTTATACTACTCAGACACTCCCCCATTACGTCTACCTGCATATCTGCGCCTGTGCTTCCGTACATCACCTTACTTAATCTCCTGATTGGTCTTTCTGTCCGCTCTGCCCCTTCGTTCAGCAGATATGTTAATTTTTCGACTTCGTCCTTAATTTTTGCACACCAGTGTATTTATGTTCGTAGTTTCTATATTACGGTTTCAAAATATAATGAATTATTTTGGTTACAGATAATCATCTCAGTTGTAATTCTTGGGAACCTGTTAAGCGGTTATTACTTCATTAATTAACAGTTTCGAACATAAAGCATCGCGGTGCGGCATGGTTGAAGCTAGATAATCAGAAGCTTATTTATGAGAAGCACCCCAAACAGCTGGGGTTCATTTTAGACCCTAAGTTTATAAGTCACGAACATATTTAGCATATTGTTTTGAAAAGCACAAAGCGGGTGAACCTTCTTAAATAAATAACAGGTAGGGATTGATAAATTCATGTTTACCCGTAGAACCTCGTACTTGGGGTTCATTCGGCCAATCCTTCGGATTTTCAATTTACTGCAGTACTTCTGATGCCACCTAGAAGAAATATAAACGTGTTCAATTAAGAGCGGTACGTATAGGCATACCTATCCTTCAGAAGTTGCCCTTTTTGAGGCCGACCTGCAACCTGTATTCAGAAGAAGAAGGCAAAATGGCAAATGAGGTTGTACTCATTTTACTCCCTCCTCCTCCTCCGTCTTACTTTATTGGAGCTATTCTCCCTGAAAAGTCACAAAATATGGTGGAGTGGTCGGGAGTAGTATCTGGGTAGTACACCGGCAATGGCTCTAACCCTTACCTGTAAGAATACACAGAGGAATAGAAAATTTCAAAGTATTGTGCTAGGATAAATAAAATGCTATATACAAAAACAGAAACTGCCATATACACACAAGAGGAAAAGAAAAGAAAACGATACTCAAAATGACGAAATTGTAGTAGCTCAATAGGTGCGTAGCAAAAACTTATAAACTGGTCATAATCCCGATTCTCAAAATTAATTATGGATGAATAGTTGACTGTAGAGCAATTAGCAACATCGATGAAGAAATCTCATTAATTTTGCTAAGGTGATCTGCAATCGACGGAATTTTCAGATTTCTGTGTAGCATCGCAAAGACCCAGCATATGGTAAAAAAATACACACCGGATAAAGCACTAAAATAAAATAAAAAAAAAAAAAAAAGAAATACCATAAACAGTGCATAAAACAGTGCAGTGTGAGTCGGATCTTTATCCTGTCCAGAAACAGACTTCGAGCAGATAACAACAAAACCAAATTCTAGGATGGTTATAACCACGTGGCTTTTGAAAGCACGTGGTATTTATGCAGAGACACGGATTTCGGAAGAAATTTATGGCCCTAATAAATACTCGAAGCGCATGATATCCAGCGAAGTATGGGGAGGAGAAGGAGTGAGTGCATTACTTCCCGTAGCTGCGTTTTATCGCCCACTTTGCCGCAGATAAGTAAATGATTTCCTTATGTGACGGATTTTTTTTAATTTAAATTTTCATTTCTAGTTGTTATTTTTATAATTAATGAAATCTTTCCAGAAAAGTTACATAAGAAGTATTTGAACGCCATATAAAATGCAAATTTCTGCCCCCAAAAAAGGAAGAATTTTAATTAAGAAATTAAAATCTCTTTTGATTTTAATACATGAACAACCGATTCGCCGCTGACTTTTTCTATTCCCTGAGACTAGAGCCAAATTAAACAAAAACCATTGTTATTGGATGTCTTGACTGGGATATTTAAGTACCTTTTTCCCATAACATTCAATCTTATACGAAGTAGTAAAGAACGAAAGAGCGGTAGACTTTTAGAAACAGGTGTTGCATAAAAGTACACAACATTAAGCGGTTGGCCAACCAGTGCCCGAGTGGTTAAAAGTGCTGAACACTGGTAGTTCGGTCCGGAGTTCGAGTCCTAACGAACGGGATTGTTGCATGGGCGTTTTCGTGGTTTTTCCCATGTGTCATGTGGTTACGAGCCAGTTTCACCCAGAAAGTCCTACACGAAGGTATCCCTTCTCCTTAGGCAGATCAACCATTAAGCATCCCTCCCTCGCTCCGGAGTCCTCCGGAGAGCATCCCTCCCTTTCTGTGTAGTGCCAAATGGCAGAACATGTAACAAGTAAAATAAATAAATAAATAATAATAAATAAATAAGTGGTTGTTGAATGAAAATCTCATTCATGTTTCGTAATGTATTATGTATGAAAATTCACTGACATTGTTAAGGAAGCCGAAATTCGGAATTTGTTTTATTGTCTATTTCATATTTTGTAAAGATTTTATGAATTTTTGGTTAAGAAACTCAACGATTTCAAAGCGAGCAATGGTAACACAGTACGGAAAAAAAAAAAAAAAAAAAAAAAAAATTATCTTTAGCGTGCGAGACTGTGTATCAGAAATTGTAAAGAAATGCTCTTTTAAATATTTTGTGATATTGCTGTTGAATTTAATTTTATGGTTTAAGTGCGAAGACATGATATTTAATAAGGTTGTAGAGTCATTAGGAGATTTTTATAGCAGGAGTGATGAAAAATGAGCAATGCCCTCGCCGGGAAGCGAACCACGGACCTCTGGAATACGCGCCCAGCCTGCTGACCACTACACTATGAAGGCATGCTAAGAAGGCGGAGGAAGCACCTTACATACTTCCCCTTTTAAAGGGCGACTGGGATTTTAGAGAACGCAGTCGCCAAATCCTGGGTGTGGAGAATCATCGGGCGCCACTGTAGAGACATTAGGTATTTTTCGGAAACAGGAGAAGTGAAAAATGAGCAACGCCTTTGCCGGAAATTGAACCACGGACCTCTGGAATTCGCGCCCAGGGGACTGACCACTACACTAAGAAGGCGGGAGAAATACAAGGTAACAGACAAAACGTTAAAAACGCCAGTTTGGGTATAATATAAAATTTGAAAGCTTTGAGATTTTTATTTATTATTGTTTTGATGTATGAGTGTCCACTGTTAGCCTGTTATAAGAAGAAGCAGTCACCAACAAAAGCGCAAACATCATGCTCTTTATCTCTGCTACATATCATTATATTTTTATAATTACATATTTATTCTTGTACCATGATTATATGGCATTTTTCTAAATAAATACATTCACTAACCATTGTTTGTTTTTTATTAAAATGCAAAATTCTAGCCAAATGAAATTAGGTATTTTTTGCACTTCTGATACTTCCAAGCGTAAAAATCACGCCATCATTATACTATATGTCGTTATACGTCACTTCTTATACTATCTATATAAATGCGAGTGTAACAATAGCTTTAAGTTACTTTCAGAGCTTTGACTGATACAAGAATACAAATCTCAAAATTGAGTTAAATATTACCCGTTACATTTACTGAATATACACCAATGAATTTCAAGCACGAAATTCAACAAAACGAACACCCATAATCATTTCTGAAATAAACTTTAAATTCGAAGTCTATAATTCCGCCTTCCTTTAAGGAGCCAAAAGTCATCGGATTCCTCTATAAGTCATGATGTCACTCGGATCAGGCACCCTTATATTTAGGTGGGTCTCTAGGCGAATCAAATCAAAGGTAATTGCTGCAGATTCGAGGATATGGAGTGAGATTTACAGCATACATGCTTTATAGGTCTTGACCCTAAGGTTATTTATTTTGAGCTTCTCTTGCCTCTTTTGCTGCTGTCCAAATAGTGATGCAACGTGGGTAGCCGACTGACAGTCGCGGCGGTAGATGTTAGCCGAAAATAAGAATTATACTAGTCTTAGAAACAGTAAATGCTGCAGCAAGAAGTTAATTTTAATTCAGAGCAAGATTTATTTTCTATTTGTGAATGGAAACGCCCGATATAATAATAACTAACAGGAGAAATATAAGGGTAAGAAGATACGCGTTTTAAAACAAGAATAGTAGACATCATGACGAATGTGCATAACACCAGCTGAAGTTTCTTTTAATGTGGTATATGTGTTTCCCTTTTCATTCAAATTTATTCTTTTGTAAGTAATTTAATATTAAATTAGTGTATAAAAATATTAACAGATTAACACGCCAGTATGTTGATTAATTTAATATGTCATTCTAAATAAAATATTTACAGTAATACGTTAATTTTTCATAGATGAATAAATGAATATATCATTATAATAAGTAACAGATTATTTAAAGCATAATTTTCGATGTAGTTAGAAAATGAAATGGTTTTAGAGTAGTATACAAAAAGGGGAAAAAAAAAAGTTTAGTGCATTTTATGTCACACAAGGGCCAAAATTGTATTTACGATAAATGCGAAAATTATTTTAAATTTTTATTCAAAAGTAAAAGAAAACTACTAAAATATTTAGAGTACTACATCCTAACGTAATATAGTTTAAACGTAAAATTTAGTTATGTTTTATTTAAGAAAAAAATGTGCGAAGTGTTTTCAGATACATATTAAAAAAAGTCTGAAAGGGTTCTGATTTTAACAATTGGCCGAAACGGCTCTTTAAAAATTCGTTTTGGTATATCAAGATGGATTAGCGATAGATATGGTCTAGGTGGAATGGGAAAACATTTTATAGGATGCTTTTATAATACGCATTTAAACTAACACTTATATATCTTCGGTGTATTTGAAAAGGGAAAAAAATTTATAAAGTAATTCCATTCAAATATTTTACATTTTAAATTAGATATATCCTGAATTAAATGCATTTTTATTTAAATCAAAGAGCTTAAAAAGTAAAAAAAAATTAAAACTGCATCTATTGCTTTTCATTAATTTAATTTGTTAATCAGACAGACTGACTCATTTTGAAAGGGACATTCAGAACAGATTCATTTTGAAAGATAAATATTTTACATTTCACCACATGGCAACAGATTCGAATGATAAGTGAAACAACACATTCCCAGTGAGTGATATTTAAAGTTAATCAACAAAAACCTGTGCTTTGAGACTAATATTCCTTAGGGGCTAGAAATACAGAACTTTTTATATACACTTTGCGAAAAGGATGTGAACAAACTTTCATACTTAGAAACGTTCATACTTTAACCTTCAAATTACAATTATGGCAATGGACAGAGAAAAATGGGCAGAGAAGAGGAGAGGGCGACTCTCTAATCCGCCCACCGGGGGATACACCTTCAAATAGGTACGAAGATGGGCAAACTTACACTGCTACTATAATAAAAGGCCTATAAGCCAAAATAGATCATGGTAATATTCGTGGATCTAATTTGTCTGGTGTCTCACATCAGAAGGTTTAAAATGACAACAACTAATCAAAAATTCCCGTACAAAAAAAAAAAAAAAAAAAAAAAAAAAAATTAAACTAAAAACTGTGGAACTTCCAAAAAGAATAATAATGGCATATTGATTCAATGAACATACTGTTACAAACTCAACATCACTTCAAATTTCAACTGCAGTTTATACTGTTTGTTCTAAAAACTGTGGGTTTGGAGCAAGAATCACATAAAGTTTGTTGTTGGTGTCTTGTCCATATTACATGGAACAATGGTTGCCAGAACCTACTCCGAAGAGAGGTTGGACTTCTAATTTCTGCCCCCAATTTTGAGCGAGAGCACTCCGGGGGGGATCCGAGGGTCTCCCATCCCTCTCCTCTCCCACCAATCCAGACAAGAGGACTTTCGGCTCGCCGCATATTTAGAGTGCCACCATGCCGCAACGACGCTATACATTTACAAACATCCATGTTTTACACGGGATTCGAAACCGGCTCTTCGGTACCGTAGTAGGCTTCCCTAACCACTATACTGTCTGGGCGACCCCACATAAGGTTTCTCCAAGCTGATCGAATTCTACTACTAAGCATAATTTCGCAATGCGTTCTCATAAAAAAACTGTTGAACCGCTTAATGATATCTCCCAAAATGTCCGTGAAACTCTAACACAACGATTTTCCGTTTGATGAAATGATTTCTAAGCATCCACCATAAGAAACAAAGCGGCTGTCTGTCTCTTCTAAGTCTGAATAAAATTGATGAAATCAGAAAAACAAATGTTCCAAAAACTAACAAAGTGTGAAAAAGATGACATCACAATCAAATTCATGCGCAGCGAAGTCATACTCAATCATAAAAATTCATTCTGCTTGGTAAAGCTCATCTCCAACTTGCACCAAACAAACAGTTTTTAAAGGTAATTGCAACACAAATTGCAGCAAAAATTTCAATTGAAATATTATTTGTAAAAGTATAAGCGTGTCATCCATTCGAACCGTTTACCTATAATATCTATTTTGGAATTTTCAAATTTTATGGAATTTTCAAATTTTTTGAAAGTTTAATGAGCGCGACTTTCGGATCACCCTGTATAAATAAACTCCATGCATCTAATTTACCCTGTTATGCAGTTATTTTCCCTAAAAGAAATGGAGACCTGGAATACTGAGATTGGGGAAAGTGTCTGAAGAAAATATAGGGCATAGTTTATATTCATACTCGTATCTAGTCATGAACAGAGTTTAGTGACTCATAGACGCAAATCCAAAAGCAGGGACACTTGTGTACAAGAAACGTTTATTGCTGAGTGGGTAATATTACTTTGTATAGTTTAGTAGCACTTCCGCACAAAACCACGTTTTTTTGATTATGATATTAGAGTTTGAAAGAGCGACTTTTATTGATGTTTTGCTTTTCAAAATTTTGTTGACATGTTAAAAATGAAAAATACTTTATGTAAACAGGTACTTTTAAAATGTCAATATATTCCTCAAAATCAACACATTTTCAAGTTCAGTATCCTTGTAAATGGTTTAATGAGTGTGAAATTTTGTGTATACTATTTTGATAACGTATCTGCTACTTTTATTTCATATTCTACACATTAAAATAGTTTAAATAAAATACCTTTATTTGTCATCCACGCAGTATTGTAATATACACTGCTCGCAACTTTATACAAACAAATCAGTATTTAGCGCTGATTTTTTTAATAGAAAAATAACACAGAATTAAATTGACCTACGTGTTAAAAATAATTGAATTATATTTGCTTAAAAAAACCTTTTTAAATTTTTTTTCGTAATTCAAACATCGATTATTTTTTTTTTAACAAACTGAAGATAATTTCCAAAATTTTTGAAATTTTTCGGTGAGAGGCATAAAAGTGTTTACTCATTTTAAATCCACTTAAGGTTTATACTGTTAGTCAATTTCATTTCTCTCTCTCTCTCTCTCTCTTTTTTTTTTTTTTTTTTTTTTTATTCTGACCGATGGCTTCCGAAAAATTGTGAACCCAAGCAATAAAACTATAGGAAACTTTTATAATTATTTTCACATACTGTAAATGAATATTATTTTCTTAATAAAGAAATATAAAATGAACTTAATATAAAATGAATGTTCAACAGTTTTTTTAAGTCATACTTTTCTTATATTCGTTACACTATTTACATTTGGGATGTAAATTCATGAATTTGCTCCTGATATCTTCACCTGTAAAAATCCTTATTGCTTAGGGTTGTAATAAAGGTTCCAAATATTTGTTGAATTTTTTGTTCGTCTGGCATGTTTATTGACAAAGTGTTTAAACGAACTGTTAACACATAAAACCACTAACCCAGCATCTGAAAACACTGGAAAATATCAAAATGTTTAATTTAACTACTTCCTTTGTTCTAAATCTGTGAATGTTAACGATCGAAGCTTAAGCTTTAAAAATTTTATTTTGAAAAATGCTGCTTTTACATATTTGGCAATGTTACTTTTATATATTTAAAGCTGTAAATCTTAAGAGTCCAATAATACAATTCATAAGATATTAAAAGCCTTAATATTATGATCTAGTTTTATGACCTGCATTTTATGAACTGTATAATGGTTTGGAACTCTGTATATTGGTTTTAAGACATCGTTAGATGATAAGTTTTAAGGAATGAGTTGCTTAGCTTGTTTAGTCATTTATTCCTAGCATTAGCAATGATATTAGTATTTTGGTTAACATTTTATAGAAAAGAAAAAGAAAAATGAAGAACGAAGATTAAAAAAAAGGGTGTGTGGTGTGGAGTTATAGCTATAGCTGATGAAATTCCAAAATTTATATAAATAGTTATATAATTTCTTATTTAGTGAAAATGAAACAGGAAAAAGAGCTATTTTTTTATTTTTTTTATTTCAAATAGTTTGCTTTTTCTGTTCTCCATTTCCACTCTGAATAACTACAAAAATGATTGTAACCTGGCCCCCAGGTGTGATTATAAAAAATATTACAAACATAAAAATGATTATGTTTAAAAATATGCATATGTACATTGGTGTGCAAAAAGTCGAAAAATTAGCATATCAGCTGAACGAAGAGGCAGAGCGGACAGAAAGACCAATCAGGAGATTAAGTAAGGTGATGTACGGAAGCACAGGCGCAGATATGCAGGTAGACGTAATGGTGGAGTGTCTGAGTAGTATAAAGCATGTTGTAGGTGTAAGATCAGTATTTCTGGCAAAGAGATTGCACGCCGTATAGCAGTTAAAATCACACCGAGTTGCTGCCTCAGCGAGAAATGGCGAATAATCAATCTGTTAGACGACATCTGGATGCTTTTACCCGAGGTCATATCATCGGGAAGTTGGAGGAAGGCCGCAGTGTGACAAGTGTGGCTGCAGAATTCGGAATTGCTCACAGCATCGTTTCACGACTTTGGAGACAATTTCAAACTACAGGAACAGCTAACCGGGGGTTTAGTAGTGGTCGTCCACGAGGAACCACACCCGCAGATGACCGGTATATTGCCTAACAGGCCAGAAGAAACAGGCGGCAGACAGCGGGAGAAATCGCTAGACAGACGACACAGGCGACTGGACGACCGATATCGCGTTTTACCGTGGCCAGAAGACTGCACGGTGGTGGTCTATTTGCACGACGCCCTGTACGGTGTGTACCTCTAACGCCTGCCCATCGGAGAAGGCGTTCTCTGTGGTGCCGGCAACACCGGAATTGGAGAGACAATGAATGGGGACGAGTACTCTTTACAGATGAGAGCAGATTCAGTCTGAGTAGCGATTCTCATCGCATACCCATCTGCAGAGAGCGGGGAAGCCGCAATCATCCCTCGAACATCATTGAAAGGACAGGTATGGAGGTGGCGGTGTTCTCGTTTGGGGAGGCATCATGCTTGGTAGTCGTACAGACCTTCACATCTTCGACGCAGGTTCAGTCAACGGGACCCGTTATTGTAACGAGATTCTTCTTCCATAAGTGCGTCTTTTTAGAGGCGCTATGGGTCCCCAGTTCCTTTTCATGGACGACAATGCACCATGTCATCGCACAGTAGCTGCCGAACAGCTCTTAGAGAGTGAGGATATTGAACGTATGGATTGGCCGGCATGATCTCCGGATCTCAATCCCATCGAGCATGTATGGAATTTTCTAGGCAGACGCTTGAGAGCTGGTACCTTACCACCAGTAACGATTCCGGAGCTTCGATTGGCGCTGGAAGACGAATGGGCAGCAATGCCTCAACAACTCATTGACACCCTAATTCTCAAGCATGGGCAGACGCTGTGAAACCTGCCTAGCCAGTCAGGGGAGATCATATCCCCTGTTAAAGACCGGATGTTTCTTGCTGGACACCCATCACAGGGATGTTTCGGCCTTCAGTCGCATTGCGCTCCATGCTACTTTTGCAATAAAGCTTCTTTTTATCCCTCTGATTTCTCTTTTAGTAAGTGTTGCCTACATTACTCATGTCCTTACGTATTGGGGATCTTACGGTATTAAATGTGTTGATTTGGAAAGCTTTTGTACAAAGTTATATTGAAAAAGCCGTCTCGTCCTTAATTTTTGCACACCAGTGTATGCAAGAAAATGAAAATAAATTTGCATTTCGATTTTAAACCATTACAGACGCACTCAGCTAATGCTTACAAGTAATATTTTCGAAAATGAGAGCAATCAAAAATAGTTTGAAAGAAGTCATTGAACAGTTAAAAATCTTTGTTCTTTCCGAACGTCGACGAGTTAACATCAACACTAAACAGTCAAAAATTTTGTTCTGTCAGTGAGCTGGACGAGTTAACATCAATATTGACGCACCAGAAAATTATTCGAAATAGATCACTGGGGACTAAAAACAAGGGTTGAACGCTGAACAGGACACAGGTATATTGGTTGGTCATTTTAATATAAAGCATTATTCGATTCGTTAGGAAACTGAAGGTTTACTGGTATAATTATAATATGCATAGTTATAAATATTTTGCCACGTAGCCATCTTCATCATTTGCTCATTCATTTACATGCATTCGACAACTGGAATTTTAACTTCTGCTTCGGCCATATCAAACTTACAAATATATTCCCTAACTTTCAAAATTATTTTATTTTGCGTCTTCACCCACTTTTGCATCTTTCAGTTTTGCTTTTAACACATTTCCATGTTGTCAATTTAAAATTTGCGTTAACACGAAATTACCGATATTAATAATGGTTATAAATTCTCGTGGTTTGGACTACTTAAGAAGAATGATGTCAACAATCATAAGGCTGATTGATAGCTTCTGATAAGTTGTGAATAAGTGTCACTTGTTATCTATAACTGATTACAACTGTTAGAAAATTCCATGTTCCCTCAGAGATATTTCAATTAAGGTGAAATTTATTTTGCGTAAATGTTCTAAAAAACTCGGGGGAAAACTAATAATACAGAAGAAACATTCGTCAGAGCAGAAATAGACTTGAGAAGTATATTGTCAACAAATCATAAGGCTGATTGATTGTTCCTGATAGGCTGTGCAGAAGTGTCACTTGTTCCTAACTGATCACACTTGTTAGAAATTTTCGTGTTCCCTCAGGCATGTTTTCACAAAAAACCTCAGGTGAAGTTTATTTTACTCAATTTTTTTTAAAACGAACTTCTGAAAAAAGATAATAATACTGAAGAAACATACAGAATGACCGTCAGAGCAGGAATGGACACTACCTAAGACGAATCATATTAACAAATTCTAAGGCTGATTGATTGCTTCTGATAGGTTGGGATAAAATGTCCCTTGTTATCCATAACTGTTTGCGCTTGTTAGAAAATTTCATTTGGTCTTTGAGGGATGATATGCGCAAATGCCACTTGTGCGGAACTGCTATATGCGCAAGTGTCACATTACCATAAATACAGTTGAGCATACAATAGTGTAAACGAGAAATTTATGTGAAGAATGACTTCCGTTATAGGATAGTATGTCTTTTATATAAGAAAATTATCAGATCACTGAAAAATTTCTTCATGTTTTTAAATATCCATTATTTATTATCTTTATTACACCTTAATGTGTTAATTCAAGCGGACGCGTCGGGAAATTGGAACAGATAATTGAGACTCAAGATTTTGACAAAGTTCATTTAATTAATTGAAAAATGTGTCGCGTACAGTTTCAATTGTCTGTTTCGGCGAAACGCGTGATGAAGTTAGCTTAGTTCGAAATTCATTAAAAAATATTTCCCCTGACGTGCCATAGTGAACTTTGAATTGGACTAATCGACCATTTACCGTTTCTTAATTTTTATTTTTAACTCGATTAATTAGTTAATACTTTTACTATGTTTTATATATACCTTAATTAGTTTAGCATATAGCTTACTATTATTATTGATTCTTACTTGTAAATAATCAAATGTTATATTTTTCTCGTTTACACATTTCATTGCAACTAATTTTGCTTATGTTAAAGTTTTCAAGGAACCACAGTATTTAAGCAGCTTTTTAGCGTTCGTACTAGAATTTATCTTTCAATTTCTTTAATTTTGCAGCACAATGCGCAAAATTTTTGACCACGTAGGTCTTTTATCGTTTGTTCTTTCTACTTTACTTTAAATTATATATATATATATATGTATATGTATATTTAATTTACGGGAAAAATGGTGCTCATTTTGTTTTTCAAGTGCTCTGGTTCTTGTACTAAATTTTGACGAAGTATTTCTTGTAATTAATTCATAGGCCTTAAATTCTTTCAGACTTCCTGAACGCTGTTTGTCAGTTTCATTGTTTTTAAGACTTTAGAAACATTTCTTTCAAACGTTGGTGAATACAGCGTTTTCTCCGTAGATTTAACTCAATGATTCCTTTTTTCTTCTTCTCTGGAACAATTCTTTTTTTTTTCTCTGCTCATTTTCCCCTCTTCTTTTCTTCTTTTTTAAATTAAATTAAGGAAAACATAAACTGGAGTATAGATTTGTATGTTTCCATTTTCTGCTGCAGTGAAAATAACATTTAAAAATGCATCTGAACTCCCTTTTAAACTTTTTATTTAAAAGGGAATTCAGATGCATTTTTAAAATCGTGAGAAAATACCTTTTCAAATTTACAATCTTTAGTAAATCTCAATTTATGTAAAGTAAATCTCAATTTAAAAAAATACAAAAACTATCAAATTTCAGTAACTCTTCTAATAACATTTTTGCGATCTAACAGACATTTGGAAACATCAACAAGATCTATAACTCATAATTAAAAAAGTTGGCTTATCTTACATTAAACAAAACAGCAAAACCGAAAAATGTTTTGAAAAATATAAAATATTTGGCAATTATTTATTTATATTTCCTGAAACATTTTATCTTAAAGTTTCTTTAAATTCTTTTTCTTTTAACTTATCATTAATGTCACACAATTAAAAAAATATATCAGGTATACTGGTGTTATATATATATATACAATATATAACACCAGTATACCTGATATATTTTATAATATATCAGGTATACTGGTGTTATATATATATATACAATATATATATTTATATATATGGTACTAGAGCATTGTTGTACAGAAGCAAAATCACATAATAGCAAATGAAAAAATTGCTTTCAATTTTGATAGACTTTCAGAAGTGATATCTCAAGAGATGTTCAATGTGAGAGGTCTTCGAGGATGCACAGAAAAACCATTAAAGAATAAGAAAATATAGAATGAGCATATTACTTTTTTTTATTCACATTTCTCATAAATATAGTTTCAATTCTTTTTAATGATAAAAAAATATATCAGGTATACTGGTGTTATATATATATATACAATATATATATTTATATATATGGTACTAGAGCATTGTTGTACAGAAGCAAAATCACATAATAGCAAATGAAAAAATTGCTTTCAATTTTGATAGACTTTCAGAAGTGATATCTCAAGAGATGTTCAATGTGAGAGGTCTTCGAGGATGCACAGAAAAACCATTAAAGAATAAGAAAATATAGAATGAGCATATTACTTTTTTTTATTCACATTTCTCATAAATATAGTTTCAATTCTTTTTAATGATAAAAAAATATATCAGGTATACTGGTGTTATATATATATATACAATATATATATTTATATATATGGTACTAGAGCATTGTTGTACAGAAGCAAAATCACATAATAGCAAATGAAAAAATTGCTTTCAATTTTGATAGACTTTCAGAAGTGATATCTCAAGAGATGATCAATGTGAGAGGTCTTCGAGGATGCACAGAAAAACCATTAAAGAATAAGAAAATATAGAATGAGCATATTACTTTTTTTTATTCACATTTCTCATAAATATAGTTTCAATTCTTTTTAATGATAAAAAAATATATCAGGTATACTGGTGTTATATATATATATACAATATATATATTTATATATATGGTACTAGAGCATTGTTGTACAGAAGCAAAATCACATAATAGCAAATGAAAAAATTGCTTTCAATTTTGATAGACTTTCAGAAGTGATATCTCAAGAGATGATCAATGTGAGAGGTCTTCGAGGATGCACAGAAAAACCATTAAAGAATAAGAAAATATAGAATGAGCATATTACTTTTTTTTATTCACATTTCTCATAAATATAGTTTCAATTCTTTTTAATGATAAAAAAATATATCAGGTATACTGGTGTTATATATATATATACAATATATATATTTATATATATGGTACTAGAGCATTGTTGTACAGAAGCAAAATCACATAATAGCAAATGAAAAAATTGCTTTCAATTTTGATAGACTTTCAGAAGTGATATCTCAAGAGATGTTCAATGTGAGAGGTCTTCGAGGATGCACAGAAAAACCATTAAAGAATAAGAAAATATAGAATGAGCATATTACTTTTTTTTATTCACATTTCTCATAAATATAGTTTCAATTCTTTTTAATGATAAAAAAATATATCAGGTATACTGGTGTTATATATATATATACAATATATATATTTATATATATGGTACTAGAGCATTGTTGTACAGAAGCAAAATCACATAATAGCAAATGAAAAAATTGCTTTCAATTTTGATAGACTTTCAGAAGTGATATCTCAAGAGATGTTCAATGTGAGAGGTCTTCGAGGATGCACAGAAAAACCATTAAAGAATAAGAAAATATAGAATGAGCATATTACTTTTTTTTATTCACATTTCTCATAAATATAGTTTCAATTCTTTTTAATGATAAAAAATATATCAGGTATACTGGTGTTATATATATATATACAATATATATATTTATATATATGGTACTAGAGCATTGTTGTACAGAAGCAAAATCACATAATAGCAAATGAAAAAATTGCTTTCAATTTTGATAGACTTTCAGAAGTGATATCTCAAGAGATGTTCAATGTGAGAGGTCTTCGAGGATGCACAGAAAAACCATTAAAGAATAAGAAAATATAGAATGAGCATATTACTTTTTTTTATTCACATTTCTCATAAATATAGTTTCAATTCTTTTTAATGATAAAAAAATATATCAGGTATACTGGTGTTATATATATATATACAATATATATATTTATATATATGGTACTAGAGCATTGTTGTACAGAAGCAAAATCACATAATAGCAAATGAAAAAATTGCTTTCAATTTTGATAGACTTTCAGAAGTGATATCTCAAGAGATGTTCAATGTGAGAGGTCTTCGAGGATGCACAGAAAAACCATTAAAGAATAAGAAAATATAGAATGAGCATATTACTTTTTTTTATTCACATTTCTCATAAATATAGTTTCAATTCTTTTTAATGATAAAAAAATATATCAGGTATACTGGTGTTATATATATATATACAATATATATATTTATATATATGGTACTAGAGCATTGTTGTACAGAAGCAAAATCACATAATAGCAAATGAAAAAATTGCTTTCAATTTTGATAGACTTTCAGAAGTGATATCTCAAGAGATGTTCAATGTGAGAGGTCTTCGAGGATGCACAGAAAAACCATTAAAGAATAAGAAAATATAGAATGAGCATATTACTTTTTTTTATTCACATTTCTCATAAATATAGTTTCAATTCTTTTTAATGATAAAAAAATATATCAGGTATACTGGTGTTATATATATATATACAATATATATATTTATATATATGGTACTAGAGCATTGTTGTACAGAAGCAAAATCACATAATAGCAAATGAAAAAATTGCTTTCAATTTTGATAGACTTTCAGAAGTGATATCTCAAGAGATGTTCAATGTGAGAGGTCTTCGAGGATGCACAGAAAAACCATTAAAGAATAAGAAAATATAGAATGAGCATATTACTTTTTTTTATTCACATTTCTCATAAATATAGTTTCAATTCTTTTTAATGATAAAAAAATATATCAGGTATACTGGTGTTATATATATATATACAATATATATATTTATATATATGGTACTAGAGCATTGTTGTACAGAAGCAAAATCACATAATAGCAAATGAAAAAATTGCTTTCAATTTTGATAGACTTTCAAAAGTGATATCTCAAGAGATGTTCAATGTGAGAGGTCTTCGAGGATGCACAGAAAAACCATTAAAGAATAAGAAAATATAGAATGAGCATATTACTTTTTTTTATTCACATTTCTCATAAATATAGTTTCAATTCTTTTTAATGATAAAAAAATATATCAGGTATACTGGTGTTATATATATATATACAATATATATATTTATATATATGGTACTAGAGCATTGTTGTACAGAAGCAAAATCACATAATAGCAAATGAAAAAATTGCTTTCAATTTTGATAGACTTTCAGAAGTGATATCTCAAGAGATGTTCAATGTGAGAGGTCTTCGAGGATGCACAGAAAAACCATTAAAGAATAAGAAAATATAGAATGAGCATATTACTTTTTTTTATTCACATTTCTCATAAATATAGTTTCAATTCTTTTTAATGATAAAAAAATATATCAGGTATACTGGTGTTATATATATATATACAATATATATATTTATACATATGGTACTAGAGCATTGTTGTACAGAAGCAAAATCACATAATAGCAAATGAAAAAATTGCTTTCAATTTTGATAGACTTTCAGAAGTGATATCTCAAGAGATGTTCAATGTGAGAGGTCTTCGAGGATGCACAGAAAAACCATTAAAGAATAAGAAAATATAGAATGAGCATATTACTTTTTTTTATTCACATTTCTCATAAATATAGTTTCAATTCTTTTTAATGATAAAAAAATATATCAGGTATACTGGTGTTATATATATATATACAATATATATATTTATATATATGGTACTAGAGCATTGTTGTACAGAAGCAAAATCACATAATAGCAAATGAAAAAATTGCTTTCAATTTTGATAGACTTTCAAAAGTGATATCTCAAGAGATGTTCAATGTGAGAGGTCTTCGAGGATGCACAGAAAAACCATTAAAGAATAAGAAAATATAGAATGAGCATATTACTTTTTTTTATTCACATTTCTCATAAATATAGTTTCAATTCTTTTTAATGATAAAAAAATATATCAGGTATACTGGTGTTATATATATATATACAATATATATATTTATATATATGGTACTAGAGCATTGTTGTACAGAAGCAAAATCACATAATAGCAAATGAAAAAATTGCTTTCAATTTTGATAGACTTTCAGAAGTGATATCTCAAGAGATGTTCAATGTGAGAGGTCTTCGAGGATGCACAGAAAAACCATTAAAGAATAAGAAAATATAGAATGAGCATATTACTTTTTTTTATTCACATTTCTCATAAATATAGTTTCAATTCTTTTTAATGATAAAAAAATATATCAGGTATACTGGTGTTATATATATATATACAATATATATATTTATATATATGGTACTAGAGCATTGTTGTACAGAAGCAAAATCACATAATAGCAAATGAAAAAATTGCTTTCAATTTTGATAGACTTTCAGAAGTGATATCTCAAGAGATGTTCAATGTGAGAGGTCTTCGAGGATGCACAGAAAAACCATTAAAGAATAAGAAAATATAGAATGAGCATATTACTTTTTTTTATTCACATTTCTCATAAATATAGTTTCAATTCTTTTTAATGATAAAAAAAGTGAATTGCTGTGATTGTAAAATATGTATAACTTCTAAAATCATAGGCTAATAAATTTTGTGTGACGGTCATGCTTATAATGGTACACGATATCAAATTATTATTAATCTTTGGAAGAACTTTCATATGACATTAACTTAAAAAAAAATCTGATGTGTACACCACATGAATTCCTTATAAGAAATATTAAATTATAGGCATTTTCTGCTGCATTTCGTTTAAACTTATTTCCTCAAATTTCATTAGATATCGATTTCATTAGAGATTATTTCTCATTCAACTACTCGTTTCTCGGCAAGGCAAGAAATGCATAAAATATAAATACCAAAATACCTTCATTAAAAATTAAACAATAACACAAGATACAGTTAAAACAATTAAAAAACAATTTTTACAATTAAAATTAGAGTTTCTATGCAAAAGCAAGCAATTCCACCAGCAGGTAACACAGCAGATTTTTTTGGCGCACAAAACTGGAAGTTTATTTTTGGTCCCATTCGGCAAAAAAACACTGAAGATGCTGAAACTGAATTCACTATTCTGTTAAGTTTCAAATGTAAACAAATATGGCTGCTACAGTAAACACAAATTAGGCTTGGCCGCACTAAAACAACTTTTAAATTGTTGATCATTCTACAGCTATTGCATGCAGATTAACTAAAGGCATAAAAACCTTAACCGGAAGATAAGAATAATGTAATTGATAAGCAAAAAAAAAAAAAAAAAAAAAAAAGTGCAATTTACCGACATACAAGAATAAAAAAGAAACTGAGCTCACTGAGCCGAGTAACAGTGTGAATATATATATTTATATTTTTGGTTCAACCAAAAACGTAGGTGCACAGCTACATGTTATAGCAGTATTTGAACGTTCAGAGGCTACTCATTTTTTGAGTTATGCGAGATACATACATACGAGATGTCACGAAAAATCTCTTCTGAATCCCTTTTAAGTCAATTTTATAATCCGTTTCTGGGAAAAAGGTCTTTTATTCTGTCCTTACGTACAGATGTCACGCAAAAACATCGTTAAATTCCATTCAATAGTGCTCAAAATGTATATTTTCGTTGAAATATGATATCCGAAAATTTTTGTGATCACAGTACTTCCTTTATTTCGTACAAGGAAGTAAAAAATGTTTATTTTATGCACATATCTTTTAAAGTATTTAATATTTATTACCATTTTGCTTTTAGTTTCATTTAATTTTATTATGGCTTATATTTATTATAAGTCAGAGAACATCAGTGTATGGCCATGGATTTCGAACCATTTCGGTATGTGATTATCGGAGACGACAGTTACATGTCTGATCTCATGTTCGAATCCCAAAGAAAATACGAAGGTCTGTATAATGTTTGTGTAATTGTCTCTCGCCTTCCTTGTGAGTGTAATAATTGCTGCTTTTTATGATGAACCTAAGGCAACGTTCTCGATGAAGAGATAGCAGAAGATCGGTGGGTTCGCGACCTTTTCCAGCATCCCAGCATTACCGAAAAGGTGAGGAGCAACCAGTGAATTAAAAATGTATGTAAATCTGAAAAAAAAAAAAAAAAAAAAAAAAAAAAAATTACATTCTATTTAGACCTCAAAAATCTTCTTTTCCAAACGCACCTATTACAGTAACTTGAAGGAAATATTTAAAGTATGTACAAGAAAAGACTTCAATTCATATAGGTTCTCGTGTCTCCTAGTTTCTCCACCCCTTCGCCAGTCCTCAGTAAAAATTATAACATTAACAATTTGCAGAGACTTACTGCCCCGCCAGTGGCAGATTGGTTAAGCCTGTTGAGTACTGTTTGCTGCTCGACCTGGGTTCAAGGACAGGTGAACTGGAGGATAGTTATTTTTCCTTGATTTTTTTCTATTTGAAACATGATTACGGCCCAGTTTCCTTTAAGCATCTCTTTCCTTTAGGCATTTAGCCCTAGTATTCTTTGTCGTATTCAACTAACGTAAACGTAACTTTAGCCTGTAAAGTTCCTCACTCTTATCCTACTAAAGTAAATGTCGAGGAACCATGGGAACTGTTCAGTGACTTATCGCTTAGTTCAAATAATAGGAATCATAGTCTCAACAAGGGTTAACTATCTTTATTTCACTTAAAATAAGATGAACAGTCGGTCCCTTTCTTCGGGTTTACAACAAAGCCTCCACTCTGGCTCGAAATCAAACTAAGAAATAAGAACTAACTATATCTAACTAAGAGATTTAGTCGAAACTAACACAAATCTAACGCATTTGGGCCCTTAATTCAAACTAGCCGGCGAATATCAAAAGTTAATATATATTTGTTAATTTTGACGTTTATAGATTACAAGAATAGTCTTGCAAACTGCTCCAGTTCTAACATTTTGATCGTTTATTGCCCTTGTCTGTTTTTCCACATCCTTCTGCAAGACAACCAGTACAGATTCTGGATAGTATGAACACTGATGTAAATTCATTCTCACTTGTGTTTTATACGAATGGTAGTAGGATTGATGATAAAGTTGTTTTTGCTTATGTTATTTTTGCAGATGATATTGAAATTGAGTGCCACCAATTTCGCATTAGAAATGAATGTACTGTATATATGTCTGAGCTTCTGTGTATTAATTTTGCAATTAAGTGGATAATTAGCCAGGATGGACGTGGTTCCAGCTACTTAATCTGTACGGATTCACTCTCTTCCCTGAAGTTCCTTAAAAATACCTCTTTGTGTAACGATATTATTGTTAATATACAGCAGTCTCTCGGAGATCTGGAGAAGAAGGGTATTTCAGTGTTTTTTACATTTGTCCGTGGTCATTCGGGTAATTATGGAAACGAGAAAGTTGATTGGCTTACTAAGAATGCAACTAAAAATGATATTAATGTTGATGTAAATATTCCAAAATCTTATTTCAAAAAAACATTCAAAGCCAAAATGATTGAGCAGTGGAATTGTGATTATATCTTTTCTGATAAGGGATCTGTTACAAAAACATTATTCCCAACTATTTTTTAAAGACTGAAAAGTAAGGACTTGTTGCTCAATTTTAAAGGTACGCAATTTTTGTCTGGACATGGTAAGTTTAATGTTTATCTTGAACGGTTTAAGCTGACGTCTTCCAATTTGTGTTATTGCAGTCCTAGCGTTCAGCAAAAAGTTTTCCACCTGCTTTTTGACCGTTCAGTGCTTAATAAAGCAAGAAATCTATTGAAATGCAGATTAAAATTAATTGGAATTCATTGGCGGCCGAAATGTTATGATTTTGTATCTTCAGGTTCGGCTTACCGAGCTTTCAACGATTTTGTTGACTTTTATTTTAAACATTGTAAATGATTTCTTTATACATTTTTATACTTTGGTATTTATTTTTTTCCTTTGTGTATGATTTCATTTTATTATTGAAAATTGATGTAATTACTTACAATTTTGCCTTTTTTTTTACTTACGATTTGTAAGTTTCGAGTGATATTTTGCGGTGCACGAGGATTTCTTTTTTTTTTTTTTTTATTTTAAATAAAAAAAAGTATATCAAAAGGCACGTAATATACGACCGAGCTTCTAGAGAGACTTAGCCAGAAGGCAAACTCGCGCTACTCAGGATTCCTAGCTCTCTCTCGAAGAAAGTTGAACCTTCTTTAAATACTACTCTTATTCAACGCGATTCTAAAACGTCATTCTGGTAAGGAGTTGTAAGTTGAAACAAGGAACGAGAGGAAAGCACAATTAAACTAAAATAACTGTTATAAAATTAAAATATACTTTACAAACCTTACTAGAATCATCTGGGATTCAGAAATGCATACTTAATTTCTCTTTAAATTCTTTCATTCCTTCTCTCCTGTTGATCTGTGACATGCATTGGAAAGCACATTACAGTAAACTACTGCAATCATTATATACAATAGTTACTGCTTTTAATTTTTAAACATGTTGGAGGCATTTTCAAATAAAAGAAGCAATGTACATGTTTTGCTTGAATTGACGAAAACAATTACAGTTATGTCCGTATCACATTCGAGTACTATATCCATCAGGCATTACGTTGCCTTTCAAGCTTTTATCCACTTAGGAATAAAGTTTGAAATAAGAAAAATGATGAGCTCTTATCTGCCCAGTATACCGATGGTCTACTATCGAATGATTTCGAAATAAATTAATACCATTGCCTCCGATGCGCAATTTAGCCGTCGTGTGGTCCAAGGACGATAAAAGGGAACGTGTAATTGCATTCACTTTGAAGGCGACCCCGGGGTTATCAGCAATTAAATAACATAATTTATTGATTTATGAGGCACGAACGAATCAACAGCACTCTCATCGTCTGTCGTCGTAGACGAAAGCACTGACAAGCAAATCTGAGGGGCGTGAGGCAAGGGCATGGTTTGCTCGCTTTTGGATTACCCCATATTTCAATGTGCGCGGAGAGGGTGAGCAATTCTCATTATTGTACCTGCCTGGATTGGGGATAATGAGTTATTATTTATCCCATCGGTCAAACTGCTGCACGGAATATAAGCAGGAAAATTCTTTTTAATATTATCTATTGGTTCAAATTAAATCATTAAGAAAAATGATTTCTTGTTCCACCAAGAAAAAGACGCAATATTAAACTGAGATATTGCATCTTCGTTGATGATTTGACTGTCTTCCAGGCAAAAACTTAATATGTCGTAATATTTTAATACATGTTTGCAACGCACTGGAAGTGCGTTTGCTGCAAGTGTATCTTTTTTCTTTTTAATTATTACGTGCTTCACTCTTAGGCACTACACGGAAAGGAAGGGATGCCCCGTGGAGGTTTTTTTAAGGGAAATCGGTTTGTATCCAAGTTACACATGGACAAAACCGTGAAACTCCGGACCGAACTACCAGTGTTCAGCGGCTTTTACCATTCGGCCACTGCAAAGCCGCTGCAAGTGCATCGCCAAATGAATTTTATTAGGAATCGTAATAAAGTTAGTATGAAGTGCTTTTACTGTTACGAAATAGTTTTACGCAAATAACAGTTAAAAGTTTCAATAAGATTGTCTTCTAACTGAACGAATCAAGTAGATTACCAAGCAAGATAATATAATTAAGTTATTTGTAATGGCTCATTAATTCCTCTAACATATTTCTGGCAAGATAATGGATACCAGCTTTGCGTTGTTACATAATGAAATATATATATTTTTTTACACTTTTGGTTCAAAAATTTCTTAAATTAGTATCACGTATTGTTTCTAGACAGTATTGATTTTTAAATTAACAGAGAATCTGCAGTAATAAATTTAAGGATGAATTCCAGCACAGAAACATTTTACTTATGATAGTGGTACTTTGGGATTTCTGCACACAAAAACTTTACAAAATAATTGGTTCAGGAAATAACGAAATAAAACAGATCTTCAGACATTTCAATACTAACATTATTATCATAAGCTTTTAAATTTTATGCTTATATTTCGGATGAATTATAATGTCTCTTTAAAATAGTCTATTTACTGATTTATACTTGAAATGAATAAGAAAATTAGAGAAAAAGTTAAATGAAATATTTGACCCCATTAAACTGAAAAGAATACTATTGTACCCAAAATAAAATTGACAGAACTGCTTTAAAAATATACATAGCAATCTAGCAAATTCCATAGCATAAACATTTTTTCACCAACTAAACATAACCGATCGTTAACTAAATATTATAAATTTAATTTACTTTATATTTTACTCCACCGATAGAGCAGCTGGCCCATTTAGGGACGGGGATTATCAGATTATGCTCGTCTAGTGATTCTAATTTAGTTCACACGTTCGGAGACATGTCTGCTATAGTCTTGTAATAAAAAGTAACGAAAATACAGTGTAAGGACAGGAGTCGGCCATGCGGTTTAAAGCTCAGTAAGCATATTGTGTATTTTTTAAACTCAAGGCATTTATTTCTTCCCTTTTCTCCGGTAACGCGACGGTTGGTCCACTCACGTTAATGATTCTGCATTGCTGCTTCCCTTAACTGTGGTAAGGTGCTATCTGGGTCTTAGTCGGCTCTAATTTATGTGTAGTTGCGTACATAACATGTTTAATGGTTTGCTGATTTATTATTAACCTCTTCCCGTGCTTTAATGATTCTGAATCGTGATAAAAATTTGTCCCAAACATAAACATTACGAGCCAGGCTCGTGAACAGAAAGCCTGGCCAAACATAAACATCACGAGCTTGGCTCGTTATCATTAACTTCACAATTTCACGGTCGTAATCGAACGTTAGTTCCTATCAGTACACCACAAGAGTTAGTCACGATTCTCATAATAGTCACAAATTGCTGTCACAAAGCAGTTTAGTTAGTAAAATTTAATAAGCCCCTACAAAATGCAAGGTACAAAAGATTTAAGTGAAAGCAGTGGCAATGACGTACTTGCACCAACCAGTAAGCGTCTAAGGTGCATGATTATAGATGAACGTAGTGAAGAGTAAGGTAAGACACGTCAGTCATGGATTTGGGAGAAAGTAAAAAACACACTTAATAGTTTGGAAGTAATCTGAAACTAAGAAAGGCAGAAGGATTAAAGTTTACTTCCATGCCAGCAGTATCGCACAAAACTGACTATAAAAGAGGTATTTACGTTTCCGCTCGTATTGTGACTGTTCTCAAGCATCAGTCTCGCTTGTTTACCACGCGTTGACCCATAACACACGGGCCCAAGTTTCGTCGAGGTGAAGGGCACGGGAAGGGGTTAAACACTTACATGGGAAAGCCCACCAACGGCCTAGCAATAAGACTGCTTAATAGGTGATAGTTGATTATTGACGTGATAGTTGATAGTTGACAGAGAGATTATTTGCCTATGGATGATTATATTAACCGTTTGCTGGACGTCAGGTGAACAAAACCCAACAGATAGTCAAGCCATATTATCAGTAGAAAGGATTGGCAATAAAAGACAATCACGAAAATTTACGAGCACGAAATTACTTTATTACAACATTAACATGACTTGATCTTCTTCCTATTCTTCATACATTCAGTTTAAAGAGTAGTCTAAAAGAATAAAAAATGGTAACAACAGTATATTTATGTAAGTGTAAAAAATGCACAGCAAATGTGAAACATTTCAGAACAGAAAGTACTTTTGTCTTAAAATAATGTTCTTAATTTTGGCTAATTCATTGGAATACACCTTTTAGTTAGACCCATAAGCAAGTAATTTGGAATGAATTACGCGATTTATCCTCTTTCAGCAAAATTCAGCATTGTATATTTCACGAAAAACAGAAATCGAAAAAGTATTGAATTTTTTATCTTCAGTATTCAATAAAGCCAAAATGTCAAAATGAGTATTATTTGTAGAGAAAAAAAATTTCTTCGAAGAAAGAAAGCTTCAAATTTAGAAATGTGTGGACTTTCGCAAAGCATGTAAAAGCTTTTACTTCGACGCATCAGCCTCGAAAGATGAGTAGTCGAAAATTTCAACACCAGACCATTCCATCTAGCTTAACCGGGAGCTTAATTTTTAGAACCCTTAATGTTCTTTTCCACCCCAAAATCAGGCTCAGGAGACTCGACTTAAAAGGAAGTTGAGGTTCCATTTTCAGCACTTCGGGTTTTAAGAAAAGCGAGTTCAAAAATGAGTTCCATTTCATCCTAAGTCCTCCTAAAGTGTTATATCGTCCATTCTCTTCCGGTACATTCGTCGTGTTCAAATCCCATTTGTCAACCCTCTTTGTCCACTTCCCCCCTTTTTTCGTCTTCTTTAGGCACATCTGTATTGTTTCTGACGAAAATGGCTTAAGTCTCTGAAATACGGATTCGCCATCCAGAGCTATTTCACCACAATTATAAATCAAAATTTACTCTGTTCAATTAAATTACAATTGCACTCTAAAAATTCCCTGAATTTTAGTTTTAGTTAATAACAGTATTTAATTTTCTATAATCTTTATATCTTTAATGATAAGTATTCTATAGCACATAGAGGACTTACACCATAGACCTTAGAATCCGCTACCAGAGTGTTATTTCTTATTTTCAAGCATCGCTTTTTCGTTCTCCTTCCAGATTCTACCAACTAAGTGGATAGACTAGTTGATACGAACCATCAAAGCATTACGAAGACTTCAGAACGATGGCTGAAGGCGTATCAGAAAAATTGACCGATAAAAATGGAATAGGACTGAAGCATATTTTTTTGGAAGCAGTAAAAAAATTTTTATTTGATTTTCCAAGTAACCACAGTTTATCACTATAGTTTGGGGTTCTCAACATTTATAAATTTCGCACTACATAAGTAAGATTAAAAAATATATGTGTGTCCAAAAAAATTTTTTTTCAATGAAAAATCAATCCATCCTGAAAAGAGTGTTTGTAATCAAAGAGTAAATTATTTTAAATTTATATTAGTCAATTATGCTCGTAAACGAAACTTTTAATTAGAATAAAATATAAATTTACTATATATTGTAGTACATAGTGGGTGGTAATACATAATAGAAAATATTAATATTTATTTTTATAAGGATTATTGTGGCGAATGAGCCTGTATCAGTGTAACCAGTTTTCGTATGTTGGTCTTTATCTTCCTTAATTTCAAGCCAAGTTGCAACCAAATCCTGTATTATTATTAGTCCAAAGGGGCGTTAGCCCAGAAAGGTTATTAGCCTCGAAACGGCATCTTGCGTTGGTTCATTATAAATATGCGTTTCACTTTTCAAATTGTTGCCACTAAATATTAGAGCCCTGTGTCATATTTAAAGAAATTAAATGATGAAGAGTCAGCATAAATGTATGTATATTTCTCGCATTGTGAAAAATCAATGATACCTATAGTAATCAAATTTTCAATAACGTAGTCTTTCATCCGAATATGGGCACCTGGAAGCCTGAAATTTGAATTTCGAATTTGTTTTGTAATATATTTCAAATTTCGTAAAACTTTAACGAATTTTTGATTAAAAAATTCCAACAATGACTACACTGTGCGGAATAAAACATTTTAATCTCCAGCGCGTGAGATTGTCTGTCGGAAATTTTTAGGATATGTTGCTTTTAAATAATTTTAGCCCAAAGGGGCGTTATTCCAAATGCCCTCAAAACGTGTATGCGTGTGTAAATGAAATAAGCACCCATTTGGGTGTAATATAAAACCTGAAAGCTTTCAGATATTTTTTTTTAACTAATAACGTCGTTGAATATCACATTTCGCAAAGATACGATTTGTTGAAAACTATTAAAACTCTTATTTCTTTGTAGGAATTATTTATATCCATCCCTTCTTTTTAGTCAAAAATTGCGTAAGCTATCCTTTTTGAATGCATTCATGAGATTCTGTTGCATGAAATAAAGCTTATATCTCTCTTCTTCTGAATCATTATCCAGCACAGAAGTCTGAAAAGAAAACAGGCCTCTTATGGCCTTTTTAACTTTCTAAATTTTCAGGGAAGCAGGAAAGAAAATGGTTAAAAATTCCTGTGGGATGTTTTTCTGTATCTTGGATTAATTGTTCAGTCAGTGACAGATTATTTTCCTGAAGAAAATCGTTTGATGTTGGGTACTGAAGTAATTTTCTTGATTTCCACGTTCTCAGTTATGCGTTGAGTCTTTTTACATTTTATTAAATTTCTTCTATTTTATTAAAGACAGTAATATTGGAAACTTGTAAGCCAGAATTCAGTTCATTCAGTTTTCAAAATACACTGGACAAGCGTAGTAGTAATGCGGTAGATCGCAGAATATCTACTACTAAAAATAATAAGGATAATGCATGAAAAAAATATCGTATAACTAAAAAAGCATGTATCGCCTCTGCCGAAAGATCGTTTCAGCTTGTAGAGATTCAGTTATTTTGACTAATAGTTAATTTTATTTAAAATAACTTTCCTTTCATTCTCCTTTTCAACCCCGCTTTCCTGCCAGAATGCTAATCACATAACGCGTTTATTCAAAATAAGGTAGAAAGAAGTACTATTTAAGCGAAGGCTTCGGAAGGTGTTTTTAAAGCGTGTTATGCCTGCTTGAAGACCATGTTATTACTTACTAACGATTTAATTCTGTGGTGTTGAGTGCTTCTAGCCATGAAGCTTGTTTCCGCCGGCTTCTACGAGTCAGAGCCTTCCTGCGCATTTAAATTATCCTGTAAGTCGTTAGGCTAGTTTAATTACATTTTATTTTAAGCATTAGTTGTTTTATTTAAGCCAGAAGTTCTGGCTTATGTAAGCCCAAGTTGGGTCGTCTGTTCAACTTTATATGATTGAATAAAAAGTTCTTTACACTCTTCTTCTGATTTTGTCTGTTGTTTTCAAGGCTTGAGGATAATTCCTCATACAGTCTTTTGATAAATCGTTAGTTTATGCTACCTAAGAGAACAAAACTCTATAAGTTATAAAATGTTCAGGCATTAATAAACGTTTCCAATGGATAATGCCAAATTTGTCTATAAAATAGCATGGTCATAATTTAGGTATTTTTATATGTAATTTGCTGTATTTTTTAATAATATATGTTCTAGTCTTCTGAAAATAAATCTTTTTACTATTGGCGAAGATTTTTATTTTTTGAGTAGAAATTTTTGGTTAAATTAGATTATTTGGTTATAGTAAAACCCTCAAAAGCTTTCTTCTGAACGGGTGTTTTTGTAAAGGAATTTCAAAGAGAAGCTAGTTCCTTCTCACATTTCGTATTGGGAAAAACACGAAAATGCCAGTGCAGTCAAATTATTCGTTAGGATCTAGACATGTGCACAGAGAGTAATGAACCTAGATCGATAGACCGGTGGACAACTGGCAAAATAAGGTTCTTCTTGGTGCACTCCCAAGCTGTCTTTCTAAATTCATATTCGCTTTCTATTTAAACTTCACCCAATTTACATTCTAGTTAGGCCGACGCAAGAAAGGGAAGTTACTGGAAAGAATTAACATAAATAAAAATAGTGTTATCTAAAATGAATTTTACATGCTTATTACGCGCACTAATTAATGCTAAATTTCATCATTGCTTTTCGGATATCCTCACTACAAGTATCTTATTGTAGAATAAAGAATTCTTACTTTTCTTTAATAATTACTTATCAGAATAGAGTAATTCGTCGAACTTCTCTTCATTTTGTAGCTTAAAATGCTCAGTTATGTTCTCCTGAACATTTTGTCAGTCAAGATTATTATAAACTTAAGTCTTACTTCAGAAAAACACTCCATAGATTCTTTTAAATTCCCATATTAAGTGTATTAGTTATTTGCAACACAAATTCAGCTCACTTTATTTTTCAGAAAACATATTCTCATTACAAATAAAATGGGGAATGGATTTACATTTCATTCTAGTATTGATATCACACTTTTATTTACTTTCGCTGTGTGAGTATCTAAGGCTCCAGATTCTAAAGAAACGAAATTCTCCGCTCCCTCTCTCAAAATGCCTTCCCCCCCTTCTGAAAGTTCTTATACTCCCCACCCTTGGAGTTGTTGTAATATATGGCCTTTCGATGGAGTAACGCGTCTGCGAGTGCCGAGGGCAGGGGAAACCCCAAGATTAAAAAGTTATTTGAGTTCCCTACCTAGGAAATTGTTCCCGCAGTCAGCGCTAAATCAAAAACCCGTACAGTTCGAATATATATGTGAAGGAGAGAGGCATGTCATGGGGAACGGAGAAACGAGTGGAAGAGTTCAGAAGGGGAAATTTCAAATAAGGGTTCTGACATGAAAAAAAAAAAATGGATCTAAAATGATGAAGCTTGTAAAAGTATTTCCCCCGGGATGTTTCTTTCGAAAGGGGTCTAGGGGAGGATTCAGTTGTAAGAAGGGGTTGGATGGATTCGGAAAGAGGTGGTACGTGATGCAACATGTGATATTTCAGAGCTATTGAAATATCATAAAAAGTCCATTATCCAAGATGTGATTCCTGTTATGAAAGGGAGGGTTAGCAGTCATGTTCATGTCAAGTCACATACTTTGAGCAATAAAAAACGAATAAATTTTGCAGTATTATTGTATCCAGTGTTCGAATCAAGGTTTTCTAAACGCTAAACTGATTACACTTATTGTGTTTTTTAAAGAAAGGCAGATGGCATTATGAGCTGTTATCTGGAAAAATATATATTTTATTCAGTATCAGAGAAGAATTATTTAGAAATTATTCTAGACTAAAAAAGTTCCCACCCCATCTTACTTAACGTGACGCAATAGCTGGAAATTCTATCAAAAATATTTGATTCCGAAAAGTAAAGCTAAAAAATGTTTAATTTTTTCTTTTTAGATAAATTTAAAGATTATCACCATATGTTCATTAAATAATTAATAATGACTTTAGCGACTAGGACTTACGCAGATAGCCTAGCGTGATCGACCAGCGCATACTTATTCTGGAGAAATTGCCTACCGAAGTCCCTATTTCTGCCTTTTTCCGAACCTACCAGTTTCTGAAACAGTTTGTAATTACTGACCATTGCCAAACAAAGATTGAGGCTTTTTGTAATGATGTATTAACGATTTGACTTCCCAGTGAATGAACGGTCAAGATGGCTGAAAGCCACTTGAAGGAAGTTCAACTCGGGTCCAGAATCCAGAGAATGGGCTAGTTGCATGGATGTTTGCATGATTTTTCCCATGTATAACATGAGTACGAAGCAATTTCTCTTAAAAATTTCTCCACGACGGCAGCTATCCCCTTAAGCAGATATCCTTCATATCCATTGTTGTATTCGAATAACTTAACCTAACTGATTAACACAAAAATAGTAACGCCAAATGACATAGGTAAATAAATCATTATGGTATTATTCCATCGTAAATCAGTGCCATGTGAACACTTATTTAATAAAGGAAAGTCTTAATTATTCAAGAAATAGCTGAGCAATCACTTCACTTAATCTCTTGCCGACCAGACTTGACACAAATATTTCTCTCAAGTGAAACTATTTCTTATTTTGCCAGGACAAGAAATTCGCGAGCTAAAAAAAAAATAAATACATCAAGAGGTTTCTTTCGAGTTGTTTAAAAAAGGAAAAGAAAAATCACTCTAGCAGAATCATACTGAGAAGAATGAATTTCAGAGAAGGTGAAGGTAACAAATAAAATATAATTTACATTCTTAAAAGCATAAATTTTGTTCCTTTATTGCCTTTGCCTAACTGACACACTAACAACGTTAAAATAACACGCCAAACAACGATTATTAGAGAATGTTAAGCAACAAGAATCGGTGTAATATCTGTAAATTTTGCAGAACTTATTTCGATGGTTTAAATACAGAACCATCTTATTCAGCTAAAAATGAACGAGATAGAATATGGGGATAAGATAAGTACCATCTAAACTAGTCCTGCAAACTTTACAAACAGCATGCTAATTCCTGTTGTTTAACTTCTCCAATAACAGTATATTGTTAAAATAATAAAGTGAATAAAATATATTCTTAAAAGCATCGAAAATTCAGTGAATGCTTTTATTTTAAGGCTGTTGTACAAAGCTGGAATACCCGTGAAAGAGAAGTTTATCGCGTCGTGCATGACAAATTTCGTAGAAATATTAAGTTATTTCGAAGCAGGAGACATGAAAAATGAGCAATGAACTCACCGGGACTCGAACCTCGGACCTCTCGAATACGGGCCGACCTTACACCATGAAGGCATGCGAAGAAGGAGGGAGAAATGACTTATAACTTTGCATCTTATTATCCATTGATAACAATACTTTGGAGAAATGAAAAAAAGATGATAATTTTGTTGAATTATTTACTTCCATGAACCATTAATTAAAAACCATGAACCAAAACCTTATTTTCTTTTCTGCTTTCAAATGAAAAATGAACATTTATTATTTATTATTTTTTATGTTCTGATGTAAGTATGAAAGAAGATATATAATTTTGACACTAACTGTTCTCTCTTCTAGTTCCTTCTTTCAAACTAAAATCCATTTTTATTGTTATTTTACCTGTAAAAGAATTTTTTGGCCTCCATAATACCAAATATGACAGCAATATTAGACACAGCGATGCCATGTCTGCTGCAGTTTCAATCATCGCTTTCATCGTCATGAGTATTCCTGTGGAATAACTGCAAAATACTCACCCTTACACTATTGGCAGTTTACGAATCTGGAAGAGAATGGCCAGGTCCAACCCGGGCCGATCACCCTGCCCCGGGATTTGACATGAATGCTGGATATCACTTAAGCCTGGCTTCGTCATCAATCTTGCCTCCTACCCTATTGACAGCCTCGCTTTTCCTGGATTTTCAACCCACACCTCCTCTACGCCTAGGAATGAAACTTCAGGTTTTTCTTTTTCCTTTCCTCTTCCCCATCCCAATAACATTCCTTCATCCTTTTCTCCGGCTTATCCGGGAGAAAGCCTCCTCCCAAGACCGCTTCTTTTACCATAGGAATTATCAGAAGGCCAATTATTCATTTTCTCTTTCGTATCCTTCGCACATAATAGGCAGGTGCAAACATTTTCTAATGCCTTGCATTTCTTTATGCAGATTGGGAACAGAGAAAATTTATCGTATCGAAATTTCTTTTATCTTCATTCGTGTTTTGAAATGAAAAATTGAGATATAAAAGCTGAAATAATGCATTCTTTTATGAAATTGAAATTAATAATAATTAGCATTTAATTTTTTCTTTGTTAGGAACTGATTAAATATCCTTTAAAAATGCTTGACTTCATGTTAATATTATACAAAATTTATGAAGGTTCTGTATTTTATTTTTGAGATCATATATGTAATTTTTTTTCTATTTAGAAACGCATATATGCGGTGTTTAGAAAAAATGGATTTGGATGGAAAGGCTCATTACTAAACGAATGAAAAATTATTCAATTTTACTCGGAAAACTTTTACTGACGATTTGAAAATTTGGTGCATGAACATGAACAGAAACTGAATAGTAATTTAAACAACTCCTTGAAAGCTCTGGATACCTGTTGTTGTTCAAATAAGGTGATCTTAAATCTTGATGAGACTTTTTTCTTAATTTTAAACAGGCAATATCTATACCTAATGTAATACAGTAATAATAAGATTGCAACATATCTTCCAGCGATAGGTTCACCTATTTTTGAGTTGTATTCTGGAGTCTTGCTTGCGTTAGAATGAGCAGGCATCTCTTGTTGGAAAAAAAGTGGAATAGATATTGCCAATTTTTAAAAAAGTTTCGCTGATTGTAAAGCAGTAACAAACATACTCTAACTGTTACTTATAAGATTGAGCCTGTCGTTGGCAACAGCCTTGAGCACCATGCCGGTGATAGTACCACTTTTCTCAGAGTCTTCCACTCCTCTTCCCCTACCACCAACCTCTCATTTCGGCTTGCCGCATATTTAGAGTGCCCCGTGCTGCACGAACACTATACATTTACAGACATCCTTGCCTTCTCTGGGATTCGAACCCAGACTCTTCGGTATGGCGGTCAGTGTCTCCAACCACTATCTAGGTTGCGCGCCAAATCATCCATCAGGAAATGGGCTTGCAAATATTTCTAAAATCCTGCATTCTCAGTATTCCATTCAAGGAAAAGTAATTTTGATCCCTCATAACATTTATATCAAGTAAACGTAAGTTGAAAGAGAAATTACTGACTAATTTATTCCAAATGCTTAATTTTTAGAAAGCGAGTGTATGATACATTAACCGAGTTCAATAAGCAGCATTTATTATAGTTACTCCCAATGCTTGGTAAAGTACTCCTATCTGAAAACGTTTCATTGAGAAATTCCTTTAAATACACTAAGGAATTACTTCGGCAACGCTGACGCATGACAAGAAAGCAAAGAATAAGTGCACTCACAGATACGTCTTACAAACTAATATTTTACAATAGGTTACTAATTAAACACACGGAAAGCCTTAAATTGCCAGCGTCACCTTAATAGAAGGCTGCCTCTAAACTCTTTGACGTCGTTTAATCACTTAGCTCCAAAATATATGTTCCTGTCGCTAGGCCCCCAACAAATTCTGACGTTTGAGTTGGGCACAAACTTAAAATTTGTCTCGAAACCCCCAGACATAACACACATAATTTTCGAATCTAATGAACCGACACTCGAGCTCTGGGGGAGCGTCAGACTTTTAAAAACAAATGCACTTCAGGCCTTCCCTTTATAATTCCTAGGAGGAACACCGGGAGCAAGATGGAGTACCAGCCTCCTTTTCTTCCTTTTCTTCGCCCCGTCTTCACCTGACGCGAAAAATAATTAATCTTTCGTGATTAACTTCATGGAGCTTGTTGTACCATTCGTCACGAGCCTTGCTTTTTCTGGCGCCTTTGCTCAGATTTAGCACTCAGATCGCTAAGAGACAGTTAGTTAGGCGGGCTGGGCCAACGCAAACACCAAGGCATGCAGAACGCGTTGTTTATGAGATTCGTGGTCAGACAAATTAGATCCCATTATTTAACTCGGGGACTATATCTATGTGCAATGTAAGGCAGCCATGTTGCTATTAGCTATAACAGAAGTGAAGAAAAAAAAGACCAAAAGTGTAAAATATTTTACACTTGCTTGAGTTCTTTAAGAGGAATCGGAGTTCTAATTTTCTGCTGGAACAACAAATTAAAGCTGATATATAATTTAAAACTGTATTTGGTCTTATCTCGAACATGCAGAAATTGGGATACTGTATATAACCAATATCATGATTTTGATGATCGCAATTTCACCAGCACAGAGTTTCAGCAAATAATTATCATCACAGAGCACGCACATGTTGTATATGACACGTACATGTTAGACCCACCAGCGTCCGAGTGTTAAAGTCGCTGAACACTGGTAGTTCGGTCCGGGGTTCGAATCCCGCGAGCGGGCTGGCTATATGGGCATGTGGTTTTTCACATGTGTATACGAGCCAGTTTTCCACAGAAAATCTTCCCCGGAGGCATTACTCCTGTTAGGCAGATAGCCCTCGAGGCTTTGGCCGTGATTCAATAAACCAACCAAACGTACATGTTGACATACCAAAAACAGGAAAAACGAAATTTTGTACTCAGAAAAAAATAAAGATGAAAAATATGAATTTCAAGAAACGCAAACTAACATTACTGAATTAAACCAAGTGAAAGGGAAGAGGAGGACAGAGGGACACAAAATATCAGAAAATGCCAACGTCATGTAAGTAATAAAAATGCACATGAGAGGAAATATGTCACATACTGAATACTAATTTACAAGAGCATTTTCAGAAAGAAAAGAGGAAAAGAGTAAGTGTAGTTCAGGAAAAAAAAAAAAAAAAAAGGTAGTTTCGAAAAATGTTGCGCTAACTTTATTGCGTAATTATTATACACCTTCGTGCTTAAAGGTGAGAATTACATTTTTAATTACTACATAATGCTGCACATAAGTGCACGATAGTGTTCTAGTGAAATGAGGAATTTTGACAACACAAAATGTCTTCCAGCACTTCGGTCATGTCTCAAAACTACTATAATCTGAAATTTTCAGCCCTCTTCCATTTTACTAAGACAGTTAAAAATAATATACAAACTCCAAGCAATGTGTAAATGAATACCAAATTTACTGATTATCTCAGTAACAGTATTATAATTATGAAATCAGATAATGTTTAAATGTGCACATGTTTGTAATTAACATATTGTTGTGTTTCTGTACAGGTTTGTGGATTTGAAGTGATTGACGACAGCACTTGATGAAGAATCAGACACAATTTATTTGCCAGTATTACTCAGAACAGCTCCAAAAACACGTTTACAGTCGTCGAAAACTACGACAAGCACAGTGAAACAATCAGCTACACAGCCTTCAGGCTATAACGGTGAAGACAGCTTCATGACAAAGCACCAGAGTACAGCTCCCGACTCGGTTCCGGTCGTTCTCGGAACTCTACATACCCTCGAGACTCTTCACGCTACAGCTCGCGATGCACTCGATTGCCTAAACGATGCACAAATTCGCGATACACTGACGAGACACTTCCACATTAGACTGACGATCAACTCGCTATTCATTATTAACTGACCAACTCACTGCTACTCCGCGGACAAGCAAGGTTTATATAGCTTTTGGGTTGCTTTCGAAAATATTCTGTGCCAAACCGGTAAGATATCGTTCTAAAAGGTTCTCCATCCGTCTATGACATATCGCCAGTTTTGTCCCCAAATGGGCAATTTCCCGCCAAATATGGCAATTCTGCCTTCCCTTGCCATTTTCTTACAACCCTAAACTCGCCTTGAGGGAAGCTATCTTACTGCGGCTGGACATTTTGTAACAATACACAGGCCCTTGTGTGCCCATGTAATAGTTTTATTTATATATGGAAGAAATAATCCCTTCTGCCAGGATGATTATTAACACTGTAAGACTTTTACAAAAACTTCAGGTTAGTGGTTATTCCGATCGGCGTTCAGCTCTTTACCATAATAATAGCGATTATTAGAAAAAGTTAAATCCATACTAAACACAGTTCAATAAAATAAAAATGTTTTTACAGCCAATTCATGACTTTAAGAATATTCGGGCTGTTGATTTAAATGTTAGATCTGAAGATCGTGATCTCAGAGTTCACGATTTTTTTATATTATAACTATATTTGTTAATGAATTAACTGGGTTTTAATTGCGTTTCTATTTTTGTGATGTACACACAATGTATTTGAAAACAATTGGAGTATTTAGTGAATGTTTCCAGGGAATGTCATCTTGGAATTCATGACTTTTTACACCTTGGTTATTAATGCATCAACTGGATGTTTATTATGTTTTGGTTCTGAGATACAGACGCAGTATAATGGTAAACAACTATTATCCCTTCTGAAAGCAATAAAAAAGAGCGCAAAATAATTGTTTTTAAAATTTGCAGATGGCAATTTTTGTTTAGAGCTTATTCCAGATAAAAAGACTGAATTTCAAAAGGTGAAAAAAAAAAAAAAGCGAGTTTTACGCCTACATCTTGTAGTAATAGCAGTTTTTAAACGTCCACTTTGGCACATAATATCATTAATTTGAATTTAAAACTAATTTTGTTGAAATATGTTTTGAACGTTCCTGACAGAAACAAAACGTCTTTCTCATCATTTTTAGTTAGAGGCAACAATCACTTTGAAGTAATAATTTAGAGACAGACCTCTTAAAATAGAAGCGTATGTCTCATGTTAAACATTAGGAATTTTAATTTTTTCTCTGGCAGAATTCTGTTCATCATTTTAATAATTACGAAAATTTTTTCAAAGAGTCTTAATATCTAACTGATATTATTGGTCAATAGAATAACTAATATTATTGCCTCGCTTTCGTCAGTATTGGGCAGTTTATATTAATTTTACTTTATTATACTTTGCTTTTACATGATTATAGATTTGGTGTCATTAGAGTCATATCCATTTCATTTAGAATGCAGCCGAACAGCAGCTGAACGGTACACGGATAGTTCTCTGAACACTGGTACAACGGTAAGTAAGTTCCAGTAAGTTCCAATCCCGCGAACAGGCTAGCTGCATGTGCGTTTTCGTGGTTTACCCCATGTGTAAGATGCTTATAAGCCAGTTTCCATTAAAACGTCCTCCACAAAGGCATCTCTCCCCTTGGACAGATACCCTCGAGGCTTTGCCGTAATCACATAAACCAAGCCAAACCATTTAAAAGGATTAACAGTACATTTTACTTTTAATCTAAGTAATGCTTGCTTTGACATATAAAGAAAGCAATCCTCTAAGTAAAAATGTTTATGGATTCTTTAAACTAAAATTATGACTACAAACATTCCCCTTTACAAACTTTCTCCTTACAAAGATTCCCATATTTCAACAGCAATGCATTTCTCGTTTTTCTAAAGATGGTCTTTCTTATTGCATAAAAATTTTTTTAAATAATATTCAATTGATAAACTTCACGCATAAAATATACAATTTGTTTATTTTTAAAACTTAAGCATACGTGTTTACACTTTACTGGTCATTTTACTGTTCATATGTTTTTCCTCTTCCTCAATGTATGCTTTCAGGTTGTAATTGAAAGTCCATATTCGAAAGCTTCGAAGCTCGAGTTCCGCAACACCATCGCTGATTTTCCCTGTTTCTTAGAAACCTAATAGCTCTGTAAATTCAGTATTTAAAAATTGAAATTCTTTACACAGATTTCCATAATCATATTTATGATACTACTTTAGATACCGAAGAAAATCAAGCCATATTTAGGTAATGTTCAAACTCTATGAAATGATTAAATAGTTGATAATTAAACATTTGAGTCCATATCATATGCTAAGCATTTTCACTTTACAGGTCATTTCAGTGTTTAAAAATTGTAATTGTTAACACACACTTACACATGCATGATATTACATATAATTGTTTACACAGACATACACATGACATTTCATATACATGATCCTGCTTTGGAAAGAGGAGAAATGAAATTAGTAATTGTCACTAACTCCTCTGTCTTTAGTGATGAAAGAAATGATAATTAAATATTTAAATCCATATCTTAGTTTAAAAGAAGTTATAATATAAATCTGTAACCGATATTTCAGATAACAAAAGTTAGAAATCACAGCACTGGAATTCGAAATTTCCTTTGCATAAGAATCATGAAATGTTGTTCCGTGGTTATACATCAGTTCATCATCTCTCTCAGATAATAAAACACCCCTGGGTTGGACTTTGGAGAAACATAACTGCTTCCGTTCTATGGGTTGAGTATAATTGATTGGTCCCAGCGTAAAAGGCATTAGTAACAGACGTCGTAAACGGTTGTTTTTTTGCCAAGGAACATATTTCTTAGCAGCAGCCGCCATTCTTTTATTTGCTCGCGCCCAAACTTTCCATAACTGGGACTTAGTTCATTAATTGCATCGCTTTTAATGGAAGTTCATTGATAAATTATTTCTCTGATAATGCGCTCTGTCTGTACCATTCTGAACAATGCATAGAAACAGGTTTAGGCTATAAATAAAAATATTGTCTGGGGAAAATGCTTTCTGTTTAAGCTTGTTCTTAGGAATAAAACTTTTGGCATCATTTTTGTACTAAAGGAAATTAAAATAATAAAAGAATTCTTAACAGATTTCAAAATTCATCTTAAGATAGCGTCTCAAAACTATAGGAATTCAGAAAAAAATAATGTAGAATAATAAAACTAAATTAACTTTTAATTAATATAAAATTAACTTAATTAAGTAGAATTTATTTAGTCGTTAAGTATTCACTAACTATCTTCTGGAAAGGAAGGAAAGATATTTAAATCCAAATGTCTGACTTCTGAAATGTATATTGTAACAGCTTTAAATATTGTTATTAATCTCTCGGGCATTTGAAACAGATGAATAATGAGGTTACTGGCAATACTGAAACAGAGGCTCGAGGATGACCTCGGAGATCACATGACTCATGTATAGCTAATGTAAACAACAAGGTCATTCTTCCTCTTCTCTTGCGGAATGTATCTCATTATTTTATTTTAAAAATGCTAGAATTCGTTTTCTCGTCTTGTTTTTGTATGTGGCCATTTTTTGAGTGTAAAATAAAAGTTATTGCTGTGTTCTATCATTAGAGTTTACTTCAAATTGTTAAAGAAGTATCACAATATTCAATAATATTGGCTATATAACAGTTTCAACCAAGCTTCAATAGTGAAGTTATAGTCTGCTTTGATTTTGATTTGGTTTATTATGGCAAAGCACACTATGGTTATCTGTCTAAGGGAAGGAATGCCTTCTTGGAGTACTTTCTAACGGAAACTCCTAGTATACACGTTACACACAGGGAAAACCACGAAAACACCCATGCAGCCAGCCAGTTCGCCTATATTCGAACCCAGGTCACTACTACCAGGGCTCAGGGGTTTTATCTCTTGGCCGCTCGTGGGTCTAGTGAAGTTATGGATTGAATACTAAAAGAACAAAGCAGCATTATGTAACAGATAAATTGGTCTTTCCGAATGAAATTAATGTATTATTCCAAATATGTGGACCAAAGTCATTTTAATATTTCAAAATTCCGGATACGTAAGTTGTCTTTTTTTTCAGTATATTTCCTCTAATACAAATAAAAAAAGTTTTATCTCTCGTTCGTCTTATATTATTTTAATAATTATTATGCAATCAAATGTTTTGTGCATTGCAGAATACATTTTTAGACAAAGCTAAAAGAAGAAATTATTGTTTAACTATAGAAACTGTTCTTAGTTTAACTAAAATTAAGCCAAACAATTTATATTTGTTTTTGTACATAATTGAAGTAAATAAAAAACAGTTGCTTTACATTTACAGTGCACCACACAGGAAATGTAATACTTTAGAGACATTAGGTATTTTTTGGAAGCAGGAAAGATGAAAAATGAGCAACGCCTTCACCGGGACTCGAACCAAGGGCCTCTCGAATACACGCCGAGCGTGCCGACCACTACACTACGAAGGTATGTCAAAAAGTCGGGAGAAATACCATATATATTCCCCCCCCCTTTTAAAGGGCGACTCGGAATCAGGGGACCTAAGGGCCAAATCCTGGTGGTGAAGAATCATCATTCATCACCTTTTTGAGTTTGGGCGCCACTGTAGAGATATAATTTTTTTTTTTTTTTTTTTTTTTGAAGCTGAAGACGGGAAAAATGAGCAATGCCTTCGCCGGAACTCGAACCTTGGACCTCTCGAATAGGCATTGAGCATGCATTATACACCACGAAAGATGTTAAGAAGGCGGGAGAAATACCTTATAATACTATGTAAAAAAGTGTTTGGAATAAGAATAAACATCTTACTTTAAGAAAAGTGGGTGCTTATTATAATTGTAAACGAGACATTACCCCTGCTGAGAGGTCAATTTGCTGAACACTAGTAATTCGACCTAGATTCTATTCCAAGCAAACGTTCCCACTGCTTGAGCATTTTTGTGGTTTTCCGCATGTGTAACGTATATACGAAAGAGTTTTCTTTAGCAAGTCCTCCATGAAGGCATCTCTTTCCTTAGGCAGATAGCCCCAGCGTGCTTTGCTATAATCAAATAAACCACACCAAACACATGCCCAGTTACTGAATTAAGGTAGCCAGTAAGGAGGAGGTGCACCATTTTGAGCCCTACAGTTGTTAATTATCACTAATTCAATGACTCTTCGAATTCTGCTTCGAGTACTACAGACCATGTTGTGTTGACTAGCGTTAGAAATTGATCCTCCATGCAAGTTTAAACATTTATAGTACACTCACTTCCAAAAGTTAAGCACAGAGAGGAAAATGCTAATTTCCGGAAGCCAATCAGAATTGAAGAGGATGCAATTCTCTGCAGAGGTAGATGGAAGTATGCAAATATGTTAGGTAACAGCCGATCGCACTTTCATGTAAAGAAATATGCAAAAAAGGCAGTCTTATAAGAAGCCAGCTTTATGAAGGGTTACAGAAGTTGATTGTAAGTGCAGATAGAAGGTGTTTAAAACTTTCGTACAATTTGTTTTGAAGACATACGTGTTTCTATGACTTCCAGAAGACGAATGGAAGATTCTGAGCGCTGCCGTGCTGTGGGGCGCATTGAAGCAGGTCAGTCGATCACAGATGTTGCTCTTTTCTTCAGCGTTCATCATTCTGTAATTTCACGTTTGTGGAAACAATTCCAAACCACACAGACAGTTGTCCGAAGGCCCGTAGCCGGTCGCCCGTGGGTTACAAACCCCGCGGAAGATCGGTATATTGCTATTGTAGCAAAGCGGAATCTCAGAGCGACCTCTACACGTGTAACATGTATGGTTACAGCGTCCATTGGTAAGGCGATAATTGCAGCTACTGTACGCCGAAGATTACATATGAGTGGACTGTACGCCCGGGTACCTCGAGTTTGTGTTCCTCTACCAGTCCAATCAAGAGTGGCACGATTACAGTGGTGCCGGGAACATGTCAATTGGAATGTGTCTGATTGGGGCAATGCCATGTTTACTGCTGAGTCAAGATTTGCTCTGGAGCCAGATAACAAGCATATAAGGATATGGCGTAAACTGCGAACACGCAATCAGTCCCAAAACATCACCGAACATCACGGAACATCACGCATTCCGAGGCGGAAGCATTGTGATGTGGGCAGGGATTTCATTAGGATACCGCACCGAACTGCACATCTTTAAACGGGGTTCTTTGACACCTGTCCGGTATTGAGATGAAGGCCTAGAACTCATTGTGAGATTGTACGCTGCAGCAGTTGGCCCTACTTTTGTTTTAATGCACGATAACGCACGTCCCCATAGAGCTGGCGTCGTCGATGACTACCTGGAGAGTGAAGGGATTGCGCGTATGGCGTGGCCAGCATATTCGCCCGAACTTAATCCCATTGAAAATCTTTGGGATGCTCTCGGCCGTGCTGTATCTTCACATTTCCCACCTACAGCCACTCTTATTGAGCTGGAATCTGCTCTACAAGAAGAATGGCGATTGCTTAATTCTGCGGTGGTTGACCACCTAATTGACAGCATGGTCACAAGGTGTAAACTTTGTGTACAGATGTGGGGGATCCAATACCCTATTAATGTCCCTTTTTTTTCCTTTTATGCTATTTATTTTCACTTTATACATAATTCTGTTTAAGTCTCCAGTATGTCATTACCTGATAACTTAAAAAAATTTAATATTGTTTTCATTTCTGTATATAATTATTGATTTTGTTTTATGCATAAATATATATGCTACTTTCCTGCCGAATTTTATGTCAATCAAAGCAGTATTTGTTGATTTTTTTGCATTTTACATCTTCGTGCTTAACTTTTGGAAGTGAGTGTATAATGAAAAGCATTTACGTGAAGAGAATTTAAATAATGAAAAGCAAACGCAAAACCATGTCACACAAATTCTCCATTGGCAGGAGATCTAGGATCTTGGGGGGGGGGGTAAGGAGTCATATCAACGCTTAGAAAAGAGGCCCGCTATGAGAGATTGTGAGTTTAACTTTCCAAAATATGTCATATGGTACACCTGGAATATGCCGCCTTATCGGTGTAATGATTGCTGACTGCCGTATCGCTAGGTATTTGGTATGCGAAACAAGATAGGAGATCCTCGGATCCGTCATACGCATGTTCTCCGTCAAAATTAGAACGAAACTTTACCTTTCCAGAGGGTGTAAGATCGTTTGCTCTCGATGGTGCTACTTAGAGAATGTCCTCGGTGATGAAATGATTAATGACCGATGGATATTATCCATGCTAGACAAATGCATTAAGTGTCCACCCACCTGAATTAACATCAACACGTTTGGGAAATACGTAATACCACCTGCAGCAATATTTCATCAATATATCTGCATGCTATCATTTTATCTGTTATGTATAAATAATCGATTGTTGATGCTAATGGTATCTCAAAAAATGAAAAGTTACATGGCACTTACTGAAAAATCGATAGAGTTTACAATATAAACTTTCAAAAGGAGAGAAAAATGACAGAATCCATTCAGAAACTTTAAGTTAAGTATTCAATCTAAAATAAGAAAAAGATAAATCTCAGCTGGAAAGGCTTCCATAATCGCCATCTCGATGTGATATGCTGTTCAACGTGAGTTTGACTCATAAAAATTGCGCTATGCGAAATAATTGAAGGTGCAGCTCACCGATCATTCCTGGGAGTAAGTAATGTTAAAACGGTGACATTGTATACCTGGATGTGGACCTAATACTTCGCAATACAATATAGTCGACATTCCAGTAACATCTGAAAAGTTGAGAAAGCAAAGTATACAATAATGCAATTATCCAATAATAGTGGGGATGTCGCTGAACTCCTATACCCAAGGCACGATTAAGATCTTTAAAGGTTCTAAGCAAATAAAAGATTTTGGTGTCCTCCAAATGCTTACGAAACTTTATTTCTTCTCTGTCTTGGTTTTGGCTTAGCTGCACGATCTTTTTATAGCCCTCTGTGCGGTTATAGAAATGTGTTACTGAAGAACTGTTTTCGCATTTCAGTGCAAGGTACATATGCGAATTTCGTTGCTGTAACCTTTCTTCTTCTCGAGTTATGCTCATTTTACTGCTTGTTGCTTATTTTTTTAGATATAGAGTAGACTTTAATTGAAAATCAACAACCAGGCCTTTCTTTAAATAATGCATCAACTGCTGTATCTAGCCTTCTGAGCTACGTCATTGCTTCATCTAGGTATTTTGAAGTAGTACAGTTCTCAAAATCTAGCTTAGTAGTTCTAGTTTCAAAATTTGAAAATTGTTTCGGCTTTTTAAAATTTGATTTAAAGGATCTTATATTTGAGGCTATGACAGGACTCCTGTAAGTAATACATAAGTTAGATTCGAGAAACTATTAAATTAGAGATGATGGAAATCATCATTCAAATTTGTTGCCCGCTTACTGAGCTACAAATTCTTGATGTGCAATAAAATTTGAAATATTTTCGAATATAGTCTAATTGTAAAACAATTGTAATGCGGTCATTTTTTTAAAATATTAGTCTGATAATTTCGCAAAAGTGCACTATTTATATTATCGTCGTAAGCTTATAGCTAATGTTAGGCTGTTAGTGACTGCGTTTCCTGGAAATAAAAGGGGTCTAAAAACATTTCCTCATTTTTCCTGATTCGTTATAGACGAGCTAAATTTCTATGGGAATGCGAGCAAATTTAAATCAGTATGGCTCTTTATTCACTGCTTCTGTGATGTTCATGTGTTTGTGATAGTTGTAATTTATGCAGGTTTTAATGTGCACCCTTAACTATCATAAAATGTACCAGAGGGCTCGGAAAACATCTAGCAAAAATGTAAAGGCAAATAAAGAAGACAGAAACAAACAGAAAGGTATGGGCCAAAATGTCGCTTTAAGGCGGACCGCTGCTGAGCGAATGATAGGAGCCTTCAACTGACTTAAATTGTCATTCCCTGTACGGGTTTCGACATGTATGCATCATTACACGAAAGCGAAGCTCGTCGACATATATTTGTACATGGGACTGCAGTTAAAACTGAGCAGCTACTGAAAACAGGTACAATGAACGACACTTTTGAGCAATTGCTCTTTTTCAATCTATCGTCGTACGGATCAAATGCATATCGACGAACTTCGCTTTCGGTAACGATGCATACCACTTGAAATCCGCATTGGAAATTAAAATTCATGCCAGGAGATATCACTAATCTCCTCAACAACTCAACGCGCCATTTAGGCACGCATATTCCACACACAAAAATTCTGTTCATAAAAAAATTCTGTTTATAAAAAATACATATATATATATATTTATTTATACATATGGCATGATAAGCGCACACAGAGAGCATCGTAGTTAAACTCACAGCTAGAAAATATTTTCCACAATATCTATTTTTACAAAACATTTAATGTAACTTACGAGGAAGCGTTGTTTGAACCAAGGTTAAGACTCCGAAGGTCTTCTTTTTTTCTCTAACAGAACAAATACTGGACATTCCTGTAGAATTTTCGCAGTGGAAAAATTTCGCATTTTAACTCATTTTGAAATCCTTCAAAGTATAAAAGCCAGTCAAAATAGTTTTCGTATTCAAATAACTGAGGCATTCGATTTCTATCGTATGCAATAGCTTATGCAATATCTTATGCAGCATAAAGAATAAGATATATATGTGGGCTGCCTTTATTTTTTTAAACAATTTTGTGCTTAGTTATCGAAAAGCTCTGATATTAATTGTTAATAATCAACATGCATTACATTATTTACATTATCAATAAATAAACTATAAATTATGAAACTAACATTATATGAAGTAAAAATATGAAAAGTAACTATTCACAAGAAAGGTTGATAACAATAGCAAGCAGTTTGATTTGATATAAAGGGTGTTTCAAGATTACCCGACTCACTTCCTAACAGTTACCCACAACGATTTAAGAAATGTATCAGTTAAGGTACGCTTTCGGGATATGATATTTCTAATCATATTAGATCTTTTGTAGTAAATATAGATAAAATTCAAATTTTTATACGTGTCTTTAAGAGAAAATATTATAAATGAGAGAACTGTTTTCCATAACCAAATCAATGAAACAGCAATCAATTCTAATATGATCAAACATTTCCAAGGTCTTTAATCAAAATTTTGGAATGCCATATGTAAACAAGACTACAGGTAGCAATGTACTTGAAATTTCAGAAGTATATTTTGGAAAATACCTATTGCAGATAAGCTATCCCTAGAAACACTTGTTTCCCATTTTTCGAAACACCTTTAAAACGACGAAACTCGTCGTAGCGAAGTGATACAGATATGACAGGAAAGGTCCGTGCCCTGGGAAAACCTGGATCACTCGAGGTAAATTTGAGTTAAAACATGAATGAAGCTTGTTTCTCCTCTCTTCCATTTTGCTAGAAGTAGCTAGTGTCATTTTTTTAAAGAATATTCGATAGAAGAAATACTGATGTTTGTTACAGGCTATTTAGTTAGACGTCAGCCTACTTAGTCTTCGTCGTTTATTTAGTTATTCTTCGCTGTCTATTTTGCCCTTACAGCTTATTTAGTCAGTCGCTCTGTTGCCGTTTACACCTGCATGGGTTGGAATAAAACACAAAAAAGATTTGATGTCATCTGGAACTATATTGAAAAATACATGGCCTAATGACTGAATCAGTGTAAATTGAGATAGTAGAGCTTAGATTAATAATATAGTGAGCTATTGCGTTTATGACAAAAAACTTAAAAGCCAGAGAGTACATATATAAAAAATTAAATAAAAATAGAGCATCTAAAGCCACAAATTTTATTCTTGTGTAACTGTGATTTTTTTTTTAATTGTCATTGATAATTTCCGTCATGTCCTGTATTTTTTTAAAATTTCTTTCTCATAAAAAATTTTACTTTTTAAAATTAGTAGAGATATTTGCAGCTTCCCAAGTAAGTCTGCATGCTTCAATAAAATGTTTGGCATTACCATTTTTCCTGTATACCCTGCACAAATTAGAATCTTGCATATGAAATCGGAATAGATAAACGAGAAAGCGTCTACGAACTGATACAAGTTAGTTTACATCAATACCTGTACTTGATTTTATTTTAATACTGATAGTAATATCTAGTAAAAAATTTTTCTTTTTGTTTGATATTCTCCATTGCAGACTCCAGAGCTCTATAAATATTATTTTTAGTCCAAAGGGATTTGTCCTTGAAGGACTATTGTTTTTGCTTTGCTATTTTGCGTCCATTCATTACAAACGGCAAATCACTTTTCAATCTGTTGCCACAAAGTATTATCGCCCTGTGATATATTTAAAGAAATTAAATAATGAAAAATCCGCATAAATGTATGTATATTTCTCGCATAGTGATAAAACAGCGGTACATAGCGCCATCGAATTTTGAATGACGTAATCCTCCACCGAATATGTGCATGTGGAAGACCAAATTTGAAATTTAGAATTTGTTTTATTACCGATTTCCTATTTTGTAAAACTTTAAAGAATTTTTAATTAACAAACTCGAGGATTTCAAAGCGAGCAATGGCAACGTTGTACAGAAAAAACATTTTTATCTCCAGCGGGTGAGTCTCTGTATCGGAAATTCTAAAGATATGCTCATTTTAAAACTATTTTGCGATATTGCTGTTGAATTGAATTTTACGGTTTAAGTGCGAAGAACGTGATATTTAATAAATAAATGTAACACAAAAAATGTTAAAAAATGCCCCTTTGGACGTAATTTATAATCTGAAACATTTCAGATTTTCTCTTTTTTATATTTAAAATTGTTTGTCTTTTTGGAGTCATGCTATACCCTCCTGCCCGGCTGCTTCTTCAGCTGGAGCGTCCGCTCTCTTACTACCTTTATGCCCAACATGTGTCTTTGACTAAAAAACGCTTTATCAACACGCAATGCTGGAAGTTTTTCACATAAACCTTTAACTACTTACATATCCAAATTTTCTAAGCCTGGTATGGAGAGAGATTGAAAACAAAAAGCGCATCTGTATAAATAACAATGGTATTTCTTCAACTAATTTTTCTTTAATCCAACTAAGGGCTTTCTGTAAAAGCAGTCAGTTTCACTTGATAAACTGAATTATTTGATTCATGTTTATATTTTTTTATAATCTATATTTTTCTGCAATAATACACGGCGAAAGTATAATTTATAGTCTCTTTGGACCCTGAACCATCTGCACACATATCTAATTCATCTGTTTTAGGATTATTTCTTCTATTTAATATAGTGTAGAGACATTAGGTTGTTTCGATGCTGGAGAAGTTCAAAATGAGCACTCCCTCGCCGGGACTCGAACCACGGACCTCTCGAATACGTATCGGGCGTGCTGACCACTACACCACTATGGCATGCTAAAATGGCGGGGAAATACCTTATAATAGAATCATAGTCTTTTAGATGAATTAGTGTAACATTAAATTTTCTGGAGCTCTTGAGGTTAAAAATTTTTCCCATACATTTTAAACTCCAACTTCTCAATTCGAAATAAAATCTTTTTTGATAATACTGATATTCAATAGGAAAATTAGGGGACAGAGATGTGTAAGGTAAGGAGATTGGTAATCAATCAGTATCGTATATATATATATATTTTTTTTTTTTTTTTTTTTTTTTTTTTTTGAGAAACATGCGGCATTGATTGTCATTTTATCAAAATACTTTGCAAATAGTAGGTCACAAAAAATTTTCAATTTAATTCTGTATATTTATTATTCTATTTCTAGTTGACATCATACTTATTTTCAAGCTTGTAAATAAGATATATAGAACTGTAAACTGCAGGTAAAGAAAATTCATTCAGGGAGACTTCTGTAAGCTATACCTATCTAAATCAAAATTTCGAACACTTCACACACTCCATATTCACCCATTTGAAAGCATTTATATACGAGAGTATCTTTCTTTCGTACAAAAAATACAATAAATGTAAAAGGAGATTAATAGCTTGAATATATTCTTTGCAAAAGCTACTATGTCTAGAAAATTACATATAAAAGTACCAGTATTCAAAAACATAGCTTACTAATAACGCATAAAGGCCCGTCCACACGAGTACGCTCGAAACGTAGCTGACGAACGCGCTTTTACGTTACCAGCGTAAAAGCGTCCAAACGAGTACGCTTGCGAATAGTGCGTTTAACCAATAGAATTATTTTGCGCAAAAATCACGTGACGCCGTAATATAGCGTCAACAGAGCTGTATCTTATTACTTCGCTGTTCTTCTGTATGTTTTGCGGCAAGTTGTCCGAATCAGATGATTTTTTTTATAGCTGAAACTTTACTATTATGTGCAATTATTAAGCAGAGGCAAAACCGCAAAAAATGGCAAGAATGAGTCCGAAAGATTTATTTAGAGCGACCTGTTCAAAGAGTTTTTTTTTTTCTTTTTTAGTGCCTTGTTTGCGAAAGGAATATCTGGAATTATTAAATTCCTACTATTAGTTCACACTCTCCCTATATCCTGTTTAAATTTTCAGTACATAAAATGCTTTTTATTCATCCACTCAAGTTCAAATACAATTTTTTAAACTTGCAGTGAATGACACTTGATGTTAATACAGCTTTTTCACACATTAAAATTTTTTTAATTTTTAATTAAAAAAATTATGTTTGTATTTTTATTTATTTATTTATGTTTGCATTTTTAAACTTTTCTTTGTGGACCTAAGTAGGAATTGACTTAATTTTTTTGTTTTTTTTTTGGGAGGGGGTATATTACTTGTTTTTTAATTCCTTCAGGATGAGTATCGACCAGTTTGACAGACTTGCAGATTCTATATCGTATGAAAATTAGGATTTATAAAATTGGTTTGGAATACAGTATATAAAGATAATTAAATTACTTAATTCTCTTTATATACACCATCCACCATATAATAAAACCAACTTTATATTTTTTTAACTCGCTCTCCCTTGGTCTTTTGTTTTTCTTTTTATTTATTTTTGAATTTAGAATGAGGTTCAAACTTCGGACAGTTTATGAGAAATTATGTGCATGATAAAATATGCAATAAAGTAAAAATAAAGAGAGAATTTATAGATGATATATGATAAAGAGATGCAGATATATTTTTACATAAGGATTTCTATTTGCATTGCACATTCTTAAACTAAATTAAAAACAATAATAATAATGTATAAAATAAGAAATGAAAACAATAATAATAGGTAAAATAAGAATATAATGATTCATGATTAAATATAAGAAACACGTTTCAAAATGAGAAAAGCTAACTGAATTATACCGTCTACGGCTGAGTTCGAACTTGCCACCTTTCCATTCCTCCGCTACCAAAGCAGCGCGCTGACCACTCAGCTATCTGTGATAGCAGTACTTGTGAAAAATAATGTAACAAGTAGAAGTCGCTGCAAAGGTAATTTAATTAAACTTCAATAAATTATTGCTGTATGACACAAGTTGTAACTTTCCTCCAAAATTTCGTAATTGTATTTTATTGAATACTCTTTCACAGTCAACTGCCTTATTTTAGAAGTTATTATATTGCTGAAGTTAGTTTTTGGTGTATGTAATATTGGGATATTTATAGAGCTTTTTATTACACATGATATAGCCAATATTTATAATAATTAAGGAGAATTTTGTAAGGCAGAAACTTTGATTTCGTAGAAACTGTAATTTATTTAAGTTCCTATTACTTACGGTGTTATAAATAGGTGAAGCATATGGATATACTGGTCGGATCATTGCTTTATAAGAATACAGTTTTCCCCTTTAATGAGAATTTTAAATGTATACTAAATATGTACGGTTTGAGAAATCTGAAAATGGCGTGAACAATGCTGATTATTTTATTGCTGTATACAGTTATATTTCTAAGCAAAAACTCATCTCTGTGTGGCTCTGACGCCATATTGAAACGGGTAAGCAAGAAGGTTTTCTGATTATGACACGTGATAAGAACTCGGTCGGCTATTGGCTATACGCGCGCGTCGCGGGCGAAAAAGCTGAACAGGAGCGTACTCAGTTTTACGTCTTCTGCGTCCTGCGAATTTACGCCGGCGTCAAAAAAGTTACGTCAACTACGTCGGGAGCGTCCTCGTGTGGACGGGCCTTAAAATGTTATGGTCATGGTTTTTTCTTAAAATTCATTATTTTTATAAAATGCTTTATTATTTATCTTTTCCATTAAAAAGTAAATTTTATTAGACACCGGAAGTAATATAAGTTATTTTATGGCTATTAGTAAATACTAAATTGTGCATCCGAACATTCGAATATTCTATTCAGAGCACAGTTAACCCTTTCCGGCACGCTACCTTTTAAAGTAAGAGTTTTGATTAAAAAAAAAAAAAAAAAAAGGTACGCAGTCTAATTAGGCCTAGAGGAGTACACAAGTAAAATTTTGTGAAGATAGCACTTATCCTTTTAATTCTGTGGGTGTGCCCAAAGTGGCACACTCATCGAAAAGAGTGCTGAAACGAGTATTGCTGTCAATGAACTGACCGATGAGATGCGGAGAAACAAAGAATACTGACTCTCAGTTGTCCTAGATTATCGGTGAGCCCGGTCTGGGCACACCTAGGGTCCGCCGTTTGATTTTAGGCAAGATTTCAAGGTAAAAATTTAAAACTAATATAGAATAAGGAGATTAGCATACAGCCAAAAAAATAACATAGAAATTTTTTTTCAAACAATTCCTTTTATACCTTAAAAAAATCTGAAGATTTCTTTGAAAAATGAAGGTCTTAAAAAATTAAACATAGCTAAAATATATGGATTGGTTTGTGCTGAGCTGCCATCTACTGTAAATAAAGAAGGTTCAGAGTAACCTATAAATCCTTTTTCATCCAATTTTTCTGTGTGTAGAGAAAAGAATTTTTAGGTGTGTCCAAACCGGACACACTGTTCCGCAAAGGGTTGAATTGTTATTCATAACTGCATTAAACATTGAATTTGTCATCTTGAATTGGCCCGTGATATATCTTTGTAAGGAGGGTATAAAGAGGAAAAGTCCCGAAAGTGGGCATTTATTTACTAGATACTAATATATTGTTGAGTGCGTACGGGCTCGTAACAGATTGAAATCATACGGGTCCAGTGATAAGTTGACAAAATTTATCTTGTCAAAAGAAATTCTTCAGAATTTTTAAAAATTTATCTTGTCAAAAGAAATTCTTCAGAATTCTGAAACTTTTAACAGAAATACTCGTACAGGTGTTCACAGTACCAGAGTACAATCAGTAATTGAGCTTCAAGCTACTACGAATGATAAACACAACTCAAGTATAGCACAAGGATAAACTTTTAATACTCCGAAGTCGCTCTGAACTAAAAACTCACAACAGCAACTGAGGGTAGATGCTCTCTCTGGCCTTATATAGTTTTCACCCGGCCGCCGAGATATTTCCAGTACTTTCTGCTTCTCGAATTTACTGGAAAGCGTATGAGGGCCGAATTACGGTTACAGAGCATCAGTTACAGTTAATGTTATACAGGGACCAGACCCAAACGTCGTCAAATGGTTACCATGTTTGGCAACTTTTGGCGATATCTCGCCAAGTTTGTCGACAAAAATTAGTCATCAAAACCGCTGCCAACTTGGCGATTTCTCGCCAAAATTTGCGTGATAGCCATTTACTCAATGTTAAATATACTAGCCCTATATTCTTGCTTTTTCAGCAGTGCATCATTCTGTCAGCGAGGCATCCCTCCCTTAAGGCAGATAGCCCTCGAGTGCTTTACCTTAATCTAATAAACCAAACCAAACCAAACCATGTTACATTATGCAGAAAAATACAACAATTTTGCATATGTCTTTACTAAAATTATTTATCTATGTATAAAATTCGCAACACTATCTTAAACAATAAACGAAAAATATTTGCCTTTTTCTGATTAATTAGATCTTCCTAAACGTTATTAATAAAATAGAAGCAAATAAGAAATTAAATAAATCTGCAACGGATAATGGAGACTGCATTTAAATTATTAATAATAGAGTCCATTTTTAACGACAGAGTAAATGATATACCACAGAAGATTAAACATTCTTTATTCTTTGCGAAGCCGATATTCTCTCAAATGTTCCTTCGATTTTAAATTACTTCCATGGAAGAATATAAATTTTTCTGTATTTTATCTCCATGACTTTGATAAATAAAAATATTTTATCTCGGAAATAAAAGATACCGAAATCTGAGAAAATGCCATCACATAACTCGGGATAAACATTTAAATAAAATTTCAGAAATTCAGGACGGTGACTTATCTATTACACAGGAAAGAATAAAGTTACGAACTCTTCACTCGTAAGAGAATAAATAACGTTACATGAAAGTCACTATCTAATGACTTGCATACCTAAGCATCGATAATACACTTATCAAAAAATCGCGATGCATTTTTAAACGGTTTGGCTTACACCGAGAAAAGAAAAATAGCGGGCGATTGGGTATGTCAAAAGGAGGCACCATTTATAAAGACGATTTTTGCTTGCCGTCTTTTAATTTATTCGGCCTCAAGTATGCGAAGTTCTTTAGTTTTTAAGTGGCTTCCCACTTTTAAGCTCGCGACACGTTGATACATGGGGAACGTGGCTTTCTTTGCCGAGGGTTATGAATGGCTGCAGAAGTCGCGCTTGAATCATGAGCTCCCATACCAAGAACCAACAAGACCTTCTTCGACGACGATTACCGAAGACAATTTTTTTTCCCTCCGTCCAAGCCGAGTTGCTGAAATACCTTTTGTCACACTTTTCACGACTTTTAATTGTGCGAATCGAGATTAAATAGTCCGGGAGAAGGGAAAAAAGTGCTAAAAGCTAAAAGAAAACACTTTAATGAGAGCGTCACTCTTCGCACCTGAGTTTTAATGAGAGAATTTACCATTTAGTCAGCGTGCTAGAGATGCTTTAAGAGAACAACGCATTTATAAATGTGATGGCTTCCCCCCTTTTTTGTGCATTGCCCCCTTAATCCCCCTTTGAGTCATTTGCAACTTAGTAATTAAAAAACCGTGCTGAGTAAAGAAATTTAATCACCATTTCAATAAGCCTTTTTTTTTTTTTCCTTAAATCTCTGATAAATAACTACAAGCGAAACAAAACCAACGGCATTCTTGTCAGCTAGCTGAGAAACTTTAATTTTTCGTTTGTTTAAAGCATTTAGAAGATCTTTTGTCGGATAGAAAAAGGTTTTAAAATATACTGAGAAATTCTTCTCCTTGAAATTATAAAATGCTTATATTCAGAAGAGATGAAAGAAACTTGGACATTACACTTTTGTTGGTATGAGGATCTCTTTTTCAAGATAAACTTCAAAGTAAAAAGTTTTAGCTTTCGAAGTATTTAATTTAAATTCTTTAGATAGCATCCGTAAAGCAATCATCTGGATAGCGATGGCAGAGATCATTATGTAAACTGATTGCAAGAAAAGATAAAGTATGCATTTGACACATACGGAATTCTTTACATCTTGAAAGAGAAGCAACTTATTTTTATTTGGTTACATAAGTACAGGCATTCTAAGACTTTGTGCAAGAAAACATGAAATATCAACAGTGCTTTTGCCGGGTTTCGAACTATGAATCTTCTATTTGCTAGCTGGACATGCTAACCATTAAAAAAAAATCTGATGTGTACACCACATGACTTCCTTGTACGGAATATTAAATTATACGCATTTTTTTTCTTGAATTTCATCTAAATTGATTGGATTGAATTAAATCTACTTCGTCGACAGCGCATAAACCACAATAGAATAAATGCACTCTTTAAAATTCACTATATTTGTTTACTATAACGACACTCTGAATGCACAAAATTTATATCATTTGAAGAATTATCGTTGCCACATGTTCTATTCAAATACTATAATAAAGCTAAAACGATGTATGAAAGAAATTAAGCAAACAAAACAGAAAAGAAACAGTTTTTCGCAGACGATTTAGTATTTCTCATTCAATTAATTCAGTTCTCACTTCGCGACAAGGCAAAAATACATAAAAACTCAAAATATCGGCATTAAAAATTACGAAGTAAATCTCAAACACTTATTTCCTCGAAAAAATTCCAGAATGGATTAAGCATGATTTAATTCGTAATAATAAATGAAGGCGTTATTTTTGTGTTGCGAAGCTTAGTCTCTCTAGATTGGCAACAAATCTACAATTCTGCTGTTTCAAATGTAAACAAATATTCCGCCGTGTTATTTAAAACTTAACCTCACTTAAACAGCTTTTAAATTGTTGATAATTGTACAAATATTGCATCCAGAATTACGAAAGGCATAAAAACCTTAACCGGAAGATAAAAACAACATATTTCAATCATTTTTAAAGCAAAAAAACGTACAATTTACAAACATATAAGAGTAAAGATACTGAGATCACTGAGCCGGGTAACAGAGTGGATATATATATAAATATATTTATATACGTTTGGTGCGGCCGATTGCAACCAAAATACGAGGTGCACATTTACATGTTATAGCAGTCATATATACAAAATTTCAACGTTCTGAGGTTCCGTAAAGCAATCATCTGGATAGCGATGGCAGAGATCATTATGTAAACTGATTGCAAGAAAAGATAAAGTATGCATTTGACACATACGGAATTCTTTACATCTTGAAAGAGAAGCAGCTTATTTTTATTTGGTTACATAAGTACAGGCATTCTAAGACTTTGTGCAAGAAAACATGAAATATCAACAGTGCTTTTGCCGTTTTTGATTTATGCGAGATACGTACGTACGCACGTACGTACATACGTTCGTACAGACGCCACGAAAAATTCTCTTCAGAATTAATTTTAAAGCAGTTTTATAATTTTTTTGGAGGAAAGGTGTCTTTTATTCTGTCCTTACGCACAGATATCACACAAAAACATCGTTAAATTGCATTCGATAGCTGTCAAAATGGATATTTTCGTTGAAATATGTTGCCTGAAACTTTCCGCGATTAGAATACTTCCTTTTTACTTCGTACAAGAAAGTAAAAAGGGTAAACGGGAAAATTAAATTATATTTTATATTCCTCGTTTATTATCTCACTTAAAGAGTAACTGGGAGAAATCATGTGACCCAGCTGAACAAATTCAAGTGGTGAGGAAATATGATCCGTAATATTTTTAGTTCTAGCACCAATGCAGGGACTTTTACGGTCTTCGAACCAGGTGTTATCAACACTACACTCGCAAGTATTCAAATCGCTGATTTTCCAGCTGCTAATTGGGCGGGCTAACCATTTACACTATGGCAGAACTGCGATAATCTTTATTACATATAAAGTGTTATTTATTCTTTGGCTATTTATCTCATTTGGAATTTCATAAGTAATGATATCTTGAAATTGTAGTGTAGAACATATACTGCATACGACGAAATAAATACTTTATTAGTCCAAAGGAGCAATTTGCAATGGAGGACTATTAATTTCGTTTTGGCAATTTGCGTCGAAAACTTTAAAAGGCTGTATCACTTTTCAAATCGTTGCCACCCTATATTATCCCCTTGTCTTATATTTAAAGAAATTAAATAATGAAGAATCTGCATAAATGTAGGTATGTTTCTCGCATTGTAATAAAACAGCGGTACCTAAAACCACCAATATTTGAATAGCGCAATCTTCCGTAGCATATGGGCATGTGGAAGCCCTAATTCGAATTTGAAATTTGTTTTATTATCGATTTCAGGTTTTGTAACACTTCAATGAATTTTTGCTTCAAATGTTAAACGATTTGAAAGCGAGCAATGGCAATATTCTATGAAAAATTAAAAAAAAAAAAAAAAATTACCTTCAACGCGCGAGACTCTGTATCGGAAATTCTAAAGATATGATCGTTTTAAAATTAATTTGCGATACTGCTGTTGAAGTGAATTTTATATTTTGAGCACGTAGACTATGATATTTAATAAATAAAGGTAATGCACAAAACGTTAAAAAACGTCCCTTTGGACGCAATTTAAAACCTGAAACCTTTCAGATTTTTTGTCTTTTTTTTTTGTGGTTTATTTTTAGAATATATACATGTAAATAAATACATAAAATCATTTGAACTCTATTAAGTTAATTTAATATTTCTCATGGACGCAGGAAGACAGTTGAAGCTTTAACTTAAACAGCTTTAACTTAACACCCTTTCATATTACAGAAATATAATTGCTAAATTTCTTGAGGTTTTCTTGCATTATAAATTAGAAGCAAGTACAACAATTCCAATGCAAAATATCGTTATTTATCACTTTTAAAATCTATTTGGAATAATTAACAGGAAAGCATAGAAAGAAACTTAAGCACTTGTAAAGATTGTGCGCATTTACCTTCAAAATGTAGCTTAAAAAATGTAATTTGAATCATTGAGGCAATACAGGAATTAAAAAAGTTGACTAAAAGTGATTTTTAAGTTTGGTTAATTCTTACCTTCCTTTCACACATATGTTTCCAATAACAGATCATTTCTTTTGACTAAAATTTAATGAATTAATTATTAAAGTCGTACTTAAGAGAACTTTGTAGCTATTTTTTCCATATTGAACAAGCAATGTTAGAGTCACATACGGCTATGCAAAGGAGTTCTTGAGTGATAATAAATGGTCAAGGAATTCCATCATTACACCCAAAAGAAATCTAAAGACTTGTAGAGACATTGGGTTATTTTGGGGCTGGAGACGTAAAAAATAAGCAATGCTCTCTCCGGAACTTCAACCTGAACCTTTTGAATACGCGCCGAGTGTGCCGCCGTTACACCACGAAGGCATGCAGAAGAGGGAGAAAATACCTTACATACATCCCTTTGAAAGGGCGACTGGAGAGTAGGGACCCAATCGCCAAATCCTGATGGTGAAAAATCATCATCCATGACCATTTAGTTCGTACGCCACTATAGAAACATTAGGCTAGTTTGATGCTGGACTCGTAAAAAATGAGGAATGTCCTCGTCGGGACTCGAGCCTGGACCTCTTGAATGCGGATCGAGTGTGCCACTGTTACACCACGAAGACAGGCAGAAGAAGGAGAAAATACCTTATAGACTAAACATGCGCTGTTGGTGGATTGAAAGGAGAAAAAACCCGAGTTAAGATTAAACTTTTTGTTGCATCAATTTGCATACAAAATATTTCATGCCCAGCTGCCCAGCCTACGATGACTTTGCTGTCATCCGAAAATATATTTTCATTTCATTCTTGTATTTTACGTTTTCTTGAAGTCAATTTTGCAAAACACTCCAAGGCTAAGGAACAATGAATTTCTGGAGGACTTCGTTCTTTTTTGCATTATTAATGCTCGGAAAAAAGATAACCCCCCCAAAATATGCCTGAATTTTTTTTCTTGGTATTATTTATGTTAATGTGGGGAAAACAAAGAAAACGGCTAAATATCGTCATTGTTCGTCAGTATTTCAGACATAGATCGAAGTAACAGCATTCAGCTGTCTTGAACAATGGGAGGCTTTGTTGTTTATATCTGCAGGCGTTTGAAGAATACCACTAATTACAAAATTGATATTAAAAAATAAAAATTTAAAAAAATCTGAAAGGTTTCAGATTTTAAATTACTTCCAAACGAGCGTTTTTTTAACGTTTTGTGTGTTACCTTTATTTATTAAATATTATGTTCTTTGCATTTAAACCATAAAATTCAATTCAGTAGCTATGTCGCAAAATACTTTTAAAATGAGCATACGTTTAGAATATCCGATACACAGTTCCGCGCAGGATAAAAAAGGTTTCACCCCCCCCCCGCAGAATTTGCCATTGCTCGCTTTGAAATCGTTGAGTGTATTAATCAAAAATTCGTTCAAGTTTTACAAAATATGAAATCGATTCCAAATTTCAAAGTTGGTCTTCCACATGCCCATATTCGTAGGAGGATGACATCATTCAAAATTCGATGGCTCTGTACCGCTTTTTTATCACAATGCGAGAAATATACATACGTTTATGCAGATTTTTCATTACTTAATTTCTTCAAATATAATGCAGGACTCTAACATTTGGTGGCAACAGTTTGAAAAGGGAAACACACATTTATAGTGATTCAACGCAAAATCGCAAAACGAAAACAATAGTCCTTCAGGGACAAAGCCCCTTTGGACTAACAATCGAAGCTACTATTTAAAAGGCGAATATTATATGAATAATTTTGCTTTTATTGAGAAGTATAAAAAATTATTGAAAAATAAACTAAATTCCACTGATAACCAACGTACTATAACAAAATGAAAGATTTGTCAAAGATGTCATGTAGCTGATAATGATTTATAAGTTTTTTTTTTGGGGGGGGGAGCTTTTCGTTTCTCTTCCTTGCATGACAGAAAAAGTTATCCAGGAAATTTTAAGCATTTTACGTCAGAATATGTGGACTATGATACATCAAGGTAAAGCAAAGAAAAAAACTCTTCTCAAAACTTTATCTTATGTGTAATTAGATACCTTCCATTTATGTATTTTCATTAAAAATGGAAATAAAATACTCCTTAAAATAGTACATACTTACTTTTTAACTCAAATATATATTTTTCAATTTTTAGTAAAACTATATAACTTTCTTTAAACGACAGTTTTAAAATAATTCCCTTTCAGGTAGAACAATAACTACATAATAATAAAAAGGAAAATTTCGAGATTTCTTCCGATGACAAATTTTCAGTAACATCTACTTCGGCGAATATAACTAAATATACGACGGGAAAAAAGCAGCGCAGTTATACAATTTCCTAACTTTGTACAATACTTTCTCTCTCCTCATCTCGTGCCTTTGTGATGCCATTCGAAGCACGTTTGGCTAGCAGTCAGGAGGTCCGGAATTAGAATCTTGGCGAATGCTCACCTTTTCATGTTGCCTGCTTCGACCAACATAAGACTCTACAACTTTCTTAACTTGCTTTTAAGTTAAGAAACTTCTAAGAGTTAAATTTCTTAACTTGCTTTTAACTTTGCTAAACAATTTGCTTTTAAACAATAAGTTGGACGTAAGCATATAGCTTTTATCATTTATCTTTCAATTTCTAATCATATCCTAATTCTGTTCCTAGTACCGTTCTTAATTTTAAATATCAGTTCAATATTTTTTTTTTTTTTTTTTTTTTTTTTTTTTTTTTTTTTTTTCTTTAAAGGAATAAGGCGACTAAAATAGTTTTATTCAAAAATTTGCTAATTCCCAATCAAACCTCCTTAATTTTTTCCCCTTTAAATTTGTTTTATATTATAGATATTACGTTGTTGCCTCATAGTTAAGCAGTAAAAAAAGACAAGACACAGAAAGCAGTCAATTATGCAGCTGTTATGGATATTGGTACGAACTTTTCACACTTCTCTTTTATAGGTCAGTGCATATTAAAGGGGGAGGCGGAAAAAAGCCATCGCTTCTAGGACAGAAGTTATTGACAAATGAAGCAGCGCTGCGTAATCTCCTGAGTAAATATTGCTTTAAAGAATCTTACATTAGAGGAACATGTATCAAAGTAATTTTAGAAAGACTTGGGGATCATCTCCATATTGCGGATGCGCTTTGATAACAAATTTTGAAATTTCGGGACTACCAAACTGAGCATAGGAGAACTAGTATTATACTGAAATTTTTTCATGAATATGAAATCATCTCAGATTTCGAGTTATTAATCTAAAATTATTTCACAAAGTAATTATCGCAACTGTTTATTAAATAAATATTTCTTTCTAACATTTTTAGGGTCAATTAGCTGTTGCCTGATATCAGAACAAGCTCACGAAATTCATCATGGCAAGGAGGCGAGATTGTGCTTGTCGATGACAAGAACCTTGGTCATCATACAGGTGACAGTACGACTCTGCTCAGTTCCACCCCCCAATTTTGAAGGAGAGCAGCCCGTAGGGTCCGATCTGAGGGTCATCCAACCCTCTTCCCACACCAACAATCGGCTCGACGCATATTTTGAGTGCCTCAATGCCGTACAGACACTATACTAACTTCCATGCCTTCTCTAGGATTCGATCTCGAGCCCGTTTAGTACGCATTCAGAGTCACTATAATCATTACTCCATTAACCATTAAGTCACTAACCGGCAGGCCCAGTTAGTTCCCTGCTAATTAAACATTTTATGGCAAAATTTTAGTTACATAAATTATTTTTTTACTAATAAGTTTTCTTTTACTATATAGAAAATTCACTTATTTGTTCCCAATTTATCATCAGACCGCTTAAAGTATATCTGCGTATTTTTAATATACAAGAAGGTCATAAAATCTTCATTCTGTGGTCACATTTTATTTAACAACAGTTTACATTAGTATCTCCTGCAAGACGTCACGAAGTAGAGCTGCTACTCAATAAAAATATTAGTAGAATTGCTATTTTCAAACCAACTATTATGTTCTTACATAAAATAACCACGAATTCCTTTCTTAGAATTATGATATTGAGCTCCATTCTAGCAATTAGTAATTCATTATCGTGATGATATTAAGCATCAAAAGAAAAGTTCAGAAATACCTCCTTCAATGAAACTGAAAGGATCTAGCTTAGGAACTTCAAAACATACATTTGCAAAATATTTAAAGTCAATATTTTATCTGTTATTTAAACACTATTAATTTATTCTCGGCTTATCAAGCCCGCCAAATGAGCGGGTTACAGCCAAAGCAAAATTTATAAAAACCTATATACACATGAATAAAAATGTTTAAAAACATTTTAATATAAATGAAATCAGTGCATTCTTTCCAAGCAACAACCAATTCGTAAATAATTTTTTTGTTGCCAAACCAGGAAACAAACTTTTGACACTTGTGTATGATGTCATGATGTAAATTTAACTAATATAACAGTTTTATGCTATATCTTGGTGATTTCGTCATTTTATCAAGATCCGTATCTAATGTTCTTTTCTGAAACTTTAAAGAAAGTTTAAAAAGCTTCATACTGGAATCTGCTATTACATTTCCAAAAGTATTGCATTAAATTCCCCACTTGAAAGTTTCATTTATTAAATCGATTTCGTGAAACTAACTGGTTCATAAAAATATATTCTTTCATTTTACATTTGATGTTCATAGCAAAATTAAATCCAATATTATCAATTAAGCATAATTTCTTATATTCTATTATCTAAGAAAAGGATTTGCCGAAGGACACATTTTTCCCAATCATCATTACTAATCTATATCAAGACTTAATCCATTAATTACATGGGTTTCATTCAGTAATAATTATAATCCATACAAATGTAATTGTAAATATGTGAACAGATGAATTTTTAAAATTACTTTATGCTACTTCAGCTGCTTTTAAAATTGCTATGAATAAGAGACATACATTTGTTTAAAGTTTATATACTTCTCAAGAGGAAAATGGTTTATGAACTCTGAAGATATCTGGAAATAAAATTATCCACACAGCTGTTTTCATATATTTGGATTCACCATAATTTTTATATAACTGGATATCATGATAGTTTCGTATATTTATCATATCATCATTTTTAATTACCTCCAAAGAAAAATTTGAGAAAATTCGCCAAAAGTTGTTTGCAAAAATATCGTATTTAAAAGGAAAGTTTTACTACAGTTTTAATTTATTCATAGAATAAATACGTACATTTGGAAGAATAATTTCAGTACTATTGATTCTGAAATAGTTTCAAATAATTTTTCTACCTGTTTAGCAATCAGAGAAAAAGGCTCGTTATCCCTCCTTTCTGCAAAAATTTGTAGATTGCACATTTTTCACCCAATCAGCTATCAGCATCCGAACTGAGAAATTTGTATGAGCGTTTCTTTTTTGGTAGTATTTATGTTTGTCATGAAGAACCGGTTTTCCTTTTACGGTAAAGTAATTGGACGCGGACTTGAGTCTTATTCTGACGGAAATATGTCACGAAAGTGCTATTTTGCCGGATCCTTGAAGTTTAGCCACTGTGGCACATGCTAGTTGAAGATTCTGTACCGTGGGGATCTCACTAAGGAGAAATCTGAAGAAGAATGAACTCTAACCGAAGCCACGAGTGGTGACTGGCTGTTTTATATCATGTGACAAAGCATAAAAATTGCACACTTGCTTTTCCAAAATTTTTTCAATGTCTGCTACGGGTACAAAATGTCAAGAACCTTTGAAGCTTGGTTTTAAGCAGATCGTATGTAACCACGGTAACACAGTTAGCTGATATTAGTTATGCTTATATTGCAAAAGTAACTAAACTTTCGGATGAATCTAAATACTGACATAGGCATTACAAAGTTTCCTCTTACACAAAGAAGAAGCAAAATGAAAAATAGGAATTCAGCTTTTAGAAAACATGCGGAAGCTTTAAAAAAAAAAAAAAAAAAAAGTCCTGAAAAACTTAAGTAAAATCTCAAGTTATTAACGCTTTGCGAAGAGACACTGAAAAATGCTTGTTTGTCAATAGAATGCAACGAAAAAGAAAAAAAAATGCAACGATCTAATTACGAAACCCTAATTAAATTTTCAGCTTCTGCTAGATTAATATTCGCTTATTGGGTTTCACAGAAACACAACAGCATCCAAAACTTTCTCGCATTTTTATTTTCTTTCTTTTTTTTAATTTATCCTTCCAAAAAGTCAACTTTTTTTCCCCTTCTCTCTCTTCTCCGCAACTTTTTCATTCCTTCCGGATATTTATTTCTTAATAAAAATCAGGCGGGACGGGGCGCGATCTTAATAAACAGGTGCATGTTGCTGATTACCTGCGGTTCACTCGGCCGCCTATATTAAAAGCGAACCGTATCCTTGGCCGTTATTGAAAAGCTGGCTTGATGTATGACTCTCCTCTCGCTATTATAGCACTTGGGCAAAAATTATTAAATATCGGAAATCGAGAAGAAAAATGATTTAGCCTTTTTAAAACGATTAGAGCTTTTCTCTCCGATAAAGGCTCATTTAACCCAACTCCGCTCTGTTGAGGCACTGGCAGACCCACCTCTTTATTTTTTTAATTCCTTTTTTATTTTATTTATTATTCCATGCCCTCTTTCCGCACCAGTTAAGGGTAAAAATGGCTAATTCGGCAAGGGGAGGTCTTTATTGAATCTGTGTGAAATTATAAGCGAGGTTTAAAGCTCCCAATAAAGAATGAACTGACTGATGATTTGCATGGATTGTGTTGAAGTACAAAGTTTACCACAGAATAAGGATGTGCGATATGCAGGATCATAAAGATAACCTAATGAAGACTTTGTAAAGATTACTATGCCAAGAATATAATAGCTTGTACTCTCAGACAGAGTAATTCATAGCCTCAGACACAACAGATGCAGATTTTTTTTTTTTTTTCATTCAGATTAAAGACATACTTTAAAAAGGATGCTTTGTTGGTAACGTAGAGATTGATCTTAAAGCATTAGAAACTAAATAAAATAAAATAAAAGAATAAAAAGAAATAAAATTTGAAAGTTTTCAGGTTTTATATTACTCCGGGTGGTTTTTTTTTCCCCATTTATAGACTCATACACTCATACACTCATACATTTATAGAGTATTTGCGGTAACGCCACTTTGGGCTATTATTCAGAAACAGCATATCTTTAGAATTTCCAATAGAATTTCGTGCGCTGGAGATAAAAATATTTTATTCTCTATAGTGTTGTTACAGCGTGCTTTGGAACTCTTGAGTCTTTTTAATCCAAAATTCGTTAAAGTTCTATAAAACTGACAATTAAACAAATTCCAAATTCGAGCTTCCAGGTGCCCATGTTCGGATGGAGGACTATCATATTCAAAATTTGATGATTCTAGGTACAGTAATTTTTTTCGCTAGTGAGAAACATGCATACATTCATGCAGATTCTTCATTAATTTGTTTCTTTAAGTTGTAGGGTTTATATTTATTTTACTAACATTTATTTTAAGTTTAAACTATCTTTCCTGTGAAGCATTACTTTCCCCTGGAATTGCCAATGCCAGAGTATATAAATTTTAGTAGAACGCGCAAGAATTCAAATTGTCAGCGAAAGTAATCTGAGTTAAATAGAAGGGAAACGAGTTCGAAGGTGTGCTTTCTTGCTTCACGAGCGTAGAGGTGGTTAGTTAGAAATCGAAGAACCACGCGTTTCGGCCTCTCTGTTTGCCTCGGCAGATTGTTAATCTTTCAACGTAATATTCAGAGTTTGCTGAATTATCAGCGGTATTTTAGAACGCGGTGAGGTTAGTTACGTTTAGAAAGCCTCTTAGTTAGTCACTTGTTACTATTCTTTTCATAGTTTCTTATTTTTATTTTACCGCCGAGTTGGCGTAGTTTGTGAGCGTCAAGAGCACGCATTTCTAATTTCTAAAGTTGAATAAAAAGAGATTTAAACCCTTCTCAAGACTTTGGTCTACTTTCCAGTTCTTAGCAATCACCACTATTGTTGCGTGCAGGTTGGAAGCGCGCAACTCTACATTGGCGCCCGAACACTTGTCGAACTGAAATGGCCGAAAATTGGATGGAAGCCGCGGGACAACAACAAGAAATGCCAAGCCAATTGGAAGGATTTGGATACCTGGTCCAGACGATGAGAGCGTCAATTAAGCCAAACGTCAATTTCGAAGGAAAAAATTCGGTGGCGATGTTTCTAGAAAGCCTCGACAATCGCTTCCAGCTCTACCCTGTGCCTGAAAGACAAAAAGTTGCCATCGCCACATCTGCACTAAGAGGACAGGCCGCGCTATGGTGGAAGAATATAGGCAAATTTTTATTAGGGGAATTCGGAGGCCAGACATATACATTTGAAAATTTCAAAAAATCGTTATTGAAGTGAAAGATCGAGCAAGGCTAGAAGCCGAACTGTATAGTTTTTATCAACGGAATATAGAAGAGTTGACGGACTTTATTCTGCGAAAAATTAAGCTGACGGATATGCTGTATGGGAAGAAACCCGACGCGGAGATTATTGAAATAATCTTACCAAGATTGTTACCTGCTGTTCAAGACTACTTCGAAGTTAGAAACCCAAGCACATTGCAGGAGCTCTTCGAATTGGTGGTCAAGTTTCAAAATCGCAGAATAGCGGAAAAAGCTAGAGGGGCATCGTATTCTCAAAGTATCCGAAGGCAATCTTCAAATGAGCAGACCAGAAATGCAACCCGCTCTTATGGGGGAAAGAGCTATCAAGCTAACTCATCGAAGCTCGAAGGTCAAGGCCCAAAAAGGAAATTTGAAAACAACCGTCCGCGTACCCAGAAGGCAGAAGTTGAAAGGAAAGCTTTAAACGAGTAGAGGGGCCTGTGAAAGCGAGGGTCCAGACCCCGGAAGTTTTGAAAAAACCCTCAAAAAGATACTTAAATACGGTCATCGTAAAAAACTCACATTTACCAATTATACAAGTCCTAGTTGGCGATGTACCAGTAGAAGGCCTCATCGATACAGGAGCAGAAGGAAATTTTATGAGTGATATTTTTTTAGGAAGAACTTTAATAGGTTTCGATTATTTAAAAATAAAAACACAGAAATCATAGCAGCGCAAGGACAAACTTGTCAATGTATCGGAAAACTATCTTTAAAAATACAACTCCAAAATGAAAGCCTTAAAGTATTAATTTTTGTAGTAAAAAAATTTGCAAAATCCACTTATTTTAGGTATGGAGTTTTTAAGGGCCGCGAAAGCCAAACTCAATTTTCAGGACAGTTCTATTGTGCTGGAGATGGACCGGAGGGTGGTGGAACCAGTGGAACAACCGCAAGTTGACCTTAGCCATTTGAATGACCATGAAAGTCAAGCCATCCAGCAAGTGGTGAGTACTTTTCAAACTTGTTTTCAGAACGGCCTGGTAGCTGTCAAATAGTTATGCATTAGAAACAGTTAACTGCTGATAAACCCTGTAGGACTAAACCTTATCGCTATGATAAACAGAAAGAGCTAATCATAGAAGAACATATTCAGGAAATGTTAAAGAACAAAATAATAACGCCCATAAATAGTGAGTACGCGAGTCCAGTCGTACTATGTAGGAAAAAGAACGAGTTTCCTCCTTCGTATAAAAGGGCTTGGAGGTTTGCTATCGATTACAGAAAACTGAATAGTATTACTAAATTCCCAGTTTACCCTTTGCCGGTTATAAAGGAAATTATTAGAAATATTAAATCTACTAGATACATGACTACTTTGGACTTAACGTCTGGCTACTATCAAATAGCTATGAGACCCGAAGACATACATAAAACCGCGTTTATAACAAAATCGGGCACTTATGCATTTTTACGCATGCCCTTTGGGTTGTGTGGGGCCCCATCAACATTCCAGAGAGCTATGGACATTGTTCTAAAGCTTGTCCTAGGAAAATCGACTTTAATCTATCTAGACGATATAATTATAACGAGTAGTACGTTGGAACAACATATTAAAGATCTAAAAGAAGTTTTTAAATTATTAAAAGAGGCCGGTCTTACAATTAACGCCTCAAAATGCAAGTTCGCAACTAAAGAACTTAAATATCTGGGTTATAAAATTTCGCAAAAGGGTATAGAAACTCAAGATTCAAAAATAAAAGCAATCAAGAATTTCCCACCTCCCAACACCGCCAAGAAACTTTCTTCTTTCCTTGGGTTATGTTCTTATTATCGGTCATTCATAAAAGATTTTGCTAATATTGTTGAACCCTTGTTAGTAATTAAAAGAAAGAAAAGTAAATTCACGTGGACAGCGCAAGCAAATACCGCATTTGAAAGATTAAAAGAAGCGCTCATCAATGCTCCTGTTTTGAAATTCCCGGAGGGGGACGAAAACCTGGAAATTGCAGCAGATGCGTCGGACTATGCTGTGGGTGCGGTTCTTATGCAAAATGGCCATCCTTTGGTATTTTTTAGTAAAACGTTGAATCATACACAAAGGAATTATACAGCTACAGAGAAAGAAACATTAGCCGTATTAATGGCTGTACACAAATTTCGAGTTTATTTCGGCAAAGCGCCAGTAACAGTCTTTTCGGATCATGCGGTTGTTGGTAGACTTTACTCGGGGAAAAACCTAACGCCCAGGTTAATAAGATGGGCTTTAAAACTCCAAGAATATAATCTAATAATCAAATATAAACCGGGTAAGGAAAACAATGTAGCTGACGCACTTTCTCGTATAAAACTGGATGATGAAGGCAATGAACTTAAATGCGCTGTGTTGACTTCAAAAATTTTAGATTCTAGAGATACAATTATTGCTGAATTGAAAGCTGATCCTGAATTTGGAAGTATCTATGCATATTTGAAAGACCCCGAAAGCGTTGAGCACACAGATATCGATGCGATAAGAAATAGAGCAAAAAACTATGAAATAATAGATAATTTATTATTTTATACGAAAACAACAAACGAAAATCTCGAGTACAAACCAGTCATCCCAGCCTCGCTTCCATTAAGCATTTTGAAGGAATTACACGACGCGAAAACAGCGGGTCATTTAGGGGTCAGAAAAACTTTAAAAAGGGTAGGCAAGGCGGTATATTTCCCACAATTATACAAAATAGTAACTGCGTATGTCAGGTCCTGCAATAGCCCGGCCGGGTACTTAAATAGCATCCGCGCTACATTTCCGAATGAAATTTTAGGCATAGATCTTCTTGGTCCTTTCCCCCAGAGTGAGTTAAATAAAAATCGTTTTCTTTTAGTAATTGTAGATCATTTTTCAAAATGGACAGAAATTGTTCCACTTAAACGCGCGTCAGCCAAAACAGTCGCAGATGCATTCTTAAACAGATGCATTTTAAAATACGGTGCACCGATAAAAGTTATTAGCGATAACGGTAAACAATTCATTAGTAAAATATTTGAAAACATATGCACTGGACTTGGCATACGCCATATCAAGATGGTTCCGTATAGACCACAGGCAAACATAGCAGAAAGAGTTAATAAAAACATTGTAAAAATAATTCGAAGTTATGTTAGCACACATCACAAGCGCCGGGATGGCTACATAAATGAGTTAGCTTATGCTTTAAGAACAGCAAATCACGATACTACGGGAAAAACCCCAGCAGAATTATTTTTAGGACGAAAGTTAATTACGCCATTAGATAAATTATTCTTTGTGCAACAAAGAGAGCAAGAATTTAAACAGAAAGACGTACAAACACTTATTGACCAGGCGGTTGAAAGCTCGGATACGGCAAGAAATAGTCAAAAATTATATTATGATAGAAAACGCCGTGAAGCAGATTTTAAAGTTGGGGATAAAGTGTTGAAGCGGAAGTTTTCTTTATCAAGTGCCCCAGACAATTTTACTGCAAAGTTAGCTCCAAAATTTGAAGGCCCCTATGTAATTCAGGAAATCAAGGGAGTCGTATTGTACCTTAAGAACGAGAGAGGGGAAATCTGTAAGGCAAGTCCCGACCAGGTGAAAGAATATTATAATCAAAATGATTTTGAAATAATTAAATTTTCTTGCAGGACTCAAGCGTAAAAGAAGTAGAAGGTCCAGAAGTAACGTCACCCGTTCCACCACCCAAGAAGCAGAGAACTGAAGAGAAACCTAGCCCTTCTACAACCCATGCGACGGTACCGAAAAGAAGAAATGAAAACTTTCAGACTCCAGCATTTAAGAAATACAAGAAAGTAAAGCCGCCGCGTAAAGAAACCTTGGTAAAGAGGAAAACACCACTTACAACGTATCGCAGTAGAAATTCTACATCGAGGAGAACGCTTCCAGGGCCAGAGAGTCAGGTGCAAACAAGGCCGCCGTACCCGAGACCGAAAATACAGCAAGAGGAACGAAAAGACCACCACCAACAGAAGAAATTCAAGCATGACTCCAGACCGGAGGACGCCAAGACTAGCCGTCCAGGGGAAAAACGGAAAAGACAGCAACCCGACGACTACCACTCCAAGAGGCCAGCATGCAGAGGACGAAAAAGAAAAAGCAACGTGGACGACACTCGGAGGACACTAAGGAGAAGACTGACGTCTATGAAACATATAACGTGGGAGCAGTTCTACCAGAAGAGGATGGCGGTGTTCCAATCATCGAAAACTCAAAGATAAGTTAAAATCTTCTATAATTTTTTTTTTCTTTTGTTGTTACCGAACTTCGTATTTACGCATAACCGAAATGTTATGCGTAAATACGAAGTTCTATGTTTTGACGGAAGTCAATGTGTCTCGGTTGAGACTTAGTTTTGTTTTACTTTATTTAGCTAAGGCAAAAGTATTATTTTCTTTAAGTATAAAATCTAAGAACAAGCAGTTTCTGTTGGTCGAAAGACTAATTCTGTTATGTTAAAGCCAAAATTTGGCCGAAGATAAAAGTAACTTCATATTCTTGTATTAATAAGAACTTTAGTTTCAGTGCCGCCAGCTTGGCGAAGAATGAGTAAAGTAAAAATTTATTTTTCTCTTATTCATTTTATGGTAAATTGTAAAAATCATATGTATTAGAATTTTGTAAATATACGTAAATACTTGAAAGTTATGTAAAAGTAGAATTTAGTCTAGAAGCATAAAATTTTAGATGCTAAAAGTAAATTCTCAAAAGCAATGAATTCAAATTTAAGTATTAAACTATAGATAAAATCATGCTTTAGAGCGAAAGCCTGCATGTCTAAAGATGAATGAGGGGGAATTTAGAATGAATGTGTTTTGTAGGGTTCTCCACCTACATTTGAATTTTAAGAATGTTAAAGTAGCTCATCGAGTTGTAGAATGTCGAGTAAGGTGTGTCTATTTGGTCGTTGAATTCTAACAAATCATTGTGGTTAGGGGAAGTGTTGCAATACTAAAACACAAATATTCCCGTTTGACACCACGCATGGTGTGGAAAGCCAGGGTAAAGTTAAATTCATGTTTGATTACTTGAATGAATGTGAACTAAGCAGTAACTAAGGAAAATAAATCGTTCAAAAACAAAAACTTATTTAGTGTCAAGAAAGTGTAAATTATAATGTATTTAGAAAGATACTGATACTTATTCCTTCCAGATGCTGGAAGGAAGAGAACAGATTGATTGCTGAAGTCCAGGAAAGGTTGCTGTAAGAAGAGAGAATTAAAAATAAGTATCTACAGAAATTTATTCTACCTATTATGAGATAACAGTTTTTTTATGTAAACGAGGCTCTCAAAATTTAGTTCAGAATTGTGGAAACTTTTCAACAGGTCGTTTCTAGGACCTGCTTCCAAGTTTACCAAATTTTGGCAGCAGCAAATGTAGGGTTTATATTTATTTTAACTAACATTTATTTTAAGTTTAAACTATCTTTCCTGTCAAGCCTTACTTTCCTCTGGAATTGCCAATGCCAGAGTATGTAAATTTTAGTAGAACGCGCAAGGATTCAAATTGTCAGCGAAAGAAATCTGAGTTAAATAGAAGGGAAACGAGTTCGAAGGATTGCTTTCTTGCTTCAAACTTCAAATAATTCAACTTCAAATAATTTGAGATTTTGAGCGTAATGTGCATTTGCCCCTCGCTCCCTATTTTAACTTCGCTAATATTTCTTTATGCTTGATCAGACAGCCTGGCTCAGTAAAAGTAGGCGGCCAGTGCGACTCTGATTAAAAATCTAGTTATAACCACGTGCAGTGCTGATAAGCACCACGTGTTTCTGTGATTCCTATTTTCTTCTTTCTATGTATTTCTTTCTCCTGATGAGGAGGGACCTTTAGCTGCCCTCGAAATCGATTGAGTGTTTCATTATACCTACGCTAAATATAAGGTTGTTTTTTACGATTTTGATTTAGTCTACTTTCCAGTTCTTAGCAATCACCACTATTGTTGCGTGCAGGTTGGAAGCGCGCAACGTTACAAAGTATAATACAAGATTATAAAATTTGGTGGCAACATTTTGAAAAATTATACATTGCATATAAGTGATTCAACGCAAAATGCCGTTTCGAGACTAATAGCCCTTCTAGGCCAAACACATTTTTTTTCAATTGAGATTTTTATAAAATTTTTTGAATTTATCAAAGTATGTTATTCAAACACCTTATCTTAAAAGATATCTGGATTACTCTTTACAAAACCTGGAGTGCTATGCAAGATTTAAAATTCTGCTTCCATTATTTTCGGCGGGGAAGGGAAGGGTGTCATTCTTCTGCTCGATAGAACAATGGTTAGAACTCGCATAAAAATTGTGATTATCATCGCAAAAGAGCTGCAGGCGGAAAGGGAAACTTTTAAGTGGTTAACGATTAAGTTTCTTCGTTACATCATTCATTTTTTGAATTGTTTTTGGCTCGAATATTTTGTTGTCCTAATTATTTATTCTCGATGAAATATAATAATTAACTCTTAGATTACCGAAAGATATTGCGCTAGCATTTTGAAAGTAAATAAGTGTTCTAGACTTTTTATTTAGATAATAAGAAACAAGGCACATTTATAGTTTTATTGCTCTAATACACTAATTATTTGTGGATTTATTACGTTCATATCTTAGAGCTTGATATGGATGAAGAGTAAGAAATATACAAAAATAAGCTTCGAAATAGAATTTTAATACGCATATGTTTAATTGAGACAATCAAAAAAACATTAAAAATTATTTTATAAGGCATTTCTGCTGCCTTCTCAGCATGCCTTCGCTCGGAGAGGTCCGTGGTTCGAGTCCCGGCGAGGGCATTGCTCATTTTTTATCTCTCCTGCTTTCCAAAACAAAATAAATAAATAAATAATAATGTCTCTAGAATTTTCATAAAGATAACACAAACAATATAAAAGAGCATTCCAAAAAAGATATCATAATTTTTAGCCCAAAAGGACTATTACTCTCCGAAAGGGATTTGGAGTTATTTAACTTTAAAAATGCTTTGTTTAATGCGTTGTTTCACTTTTCATTCGAGTCTGTTGCCATCCATAAAAACATCAGCTATTATTCTCCCAAAGTATGTCTGTTATTAATTAAAGAATTAAACTATTTAAAAGTAATAATTCATTTCTTAAGAATATTATTTTTTTTAACTTGTAAAGTTTATCCTTAGTTTCTAAAAGTTAATTTTAGTTAAAGCTACTTTCTGCTACTTTAAGTTCCTGAATTACTGTCCTTCCTAATTTCAGTTTACAATTTCTTACCAGAATGTGTTTTTAGAATCGCGGGTAATGCAAATGAGTAAGAGTAGTATTTAAGTCGAAGTTTCACGGACTTCAAGAGAGAGCATCAGAGTTTCTGAGTAGCGATGCCTTTGTCTCTTGGCCACATCTCTCTCTAAGTTGTTATTAGGCTCGGCCCTTGATAGCTTCGTTAGCTTATTTAGGGGCCAACTACTTAGAATTTTGATAGCTTCGGCTATATCTCTTTAGTTAAGCATTAGTTAAGTTTTATTTCTTATCATTTTGAGTTCAAGCCCATGTGGAGGCTTTGCTGTACGCCCTGAGAAGGGGCCATCTGTCACTCTTATTTTGAACAATAAAGAGTAAACCTTTTTTGAGTTTACATCTCTGTTTCTGAATTAAAGCAATTATTCGTTTAGCTGTTCACTAGGTTCCTACACAATTAGCTGTTAGATAAAAGGGTGAAACCCCACATTTTTTAATCTGATTGATTCAAATAAAATACATTTAATTCATGACATATCGAATTAAGAGCATTAAATAGTTTTATGGAATTATATTATGTATTTTTTCACTTTTTAAATATATAGAAGATATATAACGTTTCCATGTTAGTTAAAATACATACTCATCTAATATCCTAAAAAATGTTTCTCTGTTCCATCGTGGGTATATCTATCAATAAGCTCTACTGATAAACCATACTAAACTATAAAAGAACCATTTTGGACAATTCTTTTTACTTCCTTGTACGAAGTAAAAAGGAAGTATTGTAATCGCGAAAAGTTTCAGGCAGCATATTTCAACGAAAATATCCATTTTGACCGCTATCGAATGCAACTTAACGATGTTTTTGCGTGATATCTGTACGTAAGGGCAGAATAAAATACTCTTTTCCTTCAAAAAAATTATAAAACTGCTTTAAAATAAATTCTGAAGACAAATTTTCGTGGCGTCTGTACGAACTTATGTACGTACGTGCGTACGTACGTATCTCGCATAACTCAAAAACGAGTAGCCTCAGAACGTTGAAATTTTGTACATATGACTGCTATAACATGTAGATGTGCACCTCGTATTTTGGTTACAATCGGCCTCACCAAACGTATATAAATATATTTGTATATATATCCACTCTATTACCCGGCTCAGTAATCTCAGTTTCTTTATTCTTATATGTTTGTAAATTGCACAATTTTTGCTTTAAAAATGATTGAATTATGTTAATCCGGTTAATCCGGTTAATTAATATCTTCCGGTTAAGGATTTTATGCCTTTAGTAAATCTGTGTGCAATATTTTTAGAATTATCAGCAATTTTAAAGTTGTTTAATTGCCGCTAAGCCTGTTTTTAATGGCGGCCATTGATGTTTACATTTGAAACAGGAGACTAGTGGATTTGTTGCCAATCTAGAGAAACTTATCTTCGCAACAACAAAGATAACGCATTCATTTATTATTGCCAATTAAATCATGCTTAATTCTTTCTGGAATTTTTTCGAGGAAATAAGCGTTTGAGATTTACTTCGTAATTTTTAATGTAGATATTTTGAGTTTTTATATATTTTTACCTTCTCGCGAAGTGAGAACTGAATTAATTAAATGAGAAATACTCAATCGTCTGTGAAAAACTGTTTCTTTTTTGTTTTGTTTTCTTAATTTCTTTTATACATAGTTCTAGCTTTATTATAGTATTTGAATAGAACATATGGCAACGATTAGATAATTCTTTAAATGATATACATTTTGTGCATTCTGAGTTATAATATGAATGAAATATAATACTGTTAAGTAAACCTAGCGCCAGAAAGTCGCTATGGTAAGCAAAGTGGATTTTAAAGAATGCATTTATTCTATTGTGGTTTATGCGCTGTCGGCGAAGTAGGTTTAATTCAATCTAATAAGTTTAAATAAAATGCAAGAAAAAATGCGTATAATTTAATATTCCGTGCAAGGAAGTCATGTGGTGTACACATCAGATTTTTTATTTTATTTTAGGGGTGGGAGGGAATGTTTGTTTATATTTATTTTTTGCCAAACGAGAATTATTTTGAATGATAAACATTTCGTAAACGAAATGAAGTTTATATCATTAATAAGCATGTGGTTTAGAATAATTTAATGTAGATGAACTAAAAATATTAACACGATAAGTTTTGAATAAAGGGTGCATAGAAATTCGAATTCATATTAGTAATAGAAATAGAAAATTATTAAATACTTCGTATTCGTATGTGTATGGTTATAAAATTTTCTAATCTAATTATGAACTGCATGTGTTTAGATATACTAATCTCTTTTCCATAATTAATGAAAAGTTATATAAAATTCTAATTAATTTTATTTATGCATTTATTTGAAACTTTTTTCCCTCTACAGCATTAGTGGCTATTTAACAAGTAAAGGATTCTGCTTTTAGTTTCTTTAGTTACCAGATGAAACACTGCCAAAACATTTTGGTGCCTTTCTGAGGATGCATTATTACTGGAAAAGTATCAATTAATATCAGATAAAATGTCATAAAATAACATCAGCAATTAAGCGATTTGCGGAGCATAGAAAGCGAAGAATATGTTGCAACGTTTACAAGGTAAATACAAGAAGATCTGCGGACGAAATACACGAAATTAAAGACATAATATGTGTAATGATTATAATTAAAATAACTGCATCTTAAAAATACCCAGTACTATTATCAGTCACAAGTACCATTACGCGGTACAACACGAGATTCTTCTTGATGAGTAAACAGCATAAGGCATTGACACGGCGTATGTAGAGCGAAAGATGGCAGATATATTGGTATTTAAAGATTGGGAAGTAAGACAGACAATACCTGCGATAGTATCCGTATAGTTTCGTGGATGAGGTAGCATCCCCATATTGAAGTTTGTTAAAACCTCCTTTGCCCCTCTTCACTTTCTTTTCTACCAGAAATCTTCTAACATCAATAATAGCATTCAAGCCATTGTCCAGTTTTCTGTATTCGTTATACATATTACGGAAAAGAAGAATTAGTTTTTTTCCGAGAAACAGAGGGAAGAATTCATGACCCTGTATAAAAATAACGATTGCAAATGTGTAAAAACATTACGCCAAATCCGTCGGATTCGTAATTTACAGAGGATTCTCTATTCGTTATGCCACATTTAATGGGCCCATTTGAATAAAAAAGTTGCATATGCGACCGAAGACAATATTGAGCATTTATCCAATTGGATGTTACAATCAAGTCATGATAAAGATCAATACAGAACGCAGAACAACTATTGACATCTTATAAATTGAAACAGGACTTTACTTCTTACCTCCATGGTTACAAAGAAGTTACATCTATTACAACTGAGTTAAAATCTCTACGATTAACGCTAAATTCGTTTTTGGACCTCTTTCATCGAGGTCTCTTGTTACAAGACTGATCTATCTCCTCTAAGGCGTATCTTTGCTTAGGAATTCTTGAACCAATGCACAAAGAAGAAGGCTTTCCATTGCGAATTTCTGGAATACGCTGAAGAAGTATATTTTGCCTTAAATGGATAGCAAAAATACGAAGAACTATATTAATTAGTCTCCACAGCTTGTTCCCTAAGTTACTGCTTGATATTAAAATGGTATTTAAATGGACTGATTTCCTCCTGGATCTATAGTTTTTAGAAAAATATTTATCCACAATTTATACTCAGTACAGTATCGCAGCATTAAGCTACTCATCAGTGTTGTCCGGGCACTTTATTATTCCGCTATTAATGCGTAAATATTTGGAGAATGTCATATGGACGCAGGACGTCGCCTAAGCACATGTGGCCACTAGTATATTAAACAACTTCTTGAGGATCATATTAGTGATCGCACCATTTCGGGTCCGCTGTCCACAATGTTAATTTCGACGAACCTCTAGTTGTTGGATTATTTAAAATCCAGGCTTTACCAGAATAATGACTAACTCTAAGGGAAGTATCATGGAAGCAACACTGAGTGTTCAACCTGATGTACATCTTGCCGCTATTATCTTCAAAGATATTTGCATGATGTGTAACCTTGACATCGGCCTTAACCGTTTGTCTATAATTAGCAGATATTCTTCTTTTTGCATTTGTCTATGGTTACAGTTTTTGCTCGTCTTCAGTTATTATCATTACTTTGCCACCTCAATCTTCGAAAACTAATGTCTCCACTATTTTTTATGCCATCTGCGTTTGTTCTAATAATTTATTCTGTTTTCCATCAGACAGATTCTCACGCCATAGTGAAATTCTCCTATTTGTGTGTCAGAAGTCTTAGCAGTGTAATTACTTTGACTGCAACCGTGATGCATTTTCTACGCCAATATTCGTATAAAGCAAGCATATTTTACGTTGCACTTATCTTATAAAATTTGCAATGTAGTATTTGCTTTTTGTGTTTCTGATATTTACCGTAGTTATTTAGGCTATTTTATGACCCCCTCCGTACTTCCATTTTTGACCAGACAAAACAACTGTCACAATGACTCTCCTGCATGTGCAGTAAAAACAGTGCTGTTATTTATTATTTTTATACTTTTTTTTTAGCAAATCAAAAGCTTTTAAATATCTGTTAACTCCTATTCTTATCATGAGAAAGATAGGAAAATACTCTTATGCAAATTATTAAGTTTGCAAAAAATTCGTTCCAAAGCTTCAGCTTTTGCTGAAGCATTGTAATGTGTGTGTGTGATTATGGAAAAGCCTCGAGGTCTATCTACCTAAGGGGAGAGATGCCTTCGTGGAGGATTTTCTAAGGGAAACTGGCTCGTATACACGTTACACATGGGGAAAACCACGAAAACGCCCATGCAGCCAGCCCGTTCGCGGGATTCGAACCTCGAACCGAACTACCAGTGTTCAGCGACTTTACCGCTCGGCCGCTGGTGGGCGAGCATTGTAATGAAGAGAATGTATTTGAAATATACTAATTTTATAAAAAGTTCAATAAAAAATTAATTCAATTTTCTTGTGTACATGACATATGCTAAAAAAACAGTAAAAATATAAGTCAGTTTTATTTTTTTCCTCTTACATAAATTTGTCTTTCTACATCCTTATAATATATTTTTTTTCAGATTAACATTATTGTTTTACTGAATATACATTACAAAACTGCATTTTATATGTTTTGTATTCATTATTTCAAATATTACTGCAGAATTCTATTACTTTCACTAACTGCCATTTTAATTTGTTAGCCTTTTCTATCTTTTCTTATTCTCCTCGCGTTTCTTAGCCAGCATTTGTGAACGAGAGAGTGAAGTAGCGAAAAGTTTAGTTATAGCGTGGTTTGCCTATTGAGAGAGCACGTTGTTAATTCTACCAGCTGTTAAACTTTCAACCTCGGCTTCGCATTCTTGCCGCCAAAATTATTATTCTGCCAGTGTAGGTTTCTGAGTCAACCTGCTAGGTTAAATTGACTAGTTTAGTTTTGCACTACTAATTACCTTGAAAGTTTAGTTGTTATACTACCTTTTAAGTTCTCATCATAAGTGTTCGGTGAGTGTAAACATGTAAATCCATACCGTCTGTAAACTATTGGGTTTGATAAAATGGTATTTTACACCCTTCTTCTGTTCTATTCATATGCGAGTCTGTGAGAGAATTTGTATACACCACCGGCAGAAAATAATGATCTGGGGGTTTATTTCGAATTTTTTGGATAATTAAATCAGCTAAAATTGTTTTCCATTACCTGACAGCAGAATTTCGTATCCATTCTTACCCGTATATTCTTAAGCGAACTGAAAAGGTACATAATACCAGATTAGAATAAAAAGGTCAATTTTCTTCAACTTTTAGTTTACTACCAGAATATTATTTTCTTTTCGAATCTTTATTATTAAAGATATATTCTTCAGCTAACTTCTTATAATGGTTATTTAGATTGAGTTTATTCTATTTCGCAACCTTAGTTTTCTTTCATAAAAACGAATCTATTTTTTTCTGTTTGTAAGGTTTATTTTAATTACCATGTTATTTTTATGTTCATTTTGTCATGTACTTCTAATTCTCCTGTCACTCTCATCGGAATGTAAATAGCAATCGAAGGTTCAATTGAAAGCGTGACTTTAACAGTGCAATTAGCAAACTTCTTGTCTTGTTGGTCTTGTCTAGGTGGTTTATAAACCACCTACTACTTGTAGTCTAAACTGGTTTCGGTATTTCTTGAATTTTTTCTACAGCTTATGGCTAGAGGTTGCTTTTAATTTGCAGCCAGTAATTATGATATTGTTCGAAAATTGAAAAGTACCTGACCCGGGCTCCGGCTGAATTTTTAAGCCCTGATCACTAACCACAATATATGTTGATTTGGTTACCTTTTCGTGCTCAATGTTTGTGCCCAGTGATATCTTTATTGAAAGTGTGAGGATATAGTTTCATCAATGAATTGAGAACAGCATCAACTGCTATTAAAAATTTTTGGAAAATGTGCTCCATAATGATTATTGTGGAAATATAGTTCGCCATTTTGCATTTACAAAAAATCACAAACAATTTTATTATAAAAAGTACTGACCGCATATAACGAAGTAGAGCATTTTGTATTTCGATTGGAACAATAATTCTGTATTGAACTACAAATTCTTATTTTTATTAATAGAAATAGGTATTTCAGTAATAGATATTGAAATTTATTAGTAATTCAGTATAGATATTTCAGTAATAGATATTGAGATTTATTAGTAATTCAGTATAGATATTTCAGTAATAGATATTTTCAGTAACAATAAAAGTAATAGGCTCACTGCTAATTAAATTAATTTGAGTTTAGCGTCATCGTAAATGCTGCGCTTGTTATAAAGGTTAAAAATATTAATTTTAGACCATATTCTTCTGCTACCAAATTTTAATATAGGCACATATTTCTTAAACACAAAACAGAAAAATTCTAAAATTCCAAACGTCTGATAAATGCAATTTTCATATATACGCGTAACTCATATAAGTAGCATAACAAGGTAACTACTGCCATCTAGTGAAAGAATCTTCTAATTTACTCAAAAGAGGAACTCTATAAAGAACTCAAATATAACATACCGTAATAATCTATATGATTTCTCTGTTTCTTTGGTTGCTTGATACAAACTTCATTTTCTATATAAGGTTCTATTTATCTTCGTAATAAAATGAAGTAAATCACGTTCTCGATCAAGTTTCAATGCTCCTAGATGGCTTAGAATTTAGTGAGCCATGAAATACATTTTCGAAGCGATTTCTTTGTGAGGAATATCAAAACAGCATTTTTGTGCGGCATGGATCATAAAACTAGATGCATAATGAAAAATCAATGAAAATGGTACATTTATGCGGAGCGGTTCCTAAAACTTACTTTTTCTTATTCATATGTATAAGATAACCTTGTACATAATGTGATATTATAAATAAAATAAAATAACATCTTACATGCTCAGTTCTGCGAATATTCAAATATTGGTGCCGCTTTTTAAGTTATGTTTTTTGGATATGTTTGTGATGCTGATTTTAAAACTGGTAACAGTTGTGTCTTATCTGGTTAAACTGAATATGCCGATTTAAGGGAATATAATGCAGTGGAAATATGGATATCTGCTATTATTAGTTTGTATTAATAATAAAATAAACTTACATTAGTATTTATTAAAATTTAACGAAATATTAAAATTTAACCGATAGATAAAATTTTTTTTAAATAAATAAAAAGATCTGAGAGCTATCAGATTTTATATTACTCCTAAAAAGGCGTTTTTCTTAACGTTTTTTGTGTTACCTTTATTTATTAAATATCATGTTCTTCGCCCTTAAACCATAAAATTCAATTCAACAGGAATATCACAAAATAATTTAAAACGAGCATATTTTTAGAATTTCCAATACACACTCTCGCGCACTAAAGATAATAATAATTTTTTTTGAACAGTGTTGCCATTGCTCGCTTTGAAATCGTTCAGTTTGTTCAGTTTGTTAATCGAAAATTCGTTAAAATTCTACAAAATATGAAATACACAATAAAACAAATTGGCAACACAGAGAAAATGTTTTGATTCTAAAAGATGAAGCTCAGAATTTTTAGCCCTAAGGGTCAGTTTGGCCAAAAGGGCTATTAATTTCATTTTGGCATTTTGCGTTGGTTCACTATAAACGATGTTTCACTTTTCAAATTGTTGCCACCAATATTAGATCCCTGCTTTGTATTTAAAGAAATTAAATAATAAAGAATCTAATGGTTTTTTTTTTTTTTCCATTATCTATTTCACAGTTTGTAAAACATTCGCTTCGCGATTGTTTGATTAAAAAAACTGAAGGATTTCAAAGAGAGAAATGGCAATATTATACGGAAAACTGGGTTAATCTTTGGATTATGGTAACTTGGCGATTTTTTTTCGAAAATTTGGCAACCAACCCTGCTACAGCAACCTGCTAGTTTTGTTTTGGACGCCATTTTGTTTTCTCGAAGTAAAGGCCTTTTTTTTTTTTTTTTTTTTTTTTTTTTTTTTTTTTTTTTACTCAACATTTTTTTCCAACAATCTGCTAGCCGAATTACGCTTATACTAGAACTTTTATGGAACAAAAATGCTTAATCATGACGAAGATTAGGTGCGAAATTGGGAGAAAGTGAAGAACCGCAAACTACTTGCCGCGTTTTTAAGAATTGCACATACACGGTATCATCCATGTACACGTCGACCTATTTTCACTTAAAAAAACATCCCAGAATTGCACAAAAATGGCATTGCGCACACTCTTGACTTTATCCATGTACACTACTAAAGTCCTAGCTAGTAACTTTTATCGCCTTACCGAAATGTCGCCAGACTACCCGTTACCATATTCCAAAGATTAGCCGAAAACTGTTTTTAAATATTTTGCTATATTGATGTTGAATTGAATTTTATGTGTTTTAAGTGAAGATCATGATATTTAATAAATAAAGGTAACACATAAAACGTTAAGAAAACACCTCTCTGGGCGTAATATAAAATTTGAAAACTTTCTTTTTTTTAAATTTTTTACTATTCATATATATGCATTAGATTCTTTCCATGTTTCAGCAATTTTGTGTATTTATTATTTATCTATCTTACTGAGTAATTACAGGTTTATGATGAACAAGAGTTATTCAGACGTCAATATTTTACACTACTCGTAAATGTCAGCTTCAAGAAATAAAACTTCGTAAACGTGATTGCTCGATTACGAGGGCCCTGTGTTGAACATTTTCGAAAGAAAGACATTACAACATGACACCTGGCACACACGAAGTAGTGCTTACCAACTTATTTATTAGTTACACAGAAGAAACGAGATAACAACACCAATTATTGTTATAGAAGGAAATATTAATTAATACTTGGACATTTAATAGAACCAAGATTTATGTGTTTCAGCGAGTAAAAACATTACAACGCTTAGTTATTTTCGCTTAAATAATTCAACTACACTTCAAAATGCAAGTTCAGAGACTTTTTTCAACATGAAAGTTGAATTTAATTCCAGTAGTTGATATTTAATTCCTATAGAAGTCAAATAAATGTATCTTATAATTTTTATCTTTCATATGTTTAATAATAATTGTAACAAAATAATCTTGAAAGCTTTAGATTGGTAAACCAATGTTTCTTAATTAATTTTGTGCCTATTTATGGTGATATTTCTTTGAATGAAGCAACTAAATTTATGGGCAGTAAAATAAGAAACCTAAAATGCACTGTTTTAAATAACAAGTTCGTAAGTATGATGAGCAATATATCACTTTACAATAAAAATATGGCAAGTACGACAATATTATAACCGTATACAATTAACTGAGAGTAAAATTTATTAATCTTGAATTTGAAATCTAGACACCCTTAATTTAGATATTTTAAACAATAACGAACATAAAACGAAATGAAAAAAAAAAATGGTTAATAGTGAATCTGGAATTATGGTCCACATATATTATGCATGAAATTTAACACCCTTGCTTTGAACTTTTCTCCATACATATGTTCACAATGCACCATAGTAAAAGTATAAGAATTCAGGGTTAATTAAATATACATTTTCAGGGAATTTTAGTATGCAGTCGTGTATATCGTAGCACCTTCTATCCACGCGTAGCTAATGAAAATTTATGATGCGGCTGTTATATGACAACATAATTTCATTTGAAATTTAATTCTTAATTAATTAGCTTTAACGAAAGGTAAAAAAAGTCTGAAATCTTTATCGAAATTCAAAGCTTCTTTGAATAAAAAAGAAAATTTTTTAAATATTAAAATATCAGTGATCGAAAGTATCAATCTGATTTAACTTTTATGCTGAAAAAAAAAAATGAATTAACTGTAAAATTTCAAAGAAATAAAAAATTTACCTTTAATTCTGCTAGACATATATGATAATTTATGTTATAATTTAATCTTTTCTTGCATGCAGGTCGTAGAAATAATTTTATACGATCTTATAATATGAACAAATGCGTAAACTGTTTTAATTCTACCCATATGAAAATTGCTGACAGAATTCTGAAACAACATTTGATGAAGGCTACGAAAATTTTAAAATTGTACTTTAATTTATGCGATACTCTTTGGAATTTTAGTCATGTACTACTGAATTAAAAGAACTTTTATTAAATGCTTAGTTAGAATAATTTTGAAAAGGGTACCTAATTTTGAAACCGATGTTCGACTGTTTCGTAATCAAATTAATTTGAAAAAGAGATACTGAGCATCTGGATAAAGTTATTAAAAGAAAATGATTTAATAATATACATACGATTAGAATCTGCACTAAGCGATCTTATATTAGTTGTCAACTAAATTCACTATTTGCAATACTGTTTATCTGTGGCTGTTATTTGAAATAATATAGCTTTGTAAATCAGCTTTTTCAGGAATGAAATCTATAGTCAAAATATAAATTTAATATCATTCACGATCATAAAGTAGAATCTGCATAAATTTAACACAGTATTAGAAAGTCGAGTTAAAGTTAGAAAATTTGTTATCATTAATTATTATTGTTGACATTCATTGCAATTGCTTTTAAATAAAAAATATGTTGAATATATTTTAATAGTTTTATCTGTGTTTATTATCTCAGCACAAAATGATAAGATATATATAGTTACAAATTTCCTTTGCTTATTATTAATGTTTTTATAAGTTTCCTAGAATATTTTACTTTACATAGTATCTATATCATATAATGCTAGCGTAGAACTTTCTCATAATTTTGGACTTTTGTGTTTGTATTATCGTGTATATATTAAACATAAAGGATGCAAAAGGTAATAACTGAAACTAAAGAATCGTGTTTATATTATACCTGAAAGAGACAAAAGGTGGTAACTGAAACTACAAAATATATTTCATCTGGCTGTAAACCCAGGTAAATGAGAACAATAATATATCTTTGCTTTACATTTATTTACATAATTTCTGCGTTTTTAATAGACCGATAGTGTTTTTAGATTCAAAATTTCACATTATTTTCTAAAGAATACTATTTTTATTTCAGTATCTCAAATCATGCAATAAACACTGCAAAATTTTATTTTATTTTTTCCCTCTTCATAGCGTATTAAATATAGGGGAAAATATTTGTTTTAATATTTTTATTATATATCTTCTGTATGTTCATTTTTTGACATTACATTTATGCACAAATTTTAATGGTTACTACGACAAAAATGCAGTATCTGCTTCTATTTCAGATTTCCACTGTCTTTTATTACGATATTTAAAATATCAAGTTGCCAACAAATTAGAATATATCTCATGAACTCTTTTCTCACATTTAACATCGTGAATACCAGATTCATTAGCACTGTATATGACTATTCTTTTGAAGCTTAAACTATTTATTACACAGTTATTTCAGTCATATTTTTATGCTTCGGAAATACATTCTTTTTATTATATTAAACAATATAAATCATATTTGTAATGTGCTGCGAGTATTCTTAAGAAGTAAAATTTAAGTTCTTTTAATTCGCATCCTAAATTTTAGAAGTCACATTAATACATTTCAGCTATTTTTATTTTTGTAGATTTCGATTAAACAATGTATTTTGGTATAGAACTCAAGAGCTAATTGAACGAATATTGAACTCACCGCGCCATCTGTTAACGGCACATCTCACTATAAGGTCACTCAAAATAAACAAACTTTCTTTATGAATGGCCTTAAAATTTATATTTCCTCTTTAGCAAGGAATACCTACAGCAGGGAAAATTAACTTATCATTTAGATACCGTTATATCTCATAATATGAAAATAATATCAAGGAATGAAAGCAGGGATACCTTTAATGGTAGAAAAGATTTTATAATAGAGGCATTAAGATTCGAAAATATTTTTTGAATGCTCTTCAAAGAACGAACTCTCTTTAATTGCAATATTCTGTTACGTCACTCTCTTTAATATTAATATTCTTTTATATTTTTACCAAGTAAAGAATTTTGTGTAATAATTTATAATTATGTGCATTATTTTCTGAGTTGTGGAGTTCTTTAAGCAAGATATAATCATTAAAAGATCTACTAAAATTCCAATCTATGACTATTAAAATACTTGTGTTGCATTTAGAAAATTTAATAATGAAGGGAAACAAATGGAAAGCCAGAAGAATAAACTAATGTATGCTATTAGTGTGCTGCATTACTTAATATATATTCAGCCACACGAAAATAAAATTTAAAAAAAAAATATTTTTAGCAAAAGTGACTGTGCAATATTTTTTGTAATCAGTTTTTCTGTGATATTCGCAAGAAATCAAATTATTTTTGAAAGTTTTTAGTACTATATTAGAACTAAATTTTTTACTTATGATATGGATTTGAACTTTTTGAATGTATATGCATCTGCGTTCTTCATTACTTGCTGTTAAATAAAATTACCTTATGTCCTCAAAAATACGAAATTGCAACGTTTAGTATGACGCGCATCATTTTCTTGCACTTTCAGGGCTAATAATCATTATGGAATACAGATTTCTCGCCTAATTAAAAGAACAAAAATAAATGCATAGATGGATATACAGACAGACAGATATAGATGTAAACTAAATACCAAACTCAAAATTATATTTCTGCAGTTGAGTACATATATGTCGTACACTTTCTTTATTAATTATAGTAATTACGTTGAACAATAATCAATTAGATATATTAGCAAAAATAATCAATTAGATATCAAATAGATAATAATAATATAATAAATAATAATCAATTAGATATATTAGCAAAAAATTAAAATTAAAATAAAAATTACTGAAAATTAAGTATTATTATTAATATTATAAGGGCACAGCCCCGATCCAAAAATTGGGACTGACCAGTCTTTTATTTCATTGCTTTACACACAATAAAGTTTTTTAATTTGGAGAATTAATTAAAAAACTTCTCTTCTGAGACCATTGATGTTGTAAATGTATTACTAGATTTCGACAACCTACTGGGATTAAGAAACAAGCTGAAGTAAGTCACAGAACCAGTCAAATATATGTGGCATTTCTCTATGACTTTAGATTGACACTTTCAGAGATCGTGGTAGTCAAGGGTATACTTACACTAACACTAGTACTGCCAGAAACAACCACCGACCCTAGGATTCGGTCAGTCTTTACGGTGTTTATTTATTGTTTCGGAAGAAGCTATTTGCTATCTGTCAAAGGTTAGACCAGCAGTCAAACGGTAATTAATTATCTAAATACAAAATTACTGTTGCGGAGTCAAAATTTGTTACATTACATGAATATCATATAGTACTGCCACATGTACATAATATTTTACCAAGGTGAAAAATACAGTTAATTTCAGAATTCGCTGATATAATAATTTACAGTCTTGTGAAAACAAGGAAAAAATGCTTAAAATGCGAATACTTATGGCTGAATAAATTCATATCAGTATAAACGCCTAAGTTGACTGAATCTATCCTGAACAACATTCGTACAAAGTAAAATGACAACACCATCAAATACAAATAAATCGTACTTAGATTATCTTAAATTGACAAGAACTCAAGTTACACAAGAAATAAAATACGCTAAAGATATATATGTAAGAATACAGTCAAAAACTCTAGCTGTACTTGAGAAGATACTATTTCTGAAGGACCCTAGAATATGATTCATTAAATTACACAACATAAAAATATAAAAATGCAATCTAAATAAATATATATAAAAAATACACCTTGAATATACCTATTGAAATTCTTGCATTAATACACACTGAATCCTATGGCAAATTCTTGCAAAGCAATATGCCATATGCGTTCTGGCGTGCAACTGTAATAGCGGGGAGAATTCTTGCATGATAAATACCTCCTAAATATACTTACGCTAATTTTGCATCTATCTAAATATACGTATGCAAATTCTTGCATAGGTACATTCACGTGCTGCCTGCGATGCTACTGATCCAGTGATCCAGCTTTTCAAGATAGTTTCCTGGAATAATTATTTAGAATGTAACGTATGCTGGGGAGGAGAATGATGGAGAAAAATGTGTTTCGTAATAACTATTGAACACAAATATCTTGGCTTTGTTCCGAAAGGTACTTGCCAATACTTATCATGAAATTATGGAGCGTTTAGAAAATAATCTTCGAAATATGAGCTCTTTTGTAGGTGATCTGATACTGTTTTTACTTTTGTTTCTTACTTTATAGATATGAAAACAGGTGATGACTCTGGTGTGCCTCCTTCGCCTCAAACATAGTTGTCTGAGGAAAAGGTATTTCTTTTATAACAGTTCTGGAATAGAGAGTGTCCAGATATGAATTGCCTTAAACGGAAGATAACGAGATATTTTATGCCGTTTATTACATTAATTGATTCATGAATTGTCCTACTTAAGTAGAAAATTCCATTCATTCTGCCAAATTTGATTCATTTTCTTTCATTTTAGTGTAGAGGGAAAATTTGCCCAGAAGAACTATTAATTTCATTTTGGTATTTTGCGTCAATTCACGATAAGCGTTGTTTCACTTTGTTTTCACCAAATATTATCGCCCTGTATTATATTTAAGGAAATTAAATAATGAAGAATTTGCATGAACGTACGTATGTTTCTCGCACTGCGAAAAAACAACGGTACCTAGAGCAATCAAATTTTGAATTACGCAGATTTCCACCCGAACATGGGCACCTGAAAACTGAATTTTGAAATTTGGAATTTCTTTTATTATCTACGTCATATTTCGCAGAACGTTAACAAATTTTTGATTAATAAACTCAACGACTTCTAAGTGAACAATGGCAACACTGCTCGGAAAAATTAAATTACCTTCATCGAGCGAGACTGTCTATCAGAAATTCTAATAATACGCTGTTTTTAAATATTTTATGATTTTGCTGCTGAATCGAATTTTATGTGGCATAAGCACCAAGAACATGACATTTAATAAATAAAGTAAACACAGAAAACGTTAATAATAGGAAAGCAAAATATATGGCATAGGTGCGAAGAAAATGACGTTTAAACAAACTAAAAAGAAAAAAAAATGGCTTAGTAAGACTGGGTGTAACAGCAGGCTGGTAAACTGCGAGATGAGCGAGAGAGTAAAAAACTATAACAAACACATTTGGGCGACCAATTAAAATCTGGAACCTTTCAGATTCTATTGGAAAAAAACATTTTTTTCACAAAAATATTTGTATAATAACGTTTTTGATGAAATTTTATCTTTTACAAAGAGCTCTTCTGTCTATTTGTTTCATAATGTTCAACAGCAGTTTTTAAGATGTATTCTTAATTTCGCAAAACGGCTGGGAGTGTTTTTGATCAGTATCAGTTTAACAGTTGTTTTTGAATTTGCAGTGCTTTTATTGATGATAGCATGTCATCACTTTTTACTTCCTTGTACGAAGTAAAAAGGAAGTATTGTTTCTGTATAGCTTCTGCTGTCAGTTTCTGCAGTTCTTTTACCTCTTTTGTAGTCAGTTTTATACAAAGTGCGTCATTATAGTTGGGAATTGACACATATTTAAAAATGCATTGCCTCATTAATGTCTGAACATTTTCGGAATTCCTCTGACACTTCTTCTACATAAACACACATTTTCTAAAACAAGTTTTTAACTTATTTCAAGAAATTAATTTCCAGCACTGGCAATAATATCCATGGCCTCTAATAGAGATATCGATATACTTATCTCCTTCGAAATCCTTAGAGTTTCACAAAATTCAATTTTGTCCATCATTTGCTAAACATGTTTTCTGTAATGACGTTTCAAAGCTTTTATATTGCTTTAAAATCAAAGATTGAATGGTATATTATTATTTTTGTTTTTTTGCAGAAGCAGACACTACTGTACTGATGTTTTTCAGAAAGTGATCAGAGGTGTGTGGGCTGCACAGCTATCTAATCAGCAAAGCTATTTTTTCACTTTTCAGTTCGCTGTCTCATTAAAAAAAGAAAAAAAAAAAAAAAAAGGAGAAGGAAGCGAAAAAATACCCCTTAAACTTATTTGTTTCTTGTTGCTATGGCAGGTCAGAAGTAAATTCTTGACTTCTTTCGAACACTGAATTTTTCTACTTTTATCAACAACTAGTGCTGTCTTCCTAATTTCTGGGTCCATATTACACCTTAAAAACACATTAACGTATTCCTTCAATTTCTTAAGCCAACTGCTGCTTCACTTTTAAATATTAATGAACATTCTGATAATATTCTGTAACGCAGTCTTGTTTCGCCTACATTACACATTTCGTGTGGCTTGTATTCATTTTAGCAGTCCACGTAAAATATTTTTCATTCATTTATCAGCTGAATAATGATCAGCTTCTTCCTTCTCACCGTACAGTTTTGATAAACATTATTGGATTTTTGTCTTTCTTTCTCTATCTGCCAGTTGATAGAAAGCTCTCTTCTATGACTTAGCAAATTAATGAAAAAAAAGCTCTAGAAATTGAAACGCATTTCAGTTTTATAGCTTGAAACCATTCCAGAAAAGCAATTTTAACGCTCCATGATTTTCTGCCTTTTTTTAGACTTCTTCGAAACATTTGCATTTTTTATCAGTTCTTCATTAATTATAATTTCTTAGTTAAGTAAATTGTACAATGTGGTTTGGGAAATTCCCAGTTTAAATGTAGTTTTTCTCTGGTTGCAATTAGCAAGAACATTAAAAGCTTTTAATATATTTTTTTTTCCTTTTCTTTCAGTCTTTTCGGTTGACATTTTCGACATGTTAAAAGTTAAGCACACAGTAAATTTCAAAAATGCTTGTTCCAGTGATTTATACAAATTTCAAAACTTATATTTCTAACCAGCAGAAGGACTATCCTTTGTCTGTTTAGCTGATCTCAGATTTCATGATCGCAAACCTGACCAGTGCTTTCATTGCTTTTTCTTCAGCCCATAGTTATCTCCTTTTTATGCTAAGATTCTTGATGGACGGTAAATCTAGGAAGCCTTTTATGAAAATTTTTACAACTCTGAGTAAACATAATGTGTGCATTCCAGAGGGAAGATTATGACTATGGAAATCTTAAAGGGTGGAATACAGAAGTTGCAGATCCATCTCCTATCAGCTGGTGTTTGAGAAAGAACACTTTCTCGTTTCCACTGTGCTTCTACCTTAGATGATTGTTTATGTCAATCTTAAGATAAGAAAAATCTGGCCCTCTGAAGTGCAGTGCGGACAAAAACTCTATAACAACAGTAGCGTCTCAGAGAAATGACAACAGTAGTGTCTCTACAGGACCGCCCGGTGCGAAGTGGCTAGCGCGTGGCGTAGCTGCACCACAGGTTTGGGGTTCGATCTCAGGGTTGGACAAGCTTGATTCAGCCTTTCACCAGTATTTATTTGAGTGGGTCAATAAAATGAGTACCAAGTTCACTTGAGCACTAAATACCGGGGGTCCTGCGACAAGCTTGTAAGGATCTTAAGTTCTACTAAATTTTATTTTATTTTAAAACTATACTATCACTTCTTATTTTCTATTTCCGGCCAGAATTAAATGCTTTAACTTGTTTATGCAAATTGTCTTGCTAACGCCCAAGTATTTAAGTTGTGGCTTTCTGCCAAGAGTTAGGGAGAGAGAAGGATATTTAGGAAGCAAGCTGCTTGCCACTGCAGTTCTACGAGTTTTCACTCAGTTGCTGTTTGCCTTTAAGTCCAGAGGTTTAGCCCTCTTGATACTTGACAAACGTATTGTAGTTTCAGCAGCTCGGCGTACTGCATACGTCGCCTTTTAAATAAAGGCCAGTCTTAGTGTAGGCATTTGTATACTAATTCAAAGTTAGCTTTTAGTTTGAGTTTTAGTTAATAGTTTTATATTCTTACGTTCAGATCACAAGTGGTTGGTCTCTGTATCCCGAAGTTCGGGAGTACCTGTAAAGTATAGAAAATAAAGGGTTTCGTATACCCTTCCTGCTTATGTCGTCTGTTCCACACATTTTTTAACATAGCTTGAGTAAGCTCCCTGTTCCTATCCAGGACACATCATGTTTCCAAAGCAAATCAAGAGAAACACAAGTACTGACAAGCTGACCACTTGCCCAGGGCATATGCTGATGCACCTCGCGGACCAAGGTCAAGAAAGCAGATTTCGGGGAACTACAGGCCATGGCCCACTAGGGCTGCTGCGCCTCTGAGTTTAGTTTTTAATGTTTCTACAGGGACTGGGAGAGCAATAATGATTAATAACACATGCAAATATGTTCTGGTAATTCATCGCAAAAGACCTGTCATGTACGTCAAAAAAACGCCAAGGAGAGTTCTTCGATCTTTTCCCATAATAATGCATGGATACATTTGACCTACGTCGTGGAACAGTTTATGGAATGTAAAAGAGCTGTAGAACTCAGTCTTTTACCTTAATGTCTGGTCTTGCTTCACCGAACTCCTTTCTCTTACCCAGCATGAAACAAGCCTTAAAATGAGAACTATGTTTGGACATTCTAGACGTTCAACTCCATGTGTTAAAGAGTTTCCATGCACAGGCAGAGAACTTCGCCCGCACCTTTCGGCAACTGTACAGTCGTTGTCAAAAATACGCTGCAAATGACAAGCATTACTTCAAAGGAATATGAAACGTTTCTCCTGAATTAGATAAGAAGTTTTTGTTTATGAACATATTCACCAAATTTTACTGTCACACTGAAATTCTTCTTTTGACGAAAACATAATGGTAAAAATATGTAATTCTTCTTTTCATAAAATCACAAAATTTACAATATTCCCCCTTAACAATTTTTAGTCGGAGTTTCTGTACCCGAAACAGTCGTTTAATTTCAATGAATTCATATTTTTTTTCCTATAGTTTCTCTCTTTACTGAATATTCTTAGAACGTTGAATATTCTTTTCCAATATAAATTTAAGACAGACAAAGGATACAGTAAAAGTAATTTAGCAAAAGTTACTCGTAGTACTTACAAGAGTACACTGTGTGAAGACAGCTTATATGCTTGCAGTAAATAACATAATCTACTATAAGTTTTGTAATATATTTTAGGACAAACTTCTCACTTATTTTTTTTTTTAACAGCGAGACGTTATTTGCTTTTTTACTTGAAAAATATAAGAAATTGTTCAGAAATGGACGCTTTCAGCTTTGCAGTAGTTTGTAGGTTTTTTAGTCGTTATTTGATTGTCTTTGAAAGAGGTATGACAAGAAAGGAATCCTTCACAAAATTTAAGAGAAACGAATTTCAAAATGAACGGTTGTAACTCAGATTAACCCATGATAAACCGAGAATTATTTCGAATAAATTTATGATTACTCGAGAATTCATACTGCTTTGTGTATTTCTTGTTACAGAATTAGTAAGAGAACTTACCTGGCTTTTAGAACGTAAACAGCATGTGATGTCCATATTCAGAATACAGAAGAGACGAAATGTTGATACTTTTCATATGCAAAGCCAAAGGTAAGAGAAACATGATGGAATAGTTTCAGCTTCGGATCTCTCTGCCAAATAGGAATGCTTTATAAAACTATCGCAATTCGTATCTGCCAGATGAATCCGAAACTTAACAAATCTGTTCTGTTACAGGCGACAGAATCCTAGGAGTCATGTAGCTACTTACCAAGTAATTATCTTACAGTTACAATGTTGGCTTCTAAATCATTTCAACCAGAGAATAATTCTCTCTAAAGAGGAGAGACAATATAACACGATAGTTTCAGTGTATATAAAATATATTTTTTCTTGTCGCATACCCCTGAAGCAATACTCTAGAATGACAAAATTTCAGCCAGACTCTAGAGTGATCATAGCCAATAGCCACACAATTACATACACTGGTGTGCAAAAATTAAGGACAAGACGGTTTTTTCAATATAACTTTGTACAAAAGCTTTGCAAATCAACACATTTAATACCGTAAGATCCCTAATACGTAAGGACATGAGTAATGTAAGCAACACTTACTAAAAGAGAAATCAGAGAGATAAAAAGAAGCTCTATTGAAAAAGTAGCATGGCGCGCAATGCGACTGAAGGCCGAAACATCCCTGTGATGGGTGTCCAGCAAGAAACATCCGGTCTTTAATAGGGGATATGATCTCCCCTGACTGGCTAGGCAGGTTTCACAGCGTCTGCCCATGCAGAGAAGGAGGGTGTCAATGAGTTGTTGAGGCACTGCTACTCATTCGTCTTGCAGCGCCAATGGAAGCTCCGGAATCGTTACTGGTGGTAAGGTACGAGCTGCCAAGCGTCTGCCTAGAAAATCCCATACATGCTCGATGGGATTGAGATCCAGAGATCGTGCCGGCCAATCCATACGTTCAATATCCTCACTCTCTAAGAGCTGTTCGGCAGCTACTGTGCGATGACATGGTGCATTGTCGTTCATGAAAAGAAACTGCGGACCCATAGCGCCTCTAAAAAGACGCACATATGGAAGAAAAATCTTGTTACAATAACGGGTCCCGTTGGCTGAACCTGCGTCGAAGATGTGAAGGTCTGACGACTACCAAGTATGATGCCTCCCCAAACGAGAACACCGTCACCTCCATACCTGTCCCTTTCAATGATGTTCGAGGGATGATTGCGGCTTCCCCGCTCTCTCCAGGTGAGTATGCGATGAGAATCGCTACTCAGACTGAATCTTCTCTCATCTTTAAAGAGTACTCGTCCCCATTCATTGTCTCTCCAATTCCGGTGTTCCCGGCACCACAGAGAACGTCTTCTCGGATGGGCAGGCGTTAGAGGTACACACCGTACAGGGCGTCGTGCAAACAGACCACCATCGTGCAGTCTTCTGGCCACGGTAAAACGCGATATTGTTCGTCCAGTCGCCTGTGTCGGGTGTCTAGCGATTTCTCCCGCTGTCTGCCGCCTGTTTCTTCTGGCCTGTAAGGCAATATACCGGTCATCTGCGGGTGTGGTTCCTCGGGGACGAGCACTACTAAACCCCCGGGTAGCTGTTCCTGTAGTTTGAAATTGTCTCCAAAGTCGTGAAACGATGCTGTGAGCAATTCCGAACTCTGCAGTGACACTTGTCACACTGCGGCCTTCCTCCAACTTCCCAATGATTCGACCTCGGGTAAAAGCATCCAGATGTCGTCTAACAGATTGATTATTCGCCATTTCTCGCTGAGGCAGCAACTCGGTATGATTTTAACTGCTATACGGCGTGCAATCTCTTTGCCAGAAATACTGATCTTACACCGACAACATGCTTTATACTACTCAGACACTCCCCCATTACGTCTACCTGCATATCTGCGCCTGTGCTACCGTACATCACCTTACTTAATCCCCTGATTGGTCTTTCTGTCCGCTCTGCCTCTTCGTTCAGCTGATATGCTAATTTTTCGACTTCGTTCTTAATTTTTGCACACCAGTGTATATAGGTTAAGTGCGAACTGTATGGATTGTTCCAAATTTCGTATGAGTGCGGCCCACCCTGCAGTGGTGTTGCAAATGCGAATGGGTAGCCGGATAGACTGGAGTTTATCCGAAACCTTATGAACGCGAAAAGCAGCGGCCAAAGCAAGCCGATCCATGGAATAAAATGAATACCAAGAAGATCCTAGACATATTAATTTACATAACTGCACGAGACTGTCTTCGAGCCGTATTAACGGTCGCCACAGATGGGCAACCCGCCATGTGGGTCGTGCTCACCATTTTGTCCCATGGTGTTGAGAGCAGTAGACGTATAACATATATTTAACCGATTTAGGATGCGAAAGGCGAATCAAAAACTGAGAAGCTACGGGTCGCATACCAACTCTACCCACTATATAGAGATATGCAGCGACTTTCTTATGCCCAAGAACCAAGGTAATATATGACCGCATCTCCTTAGGCCACATTTGCTGTGGTGTGAACCCGGAGCAACTTGGAAAGGCACAGATTAGTTATATGTGGTGTTCAACGGTCAATGTCACTTCGCTTTCAAACAAATGACCATCGCGTCTGGTCTCTTTGTATATGGCAACTCCCACCTTTGTTCTGAAGCGATATACTTTCTTTACTGCAGGTATTATGGTGTGAAAGACCATAGCTTACGATAACCAGTCCGCTTTAATAGTGGTATATGGGACATCGACATCTCGGTGATATGTGAAAGAAATCCTACTTCCTCTTGTACTCTCATCCGTGGCTGAAATTCCTGCTCCAGAATTTCAACAGGATAATATCTGTCGCACATGATTCAGAATTTCTAGGACTGCTTGCATCATAGCCAGACATCTCACGACCTATTCGTTCCCCCTGATCCTATCGAGCTTACGTGGGATTAACTGAAATTTTAGCTACTGCCGTGCTGTAGATCTGGAGTTTGGAGCTCACCCCAAGTGTGGTCGTATATCTCACAGGATAACATTACAGCGCGTGCTCGATTCCATGCTGAACAGAATTGCAGCATGCATCTTAGCACGAAGCCACATGAGCGTTATTGAAGAGAAACTGACATGAGCATTATTGAAGAGATATACTAGACTGGGTACTAAAGATTTCTCTGTAGCTCTGTTGCTCTATTTTTTGCAATCATATCTATCATTCCTCTCATTTCATTCATGAAAATTTCAGTTTAGTCCTATACTTTCTTACTAATGAGCTAATTTCAGTTTCCAGCAGAGCAGTAATATATGATTCCATCTAGAATATCGCTGTCATACATTGAAATAGTTTTACAATATATCACCCTGTAAGGTCAGATCCCTGAAATAATTTTCCCCATAGGGATAATATAAAATGGATTAATTCGTTCTTGAATCACAGGCGATTACATAATTAAACATTACATTTGTGTCCAAGTTAATAGCCCAAAAATAGATATTAAAAATGTAAACACAATATTAAGCAATTAAAATGCATGAAAACTTAATTTAATTCCACTGTATTTGTACAAAGGGGAGTGAATGGCATAAGTGGAAAATGAAGCGGAGGTGTTACTCTTTGGATGCGAAATTCCCTCCCATAAAAGCATCAAGTAACTGCTTTTATAAAGCATCTTATTCTGTTTTTTTTTTTTTTTTTTTTTTTTTTTCCCTTGTCTCTCTACACTCTTCTTATGATTCCGTTTTCTCAAAATTTCTCAAATATGGTTCAATTATCTACTTTCTAATATATTTATACTGTGGGACAAGGCACTGTCATTGAAAAATCCTTTTCTGCATCTTGCAACAGCTTTATCAGAGTATTATGATTATAATAAACACTGGATTTTCCCCATCTTTTAATAAATTTCGCGGATCAAGGAATTAGGCTCATCTTCACTTCTTTATTCTTCCTTTCGATGTACACTGTTAAAAAAAAAAAAAAAATGGAACAGTTCTATATCTTCCGTTCTACTGGGCCTATTGACGAAATTCAACTTGCGTTTTTCATGTCTCGAAAGCACGACTTAAAATATGTGTTAGATTTATACAGCCTTGTGCTAATATAGGTATTTTGACGCAAAATCGGACTTTTTCGGAAATGACTTGCCGATTTTTTTTCCATACTTCGATTCTACGACTCAAGTTATGCCAAAATGCCAAGTTTTGTAAAAATCGCACGAGTAGTTTTTATAAAAATAGTTCTCAAAATTTTAGCTCCTCGTATATATTTGTTAATATCTCCTTTTTTATTAAACTTATTTTATTCTACCTTTCACATTTCGAAATTTATGTTCATTCCAAATAAAAATCGCCCATTTTTTATGATTTATTTTAAAAATTTGTATTTTTAATTAATTTTTTATAAATTTTTCGAAACAAATTTTGACTTAAAACCTATAAAACTTTTAACATCATCTTAAAGTAGATGTATTTCTAGGTATAACTGCAAAAAATTAGAGTTTTTTATTCAAAATTTTCTGAGATATACATTAATTTACATATTGGCGTGTTTTAAAATTTGGCATAAGCGATGTTATAAGCATGTTATAAGCGATAATACGCCATATGTTGTTTATGCACTTTGTTAAAATTATTTGAAAGTATGAACGATGACTTCTTTTTCGATTGTCTGCAATGAAAGAAGAAATGGAAAATGGGTTGCTATAAATTAAGAAGTTCGCTAAGTGAATTATTCTTAGCACAAACTGAAAAAAATGCGCCAAGTTAAATTTTTGAATTTCTCCTTAAATTTTGCAGCAGATTTTACAACATTTAGTATTTAGCCATAATTTGAGTTGTAGAATCGAAATATGGGAAAACATTAGCATGTCTTTTCAGAAAAAGTCCCATTTTGTGTCGAAATACCTATATTAGAACTATGCTGTATATAAATCTAATATATATCCTGAGTCGCGCCTTCGAGACATGAAAAACGTGATTTGATGTGCTTTTTTTTTTTTCACAGTTTATCTTTTTTACAATCGCCTTTTGTTACTACTTCTGAAGTTGTTTCAGTTCTTTCTTGTTGAATTCATTTCTGTAACCCTCTTGTAACTTTTTCTCATGTTCGTTATTAACTTCCAAGACCATTGTTTGACCAATAGACACAGTATCATAGATAACAACAACAATAAAAAAACTGCTAAGCGTTAAAGCTCTCGGAGTGTATGCTTGCAATCATAGCTAGCCATAACTTTTTCTATACCAAATTTGCTTCTGTAAGTCATTGGTAGTGAGAGTTAATGGAAAATATTAATAAATGTTTTCAGAAGTCCCTGAGTGTTATTAACCTCAAAATATCTTTGAAAATCATATGTTGCCATCCTGAGTGTTCGTAACTTAATCGTTCGATATCCGAAATGCCTTTTGTTCAGATAATTTGCTCGTGAACAGCACTATAAGTGAAATCAGGCGTTAAAGATCCGAGGTTATTTCAAATCAGTTTCATAATTCAGTGTCTAAGTTTCGTGTTTCCGCATAGGTAATTAGTGGTACTATGTGAAAATTGTGCCATGTAAGAAGTTCTAGTAATTGCTTATAATTTAAAAGCATTTGCATGAACCACTGCTACATCCTAACTGAAAGATCATTAGCTAACTGGTTTTATAATTTTCTACAATTGTTTTAATTCCGAATCTGACCATTCTGATTTTGTCTTTATGCTTTCTTCTATTTAAAATTCTTCAGTTTAATTTTTTATTGAGAACTTTTCACTATAAGAAATTTTCAATTTTATCGGAAATCAATTGATGGCACGTTTGGCCATTAATTCATCTCTGATATTTACAGCGGAAAATTCTTGTCACTAAATCCCCTCATTGCGAACAAATCAAACAAATTATCTGAACAAAATTCGTCTCTAATGACTAATAATGTCTCGAGTTACGAACACTCAAGTAGCCAACAAATGATTTGCCGAAGGGTTTTGGGTTAACCTCTGATGCATAATAAACACTCAGATACTTCTAAAAACACCCGTTTAATATTATTCGTTACTTAACCTTCATTGACAATGTTTGGCAGCAAGTGAATTAAGCTTGGAAGAATTTATGACCAGATTGTTTTACAGGCAGATATATTGAGAGCTTTGACTAAATTTTATTTATTTATTTTTTGTTTTTGTTATCTGCGTTATTACGTCTCTAAGCAAAACCAGGGACTTGAAAGTTAAGAATGAAGAGGCAAGAAGAAGTACTAAAAGGACCACAGAAATGCGTTCAGCAAGAAACAGCTAAACACTTTAAGAAACAGAAGGAAAAGATAATTATATAGGAATTGTCTTCAGAAGAAGATGAATGAAGAGAAAATGGATGTAGTTCTTTGATCTGCAAAATTTATGCAAAATAAGGTAAATTTTAAAGTTTCATATAATAATATCAAACTGATAGAGCAGCAAGCAGAAAGCTACAGCAAAGCATTTTCAGTAATAAAGTCGTGTCTTGCTTTAGAAACATTTTAAAAATCAGCAACAATAAATCGCATTGAAAAAATTTGAAGTGAAACTGTGAGTTTCAAACCAAGTCGAATCGCAGTGAGAGACAAAAGCAAAAACAGATACCTCAGACAGTTTTACCTGATGCTTTGATGAAAAGGAGCTTCTTATGTAAACAATAACATCTTTTCCATTTCTAATTCTCATATGTCGTCTACTCCCCTCCGTGCGGAAACATTAAAGTTAAATTAAAATCTCGTCGTATGTTTAACTTTTTGTTTTAAAAAGTTAAACATACTAAAGCTGTTTAACTAAAGTTGTTCGTCGTATGTTTAACGTTTTGTTTTAAAAAGTTAAACATACTAAAGCTGTTTAACTAAGTTGTTCGTCGTATGTTTAACTTTTTGTTTTAAAAAGTTAAACATACTAAAGCTGTTTAACTAAAGTTGTTCGTCGTATGTTTAACGTTTTGTTTTAAAAAGTTAAACATACTAAAGCTGTTTAACTAAGTTGTTCGTCGTATGTTTAACTTTTTGTTTTAAAAAGTTAAACATACTAAAGCTGTTTAACTAAAGTTGTTCGTCGTATGTTTAACGTTTTGTTTTAAAAAGTTAAACATACTAAAGCTGTTTAACTAAGTTGTTCGTCGTATGTTTAACTTTTTGCCGTGAAAAGTTAGACATACTTTAAAAAGTTAGACATAAGTTGTTTAAGTAAAGTTGCTCATCATATGTTTAACTTTTTGCTTTTAAAAGTTAAACATACATAAAGTTCTATTATTTTTAGTTATGAGCTTGCTCGCAAAATACGTTGTAAATTTTAAAAAGGCAGTCATTGGTGGGTGATCCAACAACGAATTAACCCATTTGCGTTAATTCTAACGAATAAAACAGTTTTAATTTGCGAAGATGGATGGAATTAAATTTGTGTACTGAGATTTTATTGTATTGCTATTTTACTTGATTCAAATAAAGATAATTCGTGTAAAATTTTAGATATAATTAAGATAACTAAGAATTAAAAGAAATTTTTTTTTAAAATCCATTTGCAACTCTAATTGTACGTGCTTACGAGTTTACAACAAACATTGTCATAGGAAAAACCAATTTTGTATCAAAAATATTAGTATTATTGGATAAACGATTAAGCAATTAATAATTTCCAAATGCAGACGATAATCCTTATGTTGTATTTTCATTTAAAACAAAACATTGTGTTACGAAAAACTGTTATCCTAAACATCTTAAGAAAATTTTCAGCTACCGAATTATTATGTAATTACAAATTATTATTGACTTACTGATTCTTATCTTTTGAATATATAATTTTGTTACAAGAAATGTTCTGATGATAATTATTTGCAGCAAATAAGGGTTAAAAAAGAAAAATAACAACATATTAGGAAAATAAAACTAAAGCATGTATTGGTCTCAATATTTAGTACAAGATCTATGCAAATGATAGTGTTGCCAATCTTACTTGCCTAACAATGGTCAACAAAAGCTCACGACATTCATACTGACAAGGAGTCAGATGCCCCTGTCATTGGCAAGAGCCTTGAGCACCATATAAGTGATAGCCCGATTTTAGCTCAGGAACTTCAGTTCCGCCCCCAATTTTGCGAGAGCATTTTGCGAGAGAGCATCTCAAGGAAATCCGTGAGTCTCTCAGCTCCTTTTCTCCTACCATAACCTTTCGAGAGAACTTTCGACTTTGCGAATTTTGGAGTGCCTTTATGCCACACAGACACAATACACTTACAAATATCAATGCCTTCTTCGGTATTCGAACTCGGGCCTTTCGGTACTGCAATGAGAGTCACTAACGACTGACTATTCCAGTTGGGTGGTTGATCTACGCAAATAAATATCAAAAGCCTTTTAATTAGCTCTCTTATGAAACAGTCCTTATTAAAAAAAGAAAGAAAAGCTTTTGGAAAAAATCTTTCCGGCTACCTTTGGCTTGGTTTTGATAGCTTATAAAGCATTCTAACCTTATGACAGTTTTTTGTTCGCGTATATGAAAAATTAAAAAATCATAATAAAGTTCGCTCTCTGAAATTTGCTATAAGCTTCTTCTTTATCATTTACAGAAATTTTCATTTACATTTTCTCTGTTTCTATACTATTACTGTAATCAGACGTCAGTAAAATCAAGCAGAATAGACCAAAATCTGGAGGAGGCCTTGGGAAAAGATAAATATAAATATTCTGGATGTCATTTCTATGAAGTTGTAAACATTCAGAAGGTCCTGAATTCTGATGGAAATTGCGGATTTTATTTTCTTACTGTTTAAATTAATATAATTGTTTTTAACAAAAGAAAGTAAACATTATATAAGACAATAACCGATATGACGAAAGAAGATTTATATGTGCAGTTACTTTCTCAAAACACCAGCTTTGTTTCGTGTAATTGCTACCTTTTATAAATCCGAGACACAGAAGCATTTTTGAGGAGAAATTTAAAATTTTAATATTATGAATATTTAAAACAATACATAATATCAGAAGAAATTATTTTAAAGAATTCAAAGCTTTTAGATTTTATATTAGGACCGAAGAGGCTTTTTTTTTTTTTTAATTTTTATTTATTTTTATTTATATATATTTTTTTAATTTTTACATATACATACACGTTTCGAGAACACTTGGGCTAACGCCTCTTTGGGCTAAAAATAATTAAAAGCAGCATATTCTTAGAATTTCCGATAGACAGTCTCGTGCGGTGGAGATAAAAGTATTTTATTCCGCATAGTGTGTTGCCACCCTTCGCTTTCAAATCTTTAGGTTTATTATACTTTAAGGAATTTAAAGGACAATGAAATGGATAATAAAACAAATTCGAAATTCGGTCTTTTGGGTGCCCATATTCGTGTGGAAGACTACGTTATTCAAAATATGACAGCTCTAGGTATCATTGTTCTTTTTCACAATGCGAGAAACGTACACACATTCGTGCAGATTCTTCGTTATTCAATTTCTTTAAATATAATACAGGGCGATAATATTTAATGGCAAGAAATTGAAAAGCGATACAGCCGTTTACAGTGATTCGACGCAAAATGCCGTTTCGAGACTAATAGCCCTTCTAGGCTAACGCCCTGCTACTAATTCTAATAATTCTCGGCTAATAATTTAATGCGATGAATTTCGGGCTTTGAGAGCATTATTTAAGAACCTTATTATTATTATGTATTGCAATATATAGAAAACAGACGTGGATAGTTTAATGAGTTATCATTAAGCTCTAGCGTTTATGAATATATAATTTAGATGCAAATCAACTTTCATCGAAACATGATGTTTCCAAAGATTTCAAGAATTAACTTCAAGGTTCTGTATAAGTATTTTCAACACGAAAAAAGCGTCATTCTTTAAGAGAAAAAAAAATTCTATATGCGTACCCTTATAACATGCTAGTAGTAAGCGCGGGTAACCGTGCGGTCAAAGGATGCCGCCATGACGTAATAGAAAAATAGATGACGTAAGAGAACAATAGACGCCGCACTGGGGGCGTTCCTTTGATGTTCCGCCTCCGCCATCTTGGATCACGTGACAACCGGAAGTGACGTCACAGAAAAGCGTGGCCTCCGACATCTTGGATTTCTCCGGAAGTGACGACACCAGCGCCATCTTGTATCACGTCATGGAATGACATCATCAAAGTTTCGTTTTGATTCTGTGGTAACGATCTTTTCAAAGTTGTTTACTTTTTGTGGCAACGACACTATTTTTTATGTTTATAGCAATGAGCTCTTAACCACGTGTTTGGAATGACATCACTTTTAATTTATTATTTTTAATTATTTGACATGTGATTAATATTATTTTGTTATTTGATTAATTTTTAATACGTCATTAATTTTAACTTTTTAATTACTAACTATTTAGTACATCATTATTTTACTTATTACCTTTAAAGAATTTTTGTGGAAATTAATATTATTTTCCCTGAATTTTAAAAGTAACTCCACCGCTGGGATTCGAACTCGCTATCTCTGGGATGGGAGTCAAGCGCTTTACCGCCCGGCTACCCTGTCCTCTTATCAGACTTGTTATTTGAAACTCTCTTTGTCCCTTTGAGTTTTTGCACCATTGATGACATAAGGCTGAAAGTTTGCGCATGCGCTTTGACATAAAAACCGCGTCACACATTTGTTTTTACACGACGGCTAGGATTTCTTTTGGCTTCTTAATCATTACTTTATTCATTGCTGTTTTAAATGTAAGATTTTCCCACGGTTTAATTTTTTTTTATTATTAAGATATTTTTAACTGTTTTCAATTTTCATCTCATTCTTACTTTTTTAAGTTATTAGTTAATTTATTAATTTTTATTTTATTTTTTTCCCTTTCCCAAACATAAATTTTATTTTTAACTTCAACAAAAGTGAATTTAAATTTTCTTTTTAATTTTTATCTTGCAAAGTTTATTTTTTTTTTATATTTAATTTTCTTTTTGGTTTTACAAAAGTAATATTTATTTTTACGAATTGAATTTTTCCTTTTCACTTTTTTATTTTGCAAAAGTTTTTTTTTTTTTTTCCAAAATTTTTTCCTTTTTGTATTTTTACTTTATTTTAATTTTTTGTTTAACTTTCTTTTTGGTTTTACAAAAGTAATATTTTTATTTACGAATTGAATTTTTCTTTTTCACTTTTTTATTTTGCAAAAGTTTTTTTTCCCAAAATTTATTCCTTTTCGTATTTTTACTTTACTTTATTTTAATTTTTTGTTTAAACTTTTTTTTGGTTTTACAAAAGAAATATTTATTTTTCCAAATTTAATTTTCCTTTCCGCTTTTTATTTTAAAAAAAGTTGTTACTACATTTTTAACTTAATTTTTTTACAAAACTAATATTTAGTTTCATAATTTTAATTTTTTTGAGTTTTTTGTTTACACAAATGTTTTTTTGTTACATTTTTATTTTACCCTTAACTTTTTTCCCTTGTTTTAAATACAATACGATGTTACATTTCCATTTCTCCAAAAGTAAACTTACCTACATTTCTGTGTCTTTGAAATTTTAAGCTGGAATTTACATGCATATAACTTCACTAGATAATATTTTCTGTAACATTAAGCCAATATACACAATGCTCTTTCTATATAGTTTAACTGGAATGCTACATTTCTTACTTTTTTTACTACTAAGTTGGAGATACTCAGAACTTTTCCTTCTAATGCATTGTACTAACTATTAATGCCTGTATTAACTTTTTTGGCCAACTATACAAAACTTTGTTGATTCCCTTTTACACGTCTTACTTTTATTCAAAGGATTCACCAAACTATGTCTGGCAAATGTAATTTTTACACTTTCCATTTACACATTTACCCTTATATTTAACTTATAAAACAAATTCATGCTGTATTTCTGATTCCTTTTCTAATGATGTACTATTGGTATGTATCTAAACTTAACTGGGTAGAAATGCTCCATGCATTGGTTTGAGTGGGCTTCATACCATGAAAATTTATTGCTCCTTGTAAGATTTGTTTTAAAGTTAGTAAGTCTTACAATAAAGAAACATGTGTAAGTCTGTATTTATTGTGGGAAAAAGGAATCAGAAATACAGCATGAATTTGTTAAGTTAAATATAAGGGTAAATGTGTAAATGGAAAGTGTAAAAATTACATTTGCCAGACATAGTTTGGTAAATCCTTTGAATAAAAGTAAGACGTGTAAAAGGGAATCAACAAAGTTTTGTATAGTTGGCCAAAAAAGTTAATACAGGCATTAATAGTTAGTACAATGCATTAGAAGGAAAAGTTCTGAGTATCTCCAACTTAGTAGTAAAAAAAGTAAGAAATGTAGTATTCCAGTTAAACTATATAGAAAGAGCATTGTGTATATTGGCTTAATGTTACAGAAAATATTATCTAGTGAAGTTATATGCATGTAAATTCCAGCTTAAAATTTCAAAGACACAGAAATGTAGGTAAGTTTACTTTTGGAGAAATGGAAATGTAACATCGTATTGTATTTAAAACAAGGGAAAAAAGTTAAGGGTAAAATAAAAATGTAACAAAAAAACATTTGTGTAAACAAAAAACTCAAAAAAATTAAAATTATGAAACTAAATATTAGTTTTGTAAAAAAATTAAGTTAAAAATGTAGTAACAACTTTTTTTAAAATAAAAAGCGGAAAGGAAAATTAAATTTCGAAAAATAAATATTTCTTTTGTAAAACCAAAAAAAAGTTTAAACAAAAAATTAAAATAAAGTAAAGTAAAAATACGAAAAGGAATAAATTTTGGGAAAAAAAAACTTTTGCAAAATAAAAAAGTGAAAAAGAAAAATTCAATTCGTAAATAAAAATATTACTTTTGTAAAACCAAAAAGAAAGTTAAACAAAAAATTAAAATAAAGTAAAAATACAAAAAGGAAAAAATTTTGGAAAAAAAAAAAAAAAAAACTTTTGCAAAATAAAAAAGTGAAAAGGAAAAATTCAATTCGTAAAAATAAATATTACTTTTGTAAAACCAAAAAGAAAATTAAATATAAAAAAAAAAATAAACTTTGCAAGATAAAAATTAAAAAGAAAATTTAAATTCACTTTTGTTGAAGTTAAAAATAAAATTTATGTTTGGGAAAGGGAAAAAAATAAAATAAAAATTAATAAATTAACTAATAACTTAAAAAAGTAAGAATGAGATGAAAATTGAAAACAATTAAAAATATCTTAATAATAAAAAAAAAAATTAAACCATGGGAAAATCTTACATTTAAAACAGCAATGAATAAAGTAATGATTAAGAAGCCAAAAGAAATCCTAGCCGTCGTGTAAAAACAAATGTGTGACGCGGTTTTCATGTCAAAGCGCATGCGCAAACTTTCAGCCTTATGTCATCAATGGTGCAAAAACTCAAAGGGACAAAGAGAGTTTCAAATAACAAGTCTGATAAGAGGACAGGGTAGCCGGGCGGTAAAGCGCTTGACTCCCATCCCAGAGATAGCGAGTTCGAATCCCAGCGGTGGAGTTACTTTTAAAATTCAGGGAAAATAATATTAATTTCCACAAAAATTCATTAAAGGTAATAAGTAAAATAATGATGTACTAAATAGTTAATAATTAAAAAGTTAAAATTAATGACGTATTAAAAATTAATCAAATAACAAAATAATATTAATCACATGTCAAATAATTAAAAATAATAAATTAAAAGTGATGTCATTCCAAACACGTGGTTAAGAGCTCATTGCCATAAACATAAAAAATAGTGTCGTTGCCATAAAAAGTAAACAACTTTGAAAAGATCGTTACCACAGAATCAAAACGAAACTTTGATGATGTCATTCCATGACGTGATACAAGATGGCGCTGGTGTCGTCACTTCCGGAGAAATCCAAGATGTCGGAGGCCACGCTTTTTCTGTGACGTCACTTCCGGTTGTCACGTGAACCAAGATGGCGGAGGCGGCACATCAAAGGAACGCCCCCAGTGCGACATCTATTGTTCTCTTACGTCATCTATTGTTCTATTACGTCATGGCGGCATCCTTTGACCGCACGGTTACCCGCGCTTACTACTCATGCTTCTAAGATCAAATAAAAGTTTTCTCATAGCGGTTTTGTTTTCCTACTTATCTGCGTGCTAGTAAGAAATCATGGTAGCCTTTGATCACAAGCATTCAACTATTTATTGCTAAATGTCACCGATGACCACCAAAATATCATTTCTGAGCTACTAGCAACATGTGATTCCTTTATAGACTAGCCGCATTTATCATTCTGAAACAGGATAAGATTTACCTTTGTGATATTAAAAAAAAAAACTTCAATCATGAGCTTCTAAGAAGTTGCTTATTTCAGCAAATTTGAAACATTTGGTATCTTTGCCAAAGAAAGAACCCCGTACCGGGATAAAAAAATATCGTAGTAAAATAAAATTTAGCCACTAAGCTATGGAATTGTTTTTAGTCCAAAGGGGCTTTGTCCCTGAGGGACTATTGTTTTCGTTTTGCGATTTTGCGTCGAATCACTCTGAAAGTCCGTTTCACTTTTCAAACTGTTGCCACCAAATGTTAGAGTCCTGCATTATATTTGAAGAAATTAAATAATGAAAATCTGCATAAATGTATGTATATTTCTCGCATTGTAATAAAACAACGATGCATAGAACCATCGAACTTTGAATGACGTAATCCTCCTGCGAATATGGGCATGTGGAAGCCCAAATTTGAAATCTGGAATTTTTTTTTTATTATTTATTTTATATTTTGTAAAACTTTAACGAACTTTTGAGGTACGACCTCAACCATTTGAAAAAACCTTTTTATCTCCAGCGCGCGGAACTGTGTATTGAAAATTCTAAAGATAGGCTCATTTTAAAAGTATTTTGCGACGTTGCTATTGAACTGAATTTTATGGCTTAAGTGCGAAGAATATGATATTTAATAAATAAAGGTAACACACAAAATGTTAACAAAAAAACCCTTTTGACGAATTTTCCTCGTGTAAGCTTATTTCTGTACGCACTTCTATTAAATTCTCACTTTTAAAAGCAAAATTCGTAGACAATCCAGTTATAAAAATAAGTAATTCAACTAAAAGTATTAATTTCTTGCAATTTATTCTTTTATTGCAATCATTCTTGAAATCATTGTTATTATTACATAACATTAAAACTATTAAGCAAACTTTATTATGTAAACTACATTACTACATAAACTTTGAAATTTTCTATATTAAACCTAGTTATTGCAACTAACTTAAGAGAAAATTAAGAGTTTTAATTTTATCCCCCATTGTTTGGTAGACCATTTTCAGAATGAGTCTTTTTATTAGTAATGACACGTCTGTAGAAGCATAGCATGGAAACCTGGTCATAAAACCCTATCCCAATGAATACTAAAACTTCAAACTTGTAGACTCAGTGACAGCTTCAAGTATGTACATATAATATGCAAGACAAAAATTTCATCTGCAAGCTTTTCCGGAAAGAGTGAATGCTTTGTATTACTACAAATGCTCTTACAACATCCACTGGGTAATTCCAACAACTTGCCAATGATTTACGTTTGTTTGACCATCCGCAATTTTTCTTTTAACTTCTCAAACACACACAAGAAGAGAAAAAGAGGAATAAAAATAATGACTTGCACAGTTTTCGCAAAGTACGTGCTATCAAGATAAAATGATACTAAAGACAGTTATTGGGGCACGTGAAATGAACCGAGATGAGAGCTTTTAAACGCCTCTTTAACATCTATCAATTCCATGCTCTAAAGGTCAAGTTACAGGTGACTAAAAAAGAGGGGAAAAGTCTGTGAATCAATTGCTTGAACATCATATCATATTTTAAACTGTAAGCAGAAGGCAGTATATAAATGCGAGGTGCCTATCGTGTTGCATAATAATGGGAAGATTGAACAAAATTGTGTGGTAAAGGCTAGGTAATGAGAAAACTGGTGAGCCTTGTAAGTTTAACCTGCTTAGCTACTTACTAAATGGGCTATTCTCCTACTGTTTTAAGAAGGATGTATAAGGAAATTTGAGAAACAATATTCTAATGGAATTGTTTGAGAACTCTGCCCAGCGAATGGTGTAGTGACTGAAGGCCTTGTGACCTTTGTAAGTTATAATATAATACTTAGCCCTGTAGGTTGACTGGGGGCCAATTTTCGGTGTTCTGTCTAGCATCTGCACCAAGACAGACTAGATTTCTCAAGTAAATAATCAGTCTTCACAATTACTAGAACCATCTTTTATTAGGTGATAGGTTAAAACTCGGCAAGACCATACTGTCTTGTCTGCCCCTTGGTTGTGGGAACGTTACATGGTTTGACATTGAAGGTTGTCCTTCGGGGTTTGGCTTCCCTTGGTACACGCTGGAGGACAGTCTACGACGTATCTATGTTCTCTTTGTTGGTGGATGCTTGCCGTCCACCTTTGGCTTGTGTTCTTATTCCCAGACTGTGTGCATCAAAATTGTCTTTCCTGAGCTAATCGGGGGATTATGCTTCCTTGGATTACATCTAGGGGTTGGGGCATTGCAACCGTCTTAAAAGCATCTTAAATAAAAGCCAGATCTGGGAGGCCATTTCTCCATCGTGTAGTTATAATACGTATAGTAATTTTTCTAATGAGGATTTTGTTGATGTTTCTGACATATGCCTATAAATAGAATGATAGGATTATAAGCCTATAGTGGGGATATTAATGTACTTTTTGACGTTAAATAGTATGTTATATATTCTGTAGATATACATTATAATATCACACATTTTTTTTTTCAAACGTGCAAAGCTTGCCATAATGAACAGTGTTGAAAATGCTGAAATGAAGGAATATAACTCGGATTTAATAAAACAAATAAAATAAAAAACATGGGCCATAAAATTTTTAAAAAATTAAGTTTTTACACGAACGAAAGTAATAAGTAATCGAAAAAGTATCTTAAAAGTTTTCTTTCAAGGAAGCATTGTATGACATTATTTAACTGAAGTTTCTTATATAAAAAAATGAATTTGAAAAACTGAGTAAGATATTTCTTCACTTGTTAAAATTTTAGTTTAAGGTTTTAAATTTAAAGAATGTCAAATTTGAAGTTTGAGCCTCACGTGACTCATTTGATCCTGAATTAATGTAACGTTTTCTAGTTATCAAAAATTAAAGTACATTCTTAAATTTTTAAGGCTTTTGCTGCTTTCTGAGTCTTAAAAATGTGGTATCGCCATGTAAAAGTCCAATATGCATTCCTGACTTCAAATAATTACAGGAATATTTTTTCATAATAGAAATGAATCTAGAAAACTTAAGATGGATCAGATAAAAGATATTTTTTACATGAATGGGCTCCTGAAAATAGAGAACAGATATTAAACATATAAGGTATTTCTCCCGCCTTCCTAGCATGCGTTCGTGGTGTTGTGGTCTGCACGCTGGGTGCGTATTCCAGAGGTCTGCGGTTCGATTCCCGACGAAGTCGTTGCTCATTTTTCATCTTGCCTGCTTCCAAAAATACCTAATGTCTCTAAAAACATTACGAAACCAATAATTTTTTTCAATATAACCATCTAAATCTGGGAAAATCAGTATAAATTCTGCAAATCCAAGGGAACTTTAGAAAATTCCTTTACTCAGATTGTAGTTATAAACTGATTACATTAAAAAGCACATAAATTTCACTATTATAGATAACTATACAAAAAAAAGACTCAACACTTTTTTTAGAAATGAAAATCCAAAGGTATTGTAAAATTTGAATATCTGAACATTAGGAAACAGGCAATATAAAGGATACTTAAAAGGTGGAATTGCGGAAGACTATGGTAGACTGAGAAGCCTCAAAACTATGTGATCTTTCGAAGGCGCCCGAAGTCCATGCCAACGACAGATGCAATCTTGCTCTTTTTCGCAGACTTTATCTGATGTTACTGTCAAACAAGTGAGATAAGTCACAACAATGACAGCAGCTTATTACATGAAGTTTATAGTGATTATTTTAAGAAACCTTTCAATTTTTTTCATTTGTATTCAATTGAAACATATTACTTTTACTTCGCTTTTTACACTGTTAGATATTGGAACTGTAAATTTTCCCACTATTCGTTTGTATGGGAAGCTTCAATGTGCCTCATCGAAAATAAATGGCAGTTATACAAACAAGTTTCTGAAACTGAAAGAAGCAGAGTTTGGGCTTAAATATAGTGCAGATTATCCTTCCAAGAAGTCATTCCTCGTTTTGAATGAAATCGAAATCAAACAACAGTGATGTGAATGGTGAATCTACAACTGCAGGAGAGACGAAATGATCGACGGGAAGAATTACATCAGCCTTGTAGCACTATCGAAAGAGAGGAGAAGCATATTTTGAGAATGGCAACGACAGATCACTATGCAAATTAAGAACAGTAGCAACAGGATATGTTGAACAGCCACCTACTTATACTGTTCTACTTTGTTTGGAGAAGACAGGAGTCTTTGCAATGCGTCCATTGCTGCGATTGTCTTTGACTCTACATTACAGGCGCATGCAGCTGCAATGAGGCGTTGAACTATAACGCCATATATGGTCAAAGTAATTGCACTGCGTTGTCTTTTAAGACAAATCCTGACTCTGTTTAAAAAACTATGATGGTCATATTATAGTTATATTTCTAGTCTGACTACACTGCAGCCGTACAGTGTAGTTTACAGTGCAGCCGTACAGTGTACAGTGACTTAGGGTTTATGGTGCTTTTTAATTTTACTCCCACACGCACTTAATACAAATGGGACACTCAATAGCCATAGCTAACATCCTTGAGGTTTCGGAGCCTGTTATTCTCCTTTACTTTCAAGGCTTGCTTACAAACAAAGCGAGATGACACTTGACACCTAAGATTCAGCGATTCTTCATTGTCCATCAGGTAGCACTGCTTCATTGAATCTGCTTGTTGTTTAGATATGTCCCCCACGGAACATTTCTGAGAGATAACTGGAACAAGAGTGGCCTATAATATACTTCCCGCGACTAAGTCAGATAAATATTTGCAACCTAGGACTGAAATAGTTCCTCAAGCACTCATTCAAAGTCTCTTCCTTTCAATGTTGAGGTGTAGCCAACAATTATTACCAGCCATGGTGGTAACATAAACAACTGTACTTCCAGAAAGTAAGACCAATAAATATGTGCTTCTATATCTCTCATTTTTCATGCTGCTGTTTCGACGGCAAGCAGTGTAGTTGCAATTGTAGTTATTCATAAATATTCTTATTAGAATTCCTGCTAATTACTTTACTTACGTATGATTTGTTTCTACATCTTTTTTAGAAATTAAAGTATATTAAACCCTAGAATTTTTTCCCTGGTCCCCCTCCCCACGCTTTCTTCAATCTAATGTCTGTCATCCTGGTAGCTGATCAGTTATCAATACAATAGCGTTGAAGATACTTTTTTTACACTTCCATAGGACTTCAGAAGATTAATGAATTCAGCCTATTACAAATTGATTAACATTTGAAATAAAAATTCTTGCTATAATATTTTATGCTTAATTAAAGCGAAAATTTCGCGGCATAGATGCAATAAAGACATTTCACTACGACATTCACTTTTTGAATGTTCAACAACAAGAGTTTTACTGGTGTATATATACTATATATATACAGATTCTTGTCATTATCCATAGTTCTTGAAGATATCACTTGTTGATGTTATTTAATAATAGGAAAATGTATCGTAAGAACACCTGTGTACAACGAAATTGTATGTATTCAAATTTAAATTATAAAAAATATTGTTTATAGTTGTGATAGTTTCTGATCGTTTTCTTCGGGATTTTAGTTGATCGTATCCATAAACTGAACACACTTTATAAACGAATTATTTGAGCAAAGTTAATTTATTAATTTATATTGTTGGAGAATCTATTTCTTATGTTCTATTTCTGTGTTAGCATTTAGCACTATATAATATTGCGTACTTTAAAGAACACTATAAAGCTTCCAAGTATTAATATAATATTAATTCTTCTTGCTAAGTCTGTGATGAGTTAACATTTGACATTCAATTAAAAAAATTAACTGAATTTGGTAATTTCTCTTGAAGAAATCTAATAGAAAAATGCAGGTGAGATAGTTGTGGATATTAAAAATAACTGCTGGTCACATTCGGCTTCAGATAGGCTACACAACAGACTGTGGCCCTCTTTGCAAATATGATGACAGTCATAAGAAAATTCATCATATCAGAAAACACTGATCAAGCAAAGCGTCATGAATCCCGAGGAAGTTTAATGTTATTAAAAAGCAAAGTTTCGAATCTTTGGAAAAATATATTCCCTTCATTTATAAATAGGATTAAGATTCGCATATCTAAAAACAAATTTTTTAAAATTCCTGTAACTGATAATAAATTCAAACAACGTATTTTTGCCGGGCAAAGTATAAAATAATTTCTGAATCAAAAATTTTATCAGTAGTTAAATCCAGTCTAAAATATCTATGTGACGATTTCTCAAGTGTGTAAGGTATATTTTAATGTTATAACAATTATTTTTAATTTTGAAACCCTTTCCTTTCAATTCTTGCTTCCCACTTACAAATCCCTCTGAGTTCTTAGATTCGCGTTGAATGCAAATGAGTTACAAGAGGTATTTAAAGGAACGTTCAACTTACTTCAAGAGAGAGTGCTTAGGACTCCTTAGTGGCGCGTGTTTGCTTTCTGGCTACTTCATTCTTGAATGTACTACGCTCGGCCATATTGTACCACGGCCAACTAAATTCACGAAGGTCACAATTGTACGTGCCTGTTAAGAATCGCTGGCTAGGTTAATTTAGGTTAATTTAAGTCTATTCGGTTTAATATTAGATTAGTTTCTTATTTACTTATTCGGATTTAAAAGCTCGTCCTTACAGGCTTTCCTGTAAGGACGAGAAGGGGCCATCTGTTATTATTTCCTTGAGTGAATGAAAGGGTACCTATTTTAACCCTTTTCAAGTCTCGGTAGCAAATACTTGAATTCCTGGATAATTCGCTACTTAGTTCACTAGGTTCCTCGACATTACATCTAAACAAACGCTTGAGGAATATTATAAGTGTACTTGACAATTATCAGATCATCATGTAAATTCCAGATCTCACTATTGTAGTGAACTTTGTCTTTTAACGCGGTTTCCTGGAAACTAAAAATTATGTCAAAACGTTCTAGAAAATAAAATGCTTAAGAAAGTCTGTTCTAGTTCTTGATGATTAAAACTGAAATATTTAATGCTTAAAGTTTTATCGAAATATTTTTACTCATTTTCCATTGGAAACTTTCTTTTCACTAGAAAAACAACCACAAACGTTAACACAAATATTCCCTGTTTTGACTGAGTTTTATATTAAAATGAATCCTACAGATTAAAATGCTTTTCAGTTCCTGAGTAGAACACCTTGCTCACAGCCCACGCGAGAGAAGACTGGAGATTTAAAATCTCGCTGAAAGATCTCTTAAACTTCGCTTGCGTACCGCTGGATTTCCGCTGAGATAAACTACCTCTAGGAGAAAAAAACGCAACAAACAAGCATGAAAAAAAATCAGCAACCCACTCAAGCCTTGCGTAATGGAGACGCAGCCAGAAGTTGGGAATCAAGAATCCTGTGTTCTAAACAATTAATCTTCATCTCAGGCTTTTCCTTAATTAGGTCCTCAGGCTAGTTGCTAGGAGACGAATCTCTTTGATAAGAAGTTTTTGCACCTCCCCAGTGATGGTCGACTCACTTATTAAAGGTATCACCTGATGGCCCGCCCCATGAGCCCTCCCCGCAGAAACCCCTGAAGCATCATCTGTCTTCGGTGTGAGCAGTGGAGTGAGAATGCCTCTGAGGAGAGCCATGCACCAATAATAAATATGAAAAGAAAACGACTATGAAGAGGCGGTACTGATATTGCTCCATGGGAGAAAGATCGAGTCATCATGAACCTCTAGACATCCAAGCACAACAATACTTTTTTCCTACGCTTGGCAAGAAAATTTTTGCATTCTTTGCCTTAAAAAATTACAACTTATAAATAAATATACATGTATATTCGATAAAATATAAATCATAAAAATAGATAGAGAGATATTCCAGAATTTATGCAATTTATCACGACTTCTTATTTATTTCATACGTAATAACGTTATTTACAATACCCGAAACTTCTTCAAAAATATCTTATTTGTTGTTTGGTGAATACTTCATTTTCAATGTAAATGTATTTCAAATTAATATCATTCAAAAGATCCAATGCTCATAAAATGACTTAAATCAGTGTTTCCCAAACTTTTTATCATCTCGAATCATCTGCATATTGGTCTGCGTGAGGAAGAGTGGGAGAGGGAAAGAGAGTTCGTGAAGAATTATGAAACAATGGTAAACAATGGTCGTATGTATCGGCACGGGCATTTAATTATTCTAAATTTAAAAAAGCTTCGTAGTTTTCCATTTCGCTTATTTCCAACGTTTTTCTAAAATACCTTCTCATAAATGTTTTGAAGTTAAAAGAAAGAAGGAGTGCTAGAAGTTTAACATACAGCTTCTTGAGTAATATATATTTTATTCATTCATTTAATTTTTAATATATTTCATTAGTACCTGTAGGAACAACAGGTAAATGTCAGAAGCTGTTATTGCATATTATAGACATTATGCAGGTTTGTAACAGTTAACGAAAAACCTTTTCACCTTAAAAAACGGATTTTTCCAATTTAAATAGATTTGGGGGCAAAGATGTTTATTTAGCAACATTTGGCTTCTCAATGTGTTAGATTATTCTAATAGAAATACATAATATATTTTACGGTGTTATTACAGAAAAATTAGATTCTATAATAACACCATAAAATATATTATGTATTTCTAAAAATTTTCTATTCTTTCTTTCGGTTTGATTTGTATATAGAAATATCTTCGATAAGTCGTCAAGATGGAAAAGAGGTTAGTGACTCCGACCTTTCGTACCGAAGGCCTCTGGATTCGAATCCGAGCCCTTCAGTACAGATGTAAATTGCCTACGCCTTTGTAGAAGGCAACGGTGGCCCATCTATTAGGTGCCTCTATAATAAACTGACCACCGCTTCTGGCCTTAGTAGAGGCCTCCTTTTATGACGACTTGTGCGCCCCATTGGAAGAAAAAAAAAATATTTTTGATAATCATTTCAAATAATCAGTTTTCAAACCTGTTGCAAAATAGAACTCTACGGAAAAGCATTCAATCTGTCTCGTATGATTTATAACAAACTGGTGGAAATATTGTAATGTTAAAAAAAATTGCAAAAGTAACAAAAGAACATTTTATTTCTTCCCCACCCCGTTTCAGCCCTGTATGCAATAACAAAACTGCAAGACATCAAACGTGGAAATAAAATAGTGAGTTTCATTGCTTTCTTTTAGACCTGAAGACATTTTAAAAGCAACAATAAATAAATTAGAACGTAAGCAGTAAATCAAATAAACTAATATATCAACCAAGGGTACCTCAGAAACAACAGTAAATCATATAGAAAGAACAAAAAGTAAAAACTATGTATAGCTAAAGAAAATTCGTTTCGCTCTTCGCATTATTATGAAGCTGCGAACTGAATCTTTCCAAGCTTTATCAACAATAATCAGATTTTCTAAATTACATATGTCTGTTAATTGCAAGGATAGTAAAAAAAACTCTGATTAAAAATATTTCGTGAGAAGTGCTGAGACAATTTTATTAGAGAAATAACCGGAATATTACTGTCTGAGGTCTGGACTGTCAAGACTGTTTTCGGATGACTGCACTGTCAAGAGGTAAGATTATAAATAGGAAAGATTATTAAAAGTAATTTAATTAGCAGTTTAAATATTATTTTTTACCAATGCTTAATTGTAATGAATTCCAGACATTTATGAAATCAACTATAATCAGTCAACTATATATATAGTTTGGATGTTTCAAGAAAGAAAATTCTTTTAGCAAACCAAGCAAGAGCATAGTTACAATACTTGACAGCTGCTAAAGAACACAGGTATTTTTCGAAATAGTGAATAAAAGACATTACCTTATATGAATGAAACTCAGCATACACTTAGTAGAGGTACTGTTCATTTTTCATAATGCAAAATAGCTCATTTTATGACATGAAAAAACAAGATCTATTAATTGCAAGAAAAAGAATTAAATTATGTTACAAGATCTATATGGTATGAGGGAGCTTCTCAGGCATTAACACTTATTCGGCATCTACTATGCATGTTAACGGATGCCACTTTAACTGTGTCACTTAAGTGGCGAAAAGAATTTGGAAGACATCGTCCATTCATCCGTCAATGATATTTTGAGTTTCTGCATAGTTCAAGGAAAGAATGACCTAGGCTGGCATCCACAGTCTGGGTCTGAGCCCCACATCTAGCAATCGCTCCCGTCAAGGACTGTGATTTCTTTGTGCAACACTTTTACCAAGAAACGTCCCAAACTTTGCTATAAGTCCAGCAAATACACAAAATTTTCATCTCCCAGAGTCACGGCCACTTCCGATATCCTGTTTGAGCCCGCATTGTTCTCTATGAATATAAAGTCTAGATCCACTGCACCCTAGCAAAGCTGAAAATCTCGAGGCAGTAACACTGTGATGTAAAGATACTTACATCACAGATGTGAAGTGATATTCTGCGATTATTTATTATACACCCTCCAACACACCATAACCCATCGACCATAACGATCCGCTTTATGGACATTCCGTTACTAAAATGGGTTCCAGTTTTCCTTAACAGTAATTGGTGCCCAGAATCAGTCTTGATGCCAAATCGGAATTCATTCGGGAACATCACTTTATCAGGACTTGGATCTGTTTCGGGAACATTGCGTGTTCTGAATAGGAACAGGGAGCTTACTCAAGCTATGTTCAAATATGTGTGGAATGGACAACACCAGCAGGAAGGGTTGACCTTTACCCTTTATTCTCTATAAGATTGCAGGTGCTCCCGCACTTCGGGATACAGAGACCAACCACTTGTGGTCTGAACTTAAAAGTATAAAACTACTAACTAAAATTTTAAATAAGGAGCTAACTTTTAGTTAGTTTACAAATGCCTAACACTAAGACTGGCCTTTTTAAAAGGTTGCGTAGGTAGTACGCAAACTGCCGGAACTACAATACGTTTTAAATATAAAGAGGACTAAACCTCTGGCTTTAAAGGCGGACAGCAGCTGATTGAAAACTCGTAAGAATACAGTGGCAAGGCGGGTCGCTTCTTCCCTTTCTGTCTAACTCTTGGCAAAAAGCCACAACTTACATACTTGGGGGTTAGCAAGTACAATTTGCATAAACAAGTTAACACATTTAATTCTGGCTGGAAGTGGAAAATAAGAAGTGATAGTAAAGGTTTTAAATAAAATAAACGTTAGTAAAACTTAAGATCCTTACAACTTTAAACCATTGTTGCTGACCTCAATAAATATGTTCATGACACTAATGTACTCTCTTTCTCGATGACAGTGCACTGTTGATAAAATGCTCGTAAAACTTCTCTGCTTATAAGCAAATTTAAATTTCACTGCACAGAAACTATTTTGGCACATATGCGAGTGCCGGAAGCGTTTGCAGTACCTACAACTATCGGGTCAGAAGTGAGAATTTATTTCTTTTTGCTCCTCGGGATACAAATCTATCATCTTGAGATGTGATGCTCTTTCAGTCCTCTCCCCATGCTTTCGCAAATATGATCCACCTTCCTTAACTGCGCGATAATACTTTTCAACAGTTTTCCTGCAACCCTCATGAAGTAAGGTGCTCTTTCTCAATGACTCAAGATAAGGAAGGTTCATGATTCAGCAACCAAGCAGACATTTGTTCCTAAAATCCCCCCTACTAATTTTTATCAGGCTTGTTTGCTTTATCAGATTGTTCGAAATATGAAGCAAAAATTGCGACTAAATTGGACTTTTGTATTCGGCATGGCCTAGACTTCGATGCAGCTATTATGTGCGGCTAGCAATTGATGAAAAATAAAAGTTCACTCAGCAACAGAAGTCGAAAACACTACGACAAAGAAAACAGGATTTTCCCTGCTTCAAATGAAGAACATATTAAGGCGGGAAATGAAGTTCACACAGGGATTTATGTTAAGTGTGAAACAGCCGGTATAGATCCCTCTGTACTGACTTTTTCGCAAACGGCTTTCACTTGCCCGAACTTTTGATTGGACTCGCACTTAAGATGAAATGGATTCTAATAGTATCCCCGTTCAAATTACCAATAACCAGCCTAAAATAACTACCTTAGCTCAGCAACGAAATTTCATCCCAAAAGAAAACAGATAAGCATATTAAAAATTAAAACAAAAGCAGAGTCTTATTAGACAAAAGCAGAAAATCTTCTTATCCCCTCATTTTATTGTCAGAATAATTTTCATTATTAAAAAAATTATAGCAAATGGCTAAACAAAATGTTGCTAAAGCTTGAAGTACATGCCGCGTATTTATTACATATTGCATGAAATGATGAAAATGATTGTGAAATATTTTATGAAATTTTAGCGTATTACCCTCCCCCCCCAAAGGAAAAAAATGAAATGGAAAAATAAATCCGGATGACAATCTTTAGCTTTTTGACATAAAAACTATGCATCCAGGCTCGAGACTGGATGCTTTTCTGAGTTTGGATGAGAGTAAAATTCTAGAAACTGACATTGAGATATTTTATAGTGAAATACTTGTCCTTCTATGTTGAAATCTTAACCAAGTTTTCAAAAGGATAACGAAAATTAAAATTTTTGAAATTGACATTGCTACACGTTTTAGTGCAAGGATTATGCAACAAAACATTTAGCAATACCAATTTCAGAAATGGGCAAATCATATTAGTTTTAAATTGTAATGACACTTGCTTTGATTTCTTTAAATCCTTTAATGAAAGAAACCTCTTTGAAGATGTTGATACAGAATAGCGTCTACTAAGCCTCTTGAAGCACTAGAGAAAACCAGAATTCATGGCTTTTTAAAATAACATGTTTTAAATTAAAATATTAAGATCATTAGCTCAACTGAGTTTCGATGAATGAGAACACCTGGTCTTTACCAGTGGTTAACTGATATTGTTCCACAATCATCATTAACCAAATTTATTTTACACTGGTTATCAAAATTCAAGGCTGCAAAAGAACACAAAATTACACTTCTGCACATACGTTACGCACGGAAATATGCAGATTCAATGATTGACAATGTGGTGTGCAATGCGCATATTGCAATTCTGGTCTGTAATGTAGTTAAAATTGAATTTGGTTTCTGAGAGTGATAAGTATTCAGTAGTTAGGGCTCAAAGGCATCATTTAAGTGAAGGTCAAAAGTGGCGAATAATTGGTAAACTCCAGGGAGGTCAAACACTAATGGAGATCGCCCAAGACATCAATATCCCTCAAAGTATCATATTAAGAGTTCGGAGCCGCTTTTTAAGCCTTGATCAGTTGACAGACAGCTTGATGAGGGGCGACCAAAAGCAACAACTGCATCAGAAAAAAACGTTTGTTGTCGTTGTCAGTTCGAAGAAACCGAGAAGCGGCTGCAAGACCTTCAAGCTGCCACAGGAACTCGAATTAGCCGTTCTGCTGCTGCATGAGGTGGGACTGTATGCGAAAAAAGCAATGATTTGTGTCCCACTCACTCCAGCTTCCAGAGGGGCCCGTTTAAAATGGTCCCGTGGTCATGTTCAATGAAGCCAAGAAGACTGGGCCAGAGTTTTGTTTAGTGACGAGTCCAGATATAGTCTGAACAGTGATTCGAAAGGTGTTTTTGTTGGTTGTGCATTAGCACTGAAGGCGTAATGAGTACGTTTCCACAAGCACAGAATTAAAGAATCATAAGTCAAAAAGTTTAACTACGAAATCTTTATTTAATAAAATAGAATAATTCTGCTTAACTTAAGCATAACAATAAAGTAATAATCTTGACGGACATTAAAACACTGAAGTATTGAAAAGAATAACTTACAGAGAATCAACATCAGTCCTAAATATCAGGCTTACCTATTTTAGGCAATAATAAAAAAAAAAAAACAGCAACACACTTTAACACCGTACCTGAAAAAGAGAAATTACTACAGGATTTGACCTTTGGCCCAAGTACAAGTAGCTAGGGTGAAAATCGAATATACTGCATTGCACACGAACTTTACTTTCTCTCGCCAATCTTGGCGCACGTTCGTTTCGTATGGCTTTCGAGTTTCATTATGCAAAATACCTAAATTTACGCTAACAGTTTTAAACACGCAACTCGCCTTCTCCTGTCCGTGAAATATCCAGTTTCCGCGACCGTGGTTGGGAGGAATCACGACAAATGACACCGAGCTGCATAACTTTCAAAGAGGTTCTGTAACGGTTCGTAGATATGTGGACAAGGTACTGGAACTCCAAGTTACATAGATTAGGAGCGCTGTTGGCCAATATTTTTTGCTCTACTTCATGGAACATATGAGGCATCAGAATGTTTTTAAACAGAAAATACCACTCGAATGGATTCGCCACCTTACTCACCCGACTTAAATCAGATTGAGCATCTATGGAATGCCTTACGGCTCCAAATTTCGGTGCGTCTCTTTTCATAATCAATGGTATGGTAACCCCCAAATCTATTCCTAATAAACTGTGAACGAAATCGCTTTTTTCCTGACTCGCTGAATGTGAACAGCTATTTGCCACTTTTTAATCCGTTTCACAGCCTTCATTACTTAAGTTTAGACAATCAGGTTTAAAAATAAATAAAAATTAAGAGGAATTCGCTAAATCTTTCGAAAATTCGCTTTTATGTTCATTTTTCTACATTTGTTAAATTTTGGAAAAAAAAAAAAAAATAAAACCGATTGTGATTTAAATTTACATGTGTTTTAAGCCTTTGTACCTCGAGAGAATTAAAAATTCCCTTTTAAAAGTATCATGCAATAAAAGTCATACACTATATTGCAATGGAATTTTAAAAATTCAAATTTTAAATTGCATACTAAAATTTATGAAAATAAATAAAAAAAAAGTAATGCGGACACCACATGATTTCCTCGTAAGGCTTATTAAATTATCCGTATTTTATTGCTGAATTTCATTGAAACTTATTTCCCCGAAATTCATTACCGACATATATCTCATTCAATTAATTCAGTTTTCAAATTGCGACAAGACAAAAATACATAAAAACTTAAAAATTGCTAAGTACAGAAAAACATAAAAAAAAAAACAAATACAGTTAAAAAAAACAGAAATACAGTTAAAAAAAACAAATACAGTTAAAAAAACAGAAATACAGTTAAAAAAAACAAATACAGTTAAAAAAACAGTTTTTGCGATTAAGAGTAGAAAACTCTAAATATAGTTAAAAAAACACAACTTTTACAATTAAAATGAGAGTTTCTACGCAAAACCAAGCAATCTTGCTACCGACAACAAGAAGGCATATTTTTTTATGTACAAAACTGAAAGTTTATTTTTGGTCCCACTCGGCAAAAAGACACTGAAAGTGCAGAAATTGACTGCATCCTCTATTCTGGTAAAAGCTTCAAATGTAAATAAATGATGGCTTCGTTAGATTTATTTGCATCACTTAAACGTTTAAATTGTTGATAATTCTACAACTTGCATTCAGATTAACTAAAGGTATGAAAAAAACCTTAACCGGAACATAAGGACAACATAATTCAATCACTTTTAAAGCAAAAAACGCACAATTTATTAACATGTAAGAATAAAAAATCTGATGTGTACACCACATGACTTCCTTGTACGGAATGTTAAATTATACGCATTTTTTCTTGCATTTCATTTAAACTTATTGGATTGAATTAAATCTACTTCGCCGACAGCGCATAAACCACAATAGGTTAGGTTAGGTTAGGTTATTTTAATTACGGCAAAGCCTCGAGGGCTATCTGCCTATAAACCATAATAGAATAAATGCATTCTTTAAAATTCACTCAGTGTTTGTTTACCATAGCGACATTCTGGCGCTAGATTCACTTAACAGTATTATATTTCGTTCATATTATAAATCATAATGCACAAAATTTATATCATTTAAAGAATATAATTATCTAATCGTTGCCACATGTTCTATTGAAATACTATAATAAAGCTAGAATGATCTATAAAAGAAATTAAGCAAACAAAACAAAAAAGAAACAGTTTTTCACAGACGATTGAGTATTTCTCATTCAATTAATTCAGTTCTCACTTCTCGAGAAGGCAAAAATGCATTAAAAACTCAAAATATCTATATTAAAAATTACGAAGTAAATTTTAATACAGATATTTATAAATTTTAATATAGATATTCCAGAAAGGATTAAGCATGATTTAATTGGCAATAATAAATGAAGGCGTTATCTTTGTTGTTGCGAAGCTAAGTTATTCTAGATTGGCAACAAATCCACTAGTCTGCTGTTTCAAATGTAAACAATCAATGGTCGCCGTCAAAACAAAAGGCTTAGCGACACTTAAACAACTTTAAAATTGTTGATAATTCTAAAAATATTGCACACAGATTTACTAAAGGCATAAAAACCTTAACCGGAAGATAAAAACAACATAATTCAATCATTTTTAAAGCAAAAAATGTACAATTTACAAACATATCAGAGTAAAGAAACTGAGATCACTGAGCCGGGTAACAAAGGGGATATATATATAAATATATTTATATACGTTTGGTGCGTATATAAAAATAATGTAAACCAAAATACGAGGTGCACATCTACATGTTATAGCAGTCATATATACAAAATTTCAACGTTCTGAGGCTACCCGTTTTTAATTTATGCGAGATACGTACATACGTTCGTACAGACGCCACGAAAAATTCTCTTCAGAATTAATTTTAAAGCAGTTTTATAATTTTTTGGAGGAAACGAGTCTTTTATTCTGTCCTTACGTACAGATATCACGCTAAAACATCGTTAAATTGCATTCGATAGCGGTCAAAATGGATATTTTCGTTGAAATATGCTACCTGAAACTTTCCGCTATTACAATACTTCCTTTTTACTTTGTAGAAGGAAGTAAAAATTTACCTCACTGAGCCAGGTAACAAAGTGGATATATATATATATATATATATATATATATATATATGTATATACAGATACATAGTTACGTATTTTTGGTGCAGCTGATTGCAACCAAAAAGGGAGGTGCTTAACTACATGTTATAGCAGTCCTACATAGAATTTCGATGTTCCGAAGCTACTCGTTTTTGAGTTATGCGAGATATATACAAAATTTATATACGTACAGACGTCACGAAAAAATTATATTCTGATTCCATTTTACAATCTGTTTTGGGAAAAAGAGTCCTTTATTCTGTCCATACGTACAGATTTCATGCAATAAATCGCTCAAATGCATTCGAGTGCGGTCAAAATAGATATTTTCGCTGAAATATGATACCGGATTTTTTTGCGATTACAATACTTGGTACAAGGAAGTAAAAACGTTATACTCTATTATTATATATATGTTGAATTGCTAACCATAGCAAAATATGGCAAAACAAATTATATACCTAGATTAAAATATGAAAAATAAAGGGTAAAATATATTGCAAGTAAAATTATTCCAAGAGAATTTTGTTTCCATCTTACTGGGAAACTTAAAAACAATTAATACTTATTTTTTGGAGCATTTATGCAATCTGCCACCAGTACTAATTGGGACATTTAAAAATGGTTAAAATTTTCTAGAAAAAGTACATTCTCCCAATAATCCGTATATGTCTATAATAAGACATATCGGAATTATAGAAATAATCGCTGCATATATAAAGATAAAAATAAAAGCGATGGATTCTTAAGGGGGAAAAAAAACTACGTATAAATACCATAGTTTAAAGAAACGATCTCTGGTAAGGGGATAGAAGGGAGACATGAAGCTTAATCGTTTACCCATACTAATTTAATCGAAGAAGAAAAAATTAACGATTTGATACCGTCAAAATAAAAAAAGTAAAGAAATTATTCAATGCGTGATAAAGGAAAACGAAAAAAAAAAATTCATACCTTAATTACAGGAGAGAATCGATGCTGAAGATATCTTTAACTCCCCGAACTTTTGGAAACATCTGTACAGTTTTCTCAGCTCTCATTAGGGTTACTAAAAATATTAAAGAAGAAACAGTTATTGGGTGAGCATGAAATAGAACAGAGTTCCTTCATGGCAAATACCTCCAGAAAATGAATACTAATTAAAACAAAGTTTCCGCTTTCTAAATGTGTCCATGCGTTAGAATACTTATATATTTAGAATCACTAATGGAATATAACGAACATTTACAAATCAGAGCAATTTTTAAACTCTTAGTTTGTGATATAAGAATGTTAGAAATATTTTCAGCGCAAATTTGATTCCATGCCAGCTGCTGTCTGCAATGCATGACAAAGAAACGAGAATTGACGAGCAATTGACGAAACGAGAATTGACGATTTATTGCACAACTTTAGGAAGCCTTGTTTGCAATACATGTTGCCGCGCGTTGTAGCATGTAACTGCAGAGATCCCTGAACATAATTCTGCATCATCTCATCTCATGCAAACTAGATTCTATCTTATCTTGCAGATTTTGTGGCATGGTGGAGTCTCAAGAGAGCAACCTGCAACATTCCAGAGGTTTCCTATTGGGAAGTCTGGACTTATGCATGGCTACAATAAATAGTTAGTGGTTGCAAGGTAAGCTCTTGAGACCCCAGTAGAGAATGGAGCACAGAGGCAAGCGTTCCCAGAAGGACAGGCCACTGATCGAATCACAGCGTATCATTGGGCTGCCAAAGTGTCAATTATGAAGACTAACGGTGATAGCAAGGCCACTGGTCGAAGGAATTCATCACACATCATTGGAGTGTCAAAATAGCTGTGATGAAAACCAACGTTGACCGGGCATCATATAAAATCGCACTCATGCCATGGCACCCAGCCGTATGAATGTATCGCGTAAAGACAAAACTTTCAAACTGACTCTCGGATGCATTGGTCATCCCCACCAAGGCAAAGGCAGCCCTCATCACTTAAAATTATCCACTGCCATCTAGCGTGCATTCGTGATGTGTTCTTGCAACACCACTGCATTCTATGATGATCCTGCTGTGGTGTGACAAGTAATGGTCATAACGGTCTACATTCCTGTAATCCAACGATATGCAGTGGTCTGCTAATGGTAATTGCACTCACAAGATGCTATAGGAAAGCGATCATTATGCCCGGAACATAATGGCAGATGGAAGGGTTCGAGTAAGTTAGATGTACTTTTGGTTCTTCTATTGTTTGCCTATGGAATTATCGTCATTGCATACATATCCGAATATAATGCACTGAGCAACCTTTCGCGTCCAATAGAGCATACAGTATGACGAAATTAAACATCCACCTTCATGGCAGCTCCACGATCGCAAACCTTTTGAAAAGGGCCCATCAAATTTCTATTTATTAAGTTCATGTCATAGGTATATTACATTTTATATGGATGGTTTTAACGTAACTACACTATTGAAAATAAGAATTAAGCAGTTCCGGCACCATTTAAAATGTGGTAGGTATGGCGGTGAACTTCGCCCTTGCTATGAACAGATGAGCATCATATTTAAATTATTACATACCTAACGGCGAAAAAATATAACCTTGATTTCATTCAGGTACACTGCTTCCTTGTTGGTGCTTTTTTTTTTTTTTTTTCTTTTTTTTAAGTACCAGAAGCGCTATTAATCTGTCTCGATCTTCACATTTTGTTCTTTTTAAATAATAGGATGTCGCCATCTAAGGTTTTCGCCGTGTATTTTATTTAAAGAAATAATATAGCGAATATAAAAATATGTATGCCAACCTCTAACAATCTATTGGGAATTCTAAAGTTATGCTGGTTTTAATTATTTTGTGATTTAGTGTCAAGTCGAATTTCATGTGGCGTAAGTGCAAAGAACGTGGTATTTGATAAATAGAATTAAGACACAAAAGGTGGTAGAATCCTCAGGATTTTTTGAAACAGGAGACATGAGCAATGCCCTCACCGGGAATCGAACCTGGATTTCACGAATAAGCGCCGAGCGTGCAAGAACAAAGATCAAGTGCAAAGAACATGATATTTAATAAACACTCAAAACACACCAAAACGTTAACACTCAAAACGTTAAAAAAACGCCCCTTTGGACGAAATTTAAAATCTGAAAAATTTCAGATTTTTATTTTTTATTTTTATTTATTTATTTTTTTATTTTATTTATTTTTTTTTTTACATATCAACCTTATCAAAGTGACCTTTGAAGAACAGTGAATCACCTTCAAAATCAGTATTCTTGGAAAAGCCTGTGCTAATTTATAGCTGACCATCTGCATAATTTCACATTCCTTTATTCCCGTGATTACTTCTATTTATTCCTAATTTTCATTCTAAGTGATTACTTCTATTTATTCCTAATTTTCATTCTAGGTGCAATTATAATTGAAGAATATCATTCCTCTCATCGTCTAAGAGATCTTAATGGATTGAAGAAAACATGAAACATTTCGATACTACGAAATGATTAAGTATGGAGTTTTGCAATGTAGCAAAGAAGATAAGTTAGAATCCGGATAGAAAGATGTTAATGTACATGAAGATTACCATTCCAACATATCATTAAATTCTATAAACCCTAGACAGGCAATAAACAACACGTGAATTAAAATTTTAAATGTTCTTTATTTTCCTCAATTGAAATACTATTTGATAGCTGTTAAGATCACTATGAGCAGCTGGAAAAGATCTAGATTTTTTTTTTTTTTTTGGAAGTCTACCACGAACATTTAGCTCCTATTTAAAAGGCGCTATTATAAAAAATAGAAATCTTCGCATTGATGATCATCTATCAATATTTAAAAAGATTTTGGATCCTGTCCCTGTGGAACTATGGTGATATAGAAGCGAGGAAGTCTCCCAGCTGCTCTTTTACCTTGACTTTGTTAACTAAACATTTATACATCTCTAATATCATTTTCAAACCCGTGCCGTATTATAAATGGATCTGCTACGATCCACAATCGTATGCGGTCCTGAAAGGACCTGCTTGCCCAGCTCGATAATTCCATTAGGGAAGTACATGAATCTTGTATTGCATTTTCCTAGAGCAACCCTTCTTCGAATGCTATATCAATTTGATGACTCGATTCAATAAAGGTTTGGGCATAACACCAGCTTAGCGGTGGTATGATTGAAGACTGATAATTGGAGCTATATTGAAATTCCAGGTAACCTGTTGGCCGCATTAGTACGTTCGTTGTTTTGCACCGCGTGTAACGGAAATATGAGCCAGTTTTCCTCAATGCCTACATAACGACTTCTTTCTCTTAGACAGAAAGCCCTCGTGTGTTTTGCCATAATCCAAATAATCTAACACTATAATGGTTTGAAGATGCACAGTACACAGCCGCGATAAATGAACTTACTCAAAACTACATCGTAAGTGTAATTTAAAAGATGCAGTTAACGTAAATGCGTTTGTGCAGTTTCCGTCTCTCCATGACACTTGCAAAAATTAATTCGAGAACATACTTGTGAAGAAATTTTAGCCAGAATCTGAAACTGCCAGAACACTTCCAAGAATCTAATATTATAGTCAGTATTTTTTTCTGTTTGGAAAACAAAACCAATAGCACACAAATGCTAGAAACATAAATTTCCTTGGCACAACAATCAAAGACTTAAGAAATACACCCCTTTTAGCTTGGCAGAAACTCAGAACCTGATCTCTCGGGAGGTTGTACCTCTATCTCTATGATTCTTTATGGGATCAATCAGTGGGACTAGCCAGAGTTTTCTTCCACCTTAATCTGAAATCACTACAAACAAGCAAACTCACGATGAACACCCTCTTAGGCAAATGGCTCTGGAAATTATTAGTTGCATTTCTAAAGATGCAGCGCAGGTTTATACTGATGATAGTCGTACAGAAGATCGTACTGGCAACGGTATCTTTATTAAGACCCCTCACTTTGAAACTACGATAAAGCAACCTAACCCTGGCACTTGCTCTATCTTTAGGAACGAGTTAATTGCGATTAAAGTGGGTCTTGATGCTATCTTGGCTTATGATTGTGATTTGGGGGAACTATGGATTTTATCGGACAGCAGAAGTGCAATACAACATCTTGGCGGCTGTTCGTCCGCAAACGATGACACCAGCATATCTATTCTACCCAAACTGAGGAAGATCTCTCTCAGACACATGACGTCCACTTCCAGTGGATCCCATCACATGTTAATATTAGTGGTAATGAGGTCGCTAATAAACTGACAAAAGAGGGTAGTGAAAATGAAACGGTCACTAGCTCCTCACTTACTTACAAAGAACTTGACTCAAATGAAAGATCTAAATATAATATGGCGTATTCCACCTACGCACCAATGGTACACAGAAACATCCTCTGGCTCCCTACTGGAAATCAAATGTGACCGTGGTTCCCAGACTGCTCTGGCTAGACTAGCAAGTGGCCACCTTAAATGTCTTTCCTTTGATAGAGGCAGAAATATCAACCTCCGCTTGCAAAAAATGCTGTGATCATCCAGCTTCATCGGATCACATACCGGGTTGCATCGGACGAGGACTTTACATCCGATCGCTTCACTGTTATTGATTTTTTGGCGGTTAACAACCTTCTGGAGCTGATCTGACATACGTCAGATCTTTCGAGGATAAGCAACAACAACAACATAAATTTCGAATTTCCTATTGCGAGGCGCTAAAACATTAATGTCTATTATTTATAAGCTATTTAAGTCGAAGCAATGGCGAGAAAAATGCTCAGTTGAGCATCTTTTTGGCTGGATTCGTGAATAACTGACGATTATGTTGGTGAACCTATTCATTCTCACCTTGAAAATTCCTGAAGTTTCAGATTTTATATTCCTGCATGTTTCTTGCAGTCAAAATTCCTGCACTGACGCTCCTGTACTCTGGTATCAGAGTTCCTGAGTAAAATGGCCTCATATTGCGAATTTTTAGTTACATTTTCCAGTCCCACCGTGAAGAACATGTCGTTGTTGTTGCCTTGTTCCACATGATCTAGCCGCAAGCTAGACCAAGTTCATGAGCCCAAGAATCTTCAAAAAATCATAAACAAGAAGAGGACTAATAAAAAAGGTCGATCCGATCAAGACCTGCGCAGTTTGATATGTGACCGGGAGAATCTTGCGCAGAGTTGCAAGAGCATGATCTTTCTTGTAAGTACATGTTCCACAGGATGGTCTTAAACCACAGGATGGTAATAGCCCTCCTTCAATTCGTACTATGCTATGCTATTTGCAGAAAACTCAAGTCCTTACTCTCTCTACTCACTTTTTATCTGTTCGGCGAATTGGTTTCGCAAAATAAAGCAGTGCTCCACCAGCTTTTTTTCAGCTTCTTAGCTTTACATAGCGTCAAAAAGATGGTATCCATCTTTTCATAATATCGTCGAAATTGAGCTTTTTTTATTATATTATCATACTTTTCCCCTTTTTCTGTTAAAATTAAAAATAAATTTCAGTACTCGCAAAAGCGTATATAATGTTCTTTTTTTTCATCCCTCCCCTGAACTTTTTTGACATTTTTTTTTATTTATTTATTTTTTTTTTTTTTTTTTTTTTTTTTTTAAGTGCCTACTGCTTGAAAGAAACTATGAGATACAGAAGAAAATTTTACCTTCTAAGTAGCAAAGAGTAATTACATGGGGATATAAGTAATTTTTTTCAGTTATAAAACGATAGTATATTATTCTTACTTGTTTTTTCTGATGCCATGATTTTCTCTGAGGGACAGCTGGGTTACGTACGATAAGATTTCCTTACAGGAACGTTACATATTCTGCATATCTTAGACAAAGCAATGGAAAAGCTTTTTTTATTAAATCCACTAATCATAAAAGTATAGAGCAATTTTCAAACTCTCTGTATGATCAGATATAGTTAGTATAACCTTTGTCTGGAATAATCAGTGTTGGTATGCTATCTAATAATGTAGAAATCTATAAGCATAATTGTTGTTGGTTGTTTAATCAAATAATAGAGAAATCTATACAGTCTTGGAGATTCTGTACTAAAAGTGTACAGTTTATAATAATATTTGATCAAAATCATCATTACAAAAATTAAGGATTCATCAAAAATCGAGCCGGTGTCTGAAATCGCCCCATCATCAAAACTTAAAATAGCGTGGGATTTGAATAAGCTTTCAATAAATTGATTTCACTGTCTTCTGATTGATTCAAATGTCTCTACATAGGCTTAACCCACTCCTCTTTTACTGAAATTTCATATACAGGGTGGTCATGGAGAGCTTCCCGATATATGAACCCCTAGTGGCCTATCTCCTCAACCAATCTTTAATATTTAATTTATAAAATTGCAGAATTATTTTCCAATTACTTTTCAAACATTATACATATTTCGAAAATACGTAAATCCAATAAATAAAAATTAAAAAAAAAATCTCCTAATAGCGAGTTTGTATTGTCAATGTATACATGAAACATGAAATACGCTATAGGGTAGGTAATGTAACTCAACGGGAATGTTAAATATTTGACGTGAACATCACATGACTTCCTTCTTTAGCTTACGGAATTATACACATTTTTCGCTGTATTTCATTTAAACTTATTTCCTTGAATTTCATTCGGCATATATTTCTAATTCAGTCAATTCAGTTCCCACTTCGCGACACCCAGAAAAACCTAAAACACCAAATATAGTTAAAACAATTAAAAAAATTTTTATACAATTAAAATTAGAGTTTCTATGCCAAAACAACCCATTCGGCCAGGGGGGAGGAAGAGGAAACTTTCGGTGCACAAAACTGAAAGTTAACATGCGGTCACACTGGGCAAAAAAATACTGAAATTAATACACCAACTGACTTAATTCACTATTCTTTTAAGATTTTCAAATGTAAACAAATGGTGGCATCGTTAGGCTTAGTTCCAATTAAATTTTTAAATTGTTGATAATTCTAAAACTATTCCACGGAGCTTAACTGCAGGCCTAAACCCTTTAAACGGACCATAAGAACAACATAATTCAATCACTTTTAAAGCAAAAGATGCACAATTTATAAGAACAAGAAACTGAGCTCACCGAGCCAGATAACAGAGTGGCAGTATATATATATATATATATATATATGCTCGTTATCATTAATTAAGGAAAAATCATAAAAATGACGATTACTCAAAAAATTACATGTAGAATTTATCGAAACTGGCCCACCGTGTATAACACATAGCAAGGTATAAAATAAGATGAAAAGAAATTGCCAGACAATTATGGTGTCATAGAAATTAACATACGTATAAAACGAACAAATTGAACGCGTCAGTTTGGTGTAGGAAAATTATCTTCATTATGGAGTATCATCTGCCCGGGAACCAACATAACACATATATGTGAGATACTGTCAATTATACTGCCTATCCCTTCCGTAGGAAGTGAGAGTCATTGCTCTTGCAAAGAAGTTGCAAGCGTCGCAAGGATCTGAAGAGGAGAATTGAGAGCAGCTTTAGGTGTTCCTAAAGCATCGCAAACATGCCCGATAGGATCCAAGACCGCTGATCTAGCTGGCCACTCCATGCACTGAATTGTTTGCTGCTGAAAACAATCATCCACGATACAAGCTCTGTGAATTCTAGCATTGTCGTCTTGTAGCAGAAAATTATCACCTATTGCCTCGGCATAAGGGCACACATAAGCGTCAAGGATGTCATCTCTACTGCAGCATTCACGTTCCACGTAGCATTCACGTTCTTCCCTAAGCATTCGCGTTCCATGTGGAAAGACATGAAGATGTTTTGCGTCCTCCCAAAGAGATACCACCCCAAGCACAGACACTGCCTCCTCCGTATGCATTTCTTTCACGGATGTTTGATGAATGATAAAGGAATCCATGTTCTCTAAAAATCAAATAACGCCCACTATTGCTTTGGAGGCCAAATCTGGACTCATACGTAAAGAAAACAGCCCTCCACTGATTACCTCTCCGGAGGACATGACGACATGGAAGTCAGTCACGTCATAGAAGAAGAACGTTTGATTTGCACACCTCCAGACGTTCCCTTCTATTACGTGACTTTAATGGAACCCAAATGGCTCTCGCATGATGTACAGACTTCTTTCGGGAACCCGTCGATGTGCAGTTGACTTTGATACCAACTTTCCAGTGGCTGCAGAAAGGGAGGACCTGAGTTGAGTCGGAAATGAGATTCTGTACCTTTGTGCCCATAACAACTATTGGTCATCAGCGCTGGTCGTAGCGGTTGGCCTTCTGGCCTTGGCTGAACCTTCTGGATGCCGAATCTGTGGTTAGAAATTGTTGCCAAAGTATGTGAACGAATGTAGGACTCACATTAAGCCATCTGACCACTTCTTTTTGTCTTCGAATCACTTTACTTTCGCTCTAGTCTCCGAATAGCTCGTCATCGCAGTTATTTTGGCAAATGATGCCTGGATATCATTGTTACAAGGTAGCTATACGAGATTCTTATATCAGTATCACAGCGAAATTTGCAGGCTTGCTCTGAAACATGCCATTTTATCCTTCTCGCAGATGACGTAATTCGACGTAATTCGACTGCAGCGCCACTAATTTATATACTGCAGTTTTACTCGCCATACTTATTTGATAACATATTCAAATTTTATTTGAATATGTTATCAAATAAGTATGGCGAGTTAATCAAATAAGTATGGCCGGATTGGCTTATTTTTCAATTAGTTTTCTCTATTTTTGTGATTTTTCTTTAATTTTTGGAAACCAGTGCATTATATACATACATGTATATATACATATATATAATATACACATCAGTTTGGTGCTGCCGATTGCAAAGGTTAATATGGAAATATTTGATCTAATCTAATAATCGATAGATTAAGATATTTTTAAACTATAAATGCGACGGAAGTGCTAAGGTAACACGATTCGGAATTCATAGATAACGTGAACTTTTTTTTATTTATTTATAACTGCATTACACACTACAAAACTGTAATTCATGCATTAATTTAATTCATTTTAACGATGTTGCATATTTATTTTTAATTTAATTTTTAATTTTTACATACTCTTGTCACAAAATACAAGGTTATTCAAAAAGAAAGAGCAGATTGCAAAAAGAAAGAGCAGATTGGTCTCCAGATATCACTCCTTGAGATTTTTATCTCTGGGGTTACGTAAAAGAGCGTGTTTTTATCCCTCCCATGCCTGACACTCTTGAAGATCTATGACATCGAATTATTGAAGCAGTGAATTCGATAATCCAAGACCAGCTGATTCGTGTGGGGCAAGAAATGAACCACCGTTTTGACATTTGTCGTGTAACACACGGTGCTCATATTGAATGCATGCCATAATTGTAAACTTTTCTCTATCCATTAACGTTAGAATCATGTTTCTATCTTTTGTAGTTTGGAAGAAATAAATGTTTGAAATCTGCTCTTTCTTTTTGAATAACCCTGTATTAAAACAGCGATTTGTAGTCTGAACATAACACCTATTTAGAGGGATAAATGACCTTCTGCGGAAACCACTTTTTTGTTTACGGATCCCACCTCCTAAAACGCGGGGAGAAGAGCTAAGTTATATTAGGTCATTTGAATATTGTAAAGCACACGAAGGTTATCTGCCTATGAGCAGAGAGGCCTTCGTGAAGAACTTTTTAAGGGAAACTTCTTTATTCATGTTACACGTGTGGGAAAACCCTGAAAATCAAACATGCAGCTAGTCCTTTACCTAAGTTGAACTTTCAGTATTTAGTGGTCTTTTTACCACTCGGCCGTTGGTAAGGCAAAAAAAGAGAGGGCGAATGAAAAATTATTAAAGCAATTTTCCTCTTTCGAGATTCATTTGCTTGCTAAAGAAGAGGAATGGAAAGTTTCGTATTATTCCTTAGTTTCGTGCTGGGTGCAGTTGATTCACAGATAAGACCCCTATAATTTATATTCGTGCAGCTGGAAGAACCCGTTTGAAAAAGATTATATCCCAGGAATGCGCCTCCCTTTTAAAATAGTTTTCTTAAAACAGTGCACAAGGAGAAAGAGGCACCCAGACCTCGCTAGCTCGAGGTCACCTTACACGATTAATGGTACCAATCCATAGAGGACATCCAAGGAGGACATTTTTTTTTTTTCACACAGTCTGGGTATAAGCACACAAAGACAATGGTGGACGGCAGAGCAGCACCTCAGGGGGGGACGGGTCCGAGGATCTCCCACACCATGCTTCCACCAGACCAAAGAATCTCTAAGGAGAAGAAGTAAAGGTTTCCCGAGGCAAATGTGGCTCTGTCAGATCGAAGAGACACATTATGTATATCCCTGAAGCTTACTTTAAAGGGGCAAACCATCCCAAAGCTATCCACCCTCCGTACCTCACTGCGCATGTGCGAAATAACATCAGGAGGCAACAAAGCAGCATGCCGTTGGCCATATTAGCAATCTTTTACCACGTTGTTCGAAAAGGTTCTTTGTTGTTGCAGTCAGATGTACTTGGTTTTAGTTATGTGAAATTCTTTTAAAGACTTTTTAAATGTAATGCTGTAAGTGAAATGGTTTTGGCTATTGGGTGAAAACTTTGCTCTTGGTTTTCACAATGGTCATTCCAAGTAATTGTCTAAAAGTTTTCATGGTAATTTGTTTTTAAAGTTGTTGTCGGATAATTATAATATATTTCAGTGTTTTCAATTTATTTAGGGGTGCCTTTAATTGTCTTTAATTATTTTTTCTGTTTCAGTTAGTTATTGCAAATTTTGCTTTTGAAATTTCACTGTAAAATTTTAACTATGGATTCATAAAAATTTATTACGCCCAAAATTCCATCTAACATCCTTTTGCTCATAAAACTCCAGAAATGTATGAAAATAAAACTTGAGTTATTTCAAAGTAAAAAATTTACTATCTCCTCGAACTGCGCTGTTTAAATTCCACCCTGCGCTGGTGTTTCACTGCATAGCCGTGGCTCTTCGGTACAGCGGCGCAGAGGCGAAACAGGTTTACATTGCGTCTATGGAAGCTTTCATTCATCTCCTTAGAAATTCTTTGACCAGACCTCGCGAGAGAACTTTCGGCTTGCCGCATATTTGGAATGCCGCCATTCTGCACCGCCACTACACATTTACAAACATCCATGCTTTTTCTGGGATCCGAACCCGAGCCTTTCGCACGGCAGTCAAGGACGCTAACCACTATACTGGTTGGGCGGCTTTTAAAGAAATAATATAGAAAAAAGAATTTCAAAGAAATAATATATAAAAAGAAAGTACGAAAACCTCTAACACTTTAACGGAAATTCTTTAAAAAAAAAAAAAAAAAAAAGTGTTACAGTAAAAACAACTAAAAAAAGTCTTAGTAGGAGTGGAATCGAAGAGGTAACTCCCGATGTTTCAACGAGAGCGTAAAATCCTTAAGAAATCCTCTAGTGCGACGTGCGACGTTAAAATTGGAATCCTTTCAACTTAATTTTTTTTTAATTAATCGAATAGGAATGGTTCGATTTTGTATGTGAAGCTATTTCACAAATTAAATTTCATCCAAAATAGTATTTATTTTTATATTTCCATAAATCATTTTATTAACTTTTTTTTTTTTTTTTTTTTTTTTTGGTAGGATTTTATTTTTATCGAAAAAAACTAATGATAGCGAACACAACAGTCGTTTTATAAGAATCAAAATTATTTTCTTCTGGCTAGGTATGAAAAGAAATGTGAAAAATCTTTCTAAGAGCGTTGAGAAAGATCTCAAAAAGAAGCTGAGTGATAATGATCTAAATTATAGAGCAGATTTGATGCCAATGAGGAAAATTTCGGAGTCCCTATGGTAATCAAAAAGCAGACTTGAATGACTACACGTAAATGCATGTATGGAAAACTTAAGAATTTCAGTACAAAGTAATTAGCGCGAGCCCAGTTAGCAAATCTAACTTGGGATGGGGCGAGAGACTCATTTATTGGTAATAGCTACGATAAAATGATGAAATAAATTAACAAGAGCAAAAAGGGATTCTCCTCAATTTTTATTTCAACGGAGCTTTGGGGGGGAAGAGAGACAGAGGGGAAAAAAGAAAGGAATAAAATGATGAACTAATTTCAAATAAACAACAATCAACAGGGTAATTTCGAGAAGACCTTTTTAACAATATTCTTTTTTTTTTTTAAATATACATAATTTGCCAGCAAAAATTTTATAAGCATATTTATAAAATAACAAAATTTTAAAACATTAAAAAGCTATTACCAATAGCTTCTTTAATAGATCTGTATTGGTGTGATTCTTCTGTAACATCATAATTTATTCTTACCAATAAAAATCGTCCAAAGATGTCTGACCACTTAAATTTACTTCCATGAAATTTTTTATCCTCCCCTAAAGTTATGCTTCCAATGAAAAAATAAAGAAAAGTTTTGTGTTTTGCTTCAGAATTAATTTCACTTTGCCAGCTGTAACAATTTAAATTTTCAAGTTATACATAAATAAAATGCTTACGTTTCACTTTACAGGTAAAGCCTTCTCATTTTATGCTGCGAGCGCTACCTTACGGAGAAGAGAAGAGTTATGCCTGTACTTCCCGCCTTCGGTAGTAGGCGTGGTGTATCGACTGCTGTGATTCATTCCTTGCGTGATTGGTGGAAGTAACATAAGTTAATATTAGGACCACGCCTCTCACAACGCCTCGATCTTTTTTAACCGGTCAAAGCTAAGTTCAAATCCTTGGGGAAAAGTTCAGGAAAACTTTTTTCCCCCCCAACCTCGTGGCAGATATATATGCGGAAATTTCACGTTTTATTACTGAATTTTTTCTCCTCTCTTTCGTTTGCTGCACCTAAGCGAAAACGATGGAAGTCACGTGACATCGGTAGGCGTGACTCAAGCTTCACAAAGCTAGCCTTTCATCTGAAGGCTTTTCTTCCCTTTTTTCCCCCTTCCAAGACCTTTTCTATTTCGTTGCAAGAGCAGGGGCTTCCGAAGAAGAGGAAAAGAAATGAAATAAATATATTTCAGCAACTCAATTCAAGGCAAATGTTATTTCGTGCCTGAAAAGACTTTCTCATGATTCGCCGAATTTTCCCATTTTTCCGATTTAGCCTGATGCAAGTTCGGACTATGGACGATAATTTCAATCTATCATAAATAATTCATTTTTCTTCTTTTCTAATGCAAATCGAATCGAATTAAGGTGAGAAATGCAAGCATAAAATAGAACCACGTCATTTTTCTTCTTATTATTATTATAAAATCTATTTTTCATTTATGATAGTAAATGTCTAAACTAGCACAAATGTTAGTAGAATTGGAAGAGGCGGTTAAACATATTACCCTCTCGAATTAAAAAGAAATGCTAATTCGAGTAGTTGACATAATTTTTACCACTTGCAGTTGATGATTATCGCCTGAGGCAAGAATAAGGCATCGTGAATGTACAAAATTAAATGCGACTGAACAATCCTTTTTAGCCTAGAGGGCGTCATCCCAGAATGGCTATTTATTTCGTTTTGACATTTTGCGTGGAAAACTTTAAATGTCCTTTTCTCTTTTCAAATTGTTGCCACCAATTATTATCGCCCTGTGTTATATTTAAATAAATGAAATAATGAAAAATCTGCATAAATGTATGTATGTTTCTCGCATTGTGATAAAACGACGGTGCCTAGAGCCATCGAATTTTGAATAACGTAATCCTCCACTGAATGTGGGTATCTGGAAGCCCTAATTTGGAATTTGTTTTATTATCGATTTCATATTTTGCAACACTTTAACGAATTTTTAATTAGCAAAGTCAACGATTTCAAAGCGAGCAATGGCAACACTGTGCGGAAAAAAAAACTCACGAGACTGTGTATCGGAAATTCGAAAGATGTGCTCATTTAAAATTTATTTTTCGATATTGCTGTTGAACTGAATTTTATGGTTTTTAAGTGCGAAGAACATGATATTTAATAAATAAAGGTAACACACAAAAATGTTAGAAAACACCCCTTTGGACGTTATTTAAAATTTGAAACCTTTCAATTATTTTAGTCCAAAGGGATTTGAATCCCGAAGGACTATTAGTTTCGTTTTGGCATTTTGCGTCGGACGGATAAATGTCGGTTCACTTTTCAAACTGTTGCCATAAAATGTTAGAGTCCTGCATTATATTTGAAGAAATTAAATAATGAAAATCTGCGTAAATGTATGTATATTTCTCACATTGTCATAAAATAACGGTACATAGAGTCATCGAATTTTGAATAACGTAATCCTCCAACGAATATGAGCATGTGGAAGACCAAATTTGAAATTTGAAATTTGTTTTATGATCGATTTCCTATTTTTTAAAACTTTGACGAATTTTTGATTAACAAACTCAAGGATTTCAAAGCGAGCAATGGCAACGCTGTGCAGAAAAAAC